>NC_040913.2:34670711-35870711 GCF_004126475.2 Phyllostomus discolor | reverse complement strand
GATCACATAGAAAAAAGGAGGTAAAAATCAAACATTACCTGGAGATATTAAACTGAAGAGCTAGGAAAGAGTGGCAGCACCGATGATGACCAGGCTGATGAAAGGGAGCGGCAGGCACTTTGTCAGTTTCAGAGGCAGCTGCGTTACCGCTTGTCATAATTCCTCCATCTAATGCGTGTGTGAAAGGGTGCACATACATTAGTCACTTTGAACTGGATCGCTTTTACTCTAAACAACTTTCATTTGAAGAATATTAAACTTTATTTTGGGGATTGTAATTAAATTTTTAATATTAATTTAGGCTACTGGGCCACAAAATACAATGCTTACAATACAATACAATGCTTACAAAACAGACTCCTTCGAACACTGCTAATTAGTAAATGAATTAGAAGAAAAATCTTCTCAGTGAATATGTTTTCAAATACACTACACAAATTTTGTCATAATTAAACCTAGGCAAAACTAATGTAAGAATAATTTTTCATCTCCAAAGTTAAAATTATTCACAATTTCTCAATTTTACTTTACTTATAGGAATAAAATCTAGCTTGTGTTTACATATAAATTAATTCATTGAAATCGATTTAACATTTCCCTAACTTTATCAATTAAAAGATTTTGTTTGTCAAATTACTTTGTTTTGAATTAATTTTACTATAGAATGTAGCTTACCCAATAAAATATTTCATTTCAACTGTTGTTCAGGAGGGTAAATTCCCACTACATATAGAGCGATTCAGGGTCCAAACAGCTTCTCATGAAATCCATCCTTCCTTCCTGATAGAATATGCACAAGGAGAGAAGTGGAAACAACAAAAAAAAGAAGTATAAATAACAGCATTTCTGGGACTCAGTCTCATCCTGCACTGAGCTTGTCTTCCTAGAAGAAATACCTTATTTCATCCAGAAATAACTTTATTTCAAGTGGAATATACTGGAAATATCTGTCTTCAGATACTTCTATCTGAAGACATACTGAAAATCTATCCTGTTATTATTTTCTAATTGTTCAGAGTGCCTATTATCTAATAAAAGGGGTAATTATGAGTAAAACCATATAGACATTATTATGTCTAATAGACATAAGACCTGAACAGACATTACTCCAAAGAGGACAGACAGGTGGCCAATAGACATATGAATAGATGCTCAATGTCACTGATCATCAGAAAAATGCTAAATAAAACCTCATACCTGTCAGACTGGCTATCACAATAAATCAAAAAACAAGTGTTGGTGGATAAGAGGAGACCCTCTTGCATCGTTGATGGGAATGCATACTGATATAGCCACTATGGAAAATAGTATGGAGGTTCCTCAAAAAATTAAAAATAGAACCACCTTATGACCCAGCAATTTCACTTCTGGTTATTAATCTGAAGGAACCCAAAATGCTAACTCAAGAAATATATGCACCTCTATGATTTTTGCAACATTATTTACAATAGCCAAGATATGGAAGCAATGTAAGTGCCCATCAATAGATGACTGTGTATGGAAGATATGGTACATAAATATACAATGGAATAATACTAGGTTATAAAAAAAGGGAATGAAATCTTACCATTTGTGACAATATGGATGGACCTAGAAGGCATTATGCTAAGTGAAATAAGGCCAAGAAAGACAAGTACCATGTGATTTCACTTAAATGAGGGATCCAAAAACTAAATAAATGAGCAAAACAGAAAGAGTCCTAGACACAGAGAACAAACTGGTGGTTGTCAGAGGGGAGGGAGTTTAAGGTGTTGGGTGAAAAATTGAAGGGATTAAGAAGTAAAAATTGGTAGTTACAAAATAGTCATGGAGATATAAAGTATAGCATAGAGAATATAGTTAATAACATCTATTATATTGTTATAGTCAGCAACAACTATTGCAATATTATAACAACTATGTTGTCAAATGTGTACTAGACTTATTGTGGGCATCACTTCTTGAATTATGTAAATGTCTAAATACTATGTTGTAAATCTGGAACTAATAAATAATATGGAACATCAACTGTAACTGACAAATGAATTTTTAAGATTTTATTCATTTTATTTTTATTTATTTATTTGTTTATTTATTTTTTTAGAGAGGGAAGAAAAAGAGAAAGAGAGAGAGAGAGAGAAACATCAATGTGCAGTTGCTGGGGGCCATGGCCTGCACCCCAGGCATGTGCCCTGACTGGGAATCGAAACTGCAACACTTGGTTTGCAGCCTGCATTCAGTCCACTGAGCTACGCCAGCCAGGCTACAAATAACTTTTTTTAAAGCATTCAGTTTTTCAGATACATAACCAATATGCAAAGCTGTTCAGGTACCCAATCAGCTTACAAAGGTCATAAGTACTTTTTTTGTATACCAGACATTACCAGTGGAAACCATAATGGAAAATGTATTATACAAACAAACATTATATTTTTAAAATATGTATGTATATATATATATATATATAACTCATATAGCTTAATAGCAAAATACAAGTAAGTCAATTAAAATATGAACAGAGGTACTGCTAGATTCTCTGGAAAGACCCACAAATAAAAAATTGATGCCTAGCATCAGTGGTTATTAGAATATGTTGACAGTTAATAAGGATGTCAAAGGTCAATACCTATCTGATCATTAACCACTTTCCCCCATAATGTCACCATTTTTAAGTTAAATTATACCTCCCCCCCAAAAAAAACCATACCAGCTGCACTTGGTTATATGTTACTTAGTGGTCGAAAATCACAGGATTATTTTTAAAAGGTATCTAAGTTTTACAGTTACCTGGGTGAAACATTTGAATTATTTTTCTGATTCCAGTAAGAATGATTTTGAAAGCACATTACAACTTCCTTCCTATAAAGCTTTGAAACACAGTTGATTCCCTTACAGTGTTCTCAATTTTCATTGTTTGATTAAAACAATTACAGGGAAGGCCACTTGAAGGACACAGCAAAAAGGACCATAGATGATTTCAGAGTTATTCATTTGGCACAATGGTGCTTTCCTTACTATGATCTGTGGGATTTCTGTTGTCAGCAAATGTCCAGCCCATTGTTTTTGCATTTCTGCCTTCAGGGGGCAGCTGCTTCTCCATGAGCTCCCACAGAGTTTCGCTACAAACAGCGCTCCATTCCAGGGCTCAACTGTCTCCACTAACAGCATTTTCTCCCGCATTGTGGCTCCCTGATGGGCCTCCTTGTGTTTCATTTTTACTTTGTATGAAATGTACTGCAAATAGCTATTTATGCTCCGTCTATTTTATGGTGTCATGCCTTCTCTTTGGTGTATTAAGGGCTTGAAAGTCTTCTATTAGCTGTTTTCTACTTTAATTAGTTGCCTGCCACTCTTACATCTTCGAGCTGTGTAATTTCCAATAGGTAGCAAGCTAAATTATCTGGCACTTTTCTTTCTGTCAATTTGTTTTAAAATGTGCCTTAGCAGTTTTTAGTGGGCGTATATTATCATTAAGATAACATACCAATAAAGACAAAATATTCTTTCATGCCCACATAAAATCTAAATATGTATATATATACACAACTGTGAGGGAGAAAAACAAGTTCAATGCCAAAAAAAACCTAGGCCAGAACTAAACAAGTTAACCTGTAGGTAAGGAGGACTCGTAATAAACATAGAAAACATGATCCTGGAATATATTTGTAGAACAGACATTTATTTGCAAAGTCTCAGCATTCTGCCTGGCAAATAGCAAGTGCCAATAAAATTAATTATATTATACACCATATATAAATGTATGTAGTTATTCATTTAATTCAACATAGACTTTTTTGTGAATACCACGTATCAGACCTATGTGTTTGAATACACTGTGTAACAGTATGGTGATCATGTGTCATACTAATTTCAATTAACTATTGCTTAGGAAATGAACCATAAACTTTTATTAAGCATGTAGAACCTGTTTGGGGGCAAGCCATGTAAAGGATCATTATACATGTCTTGAATTCAGAGATTATGTCTCCTACAATGAATAAATTCTATTTCTTAACTATCACTATTTATGGCATCTTAAAAGATTGTGTCTTTCTTGGCCTCTCTGAAACATCCAACTACTGCTGGTCAGCAAATTTCATTACATTCTAAAGGTTTACAAAGTACTGAAGGATAAGCATATCCTTCATATATGAGATCTTTAGATCACTCAAACATTTATAAATCCTATGCAAATTTACACTCATCATAGAAAGCCATTAAAATGTCTTTAGAGACAGTCCAGTCCTGTGGAGCGGCTAATTCATCCATTTTCCCCTTGAAATGCATCTAACTTTTACAGGTGGCCACTGTCATGCTCTGATGACTCCCAAATACTTACCCACATAGTATGTGATTTTGAATTATGACCATCAATGATCTTCTTCTATTTCTGCCCACAAAAAGCACAATAAGTGACTTCCATTGATCTTTGCTGAAGAATAAAATAGTGATCTAAATACGTTCTTGACAGTTAGCACAGTTGTGAAATACGAGCCCTTTCATCAAGTGTCTTGTAAATTTTGAAACCTAAGAAACTACAGAAAATTTTTGTGTGTGTCTCTAAAACTAAGAGCTTGATGTAGGGTTGAAAGGGTCTTTACATAATTAAGGGTTTACAGAGATCCGTATATATCCACTGCATTCAAAATAGTTTACAACAGTGCCAAATGATTTTATTCTCACTACAACCAATGTAATATAATAACTTAAAGGAATTTAAATGATATAATGTAGATGGGGAAACAGGTAAAATTTTATTGATGTTACATAAATAAAATAATATTAGTTATGTTCTTTGTGGATAGATAAAGCATAGTTTATCAAATTTGGTTAAGATGATTTCAAAAGTCAACTTAGATAACTGAGCTACATGTTCTAACTCATGGAACTTAAAGTAATCTTAAATAAGACTAATGGAATAGAAGCCACAAAGGTAGGTTGTTGAGAGCTCAGATTTGGCTCCATAAAGACTAGGCACAGTGTCCAGGCCTGCCACTGTTAGTTCTGTGCCCTTGGCCAAGTCATTTAATTTTTTTGTGCCCTCAGATTTAAATATGCAAAATTGAGATAATTAGATCTTATAGCATTATCATGGGAATTACTAATTTGAGGTCTATGAGAGGCTTAAATAAAATATTATATACATATATAGTAAGAGTTCAATAAATTGCATATCTTAATAGCATTAAAAGTATAGGTAAGTTGGTCTATAACCTAAATCCATGCCATGTAACGGCAATTCCTATGACTTGTTCATGTAATAACAATTGTGAAAATATTATAAACATCATCAGGAAAAATTAATAGCCATACTCCAGTGTTTATTTTAATAAATCCATATTTTTCATATGACCTATCAGAATAGTTACATTCCTGTCATTATACTTCCTACTAATAGTCTATGCAATAGCCAAAAATCAAGAAAGCTTTGAAAATAAAATATGAGCCTCATACCACATTACCATGTTACCTTTTTCATTATTTTTTGTTCACACTATTGCAGATGTCCCAGTTTCCCTTCCCTTTGCCCCTCTTCTCCCAGCCCCATACCCCGCTTTCCTTAGGCCATCACCACACTGTTATCTGTGTCCATGAGTTATACATATTGTTCTTGAGCTAATCCCTTCACCTTTCACCCAGTCCCCTTCTCCATCCCCTCTGACAGCTGCTAGTCTGTTCCATGTATCCACACCTCTGTTTCTACTTTGTTTGTCAGATTACATTGTTAATTAGATTCCACATAAAAGATCATGTGGTATTCATTTTTCTCCAACTATGTCACTTAGCATAGTCTCCAGGTCTATCCATGTTGTCACAAAAGGTAAGATTTCATTATTTTTTATGGCCATGTATTATTCCACTGTGTAAATGTACCGCAGATTTCTTTACACATTCACTTATGGATGGGCACTTGGGCGGTCTCCAGACCTTGGCTATTATAAATAATGCTGCCATAAACATAGGGGTGCATATATTCTTTCAAATTGTACTTCTGGCTACTATCAGTAAATCAAACAACAAGTATTGGTGAGGATGTGGAGACAAGGGAAACTTACTACACTGTTAGTGGGAATGCAGACTGGTGCAGTCACCATAGAAAACAGTGTGGAGTTTCCTCAAAAAAATTGAAAATGGAACTGCCTTTTGACCCCATGACTCCACCTACCATACATTTTTTAATTTGATTCTTTTTTCCCTCTGGAATTAGAGGTCAGAAAGTGAGGGCAAGAGCAGCTCCCTTTGAGATGGCATCCAAGTACTTTTAACCCCCTTACCAAGAAGATTGGAGATTTTATTTCCAAATCATGGACCACTACAATCTGATTTATAAAATTCCTTTGGGGGGTTGGTACACATGGATTTTAATATATAATATGAGTAGCAATAAATTATTGTACCCTTTATCTTCATTTAGATAGAATGAAAAACAGGCTAAAATTTTGGACTAGGGGAAAAATTATCCTTTCATCATGTTCTTTGTAGTTAGAGCCCAAGTTGTGTTTCATCTACAGTAATTCTTTTCAACAAGGTAACATCTTGATGTTTGAGGGAAAAAATGAAAGTCAATGTTTAGGAGTTCCAGCCAAGATGGAGGCGTAGGCAGAAGCACTTCATTTCCTCGAACAACCAAAAGAAGATAATAATCAATTTAAAAACAAAGAACAACCAGAACTACCAGAAAAACATTTTCATGGAAATCCAACAACCAAGGAGTTAAAGAAGAAATATTCATCCAGATGGTAGAAGATGGAGGCAGGCAGCCAGGGGTGGGGAAGATACACAGCAAGACAGCTAGAGAATCAAGGTTGGTGAGGCAGGGATTGGAGGACTGAGTGGGTGATCCCACATTCTGGTGCAGATAAGCCAGGAAGAACAATGGAGCAGTGAGACAGACCACAAAAACCCAGGGTTCCAGCACAGGAAATAAAAGACTCAAAACCCCAGGCTTTAAAAAATTAGTGGGGGTTGTGGCAGTGGGAGAAACTCCCAGCCTCATAGGAGAGTTTGCTGGAGAGATCCACAAGGTCTGAAAACAGACACAAACTCACCCTTCTGAGAATCAGCACCTGAAAGGGAACAATCCACTTGTGGGAAGTGAGGAAAGTGGGAGAAAGTGACGGAAAGTGGGACAAGAGTGTAGCAAGCAGCATTGTTGCCTCTTTGAGCCCTCCCTCACAGACAGTGCCACAATGCAGGAAAGAGGGTTGATCTGCCCTAGTGAATACCTAAGACTCCTGCCCTTACCATGTAACAGGTGTGCTGAGACAAAGACATGTGGCCCAAATGAAAGAACAATCAAAACTCCAGAAAAAGAACTAAGTGACAAGGAGAAAGACAACCTATCTGATGTAGGGTTCAAAACACTGTTAATCAGGATGCTCACAGAATTGATTGAGCTCGGTCGCAAAATGAAGGAAGAAATGAAGGCTACACAAAGTGAAATAAAGGAAAATATATAAAGAACCAACACTGAAGGGAAGGAAACCAGGACTCAAAGCATCGATTTGGAACAAAAGAAGAAATAAGCATGCGACTGGAGCAGAATAAAGAAAAAAGAAATGCAAAAAATGAGGAGAGGCTTAGGAACCTCCAGGACAACCTTAAGGATTCCAACATCTGAATCATGGGAGTGCTGGAAGGAGAGGAGGATGAGCAAGAAATTGAAAACTTATTTGAACAAATAATGAAGAAAAACTTCATCAATGAAGGAAATAGACTTCCAGGAAGTCCAGGAAGTCCAGAGAGTCCCAAAGAAGTTGGATCCAAGGAAGCACACACCAAGGAACATCATAATCACATTACCCAAGATTAAAGATAAGGAGAGAATCTTAAAAGCTGCTTAAAAGCAGCAAGAGAAAAGGAGACAGTTACCTACAAAGGAGTTCCAATAACACTATCAGCTAACTGCTCAAAAGAAAAATTGCAGGCCAGAAGGGGCTGAAAAGAAGTATCCCAGTCATGAGAGGCAAGAACCTACATCCAAGATTATTCTATCAAGCAAAGCTATCATTTAGAATGGAAGGGCAAATAAAGTGCCTCAGATAAGGCCAAGTTAAAGGCATTCATCATCACCAAGCCCTTATCATATGAAATGTTAAAAGGGCTTGTCTAAAATATAGATCAAAAACTATAAATAATAAAATGACAACAAACTCGCAACTATAAATAACTGAACCGAAAAACAAAAACAAAAACAAACTAAGCAATCACAAAAAATGGAAATCACATGGAGGTTTACCAGTGGGAAGGGGAGGAGGAGAATGGAGGGAAAAGCTGAAGGGAATAAGAAGCATAATTGGTAGGTACAAAATAGACAGGGGGAGGCTAAGAATAGTATGGGAAATAGAGAAGACAAAGAACTTATGTGTGCAACCCATGGACATGAACTATTGGGGAGCATAATGTGGAGGATGAGGGGTGTGGTACAGGGTGAAGAGGGATAAACGGGAGAAAAAATTGGGACAAATATAATAACATAATCAATAAAATATACTTTAAAAAGAAAGTTAATGTTCAAGTCTTCTGGAACTAGTATTGTCACTACTTTGGTGGTGGGGGAGGGCAGGAGAGGGAGAGAGAAATCTAATCTGAAAGTAGTCTTTTGAAAGAGAAAGTTTCTGTGAGGTTGTGCTAAAATCTATTTGCCTTTGAATTTTGAACATATTCTCAAATTTCATTAGGACATGATGTATTTTCATTTTTCAATGATAGGTTAAATATTATATTGAGCGATGCATTTACTAATTCAGGTATGGATTCCACAAGCTATAACCCCCCTCTGTTTGTTTTAGTAAATCTAAATCTGCTCTATTTCTTCCAGCAATTATTTGCTAATATTCTTCTTTTTCCACTAAAGCAGACTATTTCTTTTCAATGAAGTTTCATTTTGAAATGTTCATGATATGTTGAATATCCAGCAGTACCCACAGTCTACGTGTTCCTAATTCCTCTTTGTGCCTTTCAACTTTCATTTTTCTCAATGCAAACACTTACATAGTCTTACTTGCATCTGTCCTTTAAGGACTTGAAGTATGACAAAACCGCTTTTAAAAAGAGCTGGGTCAGTAATATAAGACCCTTTTTACAAGATTCTCTACCATGCATAACAGAGCAAAACAGGAAACAAGAGGAAGCAAACTAGAGTTGTGTGAAATTGCTCATTTATTCTTCTCAAATAGTTTTCAGTTTTTCATGAAACTGCTGAAAATTTCACAAAATGTATCCCAATGAGATTAATATTTGTTTTCCAAGTTTTCATCAAAACTTCCATCTTCAAGTAAACATTGTATATGCATAAGACTTTCTGTCCCATGTGTGCTGGTAGTACTTGCATGTTCATAGCCATCAAAAAGGATGTGGGATATTAAATATGTACAAACTGACTGAATGGGTAAGGAAAGATGCAAACAGTACTGCGTGTAGTGAATGCACACTAATGTATGAGAGGGCATGTATTTTTTCCCCCTTAAGCTGTTCCAAAATGAACACTTTAAACTTAAGATTTCTCTGATTAAAGGAAGTTTTCTAATAGAAAATTTTTGTTTTGATTTGTTCTTTCTACCTTTTCGATTACATTTATCGTGGGCAATCATCTTATATATTGAAGTGTCTTTACTTTTATTCATAATAAGGTAAAAAATAATAAATGGCCAGATGCTTCGGCCTTTTCCAGCATTCTTGGTTTCATGTATAACATTTTGTTTTGATGATAATGTAATAATTCATTCATTTCCTCCTTAAAATCATAATTTTCTGAATGAACAACTTTAAATGCCATAGTCCCTTAATGGATCAATAATATGACAGCAAGTTTAGGTGTTTGGTAGTTTGAAATACCACATAAAGGGTACTTTGAAATTGGTTTTCCTCTGTGTGCATTTAAATGATATTGAAGCATTCCTTAATTAGGATGAGGTAAATTATCCCATCATATAACTCTGACAGAGCCATTTGTAAGACAGGAGCCTAGCCTAAAATGGCATTTTGGGTCCTTATAAATGAACTGTAAAACAAATTTTCCTCCCTCCCTTCCTTCCTTTTTTCTTTCCTTTTTTCCTTTTTTTCCTTTTTCCTTCCTTCCTTCTTCCTTCCTTCCTCCCTTCCTCCCTTCCTTCCTACATATTTCCTAAAATCTCAAAACTTTGCATATCAAATTTTATACTTCACGAAAAAAAGTGAGCCAGGTCTTGATTTCCTGTACCTTTTCTTATCAATGGATAAGTTCATATTATTATTTACAGCTCATGATTTGCTGATTGCCCATAGCATAATAAGAGATTACCACATATTCACCTGTATGCACTGTTCTCCCAACATAATGCATCTTTATGAGAATATGTAAAAGGTAAATAATCAGCCTGGTTCTTTTTTAGTATTTTAAGAGGAGGGAGATAGGGATTTTTCTTTTCATTTCCATACTTTTTTGGTTCTTTACAGACACATGTGTTCTTTTGTTTTACTATCAGATTTTAGAAATAATTTTTGAATATAAAACTAATGTAGTGAATTTTTTAAGTTATTTGTTCCTTTTGATATCCCTCCTCTTTATTTCTTATTTTAAGGATTTTATTTACTCTATCTGTTTTGTTTTAAGGAGAGTGGTTAAGATATATAAACATTGAAATGAAACAAAGTACCTTGTGGCAAACCAGTAGGACCTTGAGAGGTAACTCTAGTCTGTCAGTGTGAATGGAGATAATGCAATCACTTGTCCTGTAGAATGGTGAGTTTTCCTAAATTAAAGGTCAAGCTAGATTATCATCAAGAGAATCCTAATTTCAAGGGTGTGTTTTAGTTTCTAAGTAAGGCCACAGTCAGGATGATTTCACAGGAGGCAGGGTCAAATTATGAGAGCCCTAGGAGTTTAAAGGCTTTGTGGAGTTGCATTGATACATTTGCTCCTTTAGAATCTTCCATTTTTACCTTTTCAATGACCTTAAAATATGTATTGAGTATCTGTTATTACCATTGCCTTATAACATATTCTAAGGTCACATTGGTGAGTAAGACAAATCTTCCTCTCAGAACATTTAAAATCTAGTAAGTGAAGAGACAATTCTAATATGTGGCAAATGCAGGGCCTAGTGAGAGGCACCTGACCCAGCTATGAGAAACCAGAATGGCCACTCAGAACAATACAAGGCCTAAGGTAGATTTTTCTATGATTAGGAGTTAACCAGCTAAGGGAAGAACAGAGAAAGGAGAGTGCTTCAGAATAAGGAAACAATGTAAAAAGACTGAGAAGAAAAATAGAGTACGGATATGAAGAATAGCAAATTGTTCACTTAGCAGGAGGTTATGGTGTAAGGATGGGGATTTTATGAAATGAGGGTGAAAAGATCAGTTCATGAAAAGCCCATTGATCATAATTATAATTATTCACTATTCCGGTGATTTTGAAGGTGAGGGTCATTAAAGAATTTTTAAATATCGACTGATTTTAGTAGGGGACATATATATCATATATCATATAGATTTATATTTAGTATACAGTATATTTTTAGTATAAATATATATATTTCTATATGAAGTGTGTGTGTGTATGTATATATATATGGTGGATTTTCTAAGTTCTGAGGACTGATCAAATATGGAAAGAGTTATAAACCTAAGTAGTGCTCTGAATCATTTTAGTTCAAACACCCCCTGTATTTAGTGCTACACTGTGTACGAGAGATGCATTAAGATATTCTGCTATCAAGGTATTGGTTCCCCTGTAATCTTCACTCATAGGTTTGACTCCTAGTTTTCTGCAGGTAGCATGAGTTGAAAAAAATATTGGCTTCCACATCTTACCAGCTATGAGTCTGGGCAAGTAACTTAAACCCTCTTAATTTTGATTTCTTTTCATTTGCTGATACTAAAAAAACTGTTGGTCACTTGTATATCAATTAGGGAGAAGTATCTGTTCAGGCCCTCTGCCAATATTTTAATTGGGTTGTCTGTCTGTTTGGTGTTAAGTTGTGTAAGTTCTTTATATATTTTGGATATTAACGCCTCGTCAATTTTGTTGGTTAGCTTTTTGTTTTGTTGGAAGTTTGTTTTTCTCTGAAGAGGCTTTTTTTAGTTTGATATAGTCCCAATTATTTATTTTGCCTTTATTTCCCTTGCCTTTTGGGTTGAATTAATAAAATCTTCTCTAAGACCAAGGTCCATAAGTTTAGCACCATAACTTTTTTGATGTAATTCATTGTTTCAGGTCTTGTATTTAGGTGTTTGACTCATTTGGGTTATTTTTTATGTATGAAGACAAACTGTGGTCTAATTTTGATCTTTTGCATGAGGCTTTCCAGCTTTCTCAGCACCATTTATTGAAGAGGCTTTCTTCTCTTCACTGTATGTTTTTGGCTTCTTGGTCAAAAGTTAGTTGTCCATATGTATAAGGATTTATTTTGGAGCTCTCAGTTCTGTTCCATTGGTCTGTTTGCCTGTTCTTCTGCCAGTATCATACTGTTTTGATTATCATCACTTTGTAGTATAAAGTCAGGAAGGGCAATACGTACAGCTTTTTCTCAGGTTTGCTTTAACTATTTAGGGTCTTTTGTGATTCCATACAAATATAATGATTGTTTGTTCTATTTCTTTAAAAACTGTTATTAGGATTTTAATGGGGAATGCATTCCATCTGTATATTGCTTTGGGTAATATGGCCATTTAACTATGTTGATTTTTCCAATCCATGAACAAAGAAAATCTTTCAATATGATTGTGCCTTTTTCAATTTCTTTTAATAATGTTCACTTTTTAGTATATAGGTCTTTCACATCCTATTTTAGTATATGCTGAAGAAAGCACCCTTCACATCTTTTGTTAAGTTTTTACCTAGGTATTTTATTCCTTTTGTTGCAATTGCAAAAAGAAAGTTTTTCCATGTCTTTTTCTGAAATTACATTGTTAGTTTATAGTAAATAGAGAAATGCAGTGGATTTTTATATATCGATTTTATGTCCTGCAAGTTTACTGTATTTGTTCATTGTTGTTTCTAATAGTTTTTTGATGGAGTCTTTAAGGATTTCTATATAAAGAATCACACCATCTGCAAAAAGTGACACTTTTATTTCCTCATTCCCAGTTTGGATGCCTTTTATGTCTTTCTCTTGCCTGATTGCTCTGGCTACGACTTCTGGTACTATGTGGAATAACAGTGGTGAGAGTGGGCCTCCTCGCCATGTTCTTGATCTCAGAGGAAAAGCTTTCAGTTTTTTGCCGTAGATTGTGATGTTAGTTGAGAGTTTGTCATATGTGTCCTTTAAGATGTTGAGGTATTTTCCTTTTACTCACATTTTATTGAGTGTTTTAATCAGAGACGTATGTTATAGCATATCAACTGCTTTTTCTGCATCTGTTGATAAGATCGTCTGGTTTTTATCATTTATTTTGTTAATGTGGTGTATCATATGATCGATTTGCATATATTGAACCATCCTGTGCCTCTGTAACGAACCCCATGGATCATGATGTATTATTTTTAATGTATTATTGTATTCAATTTGCTGGTATTTTGTTTAGGATTTTTTTTTCAACTCTATTAATCAGAGATATTGGTCTATAGTGTTCTTTTTTATGTTATCTTTGCCAGGTTATGGTATCAGGGTTATGTTAGCCTCATAAAATGTATTAGAAAGTATTGCCTCTTCTTGAATTTTTTGGAAGAGTTTGAGAAGCATAAGTATCAAATATTTTTTGAATGTTTAGTAAAACCATCTGGTCCTGGGCTTTTACTTTATGGAAAGTTCTTGATAGTTGTTTCAATTTCCTCATATTGATCAGTCTATTTAGATTTTCCAATTCTTCATGAGTCAGTCTAGGAAGGCAAGAAATGAACAGCAAGAACAAACAAAAACTCATGGGTATGGGCAACAAAAATTTGATGGTTACCAGAAGGAAAGGGTGTGGAAAGTAGTAAAGGGTAAAGGAGGTCAAATATGGTAACAGAATATTATTTGATTGTGGGTGTGGGCACACAAAGCAATTTATACATCATGTATCATGGAAATGTACACTTGAAACCTATATAATCTTTTTTTTATTTATTTTTTAATAGATTGTAACTTTCTTTTTTTTTTTAAAGATTTTATTTATTTATTTTTAGAGAGGGAAGGGAGGGAGAAAGAGAGAGAGAGAGAGAGACAGAGAGAGAAACATCAATGTGCCGTTGCTGGGGGCCGTGGCCTGCAACCCATGCATGGGTTGTCTGGGAATGGAACCTGCAACACTTTGGTTCATAGCCTGGGCTCAATCCGCTAAGCTACGCCAGCCAGGCGAAACCTATATAATCTTACTAATTAATGCCACCCCAATAAATTTAATTAAAAAGATTATCAAAACAAATTTAAAAGGTTTGGTGATATCTCATAGGCACAATATACAGTGCTAGAATAATATAAATATTTAGGGTCTACAAGACATTATTACTATGTTATGCCAAAAAATTACTCAGATAAGGCTATATTATGGCACAAGCTATGAAAAAGATAACTTAGTTTGTGTGAAGAATGATTGCTGGAGCTGTAAGTCCCTTCACTTATTTCTGATTCATCAGTAGCCATAGCAAATAATGAGAATGAAATAATTTTATATGATTCACAGATGACTGTTGCGGGAGGTGCAAGAATGTTCTGTGAAAGTTGGAAAAGAGATAGGAGATGATAAAATGTTAAAAAACACCCTGAAATTTATTACTTCTTACAAAGCAGATGCTGGAGAGTATCATGTATTGTATGTAACTATAGGAAATAAAGGCAGCAGGATAAATCTCAGTACATTTTAAACAAGTATAAATAACTGCCTCAGATGCCATTCTTTGAGCACCTGAGATACATGGGGTTTTCTATCTTTATCAATGCTCCTAGCTGGGAACAAGGTTGGTGTTTCCTAGTTTATTTCACAGAATATGAGGAACACACTTCAAGGTGCTATTGTGCTGAGGTGTAATTGTCTTTGTACCATGGACAGAAAAATATAAATATACTGCCTTGTTAATATCAAGATTTATATTTTTACTTTGTGGGTGGATCTTTTCGCCTAGCTAAAATGACAGCATTTCAGGGTGACAGGCTCTTCTTGGAAGACAGCAGAAGTGCTCAGACATCTTTGGTTAGTCAAGAAGTCCAGCAGATGAGCTGGAAAGACCTGTACACATGAGTTCCGCAAGTCACTGTGGCCATGCTTCCTACCAATGCTGGCAGCTGTCTCTAACTAACACATGTGCTTATATTCTCAATTCTTGACAGCAAAGCTTGATCAGATTCACAAATCTTACAACTCTATCTGGCAATTCAAGTATTACTTTTGGATGTTTCTATCTTACGCTCTTTCAATTAAATGCATTTTGCTATTTAATGTAGGCATAACTGATTCAACTTTCCCAGGCTATTGAATAGGAACATAAAGCCCCATTTCTTTAAAAGGCTGGGAGAAAGCACCAGTTATCATCCAGCATACCCTTTTAGTTAAAGTGATACCTAAACTTTACCAGACTAATGAATTGAGACCATTTCATAGGAATTTTATTCTACCCCATTTATTTAATGCAGTATCTAAAATGTTGAACACTCTTTGATTGCCTAGTGGGAGGATGTGTTAGATACACATTTATTCAAAACTCAGAATCACCATGGACTCATTATTAGCCCTTCTCATTGAAAAATAATGCTTTCTGCAAACACTTCACATGGCTTATCAATCAACTCAATTTACATTTATGAGTGTCCTTTATGTGTCCAGCCCACAGTGTTATGCAGACTTAATATAAAAGTAGATACAATAAATATTTAAAAGCCTAAATCAAACAAATAAGTTTTTTAGTTGAAACTTACAAATCAACAGTAATTTTAAAGTTCTCATGCATAAAAGAATAGATTCCCTGGCTGAAGAGCAAGGTGCAGAAGGATTTGTGATTTATTAGAATCAGACTGCAAGGTGGCAGTTAGAGGTCAGTAATTGTAAATTGTGGCAGAAACCCTTCCAGAATTAGAAAATCATTATGTGACAAGTTTGCATTGGGTAGGCACAGAAAGAAAATTATATAGTTAGTAAAACACACACACACACACACCCCCACATATATCTTTACAGTAAAGCTAAGGTGAAAAGTGTGATTTGAGAGCAAAGAAAATCTCCTCTTTAAGATTACTGGCATAGATTACAATTTAAACATTTATACTAGGGAACCAATCAGTCTCAAGCTAATTTTATTTCTACTAAATTCAGGAAATTTGAAGATATTCATGCTTGAATATCAAACCAACAATTATCCAGATTATCAAACTGCTTCGTGGGTCTGTAGGGACGGAAAGGGACATCTGAGTATCATCTGCATGCCTATGATACTGCCGGTCACAGCACTGAATAAAGTTGTTCACTAAAAATGCCTAAATATAAAGCCAGGATTTAGGTATTTAAATGTATATAAATATAAATAGGATTTCAAACAAGTCCCAGAGGAATCAGAAAGTAACTTAGTAAAGCACAAACTATTATCTAAAGGGTTAAACTGAAAAGAGAATATAGGGGTAAACTATCCAAAGCAGTTCCAGAACAAGCAATTCCATACAATTCAAAAACATAGAGTTCTGTGAAAGAATGACAACACAGTCAACAGCATTCAGACTAGACAAATAGCCTTAAATGGCTACAGTGAAACAGACATTCAACCAACAAATTGCTCACAGACAGTATGTTCTGATTTAAATCTCAGGGCCAGTAGAGTGCACATTTCACATGAGGTGCTAAGATAGTAACCTAGCAAAAATTCAAGACACATTGCCTTTGTCTAATGACTAACAACATTTTAAAAGTGCTGTTGATGAAGAAATTAAAAAGAAAAAAAACTGAAAGGGCCCAGCATTCTAGATTCTATTAAAAATTGTGTTGCCTCTATGATCAAGGAAACTTTATTCAATACCTCATTTTAGAAAAGGAAAAATATATGTATACACACATATTATATATTAATATAAAATACATATTTACATATATAAATATATAAGATAGAAGTATGTATAAAGATATATATAGTAAGATAAATAGGAATATATTCTTAAGGGAGGAAAGGTGATATGACTGCTGTCTCATCAACATCATTATCCAATTACTCAATAGTGTAAAATTTATCTAGTAAATTTTCTTTCTACACACAGACCACCCAATCACTATATTTACACTTTAATCATAATCTGTTTCTCTTATATTACTAATTGTCAAAATGTGCCATGTTAAAAAAACTATGTCAAATGAGTTAAATAGGCAAGGAAGAAATTATTGCAGAGAGACTGATTAACTCCTCTGAAATATAAGTCAAAAGGATTTTAAAGTGTGGGTATGTAATAATGGAAAAGAACTGAAGGATTCTCTGCAGGGTAGGGGGATGATGGTCCTTAATTAGACTATCTGTGTTTGCTAATTGTCAATTATCTCTTATTAAGGGTAGGCTCCCTCTCACCCCTGCCACCACAGAAACTGAGGGGAGGACTCTACCTCCCTTGATGATCACATGATTACATTTCAAAGGGATGGTTCCCGGGTCCTTAAGAAATGCAATCCTAGGTTTTAAAACTGAAAAAGCTGGGGAAAGTGTACCTCTCAAAGGAGTAGAGAAAGAATTTAAAGTTGTACATTCTCTAAAGTTAATACCCTAAGAAAAACCGAGTCAGGGAGAAAATCATCTAAAGTTTAATCAAACTGAGGCGCATAGTATGGTTGTCTTGGTCAGTCATAGGCATGTCTTAGCACTCACTGGTCAACGGCCCCGGAAACCTCTCTCCTGGGCTGATGACAGTTGGAGGTGTTCTAAATAGATTCTGATTAACAAAATAAAGTTACCAATTTCCATAGCAGAATAAAGTGACCACCATTGCATCATGGAATAGTAGAAGAGTATGGTTTTGTATATAAAAGTGCTTAGCATAATAAAACAAAATCATACTTAACACAATCATCATGATGATCAAAACTGAATAAGCCTGGTATGTTTCTAACAATATCATATGAAATTTAAAAAGTGTTAACAGACCTATTTCTACTAAGGTTCTAAATCTTCTATAGTCAATAGTCATGAATGTAATATTTTATAATTTTAAATTTCTCAAATTTTGATGTTCAGAATAAATATAATGCTATATAGACATGATGCAAATACATCTATATAATGAATAAAAGAAACTAATTTTTAATTTTTTTTTTTAGATTTTGTTATTTATTTATTTTTCATAAGAGAGGAAGGGAAGGAGAGAGGGAAACATCAATGTGTGGTTGCCTCTGGAGAGCCCCTTACTGGGGACCTGGCCCACAACCCAGGCATGTGACCTGACTAGGAATCAAACTGACAACCCTTTGGTTTTCAGGCCCACACTCAATCCACTGAGCTACACCTGTCAGGGCAAAGGAAATGAATTCTTGATCACAATTAATTTTAAACAAATGCTGCCACACCAATGGGAAAAATGAAACCCACCAGACTGATTTTCTTTGCCCTGAATTCTTTGTAACAAAACATACATCAATATACTCTGAGGAGTTTGGTAGGACACACCTCAATTAACATACCTCAGTGTTTCCATTTGATGGCTACCAAATTAGAAATTTCAAAAGCCTAATGATGAAACAAAGTCTCTTATGATAAGTAAACCCTGCAGCTGTGGGCAAGCTCACATCCTTTTTAGTCTTTTTTTCTTGGAAATGGCTCACGGGTAAACTGCCTACCTGGCTGCTCAAGCTCTTCTTGGTAGAGAAATCCACACTCCTTCCCAGAGGAAACTCCAGTCAGTCGTTAAGAGCTTTGTTTAATTTCCTCTTGAAAGAAAAACGAAAACTTGTTGGAGTTTTTTTCCTCTAAAGTCACTGCAGGTAGTTAACAGTTCAGTTAAAAATAATTAAGCCAATTTGTTAATATGAAACTTAAACTCCTTCAGATAGAACACTAGGCTCACAGGATAAAAGAGACTGCCTAAGTGGAAGGTTCTCCGGGAGGCTCAGAGCCAGACCCAGCATGAGGTGCTTTATTTTCTACTGTGAATCTTCACACTTCTGCAAAATTGTTGGATGCCAGTACCTCTGTGGGTAGTTTTGCTTATTCTTTTCTGCATGTAACTGGTCCCTAAGGGGAGTACCTCTAGTTGCTCTTAAGCAGATACCCTACAGCTAGCTCAAAGCATTAACAGAATGCAGAGTGAACTGAATACAAGGTGACAAATGACTCCAGAAGGGACAGCCAGAGTAGAAACAAGAGGAAAAGAATAACTGAGATACACTACACTTGCCTCTAACAATGATGGAATTCAAGCTCATTCTCCCAGAATAGGGGAAAAGACCATTCAGCTATGTTAGTCCTACATACGTTTCAAATCATTTCAAGCAAATCATCCAGCTTTCATCAGTTATACATGGCCTATGAGTAAAAGGTCATGTTTCTTCTTCAAATAATACATTATTAATAAATGATACAATGTTTCTTCTTATCACAGCCAAAAGTCTAATTCAGGCTCAAGCACTGATATTAATGTGTGCATATATATCCATTATATTTATTCATTAATTTTTCCTTTTAATATACATTTATTGACTGCTTCCTCTTGCATCCAGCACACTGCCCTCGGCACTACTGATACTGAAGAGACTGATGTACAAACCAACATAGTACTTTTGTCCACACCTCCATTAGAATAAAATAATTCTGTCAAAATGATTGGTTTAAAATTCATGATTTTAAAAATTAGCATTTTAGTTCCAAGTCTTCTATTTCATTTTTTCTTTCACATAGGTGGGATTTCTTTGCCAATCTACATACAAGGTTCAAGGGCAAGAAAGTAGCAATTCTTACCCGTATGTACCACCAAGATGGGAAGTTGCTCATGTTTCTCAGTAGGACTGCATATCCCTGTCTGCCTGTCCATCATTCATAAACATGTGCTGTACTACTACCGAAAATACGCCCATTGGATAAAAACAACTGGTTTTCATATAAGGCTTTTGAAAACAATCATAAATTATGGGCATGGAGCTTATAAAATACATGTTACCATATTTATGTATAAATATTATCATATTAAATGATAAAATAATGAAATAATTGTACTTTCAGGAGTATTTTGAATATAAGCTATATTTATAAGCAATGAAAATTACTTGCTCAATTTTAGAAAAAAATAATACTATACTGTTATTTATTCACTAATTTTAATTACAGATGTTATATTCTTCTACTCTAACAACTTATGAATCAATTTTATTTTGTTTTTTAATTTTCTTTTATTTGATTATGCTGTTGCAGTTGTTTTGATTTTTCCCCCTTTGCCCCACCTCCACACAACACCCACACTCCCTTAGGCAATCCCCCCCACCATTGTTCATGTCCATGAGTCATGAGTATAAATTCTTTGACTACTCCATGTCCTATACTGTATTTTACATCCCCATGGCCAGTCTGTAACTACCTATTTGTACTTCTTGTACTTCTTAATCCCCTCACCTTTCACCCCACCCCAACACCCCCCTGCATTCTGGCAACCATCAAGGCACTCTCTGTGTCCATGATTCTGTCTATGTTCTTCTTCTTTTCTAAAAATATTGTTTTTATTTATTTTCAGAGAGAGGGGAAAGGGGTGAGAATGAAAGGGAGAAAAATATTGATGTATGGTCACCTTTCATGCAGCCCCAGCTGGGGACCCCGCCTGGAACCCAGGCATGTACCCTGACCAAGAATCAAATGAGCTACCCTTTGGTTCACAGAACCCACAGTCCACTGAGCCATACCAGACATGGTGTTTATGTTCTTTTAGTTTTCTTAGTTTGTTTTTTAGGTCCAGTTGTTGATAGATTTGTATTTATTACCATTTTATTGTTCATAGTTTTGATCTTTTTCTGAAGTAAGTCCCTTTAACATTTCATATAATAATGGTTTGGTGATGGTAAATTCCTTTTGTTTTTTTCTTATCTATGAAGCTCTTTATCTGTCCTTCCATTCTAAATGATAGTTTTGCTGGGTAGAGTAGTCTTGGCTGGAGGTCCCTGCTTTTCATGACTTTGAATATTTCTTGCCAATCCTTTTTGGCCTGCAAAGTTTCTTTTGAGAAATCAGCTGACAGTCTTATTGAAACTCCCCTGTAGGTAACTAACTGCTTTTCTCTTGCTGCTTTTAAGATTCTCTCTTTATCTTTAACCTTTGGCATTTTAATTATGATGTGTCTTGGAGTGGGCTTCTTTGCATCCATCCTGTTTGGGACTCTTTGTGGTTCCTAACCTTGCATGTCTATTTCCTTCATCAAATTAGGGAAGTTTGCTTTCATTATATTTTTCACATAGATTTCCAATTTCTTGTTCTTTCTCTTCTCCTTCTGATACCTCTATGATGTGAATGTTGGACTTCTTGAAATTGTCCCTGAGGCTGCTTACACTATCTTCTTTCTTTGGAATTCCTCTTTTTCTTTTTTTTCTGATTGGTTGTTTTTTGCTTACTTATGTTCCAAATCATTGATTTGATTCTAGGCTTCATCCACTCTAATGTCATTTCCCTATAAAGTGTTCTTTATTTCAATTAGTGTATCCTTCCCTTCTGGTTGTATCTTTTTTATGTTGCTGAGGTCCTGAGTTCCTTGAGTATCCTTTTAATCAGTGTTTTGAACTCTGATTCTGATAGATTGCTTATCTCCATTTCATTTAGCTCTTCTTCTGGAGTTCTGATCTGTTCTTTCATTTGGGCCATGTTTCTTTGTCTACTTATTTTGGCAGCCTCCTTGTGCTTGTTTCCATGTATAAGGTAGAGCTGCTTTGATTCTGTATTTTGGTAATGTGGCCTAATATAGTAGGTGTCCTGTAGAGTCCAGTGGCACAGCCTAAGCCTCCCCTGTTACTCAAGCTGAGTACTTGAGGTGCGGCCTCTGTGTGGGCTGAGTACACCCTTCTCTTATAGTCTAGCCTTGGTTTATGTTGTCAGGTCAATGGGAGGGGTTTGTCAGCTGCAGGGACTGGTTGTGACCACTTACCACAAAATTCCACCCTCTGTAGAGGATCAACTGTGCAGGGACGAAGTGGTAGTGCTCTGATGTGGTCTGTAGCTGTCCACTGGGTACGCTGGCCCTGGGGTTTCCTGTATGGAACAGGTCAAGGTCAGCCCCTACCTGTGTTTTGCCTGGGGCTGTACTTCTTGACCTATAAAGCAATCTGAAATGGCTGCTACCTGTGCTGGGCTTGGAGATTCTTAGGCAAAGCCAAACTATGAAACTAGGCTGGCTGCTAGTGTGGAGCCTGAGGCTCAATGTGTCCAGCTATTGCTTATTTGAGAGGATGTAGAAAGTTGTGAAGCGTGAGCCAAGACCAGCTATTCATATGAAAGAGCTACTTTGGTGGGCCCATAAGTTGGGTGGTGAGGAGTCTGTGGGGATCTCCAAGGTGGGTCAAACTCTGTTAGCCAGGTTGATGGAGTCTCAGATATGGTACCAGGACACTGGCTCCCTGTGGGGAGGGCTCAGCAAAGAGACAATGACCTCTGCTGGCCTTGATGCCAGATTTTCAGTTTCTCCCTATCTACCACTGGTGTCCTTCAACCTACTACCCCAGTGCTGGAGCTCAAAGGGAGTGAGTCTCAGTAGGTGAGTCCATATGTGGCTTCTTTAAGAGGAACTGCTTGGGGCTCCAGAATTTTCTTCCCAACTCAATCCCCATGGGTTTTTGCAGCCAGAAATTGTGGGGGCCTACCTTCCTGGCCCTGGAACCCTGGGCTGGGGGCCCTGGTGTGGAGCTGGGACTCCTCACTCCCAAGATATCCCTTCCAAATTTTAGCCACCACATGTGGGTAAGGTACCAGCTTGTTCCACGTCTGCACCCCTCCTACCACTCTGGATGGATATGGTTTCTTTCATTCTATAGTTGTTAGACTGACATTCAATTCAATTTCTGATGGTTCTGAGTATAGATTGTTCTATATTTTAGTTGTAATTTTGATGTGGTGATGTGAAGAAGTAAGCCATGACTGCCTACATTGCCATCTTGACCAGAAGTGTCATGAATCAATTTTAAAAGCTCTATGTGTGTCTTAAATCTACCTACAATATGTTTATATATAAAATGTTTACTTCATTGAATCTGATTTAAATAATGTTTGCATGTGAAGGAAAACAGAACACATTGAAAAGTATTTTTTCTCTCTCTTCTGACTATGCTTTATATGTCCAAGCCTAGTACACATTAATTTTAAAAGCTAGAAAAAGTATACTAATAATTTCAAATGAACAAATTTGGCCTAAACATTACTGATTGAAGCATACTGTAATTTGGGAAAATAGCCACAGCCATTCCTTGAATGAATAGGCAGAGCAAAGGAAAACTCAATGTGAAACAGTATTGAGATTTCTAAATAAATATTTTGTCCAAGACTCCCAAACTGGATAAGAATATCCTCTGTAGATTTTAGAAATTATAGAAAATTCAGGAAATAAGATAAACAAGGGACATTTTTTTCTCAATTTATATTTTCACTCAAGATAAAGAAAAATAGCTAGGTTAGAACTATTGTTACCCTGTAATCTAGTTACCCTAAGATAAGTGGTTTTGGTGTGTCAGAGTGTTTCAAAACTTATTTTTTCTTAATTAACGCCTCACACTTCAAATTCATTTTTACTTTTTTTATTTATTATTAGCACTCTAACATAATACAATTCCTGGTTATTCTACCAATAATTGAAAAGCATTTATTGAACAAATACTGAGTACAGAGGATTTGAGAGGTTCTGTAAAAGAAATAGCACAAGCCTTGACCAAACTTGAATCAGTCTGAGCAGATCAAAGGAACATAAATGTGCATACATCACAACCAAACACAGCACATACAAAATCATAACTCTAAGTAGCAATAACTATGTAGTTAATTAGTAGCTATAATTTTGTGTTATAATAAAGAGGTATTTATTATGCACATCTCTATTTTACTTAATGCCAAATGACAAAGAAATGAAAGAGCTAGTTCCTGTCCTTAAAATTCAAATCACAGAACACCTTAAAACTGTAGTACTTAACATATCACTTAAGCTAAACCCTCACTGTCCTAATGGAGAAATTGATGAGTTTACAATGCAAAAAATTAGATTGCATGTGAAAAGAAAATAACTTAAAATTAAGTATAGAACAAATTAAACTATAATAAGATGTTGAAAAAACAAGGGATATGTTTAGGAAAATCTTTGAAAAAATGAGTTGAAATAATACATGATATCCCAAATATTGCATATGAGTTGAGAATCTACCACATATTTTTGTAATGCCCAAAATGATGGCTTTGAGGTGAACCCCTGCCAACTACATACAAAGATCCTATAAATATATTTACTTTTATGTAAACTATGTGACAATCCCCAATTAAAAAAAAAGCTATTTGTCAATATGCATAAGAAAATGAATATAAATGCAACACTTCACCAAAAATCTAAAGTCAGCCACATAATCAATAAGGAAAACATCTAAGGTCTATCAGATAAAGGAAAAGGATTTCACAGCAAGGGGAATACAAATGACTGCTATGCACATTAAAAAATGTCCCATATCATTTTTGATAAAAGAATGTCAATATTAATTGAAACAATGAAGAGTCATTTATTTATATATTATAGTAACAAAGTCCATGATATGCAGTCTCTTAAGACTTTATGATACTAGTGATCATTCAGTAATGGAGTGTAAATTTGGACAATTGCTATTGGAATGAATGTAATATTTTTGTCATAAAAATTTAAAATATTTATGTTTTACACCTTAGCAAGTCTCCTTCTTAGAAGTTGTTCTGAAGAAATCATTAAAAATTTAGGCACAAAGATGATATTATGCTTTTATTTAAATTAGTACAAAGTTGTAAACAACACAAATAGAAAAATAATTAAATATTACGATTCAGCTTTCCAGTAAAATATTATGTACTACGTTTACACATTCCAAGATGTGCATAACTATCATCTCTACCTAGTGCAATTATTAATAGACATCTTTTGCAACTTCTTATATTTCTATACCTTAAAAAATTCTTTCATTGAATGTGTTCCTTACAGTATGAAAAAACTTTGCTCACTTTGGTAAACAAAATATATGTTCAGTGAAATCAAATGAATTTTTAATAGGTCTGCAGATAAAAACTGAAAACAAAATGTGTCAATGCATGTTTAGGTCAAATTAAAGTGTCCATTGTAGCATCTAATATATAAGACTTCAAAATATTCAATTATTGTGTGAGGGCTACTGGCCTCAGTTATCGTGTCTCATTGTGACTCAGGATCCTAAAAAGGTCATTGAACCAAATGTAAAATGCCATTGCATCACTCAGAGTGCCCCCTCTAAAATCTCAGGAACATTTACCTGAATTTACTTTCAGAAGTGTAAGCTCACAGTAACACTTGATAATAGCTCACACACATTTTCCAGGGTTCTGTTTGATGTCATGGCAATGTGCAGGTAATGAGATATCCACCCCCACATTGTTCAGTTCTTTCAAAACTTTAAGCTCCTGCTCCTATAGAGCCTAAGGCTATTGCTATATATTAATAGTTTCCAGTATCAATGTGCAAGAAATATTAACATCTCATTACATTAGACATTTTCTATATTAATATTTTATTTTGTAAAGCCAGATATAGTTTGGCTGATAGCTAGAATTGCAGTTATTTCAAAATTTCACAGTTTATTTATAAAAACCTATCTGTTTAAAAGTATTTTCCTATTATTGAATTTATTGGGGTGACACTGTTAACAAAATTATATAGTTTCAGGTGTACAATTCTACAACATATCATATGCATACTGTATTTTCTGTTCATTACTCCAAATTAAGTCTCTTTCCTTCACCATTTATTCCCCCCTACATCCTCCCTCACCCCCCACCTCCACCCCCTAACAATCCCACACCATTGTCCGTGTCCACACATAAAGTGACTTTAAACCAACTCCTTGTCTAAGTAAGTTTTATGTCTCAAGGCAATAAACTGATGAATACATCAGCAGTTGGGCTCCTTATTTTCTGGAAATAGTCAAGACAAATTAAAAATATATATCTGACCAGTGTCACTTGCATCAGTAATATTAACCATGTCTCTACACATGTGGAAACTGTGTTCATTCCCTTTTAAAATTTATTTTTAACCTCTTCAAATTAAGTTGATATTAGCAGTTGATGGTAATGTTGTCACCAAAGTGTCAAAGACCGAACATCCTGATGTCTGCTGCACAACAATGAGAGACATGTCAACCTGGAAAAATATTGAAATTCCAGCCAGGAGGCTTCTTTACATCTACTTTTTGCCATGTTTGCTCTCAGGTTTATCTCAAGAAAAAAAAATAGCAAGTAAGCTAAAAATGGTCAGTGTTCTTGCTATCTTTCTGCAAAGGAACATGAGTAATAATTTAATCAACTGTTTGAATATAAATCAGCCCTATACTTCCTTTGTGGCCAATTTAAAAAGTATCCAAGTCACTGTCATCTATCTGTATCTATTTTCACAAACCCAGAAAAAATATAACCAATATGCATTTATTGTTACTTCATTTGTACTGATTTGTTTGGAGCCATACATATCTTCTCTACCATGTGGTGGCTTCATCTGCTAGTGTGTTTTAATCTCAATTAAAATTAAATATTAAACATTTCTTTAAAAACATTATCTTTCAATTAACCTTGATCATTAATTATTCTTTATATAGTCAACCAGTGGTTATTTTATAAATAATTCAGTTCTGCAAAGTAGTTGTAGTAGGGAAGAAAAGAATACAAAAATGAGTAAGGCAAGGCCCCTTCATTGACAAACTCATAATGGGCAGGACAAATTACAGTGTGCTAAATTCTACAAAAGGAGTGTTCATAGAGTGCTCTGAGAGCTCATAGACTAAGGGTGTCAAGAGTATTTCCACAGAGAAAGGAGCACATTAGCTAGCTTTGAAGATGAATAAGGGTTTTCGATAGGGAGAGAAAAGTGGAGGAGATATATCTCTTCAGGCAAGGGAAACAAAAATAAAAATAAGCAAATGGGACTACATCAAACTAAAAACATTTTTGCACAAAAAGGGAAACCATGAACAAAATAAAACAACAACCCACTAAATGGCAGACCATATTTGCCAATGGTACATCTGGTAAAGGGGTAATATCCAATATTTATAAAGAGCTCATAAAACTCAACACCAAGAAAAAATAAACAATCCCAGCCATCCTCACCTCCTTCCCCTATTTCTGCAGCCCCCGTCATTGTCCATGTGAACAACAATAAAAAACAAATCAAAATAAATAATTTTAATAAAAAAATTGCTGATGAGGATGTAGAGAAAGGGGAACATTTTTACACCATTGGAAGGAGTGCAGATTGGTGCAGTCACTTTAGAAAGCAGCATGGAGATACCTCAAAAAATTAAAAATGGAACTGCCTTATGACACAGCAATTCCACTTCTGTGATTTTTTCCAAAGAAACCCAAAACACTAATTTGAAAGAATATAAGTACCCCTATGTTCATTGCAGCATTATTAACAGCCAAGATTTGGAAGCAGGGTGTCCATCAGTAGGTGAACAGACAAAGCAACTATGGTACCTTTACACAATGGAATACTACTTGGCTGTAGAAAAGAAAATGTTACCATTTACGACAGTGTGGATGGACCTGGAGAACATTATGCTAAGTGAAATAAGTCAGTCAGAGAAAGACAAATACCATATGATTGTACTCATATGTGGATTCTAATGAACAAACTGAACTAACAGCAAAAGACAGACAGACTCATAGATAGAGAGTAGACTGACAGCTCTGGGGAGGGGTGTTGGTGGGTAGAAGGATCAAGCAAAAAGGAAAAAAGACTCATTGACACGGACAACAGTGTGGTGTTTGAAGGAGGAAGGGGGGTGAGTAGAAATGGAAGAGAGTACAAGGGAGATAAATGGTACAGGAAAAATACAATAAAAATGTATTTAAATAAATAGTTAATTAATAAAAATTTTTTAAAAGATAATAGTGTAAAGACCTTAAAAGAATATGCTATATTGGAGAAAAATTAAAATCTGAGTATAGTTAGAACTTAGAAATTTGCTTCATATTAAGTGACTTAACTTTATAAGACTCATTTCTGCTTCTCTTTCTTGAAAGTGGAGCTATCTAGTTTTAATAGGTAAGGCTTCCTCAGACTGATTCAAGAGAAACATCTCCCTTCATTCTCTGTGTTACAGACATGTTTCTTTGGAAATACTCAAGTTCACAAAGCTTCTGACCTCTAGGATTTTGAACTTCTTGTTCCATTTCACGGAACCCTGTTCTCCAGGCTCTTCACATGATTGGCTCCTTCTCTTCACTGAGTCTCAACTTACATGCCTCTGAATTAGCAACCACATTAGTCTTTCTCACATAACCATATTTTATTTGTTTTTTATATATATATATTAATTTTTACTTTATTTTTATTGTTTACACTATTACAGATGTCCCCGTGTTCCCTGCCTTTGTTACCCTCCACCCAGCCCCCTGCCCTGCTCCCCTCTGGCCATCCCCTCCACACTGTTGTCTGTATCCATGGGTTACGCATATATATTCTTTGGTTAATCCCTTCACCTTCTTTCATCACATAACCCTATTTTATTTTCATCATGACAACCATCACCTTTTGATATTATTCCTGTCTGCTTTTTATCTATTATTTGTCCATTGTTAAAAAGATATATAATTTGTAAAGTCAAGAAACCAGTTTATTATACAACATTAAGCCCATCACATACATAACACAGGCAGGCACAGAGTAGACATTGTTAAAAATAATGTGTTTAAATGAAATGAATGATGCAAAGGGGAAAGATTATGGAATGTATAAACTCTAAGAACAATTAATCAGATAAGTGTATTTAATGTGGTGGCAACAAAATTGCATTCAACCTCAAGGTTTTCTTAAGATTGGACTTCAAAAAGGAGTACATAATAAAAAGAGGACAGAAGGACTGTTGAGGGAAATAAGTGGAGGTCCTATGTTTTGCAAATGTAGCTAAATAATCCAGTAAAATATGTGCATTAGTATTTATTTGCTTCCATTTATATTCAAAGGTAAATAACCCTGGAGATGTTGAGTTTATATTTACCTTACTTATATCACAGAATATATGTGAGACTCAAATGAGAAGTGAATGCAAAAGCATCATAAAATGTAAAAGATTACACTTTCTTGACTTCTAGTAGTACAAAAAATAAAATACAGATCCTTCTGGAGTAGGAAGAAAAACAATTTAAGATACCAATTAAACAGACTACCACTGGTATATTTTCCATTACCATCTGGTTCTTCTTAGTCTGTGAATTTAGTCAGGAAAACAATAAATAACAGAATTATAAGAAATAGAGCTTTTGTTGATCTTTGGGAAAATAATTGTATCATGATGAAAACAGTGTTCTTTTTAAAATGTCACACATAATTGTGCATAGCCAGAATAAATGAGCTAGTAAATGGGCTGGCATTAATAATTATACTGACATGCATGTGATTACAAAATTGACTAATAAAATGATTAATAATTTTCAGATAATTAAATTTAAAATTATGAAAGAACTTTTAACAAACATGACTAGTAGCTTTTATAATGTTTAATTAAGTACATGGTAAATGTAGTAATTTATTTTATCGGTAAAGCTTTGTGAATAGATATGCAAAGTAAAACAATTTCAACAAGAATATTAGTATCAGATGGCTTTAAATATAATTCTTTTTTTAAAGAGCAATGGCTTATTTTTATGTATAATTTTGTTCTTCATTTTGCATAAGATTTCATACTTCCATTAAGCTATAGAATCAAGCTTTAATCTTGCCATAGACTTACAAACACTTTCTGGAGCTCTATCAATAAGAATTTAGAAAAAAATAAAAAAAAAGCTTGTAATATTTTTATTGTCATTCAAGTACAGTTGTCTCCATTTTCCCCCCACCACTCCCTTTGCCCCACCCTACCCCACCTCCCACCTTCAATCCTACCTTCTTTGGTTTTGTCCATGTGTCCTTTATACATGTTCTTAAATTTTTTGAAGTAGAAGAATAAGCAAAAGCAAAAAGACACGAGGGGGAGGACCTGAGAAGACATGACTATTAAATGTAATGTGGTAACTTTGTCAGGAACTTGAAGCTAAAAAAGAACAGTAGGGGAAAAACTGAAAATGTGAATAACTTATGGCATTTAGCTAATATCAATGTATCAATATTGCATCAGTAATGTGAAAACTGTACCATACTAATGTAAGATGTTAATAGTGAAGGAAACTAGGTGTGGGTCATATGTGAACTCTGTAATATATTCACAATAATTCTGTACATTTAAAACTACCCTGAAATGAAAAGCTTATTAAAATATATAAAAGGGAATATATTCATGGATTTAAAAGTCATCATTATATTGTCTACTTCTTAATAGATCAAAAATATTTGGTGAGTGATAGATGACAGAAATAACCACCATATTTATAAGTAACAACTTTTAATCTTAATCCTATTGATCATGATAGGAATGTGTTATACAAATCAAAAACATTGGATTCATTTTAATAATGAGTAGCAGGTACATATATTAGAATGTTTAATCAATATCAAACGTTCAATCTTAAAGAGCTACAAATAATAAAATATACGTGTATGTACATATGCATTAAATGTATTTCTAAGAAGACATTTCATTGCCCCTATTGAGTTATACACCATACAATTTCCCTAAACACTGGTTTCAACTGATTAGATTAAGTGTTGAAGTCTGATCAAGGAAAATTGATCCATATTCTGACCATGGAATGCAGCTGTGACCTGTTTCAAAAATATAAGCAAAACCAAATAGATTTTCTCTCTCAAAAATAAATAATTGACTATAAAATTCAGATAAAATTTGCCAGTTTCCAGTAGTGGCAAAAATAATGTGCCCTAGGTTGTCATAATATGTAAGAACTGAGGTAATCACTATGGAATATGAATGGGAAGAATAATCAAGAAAACCAAAAGCAAGAAAGATGTAAGATGATATTAATGCAAGAAACAAGCTTGGCATCACAAGAGATGAGCAATATGGAGGAAAGAGGAAATAAAAAAAGAATAACAAGCAGAATCTGCCTTTGAGAGGATAGCATCCTTTTCCAATTTTCCGCATTAACGCAAGCCTAAGAGTACTTTGTTTTCTGTTCTTATCCTTTTTTATTTACAATAAATTCCTCTTTTCTAGAACAAGTAGAGATCAGCTCTTGTCCCTCCAGTCAAAAGAATCCATTTCAGACAGACATCAGGATTATACCCACCATTATGCATGCCCGTTAGAGATCCTCTCTGGCCATAATAATTTTTACTTCCACTGGCACTAGTTGTTTTCTGGTTCTGTCAGAACCTAACTATTATTATTGCCAATATTTGATAAGTCTTTAAAATAAACTTTAAATAAATTTGTAACATCACAAATTCAAAAATTATATCACCCTCTGAATTATTTTGAAATAATTCTTACAGAAAACATCTTCCTTATTACTATATAGCTTGGTGTCAAATGTAAAATTACAAACCCAGGGGCCTGTATAGTAACCCATCATCAACAAACTTGTTCCCACTTTTCTCATATAGCTTATATATAGAGACAGTTACATCTAAGACACTGAGAGCCAGGAAAATCTTGGATCAACAAAGGATAAATGTGCCTGAGCACTATGATTGGATTTTCATCATCATACATGTCACAACTTATTCTGCTGCAATTGTTTCTCAATTTTCTTTTCCTCTGACAAATTTCTAAATTTTATGAGATCAGTAATGTTTTTGTCACCTTGGTACCTTCAAAACTTAGAATAGTATCTGATACAATGTTTGGGAAAAACAAATATTAAATAACAAAAGTAGGAAGACAGTTATTCCTGTAGCCAACAACACCAAGAATAAAAGCAATAATGAAATTAATAACAAAAGTATTTTAATACTTTCTTAAAGATTGAATTTATATATTTTTAGAGAGGGGGAGGGAGAGAGAGAGAGGGAGAGAAACATCAAAGTGTGGTTGTCTCTCATGTGGCCCCCACTGGGGACCTGGCCCTCAACCCAGGCTCATGCCCTGACTGGGAATTGAACCAGTAACCCTTTGGTTCACAGGCCAGCACTCAATCCACTGAGCCACATCAGCCAGTGCTAATAATAAAAGTCTTAAAGCAGTGACATAATGACTTCAAAATGATGAGAAAAAATATATAATATTACTATGTACTTCGTTCAATCATATTTTAAGAATGAGAGTGAAATGCATTGTTAGTCAAAACAGAATCTAAAAACATGGAAACAAGAAGAAACTCCAAAACAATGCATTTCAGGAATAAGGGAAATTATTTCTAAAACAAAATCTAAGAGGTAAAAAAAAGAATACTGGGCAAAGAAAGAGACAGACAAATAATTAAATCTAACTCAATATTAGAATTTTCTGATTTGTGGGGCTTTAAAATAAGAGAGATAAATAAAAGTAAATAGTATGTAACTAAAAAAGAATTAAATTATTCCACCATTCTTGCATATTTTCAGAGAAAAGTAAAGATATTGATTATGTTTATTCATTAATAAGGCTTGTTAAAGTTTTAAAGGTTCACAATAAAAGATTTAAAAATAAATACAAAATAAGTCTATTCATATAAATCTAATCACAATAAAGATGAATGTATTAATAAAGTACAAAAATAGTCTAATTGCCAAAACTTCAGCTAGTTATTATTTATGAGATGCAGTGGAATAATAAAATATAGCTAGAGTAAAACAAAAGTTATACATTTTGCAGCAAAAACGGTAGTAAGGACTATTTCAAATACATTCTTTCAGTTTTCCTTAGTAACCAAAAGCTGATTTTCTTCAGGACGGCAATTTGTCAAACTTACAACTGTATTTCCCGATTCCCTTGCAGTAGGTGTAGCCAATGAAGCATAAATGGTGGCTTCGAGGAAATCTCTTTAATAGAGATTTACTCAATTGGAAGGAAGATCCATTTTGTGCTCCCTCCCATTTAGCTCCCTGCTGCCCAATGCATGTGGATATGCATTGAAAGTGAAAATTAAAGTTATCATGCTAAAAATGACAAGGGAAAGAGATAAAGAGCATCAGTTGTTCTGTGGTCACTGAGGAGCTGCCATTTCAGCCCTGGACTGCCTGTTCCAGACTTCTTGTACACAGGAGGAAAAGAGCAACCTTGCAGTTCATTTTGGGTCTTTGCAGGCAACTGATATAAATCTTAAGTGACATATTATAGAAATAGTAATTAAAAGAATCCTGATATGACTAATCATGATCAGATTATTCTATTGAAGCAAAATAAATCACCCTGCAAAATAATGGTTTAAAACCCTAGATTTTTAAAAATTCCATGTGTTAGTGTATTAGTGATTCCAATAGTACTCAGGAACAACCTGTCTCTGATTCCCAATACTTGGGGTTTCTAAAAAGTTTCAAAGTCTGGGGATGTCCAAGAGTAAGTCATTGAAAGAATCTTTACTCTCAGGACTTTCTGTGGATGCTATTATCATCTTGTTAGACCCCACCTCCAAGTGGCCTTTCCTTGTCATGTCTTACTGTTCTTCAGTTTGGGCCTTAGAGCATGGCAGGTAAGAGGAACAGCAATTGCCTTGTGTAACCTCTTCTTGAGAAGTACATAGTATTACTTCTTCCTTAATGACAAGTTTCCCAGATTCAAGAGAAAGCACAGACCCACCTTTCAGTGGAAGGAGTGTCAAAACACATGTGAGAGGAATATGGGGTGAGAGATACTGTTGCAGTCATTTTTCCCAAACCCAGCCTGCCACTCTGAAGAAACAGATATGTGGGGTCACCAAGTAGTCATGAAATAGTCAATTCATAAGGAAGACATAATCATTCAAATCAATTTATAGCAAATAATTGTAGTGTTAACATACATGAAACAAAATTAACAAAACTGCATAAAAAAATGGACAAATCCACCTCTGTAATAGGAGAGTCTAACAAACATCTCTCAGTAAACTAAAGATCAGGTAAAAAATAAATTAGTGAGAATAACAAAGATTTTAGTGACCCAATTAACAAGATTGAAAAAATGAATTAAAAATAGGACACTGTAGCCCTGGATGGGTGGCTCAGTTGGCTGGAGTGCCATTCCATACACCAAAAGGTTGTGGGTTTGACCCCAAGTTGGGGCATGTACGGGAGGCAACCAATTGATGCTTCTCTCTCACGTCAATGTCTCTCCCTCTCTCTTTCTTGCTCTCTCTCTTCCTTCTTCTCTCTCTAAAATCAATAAACATATCCAGAGTGAAGATTTAAAAAAAATAGGATCTTGCCCAATATTGGGGAAGGAGTATTCTCTTCAGGGAGTTTGAACACACACTAGGCCAGAAAGCAGTCAAATTTAGATGATGCCTACCTCATACCATCTTCAAATTTTAATTTCCAAAGACAGTATAGTGGATTACCACAGAATTTTTAAAAAAGACTTCTAAGACACAAAAGTACAAGCCACAAAGAAAAATAATGATAAAAACTAATATGGTAAATTGAGAATTATATCAATCAAAAGATGCTAAAAGTGGAGACTAAACATAAAAGCCACAACCTATGATAATTTTGCAAGACATATGCAAAGAAATTTTGTACAGAATAGATAAGAACTTCTACAATGAGTAGGTTAAAAACAAATAACAAAGAAACAAGTCTTGATGTAGCTAAAAATAGAAGGCCTTGAAATGTATGACAATATGATCCACCTCATTTGTGAACAAGAGAATACAAATTAAAACCACAACCAGATATAATTATGGCCCCAAACTGGCAAAAAAAAAATGCATACCCTATTTTAATAAGAATGTAGAATAGAGAAATTTCATAAATAAGTTCTCGTACTCAGCTAGCAGAAGTGTAAATGCATATAACCTTTTTTTTAAACAATATTACAATTAATGAGGTAAAACATTCACTGTATGAATTGGCAACTCCACTCATATATGTGTACCAGAAATAATGTACAGAAATTTGTACAATAGGAAAAAAAATAATCCAAAAGTCCATCAAAATTAAATGAATAAATAAAAATTATAGCACATTAAATCCAGTGAATGTTATGGAATTATGATCACACACATTAATATGACCAAATCATGCAACCAAAATTATTTTTAAAGCAAGTTATAGGATAATATATACAACATAATTGGATTATATAAAGTTCAAAAACATGTAACTGAGCAATAAGTTGTTTAGGAATAGATATATATGTGGTAAAACTATAAAGAAAATTTGGGAAGTAATAAACACAACATATATGTTGGAAGATACCTGTGTGCCATGGTGGCAGTGAATACAATGGGGAAAGAGCTTATAGAGGCTTCAGAGAATTAGCAGGCATTTGGTGATACCCAGTACACCCCTGGGGATATTTTGTTTATGCCAACCCACCTACCTCACTCTGTGTGCCATTCCAGCAAGGCTACCAAGACAACAAGTATTATTACCGGCAGTATAGCCACAATACAATTATTGGACCAATAAAATATTATAGTATTTTTTATGTATTAAGCTTGTAAACCAAAAGTATGAATGCACTTTATGGGCTGTTTGAACCCAGGGACATTTTCTAAATGTGGACGTTTTATACAGGACCAAATATCAAGGACAATTTAGCATGAGCCAAATTTGTTAGTAGATGTTATGCCTCAAGCAAGCATTTTATTGCAAAAACAGTATTTACCTCAAGGCACAAATAATTTCATTAAAGTAATAGCCCACACTCTCATTTAGAAACCCAACCCTTAATAAAATGACAAATAAATACAAACCTACCTACTTCCTGGTTTACATCATGTTACTCAACTTTTAGGTGGGGTTTTAAAGAGTATAGAGGTAACAGTGGTCAAAGTTGACTTTCTACCTGTTTATGATAACTTTATATTCCCATAAATTGAAAAAAATATACACAAAAACCATATAAAATATATACACCACTATATACAAGTATATTTTTAAATGACGACTATGATATAAAATGTTTACAGTAAGATTTAGAGATATAAAATGTTTTTAAAAGGATATGTAATTATAAAATATATAAATGAGACAAATATATATTGTCAATTAACTTCAACTCAATTCAAGTATGTATCCAATTTATGTGATACTATTTTAGTCAAAATAATCTGTCTATGAGATTATTAGAATTTTCATATCCTGAGAGTAAGCAGTATAACACAATTTATTCATAGACTATAAATGTTTTTTTATCTTTAAAATGGTTTTCATTCATGAAATAAGGAAAAAGAATTGCCTTTTTATTTGTGTTCATTTTTTTAATGTAGGATACAGTATCAAATTAGTATGAATAACAGAAATTACTCGAGAGATGATAATGACGTAGACAATGCAGCAGCACTAGCTAATTTTGCATTCTAGCTGTAGAAGTGAATACTGGTACCTTAGTATAGTCAGTCTATCAGCTAAGCAAGTTGGAACTCATGAGTGACTGATGAGGCTGACATAACCAAGTCAGAATGCTCTCCTAGGCTCCTTCAAGCCATAATAAAGAATTAACATAAACAGAGCTATGTGCCCCCTTAGAGTGGGGGTAGGGGTTACAGAAATAGCCCCTAGAAAGTAGGGTGTGAAATCTTGTTTTTTTTTTTCCATTGCAACAAGGTAAGCTATCACTGTAAAAAGAGACAGCCAAAAAGGGAAGATAAAAATAATTCTTCTAATCACCAAGATAAGTGCCGACATGCAGACCTGCTGCTGTGTTTGCAAATGCTTATGCCTGTTTATAACATGGCATCTCTCATGTTAATTCATCCTCATGGGGTGTTGCCAGACTTCTGAGATGGTTGTATGTGTGATAATAGCAGCTCTAAGGAGCAGTTCCCTGTGGCAAGGCACAAGGTCCTAGTGAGCATACTTGAGGTTCCCTAGCAGTTGTTCTTGGAGGTTGGAAACAGCAAGTTTTTGAGACTTTTCAGTTTGGTCTCTCAAGATTCAAATTTTCTTGCACCTTTCTAATTCTTATTCTACCCACCTATCAGAAGGATCTGTCTACAATCTAATTTGCATATGTTATTTAACTACTTAAAGTAATTCAAAGGTTACCTAGGCATTAGCTCTTAACTTTGACTTGTATCACAATCTCCTTTTGGAAATCTTGGAAAATACAAATCTTGGAGAATTCCAAGATGGCTGCAAAGTATAAGTAATCTGTATCCACTTGCTCTGGGCCCCAATCTGAATTCACAAACAAATCACAGAGCAATCAACCTGAACAACCAACTGAAACCTAGCTAATATGAAATATTATAAGCAAGGAGTACAGAAGATGCTACATAGAAACTGGCAAGAAGGGTTTAGATGCAGAGGAAGGAAGCCAGGGCAGATGAGAGGCTGGAGAGATGTAGTGGCTGTAGAGTTCTCTCTCCCAAGCACAAGGGGTCTTAATTCCATGCAGGGATCCTCAACCCTCAACAACAGAGACTAGAAGAGGAGTCTGTATAACACCTAGCAGTGGGATTCAATTGGGGATTCATCCTACCTGGGACACTCAGAGTGCACCCTCCCAGGGTAGAACACTCCTATATGTTACAGCACCAGCCTGGGGAGTTGATGGTATGGACTCCAACTGCTGAAAATGCTGTGCTGTTGTACTCCAGTCTTGAAGCACGGTCTGCTGGGTACACCCAGCAGTGACTTAGGAGGCACTATTTTCAGGAGAGGCTTTAGACAGAGACCCAGACAGTCACTTAACTGTGTGGCTTGGAAAAGAGGACCGTCTCCCTGCCTCAGGTCACCATCTGCATCCCTGCCCCCACCTACTGAGTCATTTCTGCTGCTGAGTTTGGAGGCACAGAGGGGCTGCACAGGGCTGGGACTTTCAGCCCATCCCAGTGAGTAAAGAGCCCTGGAGAGTGGGTAGAGCCTCACCCTGCTGAGAACAGCAACACAGGGTAATCCGAGCGCTCCGTGGGGCTGGGATTTTCAGCTCCATCCTACCTGGCAAGCCAGAGAGCTGCATAGAGCTGATTTTTTGTATTGTGTTTCCTGGGGAGACTTCTGCCTGGGAGCCCCACAGGCAAGCAAGTGCTGGGCTACATGGCTACATTGCAGAAAGACAAATCCAAACTCCCCTGTGAGTTCAGCCAGCACTACCCCGGGAAGGGGAAGAAGTACCCACCCTTCTGCACTATGTACTCAGCCCCAAAGTCAAGTCTCCTTAGGACAGCCACCATTTACCCTCCCTTTGCCTTCTCCTACCCTGTCCCACTTTCTCTCCGGCAATCACCATATTGTTGTCTGTGTCTGTTTTTTTGTTTCATCCCTTCAGCTTTTCACCCAGATCCCCAACCCCCCTGCCCTTCTGACAGCTGTTAGTCTCTTTTCTGTGTCTATGAGTCATCATCAACAAAATGAACAGACAACACGCTGAATGGGAGAACATATTTGCCAATGATACATCTGATAATGGGTTAATTTCCAAAATTTATAAAGAATTTATACAACTGAACACCCATAAAAAGCAACAATCCAATTTAAAAAATGGAAAAAGGACCTGAATAGACACTTCTCCAAAGAGGATGTACATACAGATGACCAATAGATATGTGAAAAGATGCTTAACATCACTGATCATCAGACAAGTGCAAATTACAACCAAAATGAGATATCACCTCTCAGCCGTCAGAATGGTTATCATGAATAAATCAGAGGTCAGAATGGTTATCGTTAATAAATCAGCAAACAAGTGCTGGTGAGGGAGTGTGGAGAAAAGGGAACCCTTGTGCACTGTTGGTGGAAGTGCAAATTGTTGTGGCCACTGAAAAACAGTGCAGGGTTTCCTCAAAAATGTAAAAATGGAAATGCCTTAAGACACAGCAGTTCCCCTGCTGTAAATATATCCAAAGAAACCCAAAACACTAATTTTAAAGAATATGTGAACCTCTGTATTCATTGCAGTGCTCTTTACAGTAGCCAAGATTTGGAAGCAGTCAAGTGCCCATCAGTAGATAAATGGATCAAAAAGCTAAGTTATCTTTTCACAACGGCATATTACATGGTCTTAAAAAAAGAAGGAAATCTTACCTTTTGCGACAGCATGGATGGATCTATAGAGTATTATGATAAGTGAAATGAGTCAGTCAAAGACAAATAGCATATAATCTCACTTAGTGTGTGGAATCTAATGAATATAATAAACTAACAAACAGAATAAAAACAGGCTCATAGATACGGACAACAGACTGACTGCCATAGTGTTTTTTTAAAGATAACATGAGAAAATGTGTGGGAATGTGATTAATAAACTGAAAAAGACTTTGTAAACATAAAGTTATCTCATTTTTATTCTAGTCTCATTTTGTGCCTGTTATATTTTGTCAGTTTTTCCTAGAAAAATATTCCAGAGTACATGCAATTATAATTTTGTGATAATTATCTAAATTAATATCAAATTATTTTATTCAAGTGTGCAATTATTCAAATAATTTTAAATTTAACAGGCATGATCTGAAGGATAACTAATATATGGAATACATTTTCCAAATAAATTAACCAAATGAATTTATATGTGTAAAGCACATTTAACAATACTTTGTGTATTCACTTTTTTTAAAAAAATCCACTCTTTCCCTATAGGAAAATGCTTTAACCTAGTCTTCAATGGACTTGAAATTTCAGGAAAAAAATACATATATCTAATTTGGTGAAAAATAATAATAATTCTTGACATAATGATCCTCAATATCCATAAGAAAATAATTCTCATTTTTAAAGCATAAGTTTGTTCTTTCTACACATTATTTTTAAGGCTTACTCTCCACCATGCACCATGCTAAATACAAAGGATATACTACACTACCATACTCACTACTCACTACAGAAATACTAACTTCAGGAGTCATACAACATATTGGAAAAGGCATATAACTTAATAAACAATTACAATAAATTAAGATAAATGTTCATGGCCATATCAAAAAAGAAAACTACATAGATGCAAACCCTGACATTTAAAACTCGCAATCAAGGCAAACTATACAAAAAAGGCAAGAAGTAAAGGCTAAAAGTCCTAACTGTGTTCCAAAGTCGACCATTTGCATGACCCATGGCTTGTCACTTGCTGTTTGAATGCTAGTCCTAATCTATTCGTGTTTAAATTGTTTAATCCTGCTTTATTTTTTTTAAATCTGTCTTATCCATATCTTACTTGAAGTAATAATGCAATACGCAATTGGAGTAAATGTAACAGAAAAGCAGATAATATTATTAGCATGAATAAAACTAAATTAAAGTAAAATAATAACAGTAAAACTGAAACTCTGACTTTTAAAAAACTTGAGACTATTATTCCAATATAAATAAACTAATTATATTTTATGACATAGAGGAAGGTGAAAATACTAATTTCTTTGTTATGGTCTTTAAATAAAGAATGAGAAATTCATATAATTTAATTCTAACAATGAAAAGATTGTATTACATAATATCTCATATGTCCTTGCAATAACAATGGAATATTACAGAACCCTAAGAATGGTCTACCTCAGAGCTGTGCGGCTTTGACCGACTGACTTCATACCTTGCTGTGCAGGTTTAGAGCACCGGTATCCAGAAGTGAACCAAAGTGAAACTCAGAAAGACAGTTTGAAATCTCAGTAAAACACTGGAAATATTTGTAAAGAATGTTAGGATGATGAGTTCTGGCAATGCAATATGTTGCTAGAACCATTTGCTAAATTTTGTGGGGTTTTCTTCCTATGGCTATTATTTATCAGACACAAATTAAATTTTCCAAAGGTTCTCTTATGTACTAAAATGAAAATGTTTCTCAGGAAGTGGCTTTCTCTTGCTTCACTCTTAACCACAAGCATAAAGCATAATTTCTAATCAGCATTAATGAAGCCACCTAACAGATTTTTTATATATTTATATTCAACTTAGTATGAAGAAAAGTGCCTGATGCATAGTAAGCTGTTCGCTTATATATATATTGAACAAATAAATAAGTATTCCCAGAGCTACCTTAAATAAACTAGTATGGGAAATGATGGCAAAAGCATATTCAAGGTGTGAAAAGAATAATGTTGCAAGATCAGTAAGGCAAAAAAAGTTTGATTTATTCTCACAAATAAGATTTTTAAACCAGTGTCATAATACTACTGTACTTCCTTCAGTAATGAAAAATGGAAAGGCTTTGCTTGTCTCAGTACTGTGCAGAAATGACAAGCTTTTGCTACAAACCACAAACAAAAGGATTCAAAGATATGTTACTGAGACAGTGCCACACCAACCACTGTTTCTATCCACAAAAGGTATATGACTACATATGAAATGAATTTTTGAAATAGGGCCATATCTTGCCCAAATAATTACCGTACTAAAACTGCTGTCATTTTCATGGAGGGCTGACAGGTGAAACATCTAGCTGATGACAGTTTTATCGTACTCCAGTTCTTTTGTTGTTGTGCATCTCTCCCCTTGTTCCTCGCTTTGATAAAGCTGAACAGTAGAATGTTAAAACAAGTCTTAACATTTAAATTCCACCATATTATATAATGTGTTTGACTAAAACCCAACAAATTTAGCAATGCACTGCTTCATCACCATTGATCATTGTATTGGAATTCATCCTCAAAAATCCTAACATCCGTAGCCCATTTCAAGGATTTTACATATGTTTTTACCTTCTTGCCTTTTATAACTTATTGATGCATTTTTTTCTCAATGAGAATGTCAAAATAATCTATCTAAGGAAAAGTAAATCCTACATGAGTACAGCTTCTAGCAATTCACACTGCCCATATTTTTGTTACGGAACATAGGAATGTAGGGGCAAATGGCTGAATTGAATACAATCAAGGTTGCTGCTAGAAAATCACAAAGCCCATTATCATCACCAGTGGTAGAGTTAGAGAGGCAATTGGAATTTAGAAATGTATTTTTTAATGCTGCACTGGAAAAATCACAATGCACTAGATATTGAATTTTCCCTGACTTGGGAAAAGTTATAATCGTTTCTAATTTTCTTTAATGTAATATATGACCATCTGAGATCAGGTAAATAGAAATTTCTAAATGTCAATGTATGAAAGTATTTCATAAACAAGAGACACAGCCAGGAAGTCTGCCGTATTTCTGGAAATGTTCCCTACACTCTAAAGTTGACAAGGCAGAGTGCCATTGCAGCATTAATTGCAGCCTTTGGAGTGGATGAATATTTCTCTCTAATTAAGACTTTTGGAATTTAAAGAAATATGATCTCTCCTGCTGGTGTGACAAATTGTTATATATTAATGAAATCAAATAATTTAAATGGTGGCCACTGGACAGTCTCGGCTTTTCACAGGTTGCAATGTTACTGCATCATTTATGCCAAAATAATTATATTTTATCAGCCCTACCTTTTTGTGATAAAGGAAAGACTTGGAGTCCCTGTCAGAGCAAAGGCAAGGCTCCCTGAAAGGGGAGCATGCAGCAAAAGCAGACTGAGGTCTGGTCCTGAGCACAGATGGTGTGGACATTGGGACCCTCAAAGAGCAATAATTACTCATGAAGCAAAAGGCTTCCAGACGAAGAGGTTTAAAGACAGGCAGTTTCACTCACAGAAATGCTTGGAAAGGCTCCCTGAAACAATGGAAGGCCGAGGGGAAAAAGCCTTTATATGGAGACTGCTGCCACAGTATTCGGAAATTATTCAGGAGCCAGTAGAGTCACCAGGAATTTTTTCCAGGAATAAACTGGAAAAAAATATTCTCCAATGAATAAACACACTTGAAAAGAAGTAGGTATTACAAATAACCAGGATTTGTGTTTGCATGAGTGTTAGAGGTTGGAGGAACTTGGAAGAAGAGGCATCAAAAGGGACTGCATCAGGGTTTCATCCTTGGCTTTCCTGCAAATTGTCAGCCAGGGCTTTTCCCCACTGGGATCAGCTTTACTCAGCCATAGCTGGCAAGAACAACACTTCCACGCCTGTTCCCCTATCCTAAATGGGTTTCTTCCACATTCTGCAATCAAAAGTTACCAGGTCCCAAACCCATACAACCAAAGTCTTTAATCTTGTAGGTAACACACACCTCTTTCCATTATCTATCTGAAAAGTGGTTCTTAGGCAATCAGTGTGCCCTCAGATCTGTTGTAAGGCATTCAACTAGTGAGATGCATTCACTGAAATGTGACTCCAGGGACAGCAAATGGCCCCAGAAACCACAGCTCTCGGGCACTCAATTAGTCTCTGCCTCTGTATCATTGAGCAGTATTTTGTAACCAACACCAAAGCATTCTTACAATTCTAAGGGCTCATTTTTGGTACATTATCATTTCTATCACACTTAATAGCTATGTGCACTGCCTGCCACTGTGTGTGAGCTATACTTTGGGTTGTACCCAGGACTTTAATGCTTTTATTTATTCTGCGTATTTCAAACTCGGACTCCTCACTCCATCAGTAAACCTCCAATCAGCAATGATTTGAGTATCCGCATTTACCCCTTTTCAGTGACTTGAGTATCTACATTCATTTCTTTGCAATTGTTCTACAAATCAGTTGTCTCTCATTCAAGTAACTGAAATCAACCTATATGATGCATATTCCATTTACCCATGGATTTTACAGTTTGAGTTGAATTGTCTTATATGACAGATATAAATCTTTGTTCAGAAACTCAAACGTGAATAGAATGTCATTGTTTCTAGGTACTCCTCCCCCTCCCCTTTCCTCTTCCTCCTCTTTCTCCTCCTCCTTTTATATAAACTATACATAAAAAAAATAAAGGTAGCTAACATTGGTCTTCTGGGAGAGTGAAAGCACAGTAAATAATAGAGTTAAATCAAAATTCTGTAAATTTATAAACTAAATTTTTGTGAAATTATAATTCCTTAATAGGCACTTTGAACTCTGGTACATTATTTTCTCTTCTATTCTATTCTACTTTTGTATGTATTATTTACTTCTTTACAAATGCTGTGCAGGACACACTAAATTGATTTCATAATCCACTAAGAAACAATTATCTGTGACATAAAGAATAAAGAAATAACATTTAAGATGAATAATCATGATAGTAAATAATATTTTATACTTAAATATATAACATAGAAAAGTCCACATTGCAATGGTTTCGGTTCTGAGAAATTACAAGTTTTGTTTGCACTCATGGATAAAATGTAATATTTTAGGAGAGAATTTTGGTGTCTGGTAGATGTTGCCAGAAAGTAATTATGTTTTCTTAATGCCACCCAAAGATTTTGTGAAGAGAAGGATAAAAGGAAAGAAAGAGCTAAAGATAATTTTTTCTGCACTAAAATAAATAACACATGGCCTGAACAACATTGAACAAAGTATTTGAAATAAGAATTACCTTAGAAAATCTAAAGTAAGTGTTTACTAAATAATACAAAAATATTTTCAAACTTGAAACAAGCTCTATATTTATATTTTAAAATACTGCTGATTTCTAGCACATTAATATTCTGGACACTGCAAATGTGTTAATACAAAATCATGTAAATGTATGGGTCAAGGAGTTCATTTGTTATTTCTCTATTTTGGGGCATTAACACAAAAATACTTGCTCCATTCAATAAATTCAATAATTTGTTTAAATATTACATTTCTGCTCTCAATTATGTTTTCAAATCTTAGTAATTTGGTGAATTTTCTTACTATCACATCTGATTTTTAATAATTTAGTCCCTGAATCCACTCCTTGATTTTATTGAATGTTATCATGACTTACTGAGTTTTTAAATATGTTTTTCATATTCATCTGTATATAAACCTTTCAAACATTTAAATTTAATCATAGGTAGCACATAAACTGGAACTGTTGCTAATTCTTTATTGCAAAAACTAACTATTCATGGGATTAGGTGAATTATAATTCTAATTTATTTATAAATAACATAGCTTCAAAGTTTTTTGTATCCTTCCTCTGAAAAAGCATGTTCAAAAGTTTCCTGTCCTTAGTGAACATTTACTTTTATTTCATAATAAATGAGGATGTAAAGTTATAACATTAAATTTCAATTCCTCCTTTGAAAAGAACTTTGGAGGAAAACAAAAATTCCTAATCTAAAAATTTTTCCCATCTTTTACTTTTCACATACCTCTTATCCTAAAAAAGTAAATCAGCTTTAAAGGACTAGTGATAAAATTTTGATTTTATAAAATTGACAAAAGAGATAATACAAACAAAATAAATGTTAAACATTAGAATGTATTTAACAAAACTTTGAAATAAGCCCTTTGTATTCATTTATAATGAATGTAAATATGAATTACTTCAATTTCTTAGACTTCTGAGGAAGTAAGTTGGAAGTTGACATCCAGTTACCAGGAGAAATGAAGATTTCTTTTTTATTTTAATAAAAATTATTTTTATTTCAACTATAACTTGTATTTCTTTTCTTTTTTCACACTTTTTATTGTTCAATTTCTTCGGAGTATTATGAAATCTATGACAACTTTAAAAATATTATATAAATGAGCATATAATCACAGATCTGATTTATCTTAATGCTAAAGATATTTCATAGTGAAATAACATTATAAAAATAAATGTTTTATATTTAATTGAAATTCTATTCTGTAATGAATTGATTTCCCTTAGACTAAAATACTAAAAAACAAAACAAAACAAAACAAAAAAAACACAACACAACACAAAGGAGTTTAGGTTCCAGCCAAGATGGAGTAGCCTCATCCCTCCCTTTTACTAAAACTAAAAACCCGTGTATACAACACAACAAGAGCAGAAGGACAGTGAGAAACTGTCTAGGAACCTCAGAACTGGAGGAATGACAGGGCAGTGAACCCCTGGCTTTCCTCATTGCCTCCCATGTATCCTGCAGAGAGTGTTGCAGAAGTTGCCAACCCAGAACCGCCAAAAGGCACAGGCAAAAATAAGCTCCAAGAAAAGTCTGCTCTCTCTGAACAAAAGGCCAGGTAGCCTACTACACCAAAGGAAGCCTCCCCATCCCACCCCCACTCTTTCACCAGGACCAAATGGGGGATGATTTTCCACTTACCCTTAACCCCATGAAAATAAGCATTGTACCTCAGATGTCCCACAGAGTGGAACTGGCCAATTGAGAGCTAATAATTTTCTTACATCATTCAGTTATGCACGCTTTGTTGTGATTGCTTAGTTACCATATATTATTGAGCAACTTCTATAGATGATAACTTCTAATAATTACATTGATCAAATGAACCTATTAATTCTGAATACAAACCTAACATGCACAGTCTGTTTCATTCAACTCCCAGTTTTTATCCTTAAAATCTTGAGTAATAAAGTTTAAAACCTGCTATATTTAAATTGTAATTTCATGATCTTGAATGTGAAATAAATCAACATTAATTCCTTTGACTTCCTGTATCCATAAGTACACTTAATGGTACTGACTGGAAGTGTTGCAGCTGTGTGAGGCAGGGAGTGGGATTTCATTCCAGATTTCCAGAAACAAGAGGATTAAAATAGTCCTCTCATTGCCACACCACATTCATCCAACAAATATTTTTGTGTTGAGTGTGTACTATGTAAAATCAATATTTCATTTGTTGAGGATACAACAGTGAACAAAATGAAAAGACCTGTCTCTGGAACTTATGTCTAACAGTGAATGCAGAAAATAGTGAAGAAAATACCTATTATATGAAATGTTGATGAGAACTCAGGAGAAAAAAATCCACAGCATGGCATAGAAATATGACTATTTGGGGAAGGGAGATGGTTTTAGACTGGGAAAGTTTCACTCAAAGGGTATCATTTGAGTAAAGACTTAGAGAATTGGTTGAGTCAGCTTTGGAGCTTTCTAGAGAAAGGGCCTAAAAGAGAAGCATGCCTGATATAATGAAAGATCATCGACTAGAATGGAGTGCTAAGGGAGTGAATGGTAATATAAGAGTGAGACACTCTTATACACACACACACACACACACATATATATATGAGACTATGAAAACTTTAGCTTTAATTCTGATTGGCAGTAGAATTAAAATATTTTGAGCACAAGAGTGACATAATTGTCAAACATGTTAATAAAATCATTTTGGTCACTCTTTTGAGAATAGACTATAGCAGAGGAAAAACAGAGGGAGCTACTCTGATAATTAGGCATGAGATGATGATTGATTGGATTAGAGTGTTGATTTTGTAGCTAGTGGAAAATGAAGACAATCAATTAGATATGCTGGTAGATGGAGCATAGAATTTGAGAAAAGTTTTTGAGCTTATGCTGATTCTAGATATGTTTACCCAGACATCTAGACAATGGAAGCTCCACTTACAAATGAGAAAGAATATAATACAAACAAGTTTTTTGTTTGTTTTGTTTTGTTTTTTGAGGGAGGAGTGATGAGGGAGGAAATTAACAGGAAGAAGCCAAAGAAACATTTGAAATAGCTAAAGAGGTAAAAGAAAAAATGAAAAACTTTAGTGATCTGGAAACCTAATGAAGAAAGCATTCTGGAAAAGAGGGGGTGATTTGCTGTCTAACACTACTGATATGACAATAAAGTGAGAACAAGAATTCACCATTAGATTTAGTAATGTGAAGGTCACTGGTGATCTTAGCATGGAGTCGTGAGCATGAAAGACTAATTAATGTGGATTTGAGATGGAATTGGTGAGGACGAATGGGAGATGGCAAGAATAGAAAATTATCTTAAGTAGAAAGGTAGTGAGTATAGACAACATGAATAATAAGGGTGACACCAATTCAGCTCACGTGTGTTCAGCTCTTCATGCACTCCAGTAAAATGGCTTCATGTGTTTTGTTTCACTGAATACTTAGACTTATAAGATAAATATTACTGTCCATATTTTATGAATGAGAAAAGTGAGGTACAACAAGATAAGGAAATTAGCTCAAGATCAAAAAGACCTCATTTTTAAGTACTATCTTATGCTAACAATCAGGTAGTAGACCTATATCATTTAGAATGATATTTTTGTCAATGTTGTGGACTTAAAGCAAACAGATGTACCAGCAAGGTCCACATGGCAGGAAGTCTGGAGTTGTATGACTATAGGTCTGGTTAATTTAGCAATGCAATAATATCAGAGGTCCTGTATGAGTTCTTTGCAAAAAGTCTGCAGAACTCCAAGAATCACATTTTCATATAGAAACATTTCAAAGTTGGAAGGAAGGTCAAGGAAATTCTTGTGGTGGGTATTTTACAGAGCAAAAGTTTCCTAAAATTTACCTTTTTGTACCTTATTGATTAGGAATGATTAACTCACCAGAGTTCTTGCTGCAATGGAAGCTAGGAAAATGAGAAACCAGTCTTTCCAGCCTTTGTAATGGCATCTTGGCTATAACAGCAGGGAGAAGAGAATTGTGAATATCTGCTGAGTTAAGAAAAGCACAGATCTGTCAGAAAGAATACTCAGGAGAAAGAGAATCATGTGACATCATGCAACTATACTTGTTTAGTAAAGCGATAATGTTAGTTTGAGATGATACTAAGAAGGCGAGGAAATTCTCTAAACTTAATTTAAAATTTGTGCAGCTTCAGGAGCACCTGCTGCAAACTGTGGATCCAAAACCTCTCACCACCAACACCTAATCATCCGTGGTGCACTCCAGATCCCTTTTGGTTCTAAGGAAAGTATGGCAACTGTCATGAATCAACTGATTGTAAATCTCCTTAAAGAAGAATATCACCTGTAGAATAAGATTACAATTATGGGGTTGGTACTGTTGGCATGGCCTGTGCCGCCAGCATCTTATTGAAGGACTTAGCAGATGAACTTGCTCTCGGTGCCGTCGAGGAGGACAAATCAAACGTAGAGATAATGGATTTTCAACACGGCAGCAGTTTCTTCAGAACACCAAAAATTTTCTCTGCCAAAGACTATAATGTGACTCCAAACTCCAAGCTGGTTATTATCACAGCTGGGGCATGTCAACATGAGGGAGAAAGTGATCTTAAGGTAATTTGGTCCAGTATTAAGTAATCATCTTTAAACCCATCATTCTTAATGTAGAATGCAGCCCCAGCTGCAAATTGCTTATTATTTCCAACCCACTGTATCTTGACCTAAGTGGCTTGGAAGATAAGCAGCTTTCCCAGAAGCCATGTTATTGGAAGTGGTTGCAATCCGAATTCAGTCCAGATCTGTTACCTAATAAGAGAAAGGGGCTGAGAGTTCGCCCATTATATCTGTCATGGATGAGTCCTTGGGATCACGGAGACTCTAGTGTGCCTGTGTGGGCTAGAGTGAATGCTGCTGGTGTCTCCCTGGAGAAGCTGCCTGATTTAGATGAGGAGCAGTGGAAAGGGGTTCCCAGACAGGTGGTTAACAGTGCTTACGTGGTGATCACACTGAAAGGCTGCACATCCTGGGCCACTGGACAATCTGTGGCAGGCAGAAAGTATAACAAAGAAACTTAAGTGCATGCATCCAATGTCCACCATGATTAAGGATCTTTATGGAACAATACTAATAATAATAAAAAGATGTCTTCCTTATCGTTCCTTGCATCTTAGGTCAGAGGGGAATGTAAGATGTTGTGAAGGTGACTCTGATACCTGAGGAAGAGGCCCCATTTGAAGAAAAGTGCAGACACTTTGGGAGTTTAAAAAGAGCTGCAGTTTTAAAGACTTCTAATGTCATACCACTTCACTGTCTAGGCTGCAACTGGATTTTAGCTGGAGATTGAACATACTGTCCTTTTTGTCTGGTCTGTGACTAAAGCAGTAATAAGGCAGCCAAGGAGAGACATTAATTTCCCAAAGTTAGACCTAAGAATGGTTCATAAAATCCTGCAGCTATATCCTAATGCTAGATGGTCCTTATCTTGTGTAGTACTAAACTGGTTAGTGTGAAATAGTTTCACCTTCTCAAAGACACCACAGCCAAAGTTGCACACGCTATGGTTGCCCTTCAAATTAGATGTATGTTCACTGTGTGTCATATAACTTCTGGTTCCTTTACCCAACGTGCCTAGTCAGAAATATATTTCTCCCATTAGTCATATCCTTGGACCCAGTATATAAACAGAATATTGCATGCTTTGTTCATAACTATTATAAAGGATATTATTTTGTGTACTATATGTATTGGCATAGTGTACATTGCTAAATAATGTAACCACATCTACAGATAAGTAATGCAGACAACCATCCAAGTGCCATACTATATGTGTGTGTGTGTGTGTGTGTGTGTATACACATGTGTATACATACACATACACACACACACATATAATATATGCAATTTTTTCCCCACAAAGTAACTGATTTAAATCTTTCTGGGCCGATCAATGCATTTGTAAAGTAAGTTTTAAACTAATAATAAATAAAATTTTAAGGTTAATGTATTGAAAGATTTAATATTGCTAAAATGGTCATATAACCAAAGCAATCAACAGAATCAATGCAATCACTTACAAAATCCTGTGGCATTTTTCTAAGAAATGGAAAAAAAATTCTGTAATGTATACAGAATATCAAAGGACTCAAATGGTTAAAAAACAAGCTAGAGGAAGAAAACCCAAGCTGGAAGCTTTACACTTCGTGATTTAAGTTACAGCAACCAACACGGCATGGTATTGGCATAAAGACAGATACAGAACAATGAAACTGAATAGAGAGATCAGAAATAAATTTTTGTAAATATGGTCAAATTTTCTTCAATAAGGGTATGAAGAAAACTAAATAAGAAAAGAAAATGTAAAAGAATGAAGATGGACTCAGCATATACACAATTTAACTTAAAATAAAGACCTAAACATAAGACCTGAAGCTACAATACTCCTAGGAGAAAACATTGGAGAAAAGCTTCATGAGATTGGATGGGTCAGTAATTTCTTATATATCACACCAAAAGCATGGACAATAAAAGCAAATATTAAAACTTTTTCACAGTATAGAAAACATTCAACAGAGTGAGAAGGCAATGTAGGAATAGGAGGAAGTATTTGTAAATCATATATTTGATGAGGGGTTGTTGACAGTTACTCCATGGTATTGCTTCCTCGTCCTCCATTTCGTCTGAGCAAATGACTTGCACAGACCTTAAACTGACACTAGACCACCTCGTTCAAGTGCACACCCTAGATAGCTACCTGCACAGTCACAATTAAGTTCCTGATAAGACTTCCCTAATAGCCCTTGTGATAAAGTTTCTCTGCCTCCTAGCACCTTCTCCTTGTGGGTCTCTTCAATGAACCCACATTAAACTTGCCAACACCCTCCTCTTTTTGTTTAATCTGAGCAATTCTTCCTTCCTTCAGGAACTCCAAAGCACTCCAGTTATGGATGCTAATGAAGGTGTGTGCCCCAGGTCCCAGATCTCTCTGACCAGTGCTGTGCCTTGACCACCCCACATGGCCTTACAGAATGAATAATTCTGAAAGGCCTGCCAGGTATTTCCTCCACTAATAAACTCCTTTATTTCAGTTCCTCTTGTAGTCTGTTGTGGAACAAGGGCTCACCATCTGGTGCCCTGTGCTCCACTTAGCAAATGTTAATTGACAGATTCATGACAGGGGTTAGTATCTAGAATATATAAAAAACTCATACACTTAACAACAACCAAACAAACATAAAACAAACAAAGAAACAAAAATAATGGGCAAAGGATCAGCAGACATTTTCCAGAGAAGGTACGCAAATGGCCAATAAGTACATGAAATGACACTCGACACCACTCATCATTAGGGAAACATAATCCACATTAGTTATCACTTCACACTTATTAGAATAACCACTGTCAAAAATAAATAAATAACAATAAAACCCAAAACAAAGTCAAATAAAAGTAACAAATGTTAGTAAGGAGGTACAGAAATTGGACCTCTTGTATTAATATAATGGTGATGTAGCCACTATAGAAAACTGTGTGGAGACTCCTCAAAAAATTAAAATACAACTACCACATGATCCTCCAATCCCACTTCTGTGTATACATCGAACAGAAGTGAAATCAGTATCTCAGTTATATTTGCACACCAATGTTCATTGAAGCATTAGTCACAATTGCCAAGGAACAGAAGTAACTTAAATGTCGACTAATGAATGAATGAAACAAATGTGGAATATACACACAATGAAATATTGTTCAGCCTTAAAAAGGAAGGAAATCTCATCATATGATAAAATGTGGACAAATTTTTAGGATATTATGCCAAGTGAAATAACCCAGTGATAAAATACAAATATTGCATGATTTCACTTGTATATCTAAAGTAGTGAAACTTTTAGAAACAGAAAGCAGAATGCTGGTTGTTGGGGGCTCAGTGTGGGGGCGAGGGCAGAGAATAGGGATTGTTGTTCAAGGTACAGAGCTTCAGTTCTGCAATACAGCAAACATCCAGAGATCTGTTTTTACAGATCATATTTTTTATCATAATAAAAAATAAATAAATACAATTTTAGTCAGGAGTAAATGTGTTCTTTCATTGCTTACCTTTACTGTGATCTAATATTGCCCAACTATAGTAAAAGTTTGCATTTACTGAACATTTACCATGTGCTGGGAGCAAAGAAGGGGCCCAGTATAGATTGTTTGTAATTCTGTTCTACCAGTGAGAAAATCAAGGCCAGAGGATTAAGTATTTTGCATAAAGGTACATGTCTCACAAATGGTTATATTAATATTCAAATTAAGCATGTCTGATTGCAAATAAACACTGAAATATATGATCCACTTTTGCTGTTGTTCTTATTAGTTTTTGTTTTGTTTTAGCTGACCTGGAAAATGTATATGACAAATATTTTGCAGCATAAAATTTCTTATAATAAATTTTATTAATTTTTAAGCTTATTAAGATTTGTAACTATACATATTAACTTTATTTACAATATATTATGTGTATATGCCTTTGGAATAATTGTAGACATTCATAAAAACAGTGTGTACTGAAATTCTGCCTTTAATAATACTCAGCTCATCTAACTGTTTTTACAACTCAAACATGATGTAGTTTGTGTGAGAAGAGATGGATTATTATCTCATTTTGTTGATAAAGAAACTGAACTTAAGTTGAAGTAATTGAGTTTATCAAAGTAGATCTTTTGTTAATATCAGAAGCAGAAGAAAGATTATACCTTCTTAGTCTTTGTGTGGGCTTTCCCCAGAAAACACGCTACTAGCTACCATATGGTAACTTTACTCATTATTAATAAGAAACTAAGTTTCCTCAATGCTTCACATGAATTTAAGAGATTAAGCACAAGCTTTCAAAAAATTTCTAGTAGTGGGTTGCTTAGGACGCTACTCATTTTCTTCTAGAAGGTTCTTTCTCATCTACATTAGTAGAATTTGTATGAATTCTTGCTTTAAAATATTTAAAAACATTTGTAGAAGTCTTGCTTTAAAATATTTAAAAAACAAAATTCTAGCCAATGCCATATGTACACTTATGGAAATAGAAATTATCACTTAAATCTATATTAAACCAAAGCATATTTTTAATCCATTCAATTTATGATAAACCAAGTTGTCCTTAGGATGTCCTGGCCGCAGTTTTATTTATAATCATGTGCTGTGTCAGTTTAATCCCTCTCTTTCTCTCTTTCTCTCTCTCTCTCTCTCCCCCCACACACTCCCAGTATTGGTGTTTCAGTGTAAATGACACACTGCATCCTTCTGTTCACTTTGTGCTGCCTTGACTCTGCTTAGCGATTTATTGTTCACAGACAATTCTGATTCTTCCAACACAGTGGATGTGCTTCCTCAGCTGTTTATGTGGTTCTCTGACAATATTGTATGCACTTCCAGCCAACTAAGAATGGGTTTAGCTGCTTAGCTTCTTCCAATTACTCTGACTTATACTGGTTTAAAGTCAATTGAGCAGAGGCAGACAGAGGATGTCTCAGCTTGTTCCATTTTTTTTAACATTGATCTTTTCTTCCCATCTGTGTCTTACAAGAACAGTATTCATTTTATTCTTTTAATGTATGAGTAATTCAATATATAACTCTCCTTGAAGTGTATATAATCTCTCTTTCCTCCCTTAGCTTCTATTCTATTAGTCCTTTTAAAATGACATTTTAAAAATTATCCTTGGGGTTAATTGAAATATAGCTCTTACTGGAGACATAGGCATGGCTTTTCCCTCTCACTAAGTATCTCAGTTATATTCTTTAAAAGTATTTATAGAATCACATAATATGTATAGAAGGTAATATATAGATTATGAAAGAGGGGGGATCCCAATTCAGCCAGAAATCTACTTGGGTCAATCATATTTTAGTTGGTAAAATTAAAACATAGACATTTTAAAAGACATTGATTGGGAGGAGGATATGAATGAAGAAGGTGAGTATATATGTTAGGGAGAATAAATATTTACTTATTATTCATCCAAAATTTAGGAAATGGGTGTCTGTGGGACATAAGTAAACCACTTTCTTTGTCAACTTGTTCTTGATTAATAGTTTTTTTTATTGATCTCCAGTTCTTTTTTCTCCATAAATAGAATCTAAAAAGCTCAAAGACCTTCATGTGTGGCCAGCATTATATTGGTAGTAAAGGCTCAGTGACTGATGGGAAAACAAATGGATAAACAAATAAGTATATGAATTTCTTAACTTCTCAAAATATTATGGAGTTATTTCATTTCAAAAGGTACTGGATACACTACATGAGTCTTTGAAACCTCTCCTTTAAAAAAAAAAAAGAAAAAGAAATTTCTCCTCTCATTCAACTAAGAACTAACACAAGCACTACTAATAATTTGTCTTATACTGAGTTAAGGTTTTCCATTCTTCTTAATAGCATCTTATTAACATATTATCCTCTAAAGATAGTCTTCAAATTTATTGCAGATTAAATTCCTGGAAAAGGAATTGTAATTTGTACTAATCATACCCACACCTTATTTTCCCACTGAAACAAAATTATAATAGGAAGTTATATTTCTCACCCTGAGAAAGTCGGATGCCCATTTTTATAGAAGTAGCCACAAATTTTACATTTAATCAACTATAAATGATATACTTACATAATCTGAGGTTTCTAAAGGATATGTACATTGGGAAATGAGAACAGCGCTGTAAGCCATCATATAAAATTGCATTTAATGTAATAGAGTATAACAGAATACATTACAAAATATTTAAAATAATGGACTATATGGCAGAGCATGTGAGAGTAATTCAGAGGCACAGAGCCCAGGCCTTGCAACATTGTATCCAGTGCCACAGTAGCCTGAGGAGCAGAACTCCTCTGCCCAGGGTGTTCCAGGTTGCTAGAAATAGCACACAAGGCAACTGTAACAGAGACTAATTCCTTTAAAAACCTTGTTAGCAAATTGGACTTCTGGTCCTTGAGCAAGCTGTGAATATCTCCAGGGTCCACACCAACCCACATTCTTGACCTATCATAGTTTCCTTTCTTTTAACCTTGCCTCGAGTTGCTCCTCCTTCCCAACCTTTCCACTCAGACCTTTGCTTTCACTGAAAGTTTTATTGAACACCTTTTCTTAAGTAAAAATGTTCCTTCCCTAAGGAAACTAAGAGCCTGAAACACTGACAAGTGGAAGCTCTCTGTGGGAGAGGCTGATTGGTTATTCATCTTTTCCTTTTGGCCACACAGCCTCATAGTCCTTGCAATTGGATGTGACCACGTGTGTGCACCAATTCCGGACCATTAAACACTTCCTGTGTTCAATCTTCCAAAGAATCATTCTCTTTTCTTCTGGTTATAATGGAGATTATTCCAGGGAAGCCTTTGGGGACAATCTGATGGCAATAGAATCATAAGTGGAAGCAACTCAGGTCTCTAAATCCCTTCTTGGAGAAAGGCTGATCAGGAGAGCTAGTGCCTGGGACTGTTACATGAGCAGTCAATAGTTGTTCCTTTGTTTGTTTTTTTTATGGTAAGCCCTGATCTTATGGATGCTTTGCAGTTACAGCAGCTAGTGGTGCTCTAGTGAATACATTGTCCATTTAGCCATACCATAGTCCTCTAAGACTAAGAAGAACTTTTTGTATCCTTATTTTTAATTCCCTAATGCCTGTTAGGATTTTATCTTTTCATTTCACTTCCACTCCTCTCCTGTTCCACCCCCGCAACCCACAATGGGCCCAACTGGAGTTTTTCACTACCCAGAACATCTGTGCCTCTGACATGTAAAGCTAACATTCCGTTCTCCCATCACAGCCTCCACCGAACTCACTCATTCAGTTGCTCTCTTTTTGTCTTCATACCACATTCATTCCCTCAATTCCTCTACTTCCTCCCTCCACTCCGTTAACTGTTCTCACTTTCTTCTTAGCTTACATGCTGCAGCACTTCCATTACCCTCTTTTCCATATTGGCAAATCCATTTGCCAATTGACCCTCCTCAGCAGATTAGCAGCACTCACCTGCATGGGTCGGTGTCTCTGTCAATTCAAGGTCTCTGATGTCAATTAAGCTCTCAATGTGCCTGGAAATAATTCTATGTTTTCCTAATCAATTTCTTCTCCTATTCTTTACAGCAGTTATTTTAAACCTTCTATATTTCCCCAAATCTGTGATACTGCCATCCTCTCTCCTAAACAGTAACCTGTTTATCACTTCACAGAGAAAACAGAAGTTACTAGAAGGAAATCTGTAATAACTTCCTCTTATAAAATCTACAATTAACCCACAGTTAAATTTAAATTGTAGATAATAATTTTTAAGTGTAAGTCTCTGGCAATGTTTGAAACATATTTATATTAAAATTTATTTTTTATCTAAAATTCAAATTTTTCTGTACACCCCAGCTTTTTGTTTTGTTTTATTTTTTACTAAACATGGCAACCTCATTTATACCACCCTACACTTTATCCAGCTTCTCACTAAATATTCTATTCTCCTTTGTGTCTGCAGTATACCATCTTTACTGGTTATTCCTCATGAATGTTTAACATAGTTACCTCCCAAACTAAATCATTTGCCCTTAGGCCCTGTTCTTCAATGATGTAAATCCACAAAAACTTTCATCAACCAAATAGAGGATTTTTTTAAATTAAGTTGGGTGGGCTAGGAAATCCTTGGCTAAAATCTTCTTTGAAGGGAAATGGTTCCTTGAACCACATCATCTATTTGATAATATTTTCTTCCATCTTGGAAAAAGGGTGAGACATCACATTATAAGATTAACCTCTGGTTCTCTTGTGAGCTCCCAGAAAATCTGTGTATAGCTTTCTCAGAAAAATTAATATCACATAATTAAATAAAGTAGAACATGTAAACTTAAAAGTGTATATGGGAATTTTTTTGGCCAGATGTGAGACAGATTTGGTATACCACTGCCATTAAAAAACAAGAGATCTGCCCTTGAAACTGTCTCAGATGACCTAGTGGAACAATGATTAGCTGCCTTCGCTGTTAGTCCTTGGATGTGGGAAAGAATATTAACAATGTCCAGACTACAGGATATCTACTGTTCGATGGCTTTCTGTGGTCCTAAATATCTGCTTCATGGCTTATTTAAAATTACCAAAAATTGGGCCAACCCTAGAGAAAGGAGTTATTCATTATTTTGTCAAATACATAACAGAGAGATATGCCTTGAATAATGAGTTAAATGATCCATAGTCACTAGGATGTTGCACAGTTCCAAAACAGGATTTCTGGCACTGTCTACTTTTCCTTGCTTTTAAATAAGACTTTTTGTTAGCTAGTGCTTTCTACTGTCTGCAAAAGTAGATGGAAATACTGGGTTCATTCAAGGCAAAAGAATAGGATGTGTTCTCTTCTATTGTCCAATCATCACACCTTTTACTATGGGGATATTATTATGTAAATATATTTTGGACTGGAAACAACTGCTTTCATAGTGAATCTATAGAACACTAATATCGATAGCCAGCGTCTCAAACTCAGCCTAACTGGACATGCACAGGGAAGCCAAGGGAAGCTGCTCTGTGCATTGCAGGACATTTAACAGCATCACTGGCCTCTCCCTACAGAGGTCAGTAGCATCCACATCCAAGTTGTGACAATAGAAAATGTCTCTAGGAATTGCCAAATGTCCCCTTTGAGGGAGGGGGACAAGATTGCTCCAGTTCAAGGACTGTCATTTTACACAAAATCCCATTGATGTGGGATAATGTCTGCAATTCCCAAGGCAGGGCTGCTCCTCCACATCTCAAATGATTCATATCCTTATGTAAACAGCATGCTTCTTATCAATTTATGACCTACACCTCCAAACTGACCCACTAGACTGCCAATCTACAGTTGGCAATGAAGCATATCATTGTGGGCCTCCGGATACATAAACTGAGGCTTGCAGTCATTTTTCAGCCTCTCATCCCCTTGGCCTTTCCAAAAAAGCCCCAGAGTCTCACTAGAAAGATGCCTCTTGACTGAGACTGGAGCCTGCAGCATGTATATCCCCTTTGTTTATTCCTCAAGAGCAATAAATACTGATTATCACCACTGACATTTACAACCCAGTATGATGACCAATCTTACAATGATATAGGAACATACGTAAGACAATTATCTTAGTAGACACTAAAATGGTATGCTTTCCAGAGTCCTTAAATGTGTCTGAGATAGCCCACTTCAGCACTAGTGTAATGAACAGTGTATCTCAAGCTAACTGTCAAACTGTCTGACTATGGCAAATTTAAGTTTCTTTTTTCCCTCCATACACCTGCTATCACTCTGCCTCTAGCCCTTCCAAACTCGCATTATTGTTTGTTGGAATTTACAAGTTACATTCAGAACCACACAGAATGTTTTTCCAGAAGAACACAGAATGTCTCCTTGGTGAAACTCCTAGCCAATCCCTACTTAATAAATTATTCCAGAGGCCTGTATATCTAGAATTATATTACAATCAACAGTTAACAATGATCTCAGCACCACCTTCTTATGGTGACTCATTTCTCATTTTTATCAACAATTCTGAAAGGTGGCAAGGTTTATGGAGATGCTAAAAAAAAGTACTTTCAAACTAAAATAAAATGTGAATCGTGCTGCTATGAACATTGGGGTGCATAGGTTCTTTTGAACTGGTGTTTTAGGATCCTTAGGGTATAATCCCAGCAGTGGAATTGCTGGGTCAAAAGGCAGTTCCATTTTTAGTTTTCTGAGGAAATTCCATACTTTTTCCACAGTGGCTGCACCAGTCTGCACTCCCACCAACAGTGCACTAGGGTTCCCTTTTCTCCACAACCGCAAGAGCACTTGTTTGTTAATTTGTTTATCATGGCCATTCTGACATGTGTGAAGTGGTATCTCATTGTAGTTTTAATTTGCTTCAGTGAAAGAGAAATACCATATGATCTCACCTATAAACAGAACCTAATCAACAAAAGAAACAAGCAAGCAAAATACAACCAGGGACATTGAAACAGAGAATCTGACAGTAACCAGAGAGGAGTGGGAAGATGGATAATAGAGGATAATGGGGGGGGGGGGGGGGGGGGGGGAATCAAGGAACATGTATAAAGGACACATGGACAAAGCCAAAGGGTGTGGATTTGAGGGTGGGAGGTGGGGTGGGGGTACATGGTGGGGTGAAATAGAGATATTTATACTTGAACAACAATAAAAAAAACCTAAAATAAAATGATAAAAAAATCATGGAACCCATGGCAAATAAAAACCATTTCTTTATCTTTCTCAGAAATAGGTATCTAGCAACAGTCTTCAAAGCCAGAACTGAAAACTGCTGTCACCGAGCAGGCCACAAGGACCTCTGGGTTCCCACTCTGTGTTTTCTAATACATGATAACTTCCCTGGTTTTCTTGGATATTTCCTTGATGAGAAATAAACTTGGGAATTTAAAATAATGACATTTATTAGCATTTTACCTTGTCCCTAAATCACTGAACTTTGACAGAGTGGGATTCTTTAAACATCCTTTAAAATGCCTGGGATCTGGCAGCTCAGCTCACCTGTTCTCACTTTTTATTATTTATATCCCATTAATGGGATGAAAACTTTTGATTCCTAGTTTATAACCTCCCATGCAATCTTCTCTTCCTTTTTTTTAATTTTTATTTTTTGGCAATACCTCTTTCTCATCAGGAATCTGACAAGTGGGACTCACTGGAGACTTTCCACCTGTGCCTCTGACTTCTATTTGAGGATATGCATTAACCCAGAGTCCAGGTGTGAGGAACTTATCTAAACACTGCTTTATTTCCATCCAAGCTGGAATAGGACCTGATGAGTTCACTTATTTTTATCAAGTCTCCTGAGCCTTAATATGTGTCATAAAGAAACATGTATCATTCATATCATGACTAAAATATTAGAGTGACAAGGGTCCCATGTTTGGCATTTCAACAACCTAGACAAATGCTCTACAAAAGTAACCCAATGGTCTTTAACATCAGACTAAATAGTCCATTGTTCAAAAAGACTTTCTTGCATGGAATCCAAAAGGATCCATAAAAATATATTTATTTTAAACTTGAACTATTATAATGCAATGAAAGCTACTTTGGGTGTACTCTGGAATACATGCTCCATTTTCTCACATCGACATCTGCTCCCTCTCCTGATTCTCAAGGTGCAAGTGGGCCTTGTTCTTCTATGGGTGGTCATGGCCATGAAGCAGCAACTCATACTTGAGATCTCAGAATGTAGATTCACCTCCCAAACTCCATGCACTCCCTCTCTCATTTCCTCTCCCCCTACAATCTTGTCAATCCATAAAGCTTCCTTCTTTTGTCACTGAAACATCACTGCATCAGAACAGAACCTCCATCTTCTCTTCTGAACTGCCATTATATCCTTCTCATTGGTCTCCCTACAAACATTTGTGTTTTCCTGTACTATTCCACACACAAGGCCAGATGATTTATAAAAATGTAGTTCAGAATTTTTTTCCATTTTAAAGCCATCGAGAAGCTTCCCATAACACTTAGAATTAAATCCAAACTCTTTGCCAAAGCCTAACACAGCCCTCGTAATCTGTGGTCTGGGCCCTGTCCTGCCACCCTCCTTTGAAATGGTCTCTACCCATTGACTTTATTCTCTCCCCAGAACATGCCTAGGTGGGTCCTTGTTTCTGTCAATTCCTTCCTTTGAGGTTTATATAAGTAGTTACTCATCATTCAGATCTCTGTCCAAAGTCACTTTCACAGAAAGCCATCCTACCAACTCTATCTAAAAAGGGAAGCACCTCCTTGCCAGATACTCTAATTATTTCAGAGAAATTATCACTTTCTGAACTGTTTTAACATTTGTTAACTCCTTGAGGCACAAACACTCTGTGGTCCACCACTCTGTCTCTAGCAACAGAACATGTCTATGATAGGAGATCAATAAATGGTTATTGAATGAAGAAATGTTTTCCTCCCCCTCCCAGACCCTGTGTGTCTTCACCTCTTAAGGTCAGGTGCTTAATTGTTCTAATCTACATTTTGGTTTTTTTTCTGGATGGAGCTTGAGGAAGATTTCAAATACAGAGAAGTAGAGGTAGAGAAAGAAGGAAGGAAAGAGGAATGAAGTTCTCATTAAAAATTTCAGTGGCTAAGGGGGCTATTTATATAAGAAGGTAGTAAGCCTCTTAGCATATCTGTAATACTGTGTTATATAAAAAGAGACTTAGTCTCTACTCTCTAATTTTAATTATACTGCAAGAGACTCTCATGAATTTCCTTGCTTTCTCAGTTCTAGTTCAAAGAAATTAGACGGTGATTATCCTGTACACAGACCCGAGGCCCAGATGAATGACAAAATGGAGACTAGAGAAAAAGAAAAGGTACTACTACCTCAAAAGCTAAGACATTTTGTAGGACCTGGAAGAAAAGTTTGGGAACTATTGAGAAATGTAGAAAGGAGAAAAGATAAAGCAGAAAGAGCTTGCTAAGTGATGGAGGTGGGCACTGACAGTGTGGAATCAAGGATGAATTCCACGTGTTTTCCCTGAACTGGCTCAATAGTGGAATCGTTTTGTGGTTGGGGGAGTTGGGAGATGACTAGGTTAGGGAAGTAGTTTTAAATACATGAGTTTATATTGTAGTGCCTATTAGAAGGTGAAATGATATGTCTAATAGGAGATTAGAAGTATGAACTACGTTAGAGCAGAAAGAGAGAAAAAAAGTCAATCAAGAGAATGGAATACGAGATCACCTATGACTATGATTTTAATCTAATCATGCCTAGCACACTCATATTATAAGGCATTTTTAAAACACTTTTATCACCCTAAAATAAAATTCACAAATAAAATAGCCTACTATACACAAATTTAAAAGTATCTATAATTTAAAAAATTTATGATGTTATATAATACACATATCAATACCAAATGTTCAGACATGGCTATACTAAACACACCTTATCATAAGTAAGTTAATAGTTGTATAGGACTGTAAACAAGGTGAAAATGTCAACACCTTTCATCTCTTCAACATTTTGAAATAAGCTCTAACGAAACAGATATACTTGAATATATACATAGCACCACTATTGATGGGAATGATAGGAATGTAGAAATGCATAAAAATGCAGGAGTGCTATATTGCTCTTTTAAATTCTCTGAGAAATGCTGTAATCTATACCATGATTTTCTCTTCATAAAAATTCAAAATAAAAACAAAACCAAATAACAACACACTGTATTATCTTCCCTTAGTATACACAATAGTTACATCCAGAGACTGCTAATATACAGTAAAATTCTACAAAAAGTGTGTGTTTTTATCTAAGATGGAACCATGTTCCAGGCTTAAATAATTCTAAATAGTCTTCCACCAGTATGAATATTAAATGGGATTTTATAATCATCTGGATGCAGGGAAATTCTTTGTAATCCTGTCATTCTGGAAATATGGTATGGCTAATTCTACCTATTCAAAATCACTAACACCTCTTTCAATAATTGGGAATGCTACCTCTTTTCTTACTTCAATACACAATTTTCCAAATGCCACCCCACAATGGTAGAATCATTTCCACTGAAAATTACTATCTTAGGGATAGAATGTAGAGAAATAAGATGAGTAAGAGAAACCGGGGAGGAGTGAGTGGGGCAGGGAGAGAAAAGGAAAAGAGAAGAGAGAGGAGGAGAGAGACAAAGAAGAGAGAAAGGGGGAGAAGAGGCAGTCCAAGGAGTGAGCCCTAAAGATATGACTAATGCACATTTAGAACTGAGAAATTCATAGACCCGAAAGGTATTGGTGATTGTGAAAAGAGCTGACTGGAACAGTGGGTAAGAATGAAGAACTACTGGAGCTGGGTCATAGGAGGCAGAGGTAAGAACATAAAGACAGTGTTTATAAACAACTTTTTCAATGAGTTTTGTTTTAAGGAAGACCAGAAAAAGAAATTAAAGTAATGATATTACTTTAAAGTATGTGACATTATGGCATATGTGTATGCTTATATAAGTTATCTTAGAGAAAGGTTAGTAGTTAGAAAGTAGAGGGATAAATCATAGAAATAAAGGCTAGACACAGGGGTAGCTGATCAAATCCTATGCCAAGGGAAGGGATGGACACAGAAGGAAGGGGTCACTGTAACAGGAGAGAAGAAGGATCGGGGGTGGGGCTGGTGAGTGCTGTTGAACAGTCCTGAGAATCAAAAGCTAAAGTAGATATTGTATTAGTTTGTGGTTGCTGGCCTAGTGAAACCACAGAATTAGTGGCTTTAAACAACTGAAGGTTATTCTCCCTCAGTTCTGGAGGTCAGATATTGAAAGTCAGAGTGTCAGTAGGGCTCCTTTCTTGTTGAACGCTTCAAGAGAGAATTAGTTTCTTCTCTTCCCAACATCCAGAGGTCACTTTATTCCATGCATCACAGTCCCTTCCTCACAGCACACCAGCATCATGCTTCCACTGTCGCATCTCCTATCTGACTCTGATTCCTACAGTGCTCCTCCTGTGTGACCCCTGTGAATACGCTGGGCTCGCATGGACAGTCCAGGGTAGTCTCTCCACCTCAAGATCCTTAACCGATCATATCTGCAATTTCCCTTTGCCATGTAAGAAAACATTCACAGGTTCTAGAGATTAAGACATGGACATATTTGGGAAAGGAAGACAGCACATTATTCAGTTCACTACACTTTTCTTCCAACAGCTTCTCTTTCCTCAATTAAAAAAAAAAGATCATCAACTGAAAATGAGAATAAGGAAGAGATCATAGGACATTTAAGGAGAGAAGAGAAAATATAAAAATGTTAATTCAAAGAGTGGAAAAGAGAGTTTACCAAGCAAATCAAGTAGAATGCTTGCTGTTACAAGGTCCACTTCAAAGTAAGGCCTTTCAGTTAAAACAGCACAAGCACAATGGAATATGCCTTCAGCCTTATTAATCTTCTCAATGCTGCTAAATAGTCGCAAAGACTTGGGTTTAACAGTCTTGAAGTTTAGCCAGGTTAGCGGTAGGAAAGGGAAATTAAGCCGGTTTAAAAGGAATGAAAGAAACAAGATGGGAAGTATAGACAATGAGAAACTGAGAGGATCAACTGGTTATCATCATTGGCAAAGACTTGAAACGTGGGTTCTAGAGTGGGATCTCAAAGGGCCCACTCTATTGGGTATGCAATTTATGTAAAATTTTTGAGTACGCAAAATTACAGTATTTAAGGTGCTAACGTTTGGGGAATCATGAAATCCACATTATAACCATTGGAAGAAGGTAAACCACTCCACTTCCAGGCTCTGGTGTATGCGAGGAATACAACTTTGTAACAAAGCCATAATCAAAAGCAAAGAAACAAAGAAATACTGATGGAGAAGCAGTGACTAGGGGAAATCTGGATTTGAACTATAGAAAGAGGCCAATGGAACACTTAAAGAAGAAATCCTAAACTCCAGCACCACAGAATGTAATCATATTTGAAGACAGGGTTTTAAAGGGGTAAATAAGTTAAAATGAGGCCATCAGGGGGGTCCCTAGTCCAATAAAATTGGTATCCTTATAAGAAAAGGAAATTTGGACACAGTTACTGATGGAAGACCATGTGAAGATGTAAGAAAAAGATGGTCATCTACAAGTCAAGGCAAAAGGCTTCAGAAGAAACTAACCTTGCCAACACCTTGATCTCAAACTTGTAGCCTCCAGAACAACAACAACAACAAAAAAATGCCACCAAATGTATGTTGTTTAAGGCACCCAATTTACATTACTTTGTTAGCACTATCCCAGCAAACTATACAATAGAGGATTTTATTTTGTTGATTTGAGTTCTAGGAAGCAGAGTGAAAGAGTCTGACGAGTTGTGGTAGGGAGTGGTCAGGTACTGAATCAGATTAGAGGATGCCCAGGAAAGACTGAGGATGGAAGTGGGCTGGTATCAAATGACCTGAAGACCTGGATTTCTTGTGTTGACTAAGAAAAACAGAGATGTACTGTACGCCAGGGTTAACACTAGCGTCGTTTATGGGTAAGAGCATACTCAAATCTAAGTATAGTCTGCATCTTGAACATATCCTTGTAGATGGCTAATAGTGGAGAGGCAAGAAGTGTTATGGTTATGGGCATTCTTATCATCATATGATTAGTAATTCAGAATACATCACTAAAAGAAAAATTTCTGATAATAAAGGGAAATTAATATTTTTAAAAAAAAAATTTGATGGCATACCTAAAGAAATAAGTGGTATTGACAATATTGTTTGAAGAATTTAGGACTGACCAATACTTAGGGCTGCAAATCTGATAAAAAATAATTACAGCAATGGAGAACCTGGGACAGAGTGCCATCTATACAATGCACCATGATAAATGTTTATTGAAGTGAACACCATTGAATTAGTGCCACCAGGAAATAGCCAGACTAAATAATGATGAAAAACTGAGAGTGAAAAATAAGAGAAAGGTTATGTTACTTATTGAATTCACATATAGTTACAAGCCACTTCATAAAAACCCTAACAAAAACAACACAACACAGGAGTGAAGTCATTAGAAATCAGAGGCCCACTTTTAGATAATGAGACCCACTTTTATAATTGTGTGCCACATTTTATGCAGTTTCCTGGGGGAATCTCTTTTTAACTTTCAGCAACTGAGTGTATTGGCAAATACCTGGCAACTCATATCTTAATAAGCAACAAAGAACAACCAATCAATAAGCTGTGAAATGACAAATACTAGCAATTAATGCAGAGTATAAACTGTAACCACTTCAGAAGGTAAATAACTCCCAAGCGTTGCTGTTTTGCTTCAAGTGCTGGTAACATGCCCATGTTTTGATGTTGTACAACAGACAGAGTGAGTCTTGGTATAAAGGCCCCAAGTATTAATTACTGTTCATTACCCTGACCAGTATATAATATCATCAGCCTTTGACACAGCAACTTTTTAATCACTAGAGAAACTGACAACACTTTCTTTCATGTTGAATGCAGTTCAATTAGCTCCTACTTGAATGTATTATTTCTCTGTTTTGTTTAATTCACAAACATAGTTTTTACTTGTGCTGCTTTATTATTTAGGACAAAATCCATCTCTCTTTTCTCTTTTTTTCTATATATGAAAGAAGCAGCATATAAATTTTCTCCATGAATTTAACAATCAGATTCATAAAAGAGAAAATAAACTTGTCCTTAAAATTTCTAGAAAATTTTAATGGCTGCAGAGTCATAAAAGAGGAGAAATTATACTAATTAATGTAGAGAAATAAAGAAAGCTACCCAGTTACTGCTGACAATTATAGAGATTAAGTGATTAAAATTCTTGTAAGTAAATCTGTTAACAAAAAAAAACAAAAAAAGTGTTCAGTTGTCCAAATCTGAAGGAACACAGAGTAGGGAATATAAAATAAATATAAAAACAAACTACTTTCAATTTCACAGGAGAATCTTAGAGAATAATGGCTAAGAGGATGAGTTATGGAATTATACAAACCTCTATCACTTTATCACTTTGTAACTTAAATTCGCTAAGTTCTTTATCTCTAAAATGTTGACAATAATAAATCTACTTTATATAGTTTTGTGAAGATTACCAGTTGGCATATAAGAAGTGTTCAAGAACACAGCTTCAGCCATCATAATACTAAATAAATATTAGTAGTATAAATTATTGTGATTATATCACTGTAAGCAGCCAGAACATGCCACCACAAAATATGCCTTGTCAGCATAAGAATTATTTTGATCTGATTTTTTCAAAAACAGAAGACACAGGAGAAGCTCTGAAAAAGTATGCCACCCTTTTGTAAGGGAAATTTACATTTGTAAAGTGTCAACATAAGAAACATCCTAACCTGTAGAGAATTTTTACAAGTAGTATACTTGAGCCAAACTGACAACAATTGCTGGGAAGCAAAATCTCAATGGATTGAGAAAATGCTCTAGGGAATGGCAGCTTTATACCTTATTTTATACATTGGAATCAAAGAAAGAGATTTAATGAAGGTCACATAAAATTCATTGGTGGTGGCTTGGATGGTGGGAAAAAGCAAAGCAGAGAAATCTCAGATTGGATGAAAGGTAAAATGAAGAGACATTTACTTCTTTTACATTGGTGGATATAGGATAGTTAATAATTAACATTTATAGCAAATAGAGATGGTATCCAGGAACAACTTAATAATACACTTTCCTACTCTGGTACAAGTAGGTATTCCCTGAGGGGTATGGAAATGGAGATTACTTTGACAAGTCAAAGGTGTGTTAATTTAGATAGAAAAAGACAATAGAAAGGCTTGCTTAAGGTAAATATCAACCTTTCTAAAGGAGGCTACAGCATAGGGTGTGACTACCTGCCACAATCTGCCTTTAGTTAGAGATTTTTATGTCACATCATGCTATGTGGTTACTTTTGGTCTCTGAATTTGTAGACCCTGCCATACTGGCTTGTCAGGTTAAGTATGTGCCCCATTTTTTCTCCACCAAAGGAATTCCCCATTTGTAATAGTGTTCCTTCTCTGCACCCAGGAGAGTGACTAAATCAGAAGCAGCTCTTACCAGTGGAGAAGGCACAGACTTAAAACTGCATTAACAAACCTTACCCTTGTTCAGCATACATTTAGACTTACTACACAAAAGACTTGCTATATTTTTCCAATACCATTTAGTCCCCTTATATCCCCCTCCCCCACCATCACACTTTTGTCCGTGAGCCCTTTTTCCTTTTTGCACAATTCCCTAAACTCCGCTCCATCCCTTAGCTGTCATCCTGCTCTCTGTCTATGAGACTCTCTCTATTTTCCTTGTTCAGTTTGTTCATTATGATAGGGGCTTAAGATTTGGGAAAATTTAGCTTAAGGTAAATAGTTATAAATCTAGCAAGTAATGTGTATGTTAAGTTTTTGTTTCAGTAACTACAGATAAGGCCCATCCTGGTGCCTGAGAATAAGCAGTTGACCTCCTGGGGCCCTGACTGGGGATTACCTTGTCTGGAGACCTCTGTACCAGGAAGAAGCAAGCGACTACCCTTCCCCCTTGGAGGCAAGTGTTGAATTTCAAAGGCTTTCACTGACACCTTGTTTGCCCTCTCCCAACCCCCTTATAAAAGATCTGGCTGGGAAAGAAAGAGTAAGATGGTTTGTTAGGGTATGAACCCACCATCTTCTTGGATCACGGGCCATCTGAATAAAGCACCTATAAAAGATTCAATCACTGTCATTGCTTATTGGATTTGGTAGTGACAGGCAGCCCAAACGCCAGTGTCTTCCAGTTACAATTAGATTCCACATATGAGTGAAATCATATGGTATTTGTATTTCTCTGACTGGCTTATTTCAATTGGTATAATGTTCTACATGTCCATCCACATTGTTCGAAAGGGTAAAATTTTCTTCTTTTTTTACAGCCAAATAGTATTTCATTGTGTAAATATTCCATAGTTGTTTTAACCATTCATTTACTGATGGACACTTGGGCTGCTTCTGTATTCTGGCAATTGTAAATAACTCTGCAATGAACACAGAACACATAAAGAACACTGCAATGTTCTTTTGAATTAGTGTTATGGTTTCCTTTGGATATATCCTCAGAAGTGGGATTTCTTGGTCAAATGGTAGATGCATTTTAACTTTTTTAGGTATCTCCATACTGCTTTCCATAGTGGCTGCACGAATCCACATTCCCACCAACAGTGCAAAAGGGTTTGCTTTTCTCCACATCCTTCCCAGTAGTTGCCGCTTGTTGAATTATTGATGATAGCCACTACGACATGTGTAAAAAGATATCTCATTGTGGTTTTAATTGCATTTTTCTGATGATTTGTGACATTAAGCATCTTTTCATATGTCTATTGGCCATCTATATGTCCTCTTTGGAGAAATGTCTATTCAGGTCATTGGCCCATTCTTTAATTGGATTGTTTGGTTTTTTTGGTGTTGAGTTTTGTAATTCTGTATAAATTTTTAGTATTAATACCTTATGAGATGTACTGGTGAATATGTACTCCAATTCTGCAGGTTGTCCTTTTACTTTGTTGATGTTTTCCTTTGCTGTGCAAAAACTTTTTAGTTTGATGTTATCCCAATTGTTTATATTTTTCTTTTATTTCCCTTGCCTGGGAAATATATCTAATAAAATATTGATACACAAAATGTCTGAGATTTTGCTGCCTATGTTTTCTTCTAGGATTTTTATGGTTTTGAGTCTAACATTTAAGTCTTTAATATATTTTGAAATTATACTTGCAAATAGTGTAATTAGATGGTCTAGTTTCATATGTCCAATTTCCCCAATACCATTTATTGAATAAACTATATTTAACCCATAATATGTGCTTGCTTTCTCTTTCAAATATTAATTAACTATAAAGGTATGATTTATTTCTGGGCTCTCTGTTCTGTTCCATTGATCTATGTGTCTGTTTTTATGTCAGTGCCATTCTGTTTTGACTATTATGGCCTTGTAGTGTAGTTTGATATTAGGTAACATGATTCCTCCAACTTCGTTCTTTCTCAGGTTCACTGTTGCTATGCAGGGCCTTCGTTGGTTCCACATAAATTTTTGAAATATTTGTTCTAGTTCTGTAAAATGCATCATTGGAATCTTGACAAGAATTGCACTGAATCTATAGATTGCTTTGAGTAGTAATGATATTTTAATGATGTTAATTATTCCTATCCACGAACACAGTATGCGCTTCCACTTATTTGTATGTCCTTCAATTTCTTTCTTCAGTGTTTTATAATTTTCTGAATAAAGGTCTTTTACCTACTTGGCTAGATTTATTCCTAAGTATTTTATTCTTTTTAGCAAGTGTGAATAGAATTATTTCCTTAATTTCCCTTTCTGTTAGTTTATTAGCATATAAAAATGCAATTGTATTCTGGGCATTAATTTTGTATCCTGCTACTTTGCTGTATTCATCTATCAGTTTTAGTAGTTTTTTGCTGGAATCTTTGAGATTCTCTATGTACAGTATCATGTTATGTACAAATAAAGACAGTTTTACTTCTTCCTTTCCAATTTGGATGTCTTTTATTACTTCTTTTTGTCTGAATGCTGTGGCTAGGTACTATTTCAGTACTATGTCTAATAAGAAAGGTGAAAGAGAACATCCCTGTCTTGTTCCCAATCTTAAATGAAACGCTTGTAGATTTTACCCATTGAGTATGATGCTGGCAGTGGGTGTGTCACATATGTTTAGGTATGTTTCCTCTATTCCTCCTTTGTTGAGAGTTTTTTATCATACAGGGGTGCTGGATTTTATCAATGCTTTTTCTGCCTTTATTGATATGATCATGTGGTACTCATCTTTCATTTTGTTTACAAGGTGAATCACATGTATTGATTTGTGAATGTTGTATCAGCCTTGCATTCCTGGAATAAACCCCACTTGATCATCATGTATATTTTTGATGCGTTGCTGTATTTGTTTTGCTAATATTTTCTTGAGGATTTAGCATCTAAGTTCATCAGGGATATTGGCCTATAATTTTATTTCTTTGTAGTGTCTTTTTCTGATTTTGGAATTAGGATAATGCTGGTTTTTTAAAATGAACTTGGGAGCCTTCCCTCCTCTTGCAATTTTTGAAATTGTTTGAGGAGGAGAGATGTTAGTTCTTCTCAGAGTGTTTTGTACACTTCACCTGTGAAGACATTCGGTCCTAGGATTTTGTTCATTGGGATTTGTTTGATTACTGCTTCAACTTCACTGGGTGTAATCTGACCATCAGATTCTCTGATTCTTCCTGGTTTAGTTTTGGAAGACTGTATGTTTTTAGGAATTTATCTATTTCATTCAAGTTGTCCAGTTTGTTGGCATATAGGTGTTCATAATCCTTTTTTTTTCTTTTGTAGTAGTGGTCATTTCCCCTCTTTCATTTCTGATTTTATTTATTTGGGTCTTCTTTTATTTTTATGAGTCTAGTTAAAGGTCTGTCAATCTTGTTTATCATTTAAAAGAACCAGCTCTTGGATTCATTGATCTTTTTTATTGTTTCTTTTTATTTTTACTCTATTTCATTTATGTCTGCTTGGATTTTTATTATTTCCTTCCTTCTATTCACTTTGTGCTTTGTCTGTTGTTCTTTTTCAAGTTCTGTTAAGTACAGATTGTTATTTTTTTGTTGTTCAATTACAGTTGTCTTCATTTACCCCCAACCCCAGCCAAACCCACCTCCCTCCCTTGCTTCCACCTCCCCTTGGGTCTATGTGCCTTTTATAGTTGTTCCTGAAAACCCTTCCCCCAACTATCCCTCCCACCTCCCCTCTGGTTACTGTCAGATTGTTAATTTCAATGTCTCTGGTTATATTTTGCTTGCTTTCTTCTTTTGCTGTTAGGTTCCAGTTAAAGGTGAGATCATATGGTATTTGTACCTCACCAACTGGCTTATTTCACTTAGCATAATGCTCTCCAGTTCCATCCATGCTGTCACAAAGGGTAGGAGCTCCTTCTAACATTTATACAAAGTTAGATTGTTTATTTGAGCTCTTTTTTTTTGAGATAGGCCTGTAATACTATGAATTTCCTTCTTAGGATTGCTCTCCCACTGTCCCACAGAATTTGGATTGTTGTGTCTTGTTTTCATCATTTCAAGGTATCTTTTGATTACTTCCTTGATATCATTGTTAACCCATTCATTGTTTAATAGCATGTCATTTAGCTTTCATTTCTTTGTATGTTTTTCAGTGTTCTTTTTATTGATTTTTAATTTCATAGTATTGTGACCAAAGAAAATGCTTGATATGATTTCAATCTTCTTAAATTTATTGAGACTTTTTCTGTGTCCTAACATGTGGTCTATCCTAGAAAATGTCCCATATACACTCAAAAAGTATGTATATTCTGTTGCTTTGGGATGAAATTTTCCAAATATATCAATAAGTCAACTTGAACTAGTGTTTTGTTTAAGTCTGCTGTCTCCTTGTTGATTGTGTCTGGAAGATCCATCTATTGAAGTCAATGGGGTGTTAAAATCTCCAATTATGACTGTATTTCTGCTGATGTCCCTTTATGTCCATCAAGATTTGCTTTACATATTTAAGTGTTTCTGTGTTGGGTGTGTAAATGTTTACTAGGGTTATATCATCTTATTAAAATTTTCCCTTTATCATTATGTAGTGTCCTTTTTTGTCTCTTATTATAGCCTTGGTTTTAAAGTTTACTTATTTTCCTTCATATTTTATTACTGTTGTTCAATTTTGTTAGATATAAGTATTGTTATCCCAGCTTTTTTTTCTTTCCATTTGCATGAAATATCTTTTTCCATCTCTTTTCTTTTAGCCTGTGTGTATCTTTCCATCTTAGGTGTGTCTCTTTGATGCCTCATATGTATGGATCTTATTTTCTTATCCATTCAGCCACCTTCTGTATTTTGGTTGGGACATTTAAGCCATTTACATTTAGGTGATCATGGATAGATATATATTTAGTGCCATTTTATTGTTAGACTATTCTCCTCTGGTGTTTTTCTTTCTATTTTTCTTCTTCTTTTTCTTCTTCAAACAAGCCCGTTAACATTTGTTGCAGTACTGATGTGATGTTAACAAATTCCTTTAGCTTTTTTTTTGTTCTGGGAAGCTACTTATTTCTCCCTCTGTTTTAAATGATAACATTTCTGAGTAGAGTATTCTTGGCTGTTGGACCTTGTTCTCCATCACCTTAAATATTTTATGCCATCTCCTTCTGGCCTAATATATTTCTGTTGAGAAATCAGAAGACAGTCTAATCGGTACTCCCTTGTAACTAACTCCCTGCTTCTCTCTTGCAGCTTTTATGATTCTTTTCCTGATGTTAAGCTTTATTATTTTAATTATGATGTGTCTGAGTGTAGGCCTCTTTGAGTCTAACTTGTTTGGGACTCTCTGTGCTTCCTGGACTTGTGTGACTTTTTCCTTTACCAGATTAGTGAAGTTTTCAGTCATTATTCCTTCAAATAAGTTCTCAATCCTTTGCTTGTTTTCTTCCTCTGGTGTTCTCATGCTGCAGATATTGTTACACCTCATGTTGTCTAAAATGTTTCTTAAGCTCTCCTCAATTATCTTAAATTCTTTTTTCCTTTTGCTTCTCTGCCTGCGTGTTTTTTTCTACCTTTTCTTCCAAAATACTGATTCTATCCTCTGCTTCATTTAACCTACTGTTTATTCCTTCCAATGTATTATTTATTTCAGATATTGCATTTTTTTTATTTCTGACTGGTCCTTTTTTATGGTTTCTCTATCTTTTTTCATGCTATTGAGTAGCCTTATAATCATCAAACTATCTGATTAATTGCTGCCTCCATTTTATCTAGTTCTTCTTCTGGAGAATTCTCTTCTTTTTTCATTTGAGATCTGTTTCTTTGTCTTCCCATTTTAAGTGCTTTGTTTTGTCTTTCTCTGTGTATTAGGTAGATATTCAAAGACTTTGATGTAGGCCTTTTTCAAACATTACTTGCGATTGTTCCTGGGAAACCTGTTTAGAGCTATCGGTAATCTACAGTTTGTGGCTCCTTCTGCTGGTCCTCAGTGCTTGCAGAACAACCAGGTGCAAACTAGGGCTGGCTTTACCAGCACCAGGCCCAGGGGAGAGTCAGTTAAAGTCTCAGAGCTTAAACTAATCGCTGCTATAGCCTCAAGCTGTACTCAACAGCCAGGCTTAAGCTTCATAGGATGCGGCAGAGTAATTCTTATGTGAGGGGCTATTGCCTTCCCTCAGCCTGATGTCATTTGGAGTAGAGCATTCTACCTGAGAAAGATGATCTTTTGCCATTTGAGTAATCATTCAGTACAGGAATCCTAGCCTCTGTCCCTTCACTTCTCTCTCCAGAGTCACCAGACCTAGACTCTACTCACTAGTCTCTAATCCACTCTGCTCTCTCTCCTGGAGCCCAGGGTAAGGGGCTGCTAATGAAATTTTATGCATTGGCCCTTTAAGAGGCTCTCTGCATCTCCAGTCATCTCTCCTTGGTAGACAGAAACCCCACTGCTTTTCACAGTTGGATATTATTTGGGTCCCTTTCCCAGCTCTGTTGCTGCAGGCCAGGGAACCCAGATTGGAGTTTAGATCCCACACTGCTCAGGGATGAAATATCCTGGCTGCTAAAATATCCCTCTAGAACTTCAACTGCCACCCTTAGGAGCTGGGCAAGCCCTCTTGCTCCTCCTCCATACTTTCTACCAGTGAAGTTGTGATGATGCAGTTTCTTCCACCTGTCTGTGTTTATAAGGCTTCTCTCCAGCTAGTGTGCAGTTGGTTATTCAGGATGATTTGTCTATAATTTAGTTGTAATTCCAGATTGGTCCTGGGAGGAGGTTAGTGTAGCTTCCACTTACTCCTCTGTCCTCTTGGATCCTCTCTCACAATACTTTTGCTTGTACCCTTCTCATAACTTGTCTTCTCTACACTCTTCTTCCTTTGTTTCACCTGAAAATGGTTTTTAAGCTCAAGTTCTAGCTACCTCTTTGAGTTTACTCATCCCTGAGTTTCTCTCATGTATATATGAGACATTCATATTAATAAGCTTCTGTTTGTTTTTCTTTTGTTAATGTAGCTTTTATAAAAAGGTTCTCAGCCTAGAAGCTAGAAGGGTAGGAGAATAAGATTTTTGTCTCTCCTACATCACTGTTATAAACAATTTCACTAATATTTATTGAACTTCCACTATGTGAAAAGTGATTATAATAAAAGCAATTTATGTATCTTCAGAGTAACACTCAATTTTAAAAGTTCAAGTTGAAATTTTATCACCCAATTCTTTCCCCTCCACCATCTTCACAACTCCAGTCTAACCACCTGAATGCAAAATTATACTCCTCAGCAATTTAAATTATGGCATTATTCCTTTGCTCATTTTTTATCACAGATTTATCTCTACAGCGCCATGAAACCTGCAGACACAGAAGTTCATGATTTATGTATGTATTGATAGTCTCACCCCTGACATCCTAGCCTCAAATCAAGACTCTTAAACTGCCTACTTAGCTCTGTTAACTGATTTTCATCTTGCATATTAGAGAAGCCATTCAAATGTTCCTAGGCATTATTATCTTGGCACTTTAATTGAAATATATCTTTACATTTAAAAAAATGGAACATAACAGTGAATAAAAGCAGCCCTTTGTTCACACAGTGTATGCTAATGTTGACCCAACTGCTCTTGGCTTTTCTAAGGACTCATGATTTCCTGGAATTTTCTGAACTCAGCACTTTGATGGCCATGGCCATTTTAACTTCATTGCTCTCCCAACTGCAAAGAAGCTTTTGACATTTGGATTTTGTGTTCATCTAATGGCAACTGCAATTAAAGCTTTCCCACATCAATGAGCTAACTTTCCAAGGCCATTTCAAAGGGTGAATTCAATATTCAAATTGCATGATGCTTATTGATCTGTGTGCTACTATTTGTGTGACTGGAAGAGGACTCATTACAAATGTTCCTGATACTGTTGATAAAAAAAATTAGTGAATGGAACTAATTGCATTCAAATACTCTATTCATATAAGAAAGAACATAGCTGAAGCCCAAATAATTCATTGGGTAACCTTGGGCCTATGTAGAGAATGAAACCAAATTCTCAGGCCTGACCAAATGGTGCTTATCTTGAGAAGATCAATATTCAAACTGCATTTAGAGATTCCTGAAAGTGCAATTTAATCACTTCAGAGTTACTTATAAAAGGTCTCCCAAGAAATTGTGGGTTCAGATAGCTTAGAAAAAGAAGCTTCCATTTTAAACCTATGACCTTTAGTAGATTTAGGGTTACTCGATGCACACCTTAAATTCATAGGTTACAAGTAAGTACTTCCTTTTGTAAATCTTATGGACAGCAAATGCTGGGTCTTTATGTCCTACCATAAATACTGTCAATTTCAGTTTCATTTTTACCCAATAAAAGATGTAAGAAAAAAATGAAACATAGTACCCTAGAGCAACTTAAGAATGTTCATTTCATACACATTCACCTGAGACTTCATCTATCAATAAAAAGTGAACTGGAGAATTATTATAATTATCTGGATAAGTGTACCATTAAACATTTTATCTTTGCCAAACATCCATTTCCAACACTTTTTTCTAATGTGCTTAGTACATATCCCTCCACCCCAAAAAGTCACTTTGAGTTATTCAGGAAACACTGAAAGGCAAGTTGGAAGTTTTAACTTAACTAACATTCTTTCCTAAGTTTGGTATTTTTAATTCGCCAAAGTAAAAAACTGCTTTAATTAATTTTAATATGTATTTATGTGAGAAAAAAGAACAGAGGCTATGGAAAAATCATAATCATTTGGGAAATAAAGGCTGTTGGCATTCATTTCAGGTAATATTTTCCTTGCATGTTTTGAACTCAGTATGAATGTGCTGAGAAAGAGCAACAAATTTTATCCTTAACCTTAAAAAAAATGAGAATGAAGTAAATATACAAAAAGAGCAAGAGACATAGAAATATACTGCTTTATGCTCATTTTGCCCCAGTCTAACCAATAGAAAAAAAAAGAGACTGATTTTTGATGATACTGTCTCTCTGGATAATAAATTACACAGTTGTTGGAAACAGCAAGAGGCAATAATCATGGTTGGTTTAATGTTGTTAAAATGTAGTGTATTTGTGTAATATAACAGTAAAGTAATTTATATAATTAGATTCTCATACGGTCTCTTGCAACTGGTAGTGTGATTATTGTGCCCATTTACAGATGGAAATATCAAGATTCAAAAGGTTTAATGACTAACCTAATGCAACCTGGCCAGTTAGTGGCAGAAATGATACTATCAACAGATATTTTTACACCTAATGTAAAACATCATTGTAAGTACACATGTGGCAAATAAGCAAGGTATGTGTGTAGAGAAGAGAATATAGAGAACACAAGTAAATACATGTAAATAGAATGTACAAATTTTACTGAAATTCTTTCTGTCTCTGTGTGTAGAAGAGAGGTAGAATAGCAATTAGAGTAAACCATCAGGACAATAAAACTAACAGCAAAAGGAATCGCTTTGTAAGTTGAATGGCAATTGGCATAAAATAATTAATATAATTATGTTTGATAATTAATCTGTTCTATGAAAAAACAATTTTAGCTAGGTCATAATGAATATTTTTCAATACATGTTTTCATTTTTTCATCACATGATTCAAAAAATAATAATATAAAGAAAAATTCACATCCAAGTAAATAATATTTTTGTATATATACCATCTACCTAAATAATGTCAAAATATAACCATTTATATATATATTTGAAAAAATAAATATTTGAAAACATGTATATGAAGAGTTTACATAAATTTCATTATATATAAACATAAATATTATTTCTTAAGTCCTTCACTATAATTCATTTTATAACAACCAAATTTCTACATGTAACCTAAAATGAACAGTTTTGCAAAAAGCTTTTTCTTTTTTATAATTTTTAACATTTGTTTCAATGACAGTTTATATTCAATATTATTTTGTATTTGTTCTAGGTGCACAAAGTGGTGGTTAGATAATCATATACTTTACAAAGTATTTCCCCCAGTATTTCTAGTGCCCACCTGGCACCATACATAGTTGTTAAAATCTTATTGACTACATTCCCTATGCTGTACTTAAATCCCCAAAAATGTTTTTTTCTTAAGACAAATTTCCAAATATAACATGTTTTACACATGCATTCATTCATTTACCAATGCTTCCCGTGTGTCTACCATGTAACCAACTCTGTGTCAGTTTCCAGCAATATCAAGAACATATTCTAGAACATAGAGTCCCTATTCAAAGTAGATGAGTAGGGGAGACAGACAGGTAAACTCGATGTAGCTCTATATAGTGTGATGCTCAGGATAACTGAGGGATTATAGAACACAAAGAACATACTGGAGGACTCTTTACCCAGAATTGAGAAATTAAAAGGTGCTTCTGGAGGATGGTATCTAAGCTTTGGAGTCTTCATAAACAATAAGGATTTAACCAAATACAATGGAGTGTGTAGACAGTGAAAAAGGGCAAAGATGGTATTCTGGACCTGTACAAGGCAATTTTAGGAGGCATGATCAAAGAACGCTGGGTGAGAAGTGGCTGGATTGGGAAGGTCTGTCAGTGATATACTTCGCTGCAACATGAAAGGAGACCAAAATGCAATAAGAAGATCATAAAGAGACATGCACATTATATTAAGGGACTTATTTGTGTGAACGTGTTGGAATATGTAAGATTCTGTTCAATATCTGCCTTTTTACCCTAAAAAGATTTATATCATTTTATTTGTACTTTGGATTTCATTTTGAAGCATCTTCCAAGATCTTTAAAAATGAATATCACAAATGTCAATAAGATCTCCTATTGGTCATAAAGATATTTCATATTACTCATACTTTGGCACTTTTTCCATACCAAATGACAGTTCTCTGTAATTATATTTAGCACTTTTATCATGAAGTATAATTTTATCTTCATAAAAGATAACAAATATATGTCATAAGGAATAGGGATTGATAATTCTTGTAATTTTATCTATGCTAAGTGATACAAATGCTATTCATATTTCTTAAGTATTGAGGATTTGTCATAACAAAAATACATAATACAGGTAGAACATTGGAAGTGTAGTTATAAGTAGTATTTCTCAACAAAATAGTTTATGTTCCATCGTCGGCAGAATATTTCTAAGCTGTTTGCTTAAATAATGTATGAGGTAAAGCATTTGACAGGTTAATTATACATTGTTTTAAAAAGTATCTCCTAGTATTTTATTTGAAACTGGTTGTGTTTTAGTTCCTTTGATTATCCCACTATTTTATTATGGTGCTAGAAAAATATCTTTTTAAAAGATATTGCCTGCAAGAGAAGGGGTCTCATAAGGCCCTCTTTGCCTGGTTCCAAACCTCTGCTCAGTCTTTACTTGTTCCTCTCCACAGCAGGAGTTATGACTAATCTGAGGGGCTAATGTCTAAGGTGTTATTTGGGGGTGTGTTTTACTACTAATGCCTAAGAAGGCATGAGGCACATGCAGTTTTTAGATCATATCTGGGCAAGACTTCTACCGAGACAACTCTTCTGTTCTGACCAACCTCCTCTCTCCATCTTTTTAATAAGTAACTGCAGAGGATCGGGACACAATATTACCCATTTTAGATTCAAAGAAAGAGCATTGAAACAAGAAGTCTTGCTTAGCTCTCATGCCTTAAGAAGTGTTCTCTGGTAAAGCTATTATCTTAGCTCTAACTCAGAAGTTGTTAAGGATTTGTCCAGCTATTGATATAGCAGCACTTTATTTTCTATTCAACCTTGGCTTCTAGTAAGTGTAATTCTCCCAGACAAAACCCTGAGAGTAGAGAAGTCCTGAATGTCAACATCATTGCAACAGTCCAATTTAGCAACAGACTATATCCTTCAGACTGTTGTTTTGGTAGTTATAAGCTACAGTAGTCTCCCCTTGTATGTAGGGGATACATTCCAAGACCACTAGTGGATGCCTGAAACCATGGTTAGTACCAAACTGTATGTATTCTATGATTTTTCCTGTACATACACACATTTTTCATGTAAAGGAAGCACTTTATGGATTCTCTTAGGCATATTCAAATTGCCAGCTTCACTACTCTCGCACTTTGGAGCTATTACTAAGTAAAACAAGAGTTGCTTGAACACAAGCACTATGGCACCATCATAGTCCATATGATAACCCAAAGAGCTACTAAGCAACTGATAAGCAGGGAGTGTACACAGCATAGATATGCTTAGCAAAAGGATGAGTCATGTCTGGGCCAGGGGGAGAGAGAGAGCAGGAGATTTCATCCTTGTTACTCAGAATGGTACACAATTTAACACTTTCAAATTGTTTATCTCTGGGATTTTTCATTTAATATTTCTATACTATAGTTCACCAAAGGTACCTGCAACTGAAGAAAGTGAACTCATAAAGAGTGGGCTACTATATTTTTCTGGATCTGTAATCATCATGAAGAAAGGTATCCACAAATCTATTCATTTATCAAAATGTGTTACATTATCTATTTCCATCCATATCTCTTCATTATACTCCAAACTTGGATTTTCAAAACCTACTTAACATAACAACTTCTGTATCAGTTAGGTGTTATAAACATATCAATACCAAAAAGGCCTGTCCTTCCAAAAATCTTCCCCATCTCAGTCATACTTGATTTCTCCTTTTCTCACTCCTTATCCTTCATCTGATTCATCACAAATTACTCTTGGCTCTATCTCCAAAATATATTTCAATGTATCCACTTCTTTTCTCAACTACAGTAGTTCTCTTCTTAACTACTGCAATTGCCTCTTAACTGATCTTCTTGCTTCGCATTATCTAATCTTCACATAGGAGTAAATAAAATTATAGCATTCTATTGCTTAAAATTTTCCAATGTTTTCAAATACTCTTAGAATAAATTAAAAATCAGTATCTTAACCTACAAGATCCTGTATGCGATTGGGCTTCAATCTCCTGTCTTCCTCCTTTATTCCCTCCTTGATTTCACAGACACACTGACTTTTTTGTTTCTATGCTTAGAAATGACAAGTGCAGTTTTAATCTCGAGCCACCATTTGGCTTCTGCTATTTCCTCCATCAGAAAAGATTTTGCATCAAGTTTTCACTTGCTGATTTTTTTTTGTCTTCCAAAAATTTTAAACACTTTTTTATTTATTTTCAATATTTTTATTATCTAGTAAATGCTTTTAAGTAATATATTTTGCTCTAAATATCATCTCTAAATTTTAAAATTTATACAATTCATTTTTAACAACCTCTAAAATCTGCTATAATTTTCTTTTTTACTTTACCATTTTGAAAGGGCATCATTTAAATTTCCATGTGCATATTTTTAGATTGAAGGTAGCATTTTCCCTTTAGTTACTAATTAACTAAACATTTATTTATTTGCATAATTATCAGAAAATGTAGCTAAAGTGATTTATGATTTGGCAGTTAGCTAGTTTTTCTTTGTGATCATATTTCTAGCATCAATGTCACAGGACATTTGAGAAATGTGTGTTCTTGTGTGAGTTCAAAAGTGCACATAAACACACATAGTATTATGGTATCTTTTACAGTTTTTATATCTACAGGTACTGTGTAACATAAAAACTAATAAGAGTCAGTATTGTTTGAAAATCCTGTTAAAATGTTCCAGTTTGGTGACCTACAGAATACTGGAACAGATCAATCGGTCTTTTGATCAGCACTGGAAGAAGTCATAGGTTTGCATCTTCTATTTCCTATTTAAAAATAAAAGTATATTTAAATAATAGAAAAATATTTACCCCAGTGACATACATACAGTTCGAGAAGCAATGGATGACAAAAACTAAATGAGTCTCAGGCTCATTTTAGGAATATGTTCGGCGATGAGAAACTGCGCAGTTTGTTACGTGCATCCTTGTGTGTCCCTCTCTCTCTGTGTATAAATACACACAAAAGAATATTTTTTCATTTAACAAATTTGCTTTGTTTTGTTTTGTCTGATATTAAAATCTGGTCTCTTGTCAATGTGTTGGATCTTCACACATGTATCTTTGATAATCTCTTATTTTCAACCACTTTTTTACCTTTCATTTTAGATACAGATCTAGTAAAGCAATTACAGCTTTATTCATCTATATATTTACCACACTGAACTTGACAGTCTATTTTCATGGTGTAGTCTAGTTTTATTATTGTTACTCTTTAGTTTTTTTCCTTAATTTGAAATTTACATATTTTACTGTCCCTGTCTCTGAGTTGCTCCTGGATTTTAAAATATATACCCAAATGCATATCTTCTATCAAAAGTTTCAGGCAGATCTTCTATCAAAATATTTCTTTTTTTCAAAACCATCCAGAATCATAATACTCTCTTGACATTATATTAGTAGAATATTTTTTAACAACCACCTTCAGTTTTTCAGATAGATTATCACATTTTTTACATGTAAATATAACCATCCCAAGAGTACTATCACCTGAGGGTAATTTTGGCAGGAAGCTAATCTGTATGCTGGGAAGAGGATCACTAGGCAGTTCTTCTGCCCAACTTGTTTATGAGAAAAGTTAGGTGGTAGTTCAAGATATTGACATAGAGGACCCTAACTCACTTCCTCCCACAAACACAACTAATGAAAGACTTCCAGGAATCAGGACATTAGAGAAGACTACCTCTTATGCAGTTAGGAAAGGCTGAGACACAATCTCACCGTAAGACTCACCCCCAAGGGCAGCAACCCCAAGTCAGGAGAGAACTCAAGACCCAGAGCTTCCTCCTGAGTAGCAAGGGCTTTGAACTCCACATGAAGCACTCCCAACTTTTAAGATCTGCACTTGACAGACAAGCCCCAAAACATCTAGCTTTGAAAACCAACAGGGCTTCTATCCAAGAGACCCAAAGTCTATAGCAATCCAAGAAGCACTCACCTGCCCCAGGGGCCAGTAGGGAAGTGGCAGGTGGAGGGTGGCCCAGATTTTGTGTGAAACAACCTCCTGTGTTTGTCTTGGGGAATCTGCCTGAGGCACAGGCTTCTGATTTGACACACATTTGGGACCTGCTGTGTGCTCTTCAGGAACAAAGACTGGCAGGTGCCATATTTGTGGTTTCCCTCTGGTTTTCTCCAGCCAGTGGACACCATCTTTCCCCCCGTTCTGTTTTTTAACTCTACACTTTTAAACTTGTTTCTCTCTTTTATCTTTCTAATTTCCTCCTTTCTGGGGGAAGGAGTGCCTTCTCTACACTCTCCCTCAGCCTCACTCCAAAGTGCAAGTATGTGTCAGAGAGGAGCTCTTACACGCATTTGGTGTCCTGGTCTCTGCAACAGCTTCCCAAGGGATGCCCTTTCTTCTCCTGGCTCCGTGGCTTGGGAGTGGGAGGATTGCATGGAGAGACAGTTCTTGCCAGGCTCCCATCCACCCAGGGTATTACCCAGACAAGACTGAAATGCACCCAAGTTGTTCTGGAAGAGGCCTCCATGCCTTTCCTGGGCCAGGCTTCAGGTTTGGGCCACATCTAGAGACTGTGGGGTGGTCTCAGGGAACCAGGCTGTGGATGCATTCCCATTGCCTTGCTACAGGTCACAAGGATCGCCAGACAGGAGTTTGTATATTTGCCTGGAGCCCTGCTTGTGTGTGTGCATGTGTGTGTGTGTCCACATTAATAATTTGAGTTAGAATTGCTGATTGAATAGAGTAGAATGTTGGATAAGGAGCAGAATAAAGAGTGACTCCTGAGTGTCATTTCCTGAGATACTGGCACAAGCACAGATTTTAAAAGGTGTTATGGTGAGTGGAAATGGAATATTTAAGTATAGATGACTTAATTTGTTTTGCAATGAGATGTTCTAATGGAGATGTCAAGTAGCAACCGGGTACACATGACTTAAGTTCAAGGGTAATAACTATGCTGGAGATATAAATTTGTGAATCATCACAATATAAATGCCATTTAAAGACATGAATATAAATATAATCTTGTCCTGAAAGCATATAAAGAAATGTGAATGAAAATTCAACATTGAGCCTTGGATAACATGAAAATACAGGAGTCAAGCAAGGAGCAGAGTTTGTGAAGGAGACTAAGAAGCACCAACTGTGAGAAAGGAGAGAGTATGTGAAAATGGAGTAACAGGAATTAATCACTCTTTCCAGAATGGAGTAATCAAGTCTGCCAAATGTTGTTGAGATACCCAGTAAGATTACAGTAAAGAAAGTGTTTATTGAATTTGGTGACATAAAGGCTCTGGGTGATTTCAAAGAGTGAGGAAGGCAGAATCTGGGCCAAGAGGGTTAACACATGAGATACAGACAAAGAAGTGTGTGTGTCTCTCTTTAGAGAATTATATTTTTGAGAAGGCTTCTAGAAATAGAAAAATACCTGAAGAAAGTTGTTTATATGTGGAGGACTTTTTTTAAGATGTGGGGCACTGAAGAGTCTGAAGAGTTTGAAACAAGTTTCACATCGATGGAGATATGTATAGGAAGAGAGAGATTTTTATGAACTAGAAAGAAATTATAGATATATAGACATGAATTCCTCGAGATGATAAAAAAGAATTGGGACCTAAAGCACACATGAAGAAATTGCACTTTAATAGGGGACCAATTCATTTCTTCCTTTTGACATGAAGAAAAAAGACAGTTGAGTTTTGGAAAAAGGTATTATTACAGATCAGGTGATGGAAAATAAGGAATTTTGGATTCCTTAAGTGAAATATGAGCAAACTAAGCATAGGGAGAGAGGACGAGAGAGTTTTAATAGTAAATGAGCAGGTATGAAATAGTTAAGCAGAAATATCAAGCTAATAAAGTATAACAGACTCAGCAATCATTGATTTCATGTGTGGCTAGCCTATGTGGTTGTGAAATTGCCTTTGCAGACAAGGAAAGACTAATACTGTGGTCAAAACAGGGCTTTGGTTTGGCTTTAGAGTGTGACTGACAGAGGAAGGGGTGAACAATTATAATAAAAAAACACACACACAATCCAAGCTATAGAATAGGGAAACAAAGAAGGTAATAGGTTGTATGTTGTGGGATAAAAAGATAGAATGTTTCAATGGGGTCAAAGGATTATGGTTGGGGCATTTGTGTAAGTGAATTAGAAAGTTAGGAGATAAAGATCGGAGTAAAGGAAGAAATTTCCAATGATGACTATGTGCTATGATGGTCTTAAATCTTCCCCACTTCATCTTCTAATGCAACTGTGATTCATTTATTAGCCCCTGTTCCCTTTTATTGTTTCCTCTTTGTCTCAACTGCTCTAGCTATTTTTATTCTATTGCACTGTATACATTTTTGTCAAAATTTAAAATTACTTTTTGAAACAAAGCAAGGCATTGATTAATTAATTTGTATATTTAAAAATATTTTGTTTATGGCATAGTTTCTAAATATATTACCATCTATTTCCCTTCTCTGAATGGATTGCATTTTTTAATACTTTTAATACAATGAAATACCTAGTACTAAGAATAATCACTTAGTGATAGATTATAAATGTCAGTCAGTAAGAGGAAGAGCTAAGATTGGGACACAAGCCTCAGACTCCTGATTCAGTGCATGTCTCTTGATCTACATAAGGAACAAAGAAATATTGCAAATACTTAGTGAGTAATAATCTTGCTCTATGAATGATACTTAACACTTTACATGGTTCATATCATTTATTTCTCACAAAGGAAAATTAATGAGATATGAGCCTATTTTAGAGATAAGGGAACTGAGGCTTAAGAAAATTAACATACACAATAACACAGCCAAGAAATAGAAGATCATATAAAACCTCAAGCAGTCTGACTCCCCATCTACCTTTCTTATTCTGATGTTCTACTTGACTTCTGTCAGGTAGGTTCAGATTGCATTTTCTTGTTTTAACAACCACTCAGATACTCATACCGATTTTATAATGAATTAAAATTCCTTGGTAGCCTTCACATACAGTCAATCTATTAGCTTTTCCTCCTTCTACAATGCCAGAAACATAATAAGTACCAAATAAATATTTGAGTCATTGAATTTATAGTTATGTTCAATCAGTAAACTGCATAAAACCTGTTTCTCGTATCTTTATTCCAAAAATCAATTAAAACATTGATTAGAATAGGACTGGAGACAGAGAAAGTAGAAACTTCTCTCCATCATTCTTCTAACATAAATGTTTAATTTACTATGCCAATTTTAAGTCTGTATACTTTACTATCTCTAACATACATTATTCATTTTTTTCTACAAAGATAACCTGAGATGCTGTCAAAAATTGTAAAAAAGCTAGATTTTTTCTGTGATATTCACTTGATCTGTCTTTCTAGAAAACATGCTGAAATAGAAAATGTCATGAATTTGACATTGTTTAGTTTCAGTGAACCTATGTTGGTTTCTATTGATCATTGCTATCACTTTTGATAAAGCACAGGCCATTTTAGTAACCATTAATGCTATGTTTTATGTATACTATGTCCAAAAATTATATTTTAACCTCTTATGTTTTCCTTAATATCCATGGACATTATATGTCTATCAATATACTTAGTTTCCTTGCTTTCTTTTTCATTCCTTTTTGTGTGCTTGTAGTGTAAAACTCTTCTTCTTCTAATTAAATTCAGTTTTACCTTTTGTTTTCTGTTTCTATTGGTGACAAAGAGTTCCCCACATAAATATTTGGAGTACACCAATATAGACATAATGATTTTGTCATGATGTGATAATATTCCCCAAATTCTCTCAACAGATTTGCACACCATGGCTGGTAACCTTAGTCTGCCACAAAAACATTGTTTTAGCTTTTCAGTATATGTGGTCCATAAAGTAGAATCTCAGAAACTTTGGAAATGAGAAATAGAAGTTAATCTTTGGAGACTTGACCCCAAAAATGAACATATAATCATACATGTACATAATTATCTTCAAAAAAGTTGATCCCAGGTTAGAAAACTTTACTCTAAAATGATTAAATGTGTTATCAGATTTCAAAAAAAGACTACAGCATAGCACTGTGGATGAAGATAGGGTGAGACTGATCTATAAATGTAACAAAGAAAAAGAAAGTTCGAAAAGGAAAATATAGTGTATGATACCTTGAAGCTCTGTCCTGTGGAAAAGATTCTTTTTCAATAGACTTGAAATATCCCTGGCCCTACTGGCAAAATTATCCCCATTTGAATTATGTAGTTATTTTAGCCCCACCAGATTTCATCAAACAAACTTCCCTTTCCTCAAGTGTTCAGTCGCCATGGAATTTTCTAAATAATGCTTAATATTATATTGCATATTACTTATTTATAGGGAGAAAATATGTTAATCATGCAAACATATGTCTTCCCTTTCCTGGAAAGTAATTTCTCATTGTAAACTAAAATTTTAGCTTTGGGCTAGAAAAAACATCATGTCCTCACCAATCCATTTCATTTTACTGGGGATGTCACCATATTGGGAAAGGTTTTAATACATGGCTGTGGGCCCACTAAAATGAAATATTTTTTTGATCACAACATTGCATCTGGAAGGGTTTCATGATCTATTTTCCATCAATGGGATATGAAAGGAAGCGATATATTACCCATGGTCCTAGGGAGATAAAATAGGTGTTTATTCTCCATGTTCTCTCTTTGCCTCTCCAGCACCCTTAGGAGCCAAGTGTTCGACATGGAGTAGCTATAAATTTGAAGTATGGAGGTTAAAGTTATGGAAGGCCATAAGTCCCTCACCAAAAAAACAAACAAACAAAAAAAAACCCCTAATGACCTACTGAAACATACAGACAGAGAATTAAAGTATTGGAATATCATTTCAGAAGGAGTATACTAGTCACAATGTGAAAAACAAAATTTAAAGGAGAACAAATTAGGTGAGAGAGTAGACATTATAGGACCACAAGTAGGAAATAATGAAAACCTAAAGCAAAAGAGTAGAGGAGATCCAAGATGGAGGAGGAGTGAGTGGAAGTTAAGCTAACCTCCTCCCAGGACCAATCTGGAATTACAACTAGATTGTGGAGAAATATCTGGAACAAACAACTGAACAATAGCTAGAGGGAAGTCTTAAATCCACGGACAGCCAGAAGAAACAGATTGAACACAATGTGACTGGTAGGGAGTATGGTGGAGATGCAAGAGCATGGGCTGAGCATCCACAGGCAGCAGCTGAAGTGCCTGAGGGACATTTAAGTGGCCAGTTGGATCCTCTGAAAAGGGTGGGGTCTAAACTCTAAGCGGGGATCCCCAGCCTAGAGCAACAGAACCTGAAAACTACACAGATAACGTCCAGCTGCGAAAAGCAGCAGGTTGCTCTTTGCCAAAGATGGACAGCTGGAGACACAAAGAGCCATTTAGAGGCCCAGCACACAAATTCTCATTCACAGCCACTTACCCTGGGATTAGGCAAAGGCAGGTGGGGTGGTGGGCAGAGTGGACTAGAGACCCTGAAGAGAGACTGGGATGGAGGCTTTGGGGAAAAAATTGAGAGAGTAGCCACTGGGATCCCAGTGCTGAGTCATCCCCCACAGGCAGCAGCCCCAGTGTTCAGGCAGACCACTCCCCATTTTCCCCTGAAATTCCCTCCCCTCTCCCCTCTGGTCACTGTCAGCCTCTTCTCTTTCAGTGTCTTTGGTTATATTTTGCTTGTTTGCTTTGTTATTTAGGTTCCTGTTAAAATTAGGTTCCTGACATAAATTTTACCATCCCCCCACTCTTTTTTTCATCTCAAATTTCAATTTTTTCCTGCTTAACCTGGTTTTTTTCCCTCACTCTTAGTATTTTCTCTCTCTGTATCATCTCAAAATCAAATCCCTTTCTTTTGGACATCTCTTAAGCTTTTATTTCTTCCTGTTTTCCCTCTTATTCCCATCTCACCTATATTAATTTTAGCTCATTTGTTGTTGGTAGTGCTGTGGTGGATCTTTCTCTCCAATTTGGTTCCTACTTTTTTATTATTCATTTATTTTTTCTTTTTCTTTCTCTCACTTTATTTTATTTTCTGTTTAAACCTAACACTATATGCTTCCCTTCTCATACTCCATTCTACCTTCTACATTCTCTTTCTTATTTATGATGTAAATTTTACTTTCTCTCTTCGCATTGCTCCAATTCTCTGCTCTTATTAGTAGTCCTCCCTCTACCCTCTCAAAATAATTTTGCTTTCAGTAAGTCATCTCACATTCACTCTCCTTTCTTATGATACTCTTAATCTCTTTACATCCTTATCAATACTAGTTCATTTGCTGTTGACAGTGGGATTGTGGGGGGTGGTTTTTTCACAGGTATGGGTTTGTTTCTGGGACTTTGTAGTCTTGTTCTGGCAACAGGCACAACAGCCTACAATATGTGGTGGGTGGAGTGACCCTTAGTCAACCAGATGGAGGAAAGGACCCACCAAAGAATGACCCAACAACAATCAAAATGCAATTACATACAGAGAGCCAATATAAACAGCACAAAAGGCATCTAAAGAGCATGAAGTCCAGGAGATGAAGGAAACTACACCAAGTCTCCTACCATAGAAGTTCACACCACAAACACATGGAGTCAAAACAGATCAATTTACAAAGCAGAAGCAAACAAGAAGACTCTCCCAAAAAATGAGAAGACAAAAAAATAACCCCCAATTGAAAGGAAAGGAAGAATCCCCAGAAAGAGTGTTAAATGAAATAAAGGCAAGTAAACTATCAGATGTTGAGTTCAAAAAAATGGTTTAAAGGAAGCTCAATGAGCTCAGTGAGAATTACAAAAAAACTACAGGGGGCTACAAGGAACTTACTATGAACTACATCATTATGAAAAAGAACATAGAAACTATCAACAAAAGCCAGGAAGAAATGAAGAATACAATTTCTGAATTAAAGAACACAATAGAAGGTACCAAATGCAGGATAGATGAGGTAGAGGTTTGAATCAGTGAGCTGGAGGACAAAGTAGAAAAAAGCTCCCAGAAAGAGCAAGGAAAGGAAAGGGATTCAAAAATAATGAAGTGGGGTTAAGGGAACTGTAGGGCAACAAGAAATATAATAATATCCATATAATAGAGATTCCAGAAGGAGAAGAAGGAGAGTAAGGGATAGAAAACCTGTTTGAAAAAGTCATGATGGAAAACTTCACTAATTTGATGAGAGAAAAAGTCATACAAATCAAGGAAACACAGAGTGCCAACCAAGACAAAGCCAAAAAGACCAACTCCAAGACACATCATAATTAAAATGGCAAAATTCAAAGATAAAGAGAGAATCTTAAAGGCAGCAAGGGAGAAAAGGGAGTAATATACAAGGAAGTTCCAATAAGGCTAGCAGCTGACTTCTCAATGAAAACACTACAAGCCAGAAGAGAATGGGAAAAAATATTCCAGGTAATGAAAAGCAAAGGACTGTAACCAAGACTACTGTACCCAGAAAGACTCTCAATTAAAATGGAAAACGAAATAAGGAGTTTCCCAGACAAAAGAAGGTTAAAAGAATCACCTCCACCAAACCAGCATTGCAAGACATGCTAAAGGGACTGCTTTAAGAAGATGAAGGGATAGAGTGAGAGAGAGAAGAACACAGGTACAAGGAGAAAAAATGGCAGTGAATAAGTACCTATCAATAATAACCTTAAATGTAAATGGATTAAACACACCAGTCAAAAGACATAGGGTAGCTGGTGGTTAAGAAAACATGATCTTCATGTATGCTGCCTATAAGAGACCCACCTTAGAACAAAAGACCTACACAAACTGAAAGTAAAAGGTTGGAGAAAAATATTTCAAACAATTGGACAGGAAAAAAAGGCAGTGTAGCAATGCTTATATCAGACAAAATAGACTTCAAAACAAAGGCTATAAAAAGAAATACGAAAAGACACTTCATAATACTTAAGGGAAGAATCTATCAAGAAGACATAAACATTATAAACATATGGGCAGCCAACATAGGAGCATCCAAATACATAAGGAAAATCTTGGAGGACTTCAAGAAAGATATTGACAGCAACACACTTATATAAAACTTCAAAGCCTCTGACTGAAAATATCTGTGAGTGTTGCGGCAGTGGGAGAAACTTCCAGCCTCACAGAAGAGTTCATTGGAGAGACCCACAGGGTCCTAGAACATACACAAAACCACCAACCCAGAATCAGCACCAGAAGGGCCCAATTTGGAAGTGGAGAAAGTGACTGAAAACTGGCAGAGCTTTTTGACAAAAAACAGTGTCAAACAAGCCACATTTTTCCTTTCTTAGACCCCTTCCCCACCTACAGCACCACAATGCAACCACATGGGTTGCCCTGCCCAGGAGAATTCCTAAGTCTCCACCCCTTACTAAGTAACAGCCATGCTGAGACAAAAAAAAAAAAATGGCCCAAATAAAATAACATATCAAAGCTCTAGAAAAAATACAACTAAATGATGAAGAGGTAGCCAACCTATCAGATGCACAGTTCAAAACATGGCAATCAGGATGCTCACAGAAATGGCTGAATATGGTCACAAAACAGAGGAAAAAGTGAAGGCTATGAAAAGTGAAATAAAGGAAAATGTACAGGGAACCAATAGTGATGAGAAGGAAACCAGGACTCAGATCAACAGTCTGGAGCAGAAGGAAGAAATAAACATTCAACTAGAACAGAATGAAGAAAAAAGAATTTAAAAAATGAGGAAAGGCTTCAGAACCTCTGAGACAACTTTAAACATTTCAACATCTGAATCATAGGGGTGCCAGAAGGAGAAGAGGAAGGGCAAGAAATTGAAAAATTATTTGAAACAGAATGAAGGAGAACTTCCCCAATCTGGCAAAGGAAACAGACTTCCAGGAAGTCCAGGGGGGCCAAAGAGTCCCAAAGAAGTTGAACCCAAGGAAACACACACCAAGGCAAGTCATGATTACATCAGCCAAGATTAAAGATAAGGAGAGAATTTTAAAAACAGCAAGAGAAAAGGAGACCTACCAAGGATTTCCCATGAGACTATCAGCTGATTCTCAAAAGAAACCTTACAGGCAAGAAGCGGCTGGCAATAAATATTCAAAGTCATGAAAGGCAAGGACCTACATCCAAGATTACTCTATCCAGCAAAGCTATCATTTAGAATGGAAGGGTAGATAAAGTGCTTCCCAGGTAAGGCCAAGTTAAAGGAGTTCATCATCACCAGGCCCTTATCATATGAAATGTTAAAAGGGTTTATCTAAGAAAAAGAAGATGATCAAAACTATGAACAGTAAAATGACAAGAAACAACTATTTAAAACTGAACCTAAAAGAACAAAAACAAAGTAAGCGAAAAACTAGAACAGGAACAGAATCACAGAAATGGAGATCACATGGAGGTTATAAACAGGGAGAGGGAAGGAATGGGGGGAAAGGTTCAAGGAATAAGTAACATGGTAGGTGTAAAGTACACAGGGGGAGGTTAAGAATAGTATAGTAAATGTAGAAGCCAAAGAACTTATATGTACAACCCATGGACATGAACTAAAGGGAGAGCAGGGGAATGCAGGTGGGATGACTTGTACAGGGAGGAGAGGGATAAAGGGGGAAAAATTGGACAATTGTAAGAGCATAATCAATAAAATATATTTTAAAAATAAATAATATATTAAAATAAAATATGAAGTTGGTCATTGGGATGTTTTGATGAAACTTAGAGCTATTAAGATAGTAAAACTGAGAGGATTTCATAATCAATAGAATGAGAATTAAGAGTCAAGGATATTGCCAAATTTTTGACTTGTACAGCTCAGAATAATAGTGGGATGTTCCAATATGTAAAAGGTGATACAGAAGGAAGTAAGGTTCTTATCTCAATTTCCTTTAAAGTTTTCATTTTTATTTTCATCCTTGTATTTCTATTAAGCCATTAGACTTTTAAAAGGCTATCAATACTTTCAAAAAACAGTGTCAAAGCCTATAATTGAATCAAAGATGTTTTTACTCCAGTCTTAGCTGTCTTCTAAAGATAATCATTAACTGTATATTCTACTTGGCAGAAATATCTTATACACATTTTCTTACATCAGTTGCATTGAATTGTGTATATTTTAAAATTCTAGAGACCAAAAAATGTTACACACCTGTTTGATTTTTTTCCCTGTGTCCAACCATATCAATAAGTTCATGAAAAATACAGATCAGGGTCACATACATTTGAGTCTTTACTAAATATTACCTTCAATTTTCCCACAAACTCTGTCAGCTCCAGCATTTGTAAAAATGTGTAGACAGTAAAACTGTTTTATGAACAAAAATTTGGACCTCAATCAATTTTTCCTGGTTGACATAACTTTATATTTAAAAACTTTATACACAGTGTTAACTATGTCTTCTTGTATTTATTGTCGTCAGTTATCTTCTCCCAATTTGTTATCTGTCTATCATAACTTGGACATCAGACCTCAACCCTCACTCTCATCCCTCAGGAATATTTTCCTTGACCTTTCAGATCAAGTCAACATTCCCCTTGTGTATGATAGCCAAGATTCAGTTATCATACCTTTTTAGCTATTATTAGAGTTGAAAATTTCCATGTTCTTTTATGATTTTTTAATCACTATGGCTTTTTTTTTACTCTTATACTATCAACATTTTTTACCAGATAATGGCATAGATTTAAAATGTTAACTATGCCCTGGCTGGCTGACCAGTGCATTGGTTGGCGCATTGTCTCATATACCAGAAAGCTGCAGGTTCAATTCCCTGTCAGAGCACATGCCTCAGTTGTAGGTTCAATCCCTGGTAGGGGCACATACAGGAGGCAACCATTTGATGTTTCTCTCTTCATCCATGTTTCTCTCTCTCCCCCTCCCTCTGTCTCTAAAATCAATAAACAGCCCTTACTGGGTGGCTAAGTGGTTGGTATACCATCCTGTAAACCAAAGGTTTGTGGGTTCCTTCCCCAGTCAGGGGAGAATCCTAGGTGGCAGGTTGGATCCGAGGCTGGGGTGCACATGGGAGGCAACTGATCAACGTTTCATGCATGAAAGTTTCTCTCTCTTTCCCCTTTTCTCTCTCTCTAAAATCAATAAAACATATCCTTAGATGAAGGTTAAAAATAAAATTAAAACTTCCACTATAAATACTGTTTAAAGAGTCTATAGAAACTCTATTAAACCCTGGCCAGTGTAGCTCAGTTGGATGGGCATCATCCCACAAGCCAATAGGTGGCTGGTTTGATTCCTGGTCAGGGCACATGCCTGGGTGGTGGGTTATGTCCCCAGACAGGGCAAATACTGATCAATCTCTCTCTCTTTAATATTTCTCTGTCTCACTTTATCCCTTCCTTCTCTTCTCTCTAAAAAAATTAATTTAATTTTAAAAACTACCCCCAAAAAACACCCCTTTATGGCTTTTACTCCTATTAACCTTAAGAGATCATTTAATTTCATTTAAAAAATGGTGATACAACAGCCTTAAGGATTCCACACTCAGCAAAGATATAGCAAAATGACTTTGCCATATTTTTATTCTCTTCTTCCTTTTAGGAACCTCCAAGGCAAGAGGTCAATTTAGCCCTATTTTCTTCTTAAAAAAGAATTTAGTGTTTTTCACAGGTGTCAGATTGCAAGTCTTTAGAGACGAACATTTTGTTTGCCATCAGAGCATTTACAGCACAAACAGTTGTACGTGGTTTTTCTTCCTCTTGCCCTGTTCCTTACATTATCCACAGACCACACACCTGACCCTCACAGAGCAACTCCAGATTCAGGAGAATAATTCAGTCTCCTGGCTATTCAATTGCTTACTCCTTAGCACCTGTTCTCTGCTGGGATGGCAGTACTGCTCTACCACTTGTGATAATGTATCTTGTGTGATATTATACTTTGTTCTCTATAAAGTAAATGGAAATGTTCAACACAGTACACAAAAGTTACTGAATAGGCATTTAGTCAAAACACTTTTAACATTTTTCTGTTGTCATCAATGTCAAAATTGGTGTTCCTACAATTATTTAAAGTTTGTTTTAATGGCCTGAAAACTCAGTGTCATAGTTTTGGTAATTTTTTCCACTGAAAATATTCTGATTTTAAGAATGAGTAAATTAAAGCTTCCATAACATAAAATATGGTAGTCTACAAAACATTTCTTTCTTCCCAAAGCATTTTCCATTGCATTGATATTATTAATTATTCTTCAGAATTTTCTGGAAATGTTCCATGGACTTTTTGTCAAATATCACCAAAAAACCAAAAGCTATAGTTAGGCTCATTGCATATATAGCAAATATCCTAGGAAGACCAATGCAATTGAGCTCAATGCACAGAAGATTGCCAGTCACCTGGTAATGATGACAGCATCATCAGATTTAAAGGCTTTGAGGCCATCTTTTCATCAAAAGTGGGATTGCTCTTTCATGTTAATCCCAGCAAACTTTCCAGCAATGGGAGGGAAGTGACATTTCAGAAAGGTGCATGACCAGTCGAGTCTGGCCTGAGTGGTTCAGGATGATGATCAGTAAAGCCAGCACCACCTACGGTGGGCTGTTTCTCCACTACCAGTCACATAGCTGCAGCAGACATCTTTGAATGACAGTTTGTCACATGGGCAGCCACCTTCCTTATTCAGCCACCTTTTGAGAATCAAGATCTGTGTTGGCAAACTTTTCTTCAGTTCTGACTTTGAGTAGAACAAAGATGCTTGGCCATACTTAGTCTTAGAAAGTAAATCTTTATCTGACTCCCTTTACTGAACTAATACTCCCAATTTAATAGTCATCCTGGATGGGCAGATCAAGAGCTCTTAAACCTGATGTTTTGATGACAGGATAGAATCCAATGCTTAAGAAATTTAGTTCCAGAAATGCTGTAGGCAATTTTATCTTCATGTCCCAAGCATTGTAGAGCTTGGATCCTAACATCTTGTCAAAATTCCAACCAAAAACTAGCAAAAATATGTCTAGCTTTCAGCTGTAGACCATTTCTTCAATGTAGTTACTGACATCCTTATCCATTTCCTCATACCTCCTCTGAGCATATGGAGAGATTCAGTGTAATATTTTTTTAAAAAAGAAAAAAAAACCCACTATTACTAGGTGTAAAAGGAAAGGCATCTCAACATACAGTTCTGGTCACTATTTTAAGTACACATTTCACCTTCACCATCAATCTTATCAATAATCAAGATCACTGAGCTGTACTTGTAACACATTTTTAACAAAGACCTTATGTCCTAGAACCTCAACAATGGCCTCAGAGAAGGGGCTAATCTCAAATTTCTCCAGAAGGACATGATAAACATATCAGTGATATGTTTACTTTCACCAAAACCCAAGTATATTCAAGGGATTTCTTTCTCACCTCAGAGGCCTCTCTCTTTAGCACCTCATTGAACTTCTTATTAATTCTATTATTTTTGTGGATCAAGTGGTCACTAGTGTTGAACACATTAGAACCATGTCAATCACAATGTTGTACATCTTTTTCTTCCCCATTCTGGCTTAGGTTTAGAGATGATTTCCATTGTGCTGCCTGGACTGTGGCTGAAGATACACTGGGGAAGTTTGATTTTTACCGGATGTTAGAGAACACAATCTGTAAACTGCTGTTCTATTGAAAATTTTCTGTTATTACTTATTGAAATCACTCTCCTAATCAGACCATCTATAATATCTAAAACTTCTCTCAGGAAATTAAAAGTTTAAAAATAATCTCCATAGCATGGTTTAATTATGAATGAATAATGAACAAAATGTTTTCCAAATACCACTAATAATCATCTTTTGTATAAACTTGAAATCATTTCAAAGCACATGAAGAGAGCCAGCAGTCAAGAGTTTTGACCACTGTCCTATGCTGTAGGCGTGGCACCCGGCACTGGAGATGCAGAGATGAGGGAGACTTTCTCCTAGAGCTCACAATCCAGCAAGATACATGCGTTTGCTTCTTTCATTCACTAGAGTGGCTTCACTATTTTTTTCTCCTTACAGAGGATGCTGACACAATGTGTACAAGGGAATTAATGAACACAAGCAAAAGAGACAAATGGCAAAACAATTTGAAGTATTCTTTCTGGGCCTGACTCTTCTCCAAATGACAACTGATAATTAGGTAAGTAAATGAGACCTCACTGAAACAACTGACTTTCTCTGATTAAAACGCCATGCAGCGTAATGACATACTGCAGAGGGAGCAACCTTTCCCCACAGAGCTCACTACTCCCTTGTTGAGTTATCATTCAGTATCTGATAGAGAAGCAGCTAAATGTACAAAGTTTAGGGTCAAGTGAAAATTACCCGAAGATATGGGTAATTAGGTTGGGTTATATTAGGCAAGGGAGTATTCATTAGTTACAATGCAAACACTATGCGGTTCCTAGACATTCACATCCCAGCGTGGCTCCTAGTTCAGCCCATAATTACCTATTCACCAGATGATCAGTTTTGCAGCCGGGTGAAGAAGAAATCCTCAGGAAACACTGTTGTGTCCCCCTAGAAACATGGTGAATAACAGAGGAAGTAGGTTGGGGAAAGCTTTATTCTTTCTGAAGAGGAAAGACACTCTTTGGAATTCTTCTACCCCCACAGAGAGGTTTGTGAGTCATTTGGGTAACTGGTCTCCTACATGTGGCACGAAGGAGTTCATAAGAGGCCTTTTGCTCTGAAATATCTGCCTTGGTGGTGCCTTACCATCACAGATTCATTTCCTCAGACCCTGGATGGCTTTTAAATCAAGAGTCACAAAGTGAAAAACAAAATGCTGCCAGGAGGCTAGTATTTCAAATTGGTATCAAATAATAGTTTAGGTAACCATTTAAGAAGGGTGACCACATGTTACGATTTACCCAAGACAGTCCTGGTTTAAATGCTTCATCATGGCATAGTCATCAATAATGCCACCATTCACCCTCAGTCTGGGTTAGATGATGATAAGCTGTCTGGTCTGTAAATCTAGACCCAGCCAGGAACTGTGGTTTCAGATAACAGAAACAACTCTGGCTCATTTAAAGATTTGGCAGGAGCATCTAATTGGTAGAACTAAGACTACATATTCAAACTGCAGTTGCCAATGACCATGGAGAGGAAGGAGGTAGCTTTTACTCAAAGTGCTGCCTTCAAACAGAAGTTTGTGGTTAAACTAGCCAAACCAGAAAAAGGGACCAGAAGCTGAGAGCTAAAAAAAAAATTCTTAATCAAAATTTCTGTTCCTTCTGGCTAATCTCTGATGTGTTGAATTATAATTTGATGTGACAATATGTGTCTCATAAGAACATAAAGAAACATTAGTTAAATGGGAGAAAGAGCCCCAGACCAATAAATTTCTCCTTCTTCATAGCGTTGCCTAGAAACAAGCTTTTATAAGTCTCATCAGGACACTATGTTTTATAAATGATTAGATGACCAAAATTTGTTGATAGCTCATTCAGATCCATGAAGGCCTAAAATAAACTAATAGTAAATATTTCTGGGAATTTTATATTAATTTCTCCATTAAAAACTCACTTTCCTAGTATATGAAGGTTACCCTAATATTATTGCTATTACACCAGTTTACTATGCATATGTCGTAACTTTGTAAAATTGGAAGGATGCCATGGTTTGAGATATTTAGTAACACTTAGCTAAAAAACTGTTTATGTATGAGTGTGAAGCTGTTGTCAATATTTTTTATGCAAATGTGTTTTCATAAATTAATGACCTCTTTATTGAAGATTATGGAAATATTTCATTTCCTATGAAAGTTTGGAAAAGTGATCAGAGATCATCAATTATACTTTGGAAAGAAACCAAGCTCAATTCATAGATATTAATAAAACAAAAGTTATTCCATATTACACCAAATGTGTTGGTAGAAAGAAAACCATTAAGTACTACTGAAACTCATGGTCATCATTTTGGTGCTACTGAAATTCATAGTAATCATTTGCCTTATAATAAAAATGTTTAAAGCACTAATATAAAATATTAAAATACACATCATGTAACACTTAAGAAAGGAGTTTTGATTTTTGTTTCATAATGAAACACATTTTTAGAATATTTAACAAGGTCTAAACAAATGCACATTCATGCAACATACTCAGAGAATAAGGAAAAAATAAGAACACATTAATCCCTATATATCTGAATAGTAATTTAATAACTGAATGGCTTTTATTTTGTTCACTAATTCTTTATATAGCCATAGCTTAAAAACTGAAATTCTGTTTACCTTAATGTCTGTATTGATAGTATGGCTGTTATATATATTTTATTAATGTGAAATCCAGTCCTACCATTAAATATGGCCTACATTTAATTTTGAAGGTCTAAAACAAAAACAAAATCGCCATATAAGGACCTGTACTTTGTCCCACATACTGCTTAAAACAAAGCACTTCTTTCACAAAAGCATTTTTCTCTTGCAGGCTCATTATAACTATACTTAAATGTTCTATGTCCTCTCTAAACGTTCTTTCTTTACCTTTACATTTCTTGATTAATGATGAAAATGAACTCCAGAGACATGTTAAAGAAGATTCACATATAGATTTGCACTGTAAAATAAGTGCCTAATCACAGTGGGACTATTTGTAAGTGATCCATCCTAACAGAAGGAAAACATAACAGGTTCTATCTATCCTGCCATTAAAAGTCCTTCAGAACATGAGTGATTGTTAATTGCATGCTTTAAAAAAGTTCTGAGAGTAGAACAGACTCTATTTAAGCTGGAAATTGATGAGTTGGTTGCCAATAAAATACATACACTTCACAGTTTAGTAAACTGTTCACATAAGCAAAAAATCAAAACAATGTCCATATTAAATAAGATCTTAGCCAGAAGAGAACTTACTTAGACGTGGAATGATTATATCTAATATGTTATAAACCATTATACTGCAAAAGATATAATTTTACCAACATTTAAATAAGATAGTTTTATGGTTTTTAATTAACAGTATAGAGCTGCACTTAGATATGAAGTTAAATGAACCAAAAGCACACTACTTTGTACTTTGAGTTGCTGCCAGATCACTAACCAACTTTGAACCAGTTACTACATAGGCAGACCAAAAACAAATTTTCTCTAAATAACTTAAGAAAATAACCTGTAAATTCTCTATAACTTCAAGTATCTACAACTTCATAGCCAACAAACTTATATAGGTATAGTAGTGGATATGGAGAGGAACAACATAATGTATATGTTCTATATGCATTAATGACTTTGTAGTATCTTTTTTATCTGAATGAATAGAAGTACTTCAAGTTTTACAGAATTTTACCACCTTTTTAAATGAAAATGCTTAAGGACAAAATCACATACTTTTAGTATGATAGCAATATTAAGCAATATTTAATGCTTATTGCATATATCACAAGTGACGTTCCTAAAAAAGTCAGAATGTAAGAGTTCTGTGTGTCATGTTTTACCACAGTCACTACAACATTCTATTCAGTAGCCGATAAGACAATTGCATTGTCTAATTTTCTGTGTAAGGTTGGTCACGAGTTCAAACAGAAAACATCCTCTAGTGAATCCAAACAAAAACTTCCAACCAAATACCTTTTCATTTACAATATTTTATCCCAGAGACCAATGTCTAATTCAGGACTTTCTTCCCTATGAATTTCCAAATAACTTAATTAATTATCTTATTAAAAAATGCTTAGCTCTTTTCTTATTTTTTTGGCCAATGTGTATCTGTGAATTTCATAATAGTATATTCACACATATATTTATGAAATAAATTTCATAATTATACAGGTATGATATTGAAGGAATGAATCTGACTATATGTTATCATATAGATGTCACTAATAAGTAATAAATGTTATATCAAAGATGTCACTAATAAGTAATGAGGAGACTTAATGGATATCACACTCTGTACATCTCAGACCTAGGTGGTAATTACTTTTATGAATTGTATTGTGTGAATAAAATATAGATGCATGGGTGATAACATTTGTACATGCATATATATTTAAAGTAGATTTATATTTAATTTTACAGAGAACAAGTGATTTAAATTTCAAGGAAAACATACATATTATGTGATAGAAGCAGTATTCTGCACTTGTAAAGTCTAATAATGTACAAATAATTCTATTAGGTATGCCATCATGATACAGCAAAAAAATAAAAAGAAAATCTATTTTTCTCCTTTTCCAAAAGGAAATGTTTTTCTGGAAAAAAAAAATGGACCCCTCCCTATATGTACACTACCTCTAATATAGCCAAGACCTCCCTCTTGTGGCTGGTTGATGTCAATATATATTCCTTTATCTCTTAAGTGACTGATTTCTTCAATGGTTTCAGCAAGGAAATGGAAAAGAAAAAAATGGAAAAGTTTAAGATACATGAAATCAAAGATAAATAACATGTAATTTGAGTAACTTTTCAGGGTCTCTGAAATATTTCATATTTTAAAATAATCCAATTAAATCCCCAGTATTCCTTCTAACCTGAGTGTTAATATCCTTCCTTTTCTGCTGGCTCATATTTCTAGGGATGTTGCTTTATTAAAAGGCATTTTAATAGTTTCTGAAGAAAAAAAAATTCCTGTGTTCTTTAGACAATTATTTCAGCCCTACTTTAAGTGGAAAATAAAGACAATGTCCATTTAATTACTATTATTGTCTTTGTAAACCCACATAAAATGATTTTTCTGAAATTTAGGACCTACTGGGTAGATATAAGAAGAATAAATTTAGCCTTTAATTCATCATCTTTGAGTTAGAATAAACAACTCTCCTTGGAAACAACAAAGGAGAGTGGTAAAACTGAGAAAACCTAAAGGGAAAAAAATTGAGGACTGACTCTCTGTGGCTCACCTTACCATTCATACTTTAGTTAACGACTCATACAACTCTGTGAGTATATTGCTCACTTCAATCTTATACATGAATGAGGAAATTGCTGTTTTGATAATTGGCATGCATAAGCACAACCTGAAATGGTACAATATTCACAATTAATTGCCATATATGTTTTGCTGAACTATTTTCTAATTCTGCTGCCTATGTTTTCCTGCCCAAGCATCACTCTCAAATAAAAAATAATTTTGAGATAAGGATATTACCTAATTTTATCCAAATTACAGACAAAAATCATTGTCAGTTATGAAGTAAGCTACATGAATTTTTTTATCTTTTCAATTGAAAAATAATATCAACCAGGTGCTTCAGCACCAAGAAGGATTTATTTGGAAAAAAGAAAGGGGATGGATTCCACTGCATGCAGACATGGCATGCTGCATGCACACTCTGGCCTTGATGCAGGGGTATTTAAAGAAAGGAACAAAAATTAAGGAAAGGGGAGTTAGAACCATAAAACTTTAGTACAGAGTTCTTCCTGCAGGGCTCTCATGATCATGTAGTATCATGAGCATATGTTCATGATATAGTCTTTCCTATAAGTCAGCTGGGCAACTGCTCGGCTAGCTGCCTGCTGAGCAGCCCAGCACAAAGGGATACACCAGAATCACACACAGTAACGATGCTCTTCACTCAGCTTTTATTGAATTCAGGTTCACACAAAGTAGAACATCAACATACATTAATATCCTACTCACACTCTAACAATCTAATAGAAGTATAACATATATACACAGCAATCGATGGGAGATAATGAACCCGAGTCCCAGATCTCAGTCAGCAGTTCTGGGAGACAGCATGGTGAGCAGGGGAACTGTCAGTGTCTTGCAAGGTAGGGTCTCCAGAGCCAGGTGGGCAGCAAGACAGGCGAAGTCCTGGGTCCAGCAGGGCAGAGCCTCCAGTGACCTATGCCAAAGGAGATCAGTGCAGCATGGAAATGCTCTCTGGTGTGTGGAGCTTGGCTGTTTCAGCAGTGGTCTGGAACCTCCCTCAGTTATACTTTGAAAGTTGTGGACTCCACACTTCTAGGTCTTTTCAATAAACATCTTGGCACCCCTGATGACAAGTGTGAAATTTTCCTAGGAGCCTATGGGTGAAACATGGCTGCTCTGCTTGGCACCCCTACTGGCAAGTATGGAATTGCCCCAGGAGCCTATCTACAGGTGGTCCCGCTGTACAGATATGGCTAGTCTGATCACATGAGCAGGTGTCTTAAATGTGTCTCCTTGCCAGACATGTCTCCTCTGACCGCACAGGCAGATATGTCTCCATGCCAGATGTGTTTACTCTGACTTAGGTAATTTTCCTCTTCAGCCAGTGTTATGGCTGACTGACAGCCATTTTAGTTGACATAAGTGACTCCGCTTTGTTTTATATACTGTGTGCAGTATTGGTCTGACCAATGTCATTTTACCTAGCCCAAGCACCTGGCACAGGCCCTCCTGACTGCCTATGCTTGCTTGAAGTTCCAGTTGATCTTTATCAATCTCAAAGGAAAGATATTACAGATCTATTCTTACTTTTGGCCACAGGCTTTACCTCATTCTAGTTGAGATGACTTTCATGGGTGCCATAAAAAAAACTAACTATCTAGAATGAAGTAAAAATAATAATGAGGTGCTTCAATAGACTAGTATGGGTTTCAAAAGTATTCTATTTTATGATAGAAGAAATAAAAAGTACAAAAAAATGCAAAGAACTAGAGGTAATATATTGAACATTTCTATAAACCTAAAACTTAGGGGTAGATGTAATTCATTAAAAAGACTTTTGAATTATTAACAAGCTTGTCAGCAATTGTTATTCCCATACAGGCCAGCAGGCTGGTTGCTCTGCCTCCTCTTTGATAAGGTTTCTGAAAAGCTACTGTCATGGCAGAATATTTTGGATGCAACATTTATATCATTGCCCATCACATGTGATGAATCCCAAAGTATAATTACCACAGTTTAGAGCACTTTTCTTTTGAAAGTTGTAAAGAAAAAGGAGTATATTTGAAAATATTTTACTATAAAAATGCAATGTTTCTTCTAAGAATGAATAGTATCCTACAGGAATTAATAAGTTAAAAAAAACCAATCAGTTGTATAGTTATCCAGAAAGTTGTCACAGGTCATCATCGATTGTTCTCAAGTTTATTTTCTTTGCAGCAATCTGTTTCTAGTGATCCATAATGAAAGTCACTCTAGGCATGAATAAACATGTAAGAGGGGTTGAAACCTGACATTATTTAAAATGTTATTTTCCTCTTTACTTTAATGAACAGGAAGTGATCTGAAAAAGATCTGCTTGCTAATGCTGATAAAGATGTTAACGCAACATAAAAACTTCATTCAGAGCTGAACATGCTTTTGAGTTTCAAATTGTTTGAGTTATCTTTAATTCCATGAGACACTAAAATTTGCCATATCTGAGAAATTCCATTTGTCTTAATTCAGTGTCATGAAGAATCTTTCAGAGAAATATCAAGGATTGTCAAATGCTGCTAAACCAACAGACCATAATAGATTTATATCATGATGCATACCTCTGTTGAAAGCACTATTTTATTAGTAGAGCATACAATAGACTTTAATACAGAAGACAAATCTGGCCATATATTTGTTATAAGGTATGCATTCATAAGTTCTCTATTCATTCCAGTCATCATAAAGTAGCAAATGCATAGAGATCTAGTGCATACTATAATAATAAAGACACTTTTTGTAAAAGGTCTTATCTTCAAGGACTGAACTAGAGATTAGATCTTGAAATACTTGAGCACTTACTACTACAATAGAAACAAGTGAGTGCTTTCAAATTTCAGATACAGGGCTCTTTGTGGAGGTAAAAAGTTTGTTTTGTCATACTTCACAACCGTATTTTAAGGCCTCAACCTACTTTCACTTTTTATATACACTTGGGCACTTAGGTTATCCTCTGGGTTTTTTTTTAATAGTTAAGCTACTCAGACACATATAAAAAATATTGAATCCATCCTGCTTTCAATAGCTTAATCCACTTTTTGAAAGAAATGATAGAGTCTTAGAAAAAAATACTCATCAAAAAATGAATAATTGTAATAGACAAACTAAGAAACCAAACAGCCATGAAGAATAAATCAAAGAAGCTTTCATAAACAAAGTTTAGAAAATTCTCATAAATGAAATTTTAGGAAATATCAATGATGCAAAAATTTAATATAATGCATTATATTTTCAAAATGTATTCAAGTAAATCATGACATGTTTTTCTTTACAATTCTTTTTAAATTTATTTATTTTCTAATTATGGTTTGCATACAATGTTGTATTAGTTTCAGATATACAATATAGTGATTAGACATTTACATACATTATAAAGTGATTACCCCAATAAGTCCAGTAGCCATCTGACGGCATATGTAGTTACTACAATATTATTGACTATATTCCCTCTGGGGTATGTTACATCTTTGTAACTATTTTTATAACCATCAATCTGTACATCTTAAGCCCTTTCATATTTTCAGAATTCTTTAAACTAAGATTTATGACATCCATTTTAAATAAATTAATTTTAAATTGCTATAAGCTTAGGTATACCAAGGGGCAATGGAACTAAGATTTTGGACTGATAGATTTGCATCTGAGAAAATGAATGAAACCACCCATGAATTCCTGAGAAAGTGTAGGACATCATTTAAAATGTATAGTAACAAAAAACTTGGAAGTCTATAATGTATAAAATGACACTGAAGAAATTGTAAATGTTTATTCTGAAGAAAACTTGCAAAAGATAGATTTAGAATGGTTGTGCTATGGAATATCTATTCATTTTTTCCCAAAAAGCCAAAAGGTGGTCATTAGGAATTAGTCACGTGGAAACCTAAGTCTGATCAAAAGCACAGCAGCGTTTCCTGGAGAGGAGTCCCATTCCTGGAAGGACTCAGAACCTAATCCTCTGGGAAGGAGCATAGAGAGGGATTTCCAAACTAGAGTTTTTGCATTAAAATCTTGGGGTTGGATCCCATTTCTACCACGGGGATGTAACTTTCATCACTGACAACTCCAGTAGCTATGTCATCAGGTTGTTAAAAATTAAATGAGATAAATGAAAACAACACTGTCAGCTCTTCAAATATAGCATAATAAAACAGTAATAAGTTGTATTGTTATTTCATGCACATATAAACTGTTGTGCCTGCGAGGCAGTTGCAAGCCAATAGCTATGTATTAAGCACTGAGGTACCACCTAAAGTATAAAGACAAATAAAACAGTCCCTGTTTTTTAATTTGAGCTTATTGTTCTCAAATTAAATGAAATGCCAAATCATTTCACTGTGGCCTGATATGTGCTAACCAGGCACTGTGGGAACAGATGAGGCAGGCACTGGGTTCACTCAAATATGTAAGCAGCTGCCAGGAAGGCATACACAGGATTCACAGCTTGTAGTTGCTTTATTTCTATTTGGGGTATTTTCAAATTGTTTAAATTGAAAATTTCTACAGGTGGCTAATCTCATCATTATTTTTTATATCACATGGGTCTCACTGTTAGAAAGTAACCTGATGCTTAGTAATGATTTCAAATTTTATGCATAGAAAGAGTTGGAAATGTAGCTGAATAGATCTAGAGCATTTATTGGAAAGCAATATTTGCATAACAAAAACCAGTTTTGGGGACAAAGGTCATGAGAATTACAAAGCCCAAAAGCCACCCTTTGGTACTGCCACTGCTGGCTTTTTGTAATATAAAACACAATATTATTATTTTTAGTACTTCTTAAAATATTTTTTATTAAAACTTAAATGAAAAAACTATTTTTGACAAGACTCCCTTTCTGTCTCTGTAGAGAGATGCAATTTGTCTTTAATATGAGACAAGGTATTTCTCTCTGCTTAGAGAACCTTCTCCATAGTCGTCAATTCTTAGGATCTTTTGCGGTCTTCAAACACCCAATGAATACCTGTCCTCTGCTTCTTCTGAGTAAATGATTTTTTTTTCTTTTATGAAATACCATACACACACCATTCTTATATTCTGCCACAGTTTGTATTTTTAACACAGTTTGTATTTTTGCTTGTTTTTGTATTTTCTTATTTTTCTGAATTTTATTCATCTATGCATCACTCACAACCCCTAAAATTGTACTTTGCCCTCAATACGTGCACCAAAACACTTGGTAAATAGTGAAATTGAGTAACCCTTGCTTATCTCATTTCAGTAGTAAAAGAAGAAAAGTAGCTATAGCAAATATGATTTTTCTATAATTCTAGTTTCAAAAACTCTCACCATATAATTTGAGTTCAAATAATGTGATTCATGAGAATGAGTAGTTTTATTTTTTCATCAAATTCCTTTGTTATACAATTACTGAATTGCAACTCAGTAGTCAAAGTCATGTGTTTCAGTCTTACCCCTTGATTAAAGCTTTAAAAAATGTGTGGATCTCATACTAAAAAAGTGAGTTGAGGGTTATGAAAATCATAGAGCTAAAATACAAAAGCAGCTTATTGGCATATGCTTTGGAGTCAACATTTTATTTTGGCAAAATGGTTCCCATGTTATGCTAATATAGGTTAGGGTCAATCATTCCTTTTCTTTAGACACTGATATATACTAAAAATTAACTTATGCACAACTTTTAACACTATCAAACTAATATAAAGAGATAAATGCATCAAAGATGTCAAAAATTTAAGAATCACATTGCATTAAATTGCATTTAAGATTAAAAACCTTTTGCCCCCAAGGAAAATTTCTAAATTTAACATTTGGACAATTGTTTGTCTACTTATAAGTCCTGTAGAGAATGTCTAAAAATGTGATGCAATTTTGTGATGCTCCTTAGAAATTTCAATACTTTTGCTAGCTTAAGAGAGTCAGTATTTAGAGTTATATAGATGTTTAGTAATAAATCTATTTGCTCTATGCAAATAACCATTTATTGTTTCTTATTTTCACCCTGCCTCTCCTGTGCTCCTTTTTTCTTTTTCTATTTTTATTCCCATTCCATTTTAGTTTAATAATATTCACCTAAAGCCACACTGCTTGAGTTGTATGAAACAGTATTTCTATATGTTCTACAAGTAAATGCAACCATTATCACACAAGCATGGAAAATACTACATAACCCATTCCCCTCCTTAGCAATTCAACATACATATTAGTATATTAAAAGTTTTCGGAAATCATACAGTAAACTTCCTCTTTAAATTGGTTAGCCAATATTTTTCAAATTTATTTGGCTTTTATCATGTAACTTACTAGAAATAATAAAAATGTCTCATGCACAATGGACCACATCAGGTACTTTACCTCATGACATCATTTAGTCATTTTAACAACTCTAGGAGGTATGTTCCATTATTACCCAAGTTTACAGATGATAAAATTGAACCTTTGTTAAGTTAAGAATTTGCTGAAATTCATAGAACTTGGCAAGACTCAGGAGCAGTCATCTCAAGAATCCACGCTTATACCCATTATGGCCTTCAATCTCAATATAATTACACACTATTATAAAAGTTATTTTAGATTTGAGGGGAAAGAGAATACAACAAAGGCTATAAAACTTATTTGTTCAAACTTAGATCTAGTTTTAAAATATTATTTGAAGGAAAAGCATTCTAGCAGTTTAACAAATTTGTGAAAATGTCTTAGATCCAAATTCTAAAGAGACTCGAAAAACTCAGTTCTTATTTGCCCTGATATAGGGTTACCAACTCTCCTTAATAAGATTTTAACCTTTACTTCTCTAAACTGGTTGGTATCTGCTCCATTCATCCTTTTCTTTTATTAATTTTTACCTTACAATTTTGGCACTTTGTTTACAATTCAGATTTATAAAGGCCTGATTAATGTTTAGTTAGAGGTCAAAGTTAGTCTTCTCTCAGATTTCTACAAAATAATTATCATTTTGATGATTCATTTGAAGTCAATCAAGCTCAATAATTAAAAAGAGAAATTAAATAACTGATTATATATGTAATTAGTTTACATGCTAAATTTGGGGTTTTAAAGAGATTTAGGAAGTCATTTAATTTCAGTAAATACTTATTGTACTTTGTGTAGGAGATTATACCAGCTACAAAGTATAGGAATTAATGTAAAAAATGAATTCTATCTTTAAGGAACAAGGAGTCTAGTGCAGAAAACAGTCACATAACAGCATTCTAATACTTTAATACAGACAGTGATAAGTAGAATGAGGGGTGTTTGTATAGAGAATTAGAGGACCACAGAAAGAAAAATATCTCTCTTTGATTTTTGGAAGATTAATGAGTTAGACAAATGCAGGTCATGAAAGAATGGGGTTCCAGCACATGAAAAGCATTCACTAATCACAGGTGTGAGACGCAGCAGGGTGTGTGTGTGCATTTACATGTCTGTATAGTAAATATCCCAGAACTGTCAGGGCATAAATCATAAAATATAAATTGACACCACAAGAGATGGCACAAGTAGATACAGATCAAGCCATGTCAGCCTGCTATATCATGCCAAGATATTTATGAAATCCACTGAATAATTATAATTTTATGCAGAAGAGTAACATGGTTAGACTTGCATTTTAGATAAATTATGATGGCTTTCATGGGGAGAACAGATTGTCATGAAACATAACTGGTGATGAGACTGAACTGGACTGTATGGTGATCATTGAGGCGAGAGGTGATAAGGGCTGAGGAAGAGGAGTAGTAATAAATATGGAGGTGAGCAGGACAATTTACGGAGCATTAGAAGTGGAAAATGGAAGGTGGTAGATTGCATTTGACATATGTGTGGGGAAGGTGTTATGGACTGAATGTTTGTGCCCCCACCTCCAAATTCATATCTTGAAACATGGACCTCCAAAGTGATGGAGATAATTAGCTTTAGATGGGGTCAAGAGGGTGGTGCCCTCATGATGGAATCTGTGTTCATATAAGAAGAGGAAGAAAGACCAGAACTCTCTTTCTCTCTCCATAATGTGAGGACACAGCAAAAAGGTACCCATCTGCAAGCCAGGAAGAGGGCTCTCTCCAGGAGCTGAATCCACCTGCACCTTGATCTTGGACTTTCAATCTCTAGAACTCAATAAATGTCTAGTGTTCTAGCCACCTAGTTCTTGGTATTTTGTTATAGCAGCTTGAGCTGACTAAGACAGAGAATGAGACTAGAAACTATAAAGCCCAACTCCCCCACATCTAGCTTATGTGATGGGCTGAGTAACAGGCACAAATTGAAATAGAACAAAGAGGAGGAGCATTATGTTTGGGGAAAGATAATGGGTTTTGATATGGGCACACTGAATTCGAGGCACAGATGTCTTGTGAGCATTTTCATTTATATATATAGAAGGTGATGGATACATGAGGAGAGAAGAAAAAAGGCAAATGCTACTGTAAGATACAAGAATGTGTAGATGTACCTTAAATACTCCAAATATCTTTTCCTTCATTATGCATCACCTAAGGTAAGATGAGCCTTTAGTTAATTGAAAAGTAAGCGTATATTTTACATACTTACCCTCCTTTTCTTGTAACATTTGACTTTCCTTGGTGGCACTTTATTTTCCTGAGAGATAAAAGTCATTTTGGAGAAGTTTTTTTACCACTTTATAATTTTATTTTTTCATTTTAAATATTTTATTGTTTATGCTATTACTGTTGCCTCCATCTTTTCCTCTTTGCCCCTCTCCACCCAGCCCTTTCCCCAAAAGTAAGAAACTAGTTAAAGAATTCTGTGCTAGTTTCTCAATAGCAACAGGAAAGCAAGAAAGGAAAAATATCTGAAGAGACAACTCCTAATAAACATTCAGTATTATGATTCAGAACCATTTCTACTGAATGAATGAAATCCAACTCATTCTAATAAGAGGGAACAAGGAGTCATTCACTGGCTCGCAAAACCAAAAGATCCAGGCATACTGGCTTCAGGTGTTGCTTCATCCAGGGTCTCCAATAATACCACCAAGATTCAAATATCCTCCCTTTTCTGTGTTCATCTCTCTGGAAGGCCTGATTCTCATGCCACCTCTGTCTACAGCTGGGACCCTAGAAATTCCATGTTTATATCATCTTAAGAATTCTATTAAGAAAAATGTCTCTTATTTTAAGCTCAAAAATAAATCCCAGAATTAAACCTTATTAGCCAGCTTTCAGGCCTGTGTTTATCCTTGAACCATTATGTCTAGTGGGGATAAAATGTGACATTTGGCCTACAGGGATCATTTTCCAACAGTAGATGCTGGCAGAAAGAGAAGAGACAGATCAGCACCACTGAAACAGGAGGGGCTCCCTAACAGGAAGACAGGCTCTGACTGAAGAGGGAGGAATGGACTTTGGGATGGCAGAATCAACAGCTAGCTAACACAGAGTCTTACCACAAAAATAATCAGATGCTGGTCAGGGCACATACCAGAATCAAACAATAAATGCATAAATAAGTGGAGCAACGAATGGAAGTTTCTCTTCTCTCTCTTCCTCTCAATCAATCAATAAAATAATAATAATCATGTTGGAAGAAAGGGCAGGTGTGCCTGTATGTTGCGCTTGCATAAGCAAGTGTACGTGCACATGCACAGTGAAAACAGTCCATAGCATTGTACTCCCTCACACCCACCAGATTAAAAAAGCTGAAGAAAATCCTTACAGGGTCTTGGCTCTCAGCCATAGTATTCTTTTAAAAAAATCCCTGGGTGACTTCAATCCTGTCCTCCCTTCTACTGTTCCAATAACCCACCTTGGAGGTACATATTCAAGGCTAATAAGCCTGTATCTGATTTAGCATCAGAAAAGCCAAAATAACTTTTTCTCTACATTCACTCCCCAAACATTTAGCACATCCTTAGAAAATGTGCCCATGACAGCTCATCAGAAGTGTGGGGAAAGGGTCAGGCGCATTAACATGATCAAGACAATATGAACTTTAAAGCATTTTTACCATTGCCTTCTTTCCTTCACAAAGTCAATGAACTCATTTTTCCACTTCTTCCTTCACTTCCTTGCTGTTGTCTTTGTTTTCTCATTAGATTAACACAAGGACAGTTACCAATCATGTCAATTCAATGCCAATGGCTCTCAAGCTGGTATTCTTGCTTGCCGCCCCTCTGTAAACTGCTGGTGGCTCGAAAGATTGGGGAGCTGAAACTCTATTCAGAACTGAAAAAACAGTACTGATTTTTACGGCATTTTAGTACAAACATATATGCTCTATCAGTTAAATTACATAAAATACTTAATATCTAATTACTTTCTAAATATTAAACTGACAAAATTATTTTATTTATTGAATATCAAAATTTTAGATAACTTACTTTTAAACAATATCTTTATAAGAAAAAAGTATGTATTTCCCTGAGTTGGACAGTTTCATATAATCCATTAATAAGTTAAAAACTAGCTGGCACTCTGGAGGCCACACATTAGGCATTCAGCGAAGACGTGTCTTCAAACAGGTTTGCATAGTATAAATAGAGTAAATACAGAAAAATCAGAGCATGCTATGTAAAGGCATTTATTTTTGTATCTGTTCTGTGCTTCGCAGTACACTGTCTGACATATGGCTGGCATTGCATACATACTTCCCAAATAATCAAATGAAAAAGAACTTCAGTTTATAAGATATGGAGATACAAAGAATAAGTAGAGTAACTATTGCAAAAGTTCTTTGAAGAAAACCAAGCTAAACAAACAAAAAATAAAAAGGAGGGAAATCATCATACTAAGCTTCCATTACACCATTCTCAACTAATAACCAAAGTTCCATATTACTCAAGTGAAGATTTTTGACAGAAAAACTAGATCACCTCCTGAGTACTCCTGTGGTGCTCAGAGAATCTTTAGACATCGATGACTCACTGGTAAACAGCAAGTGCACTTTCTGGGGCCTTTGTTGTCAGCCCATGTGTGGCCTGATTTGTTTTAAAGGATGTAGACTCAACTGTACCTGAACTGTGACTTTCTATATCAGAAAAGGGAATAAAGACAGAAACAAAACACAAAGAAGGAGCAAGGGGAATGTGAGAATTAAGAAAATACTTTATCTCAACATCCTTCCCATTCTTTATGCTTTAGGTTGAAATTGTTAAGTGCTTATGGGAATTCTCCCTACCTCTGATTCCCCAAAATCTTCTGTTGTCTTACATCCAAAGAATGCTTTATTATGTGTGAAGCAAAACTTGTTTATTTTTTTCCAAACTGTCTGCAGTCCACAGCAAGAGAAATGCAGATATGCTATAGTGCTTTATTTGGGCGGGGGTCAGGGGGGTAGGGCAGGGTACATCTCTCACTGTGACCATTCATTATGGCAACAGTTTCCATTTGTCAGTTTAAATGGTAAGCACATTTCTTGCCCATTGCAGGACAACTTTGATAATTTTTGAAATATATTAAATCATGGTGGGGGCAGGCTAGGTGGAGGGGGGAGGGAAAAATTAATGGACCAACTGTAAAACATAAAAATTATACATACAAATAAATCATCACATTGCACTGTAAGGCCAGGGAGAAAGCCTGAGCCTGCTCCCATTTCGCTGTGTAACTAGCTACCGCTCTGTCAGTGCACCAGGCATGAATGAAGCTGGGAATAACTTGTGGTCAATATGTGAATTCACAACCAACCACAAGCATTTCATTCCAAAACCAAAAAGTGCTCATGGTTACTTCCCCAGTGATATGATCAGATGCAGGGGTTTTTTTGTAAGCCTCATTCTCCAGAATATTTACATGTGAATTCTTGCTCAAACACATGTACTCATTTATAAGACTAGTATTGAGAAATAGAGAATCTGAATTAATATAAATATTGTTACAGAAGAGGTAAAAATGGCAACTTCATTTTGATTTATATTGTCATGTTTAATGTTTCCCTCTTGATCCAGCCATATTAGTTTATACTCAGATAGCTATATACTTAATACTTAGTTGCTAAGTGCAATAAACATGTTAAAATTTATTAATGCAATAATTTAGATCAAGCTCAACAAAGGAGTACACTAAATTTCTGGTTTGAAAGCATTAGTATTATTTCCTCATGTCTGAAGGAGTCTTATGTTCTTCTTCCCTTTCCTTGGTTATCTGACCTGGCTATATGGATCTGTAATGCACATGGAGCATTTTTTGTGTGGAAGCTTTCTGGCAATGTTGGAATAATGAAATTCATTTTTCATTTAAATGTTTGTTAAATTTATTCAGTTTATTTCCTATGGAGAAAGAACCTGAAAAATATCTCTGTAGAAATATGAATTTTAATAGGAATCAAAAACTTCTGAGAGCAGGCTACATTTTAAAAATCCATCAGAAAATCATCATTTCCCTTAATGCACTAGATTTTATGAATTAAAGTTGCTTTCCCGGGCCCTTCTGCACATTAGCATTTTTGATTGCTGGTTAGTAAACATAAGCATCCTAGTGGGTTTTTTAAATGATTTTTAACAATCTTTATAGAGCTTCTTTGTCTAATCTATGCTTATAAAGATGAAATCATAACACCTGCACAATTTTACTATCTCTAAAGTAGTTAAAAGCCAGCTTTGTGACCATTTTGCCCAGTAATAAGTAGAGGAAAAGAAAAAATTAAAATTCACATTGTTGATTTAAGATTTATCAGCTCAGCAAAGTTCAAGTACATAATACAGTACTGTTAACTCTCATCACAATGCTTTACCTTAGGTCTCCGGAACTAATTTATTTTGCTTAACAAATACTTCCTCATTTTACCTTCTCCTACACCCCTGCCAACCACCATTCTATCCTCCACTTCTATGAGTTTGACTGTTTATTTTTATTGCATTATATGTAACATATAACACTGTATTAGTTTTAGATGTATAGTGCAATTATTTGATATATGTATATATTTTGAAATGATCACCACAATAAGTTTAGTTAACATCCATCACCACAACACAGTTACAATATTTTTCTTGTGATGAAAAATTTTAATATGTATTCTTTTGGAAACTTCCACATATACAGTACTAGTTAATTGTGGTCAATGTGCTGTACATTATACCCCTAGGACTCTTTTGTCTGATAATACAACTGGAAGTTTGTATCTTTTGGCCACTTTTCCCCATCTTGCACACCCCTCAAACCATGCCTCTGGCAACCACTAACCTGTTTCCTGTATCCACAAGTTATTTACTTACTTTTTAGATTCCACAGGTAAGTAAAATCATACAGTGTTTGTCTAACTCAGTTTGACTTATTTCACTTAGCATAATGCCCTCGAGGTGCATCCATGCTGTTGCAAATGATATTTCTTGACACGATTTTTAAGAAACCAGCACTGTGTAAGTATGTATACAATAAAATGTAACTAACATCAAAGGATGTAACAATAACATATAATAGTAAATTGCACTGTACCCTCTGTAAAACTAATAGTCTAGAAAGAAAGAGCTCCTACAAAATATTCATTGATACTTTCACTGACTTCAGCCTTAAAGGTCCCATGCTATGATTCCTGGATTGTTTTTGCAGGTAACAAAGCCAGGAGCTGATGGCCAGTATATTGTGAGGGACACTAATGATTTCCATATAGAAAATACTTTCCTTGTTATGATTTCCATCTATAAATCTTTTAATATTTTTTATCTTGAGTTATTCTTAATCTCTGAGATCTCTATCACTAATTAAAAGGTAGGTGATGAGTCTAGAAATGAAGACAAACCCACTGAAAAAATATAACCAGTGGTCATCTTAGGGTATTATCTCTAAATTATGTAACTGCCTCTTGTCAAGAACTACACAATTGCAATCAAGGCAAAATAATAATAATCTTAGTAACTAACATGACCAAGAGTCATGAGTTCCCAGTGTAGCTATAAGGTTAAAATGCATGATTAATCCTGAAATATATAAATAAACTGAAGGAATGTAAGAAACAAGAAGTCTCTTGATTTCTAGTTGCTGAAAGGGAAAGTGAAAAATGTGCTAATTGGTTGGAAGAATTCCAGTATTATGGAGACAAGGTGAGGGTTTTTTAGGCACCAAGGCCACCACTTACTCTCCCAACTCTAACTCTAAGTGAAGTTGGTATTTAGATTCAAAGAAAGGATAACCCTTATTATCTCTAAAAATGAAATTCTGAGCTCTACAAAGCACATGAAAAGATAGGGAATACACTATTTGTTCTGTCTCAAGGGAGCAGGATGAATTAACTAAACCATCTTTGGCAAAAACATTTTTATGTCACACCCAACCCAAATGACACTAGGCTGTTGACAATGCATATATGAGATCTCAGTATTCCTTTGACTGAGTGAGTAATGATGAATACATCATTATATATTTCAGAGCCCCAATGTCCTCATCTATGTACTGAGGAAATAAGATATGTGTACTTGCCTAAGAGAACTGCAATAAGAATCAAAGGGAAAGTACTTATTAACTCTTAGCAAACTGGTTAAGGAAAACAGTCCAGATTGACTTACCTTGATGTGTGTGTACACACACACACACGCACACACACACACACACACACACACGCACGCATATTTGCCTCAATTCTTGTCCAGAAAGTATCCAGCTCATAATGTCAAAAATAGAGACATCTTCTTATTGAAGAAGGTACAAGATACAAGACACATTGTACATGCCTCAGTGCCCTTCAAAGTAGACACCTTGGGACTTCACATAGTTCTCCCAGCATCTCTTCCACTGTTCAAAACACTCTGAAAGACCCTTTGTTGGAATTGCCATCAGCTGCTCCATTGTATTTTCCTGAATCTCATCGATCATCTGAAATCTCTTCTGTTTCAACTGTGATTTTAGTTTTAGGAAAAGCCAGAAGTCACATGGCACCAAATCTGGACTATAGGGGGCCTGAGTCATCTGGGTGATTTGATGTTTCACAAAAAAAAAAAAACTCTGCACAAGATGTGATACAGAAGTCAACATATGGTCATGATGAAACTACCAATCACCAGTAGCCCATAGCTGCGGCCATTTTCATCAAATTGCATCTCTCAACCAATGAAGAACATTGATGTTGTACTCCTTATTAATTATTTGTCCTGGAGGGGTGCACTTATGATAGACAAGATCTTTCCAATCAAAAAACATAGTTATCATGGTCTTGATCTTGCTGTGACTTTGCCATGCCTTCTTCAGGCATGGAGAACCAGGTGACTTCCATTAGGACAATGGGGTCTTCACTTCCATATCACAGCTATAGACCCATGATTCTTCTCCTGTTATGACCTTATTGAGGAAATCTGGTTCATTGGTAGTGGTTTTAATCAAGTTATTAGCAACTTCAGCACATCATTCTTTCTGCTCTGGTAGCAGAAGCTGTAGAACAAATTTTGCCATGACATGTTTCATGCCAAGATCCTGTGTCAAAATCTCGAACACAGTAGTTTTTGGAAGCCCCAGATCAACTTTTAGTTCTCAAACTGCCAGTCACCTATGTCTTTGATTGCAGCCCCTATACGTTCAACGTTCTCAGGTGTTCTGCTTATTATAGGCCTTCAGAACATGGATCATTTTCAACAGATTCTTGACCATCTTTGAAGTGTTTAAGTCACACTTTTATTTATGCTCTACTCATTACATTGTCCCCAAAAGCCTTTGGAATCCCCCAAATAGTTTCCATGGAGTAATGTTCAAGCTTAAAACAAAACTTGATGCAGCACTGTAGCTCTACCACTCAGTCATTTTTTAATGCAATGGCCACACAGTACATGTCTCACTCAACGGCATCTATCACCCCCGCTGATGTACAGTGAAGTCATCATTGTTCACACATGCGCATTCCAGTCCACTCTCCTTGGCTGCCAGGTTATATTGATGTGCTGCAAACCATTCTTGTTATATTAATAATGGCTGGTCTTTTTCTGGACAGAACTTCTAAATCCCTTCAATATTTTTACTCATCCCTCTAAGCCCCTCCCAGTCGCCTGTTCTTTTCTAGGCTTTATGTTTACAGGTTGTAAGCATAGGGTTAGTGACTTAACCTCTTTCTACCTCAGTTTCCACATGAGTAAAATGACAATAATAATACTACTTACTTTGTAGAGTTGTTATCAGGACTAAATGAGTTTATTTAAGTAAAGATTTAGTGTCTGCGTGTAGTGCTATTTAAGCACTTGCTGTTATTATTATTGATATGAAGTTGAGAAATCTGACAGAGTTCTTCTTTGTATACAACATAAATCCTTTATACTGCACTTTAAGCACATATTTTGGTTGGTGGGAAAAGAGCTGGAAGAAAATGATTCTGCACAGCAAGAGTAAAAATGATCTCCTGAAAGCTATGGCAATCATCAAAAATTCCCCAGCCTTTCATTACCCAAAGCTGTCAATTTATTGTATTATGAGTGCCCCATAATGACAGTGGTCATGTTTTGCTAAAAAAAGGAACTGCATTACATCAAACACCTTTCAAAGTATATGTAAAATACAGTTATTAACAAGAATCTAAGTTATACACACATATATATGTAGATTTAGAATAAATATTTAGCTTCAAAATACTTCTATTATTGTTCTCTATAAAATGAAAAAAGATGGCTGGCTAAGAAGGGTGATAAATAATAGATACATATTCAAAAATAACAGGTAATAGATGGTTGAAAATTCTGGATCACTTTTAATTTTTACCTTAAAGATTACTTGGCAGATTGTACAGAAGACCAAGGAAAAATACTTATCCAAAAATTAACTTTTAATGGTTCAAATGGGACTAGTTTTGCAGGAAAAAGTTTCATAAAAGAAGAAACACGCCAAGTGGTTTTAAGGTGGTCTGCAATCATTTTCTACTATAAAGCAGGAAAACTGAAAACCAACAGGCTGTTTAGATTTACCAAAAAAAATTACATATGGATATTTTCATACACACTTGAAACATTTTATGCATTTACAACAACACACAAATTCATTTCACACATAAAAAGCATGAAATATGAAATGTCAGGGTGTGATTTAATTCATGGATATGTATGTATGACAAGGAGGCTCACTTTATTTCTCTTCTAATGAGAAGGACACCACAGCACAAAATATGGAAATTTCTAGTACAGCATATTCATACATAGGTTATTTCATACAGAAGACAAGCTTTTTTTTTGCTTATAAGGTCATCATAAAACTCAGTGACCCATGAAGGTAAGAAAGTAGAATTCTATTATTCTTGGGTTTATGAATCTGGTTGAATTTCTATAATATCATAAGTCACAAAAACATGTATTTTTTAAAGTGAACACTTGAGACTTCTTCCATAATTGCATTTTTCACTGTGTCAACCGACATCATTATTTTGACCATAATAATAAAGTCATTGAAAGAAATAAATTTTATGTTTTAAAGACTTGGCTATAAAATACAAATAAACTGATTATGGCAGTTGACTCAATATAATCCACCCTCAAGTGGTAAATTTAGGATGAATTACCAAAATAGTAATTTGCTTTGATACGTTTGGAATAGCCACATATTAAAGTCAGGCACATCATTTAGTGAGCCACAAATATTAAGCTTTGAAAAGTATCTTTTCCATTACTCTAGCAACTGGATTCAGACTTATATGAAAAACGGAAAGTAGGCAATCCTTAAAAAAGTTGAAAACCCTTGACTTTATTTCTGGATAATTCTAAGTGTAGTGTAAATTGTCCTCATCATTGGTGTTTAAAAGAGAAATAAGGGCTGTTGGGCTTTAGAATGGTAGGATCAAGTGTTCCCAGTGGCCTATGCCTAACCATTTTCAAATGTGTACCCTGTGAACCGGAAACACCTTCACAAAATCTGATAATCACCCAGGTCTCTGGGGCAAAGAGTAGGGTAACAAAAGGCAGACCACTGAAGTGGTGAGGTTTTTGTCTTTTAATAAATACAGAATGTTTTTAGTGGCCTGAAAGGGGTAACAGTTCTCTTTATCTTTCAAGCTAATCTGAAGCAATTTTTATACAAATAGATTTGATTTCTTCTTATATCTGTGGATATCTTGTGCATCTAATGAATGGGGTGGAGTCCTAATGCCATGCATACTGAAAACAAGCATCCTCATATACACTATTAATAATTACCTCATCTCTCTCTACCCATATTCTTTTTATTGCCTGCCTGCATAAATTCCATCAATATTTTTGAAAGCAAAAATTATTTGTAAAAGTAATAATCTGAAAAATCAGCATCATCCAGCCTAAAATTTGCCTTTTGTCTCATATGGTAATGTTAAGCATTACTCATCGAACTTATGGAATACACATAGACAGAGACAGCTTTATTAGTTTTTCAAGTAACAGTGTAACTTAATTTCTCCACTAATTAAGCTAAAATAGAGTTCAAAAATAATGAATGGATGGATAGATGGGTGAATGGAAAATTTTGCTGAGCTGATAGAAGCTGTCATTAAGAATAATTCCTGTTCTGGTATGCATTGGTTTATTAATTCTAAAATATATATTTGCTTTTTTTGTTGTAGACACAGGTTTAGTGTCAAACACTCAATAATTGACTACTTATGAATGTTTTCTATTGAATCATTAACCTTGGTGGTATGTGACAACTTGAGAGTGATCTGCAAAACTCTTGTGCTGCTACTGAAAGATCATAGGACTATTTGTCATCCATGTCTGTGCCAGAAAGGTGTTTGATGAATACAGTCTTTATAGATTGTTGGAAACACTTACTATTCAGAGTCAAGCTGAATATTTTTTTGCATTTTCATCCAATGCTCTCAGGGAAAGTTATTTTTATATTCATAGACATTTAACATAGTTGACTATACTGTATATGTTATTTACTAGATATAGTAAATGCTGAAATCTACTTTTTAATTTATTTTTAAGAAAACAGCTTTCATCTTAGGAATATTGTTATGTTACATTCTTAACATAAAGCAAGGCATTCTGAAAGATGTACTCATTCTTCATTCTAACACCAGTAGAAAAGGGTCTTCTTTTTTCCAAAGATGATAATATATTGAATCATACTTAAGTAGGTTTTTTTCTAAATAGACTTATTTTCCAGCCATGCTCTTCCTATTTTCTCTTTGAAGAACACACCCATTTTTTTGACCAGCTGTAGAATCATAGGGTATTAGAGCTAGAAATCATCTGGAGATTCTCTCTTCTGATCACATGTTAGACAGAATGATTAAAGATAGTCTGTGAACATGAAATGAGTTTCTCAATGGGGCTGTATGGGAAGCAAGCCCACAAATGGTATCAAAGCAGTTAAATTTTTACCAGAACATTTGGCAATTTTAGACGGTACTTCACCACCACTGGACTAAAACTACCTTTTTATGTTAGACCCTGGCAAATTGAGCCTGCAGATAATCACATCTCCTGCTCTAGAACACAGAATGAGGTAGGTTAATACCAGTCTTGGCAAGAAATATACAAAATAAGGGCTAAAAACTACGATCCAAAAAAATTATTTTAGTTAAATATTGAAAATAATGAATATCAAATAACTCTTGTTATGTAGAAAGAGATAATCACTAATGTATCGAAACCCAAGTGAGAACTAGCTTTAGATAGATCATAATTAAGGAATTGTCATTCGTGAATTTCAAGCTTGAGGCAGTTGTAGAAAGGCAAGTGACAGTCCGAGGGGAGGAGAAGCTCTACTGGCTTCCATCCCTGAGAACTTGAAGCTCATCAGTATCCCTGATGATGTCTCGTAACAAATACAATAGAAAGTTCTCCCCCTCCCTCTCACCCTGCACATCTTATCTATTCAGCCTGAAGTTTGCCTTTGCATTCTTCCTTTTAAGTTTACCTTTGATCTTTCCATTTGGGAAAAAAAGGTGTGTGAAGAATGGGATAGGGGGCAGTGAGAAGAGAGGCACTAATGTGCAAATTGAGAAAGAATATCATTATTTTGGTACCAATTAATTTACAATTATCAGGGAATCCTCATCATACATTCATTGTGAGATTCATACTTTCATACATTCTTTGTGAGATTTTTTCAAATTGTGATTACTTCCTAATTGAATTGCATCATCATTTCCTCACTCAGCCATTACTATACCTCAGCCTGATGACTGCTGATCGGGTGTTTTGTTTTGTTTTGTTTTGTTTTTTGTTTTTGGGGGGCAGAGAAAGAGAAGAAGAGAAGGAGAGAGAGAGGGAGAGAAAGATGGATATGAGAGAGAAACCTCGATCAGTTGCCTTTCATACATGCTCTGACCAGGGACCAAACCCACAACCCAGGCATGTGCCCTGACTGAGAATTGAACCAACAACTTTTTGCTTTGTGGGATGATGACCAACAAATTGAGCCACACTACTCAGGCCCTGATTAGATTCTTGATGGAAATTATTAGTAGAGCCATTATATGTCTTAAACTAAAAGAAAAAAAGAAACACAGTAATGTCCACTTGTGTGATCAGGATTTCCTTTTTGCTTTCCATGATTCTATTTTTAGAAAATTTTCAAGACTGACTTGCCTATAAAGGTGTTTTAAAGCTTTTGTTAATTGGTTCATCCTCTGGTTCTCTACTATTGATGAAATATGCTGATTACCTGAATCTGGCAGTAGCTATATAGATAGATGTCTGTTTTGTTATATTTCCTGTTCCCAGAATCAGCAGCTTCACTTGACTCTCTTCCCATCTGTCTTGCCAACTGTCCCCACTTCTCCCTTTCTCTTTCTTCCAGGTCTCCAACTAAGTATTTTACTCTAATTATCAAGTAGCAAATTCTTTTTTCTATTTCTTTAGCTAAATCAGTTTATTCTAATCTCCACTTTGTATCTGGGAAGACATTAGGAATGTACCTGCCTTGGCAGAATAAATAGAAAACCATCTCTGATGCTTACCTCTTGCTATGGACAGACTACATCAGAAGACAATCTAACTTTGGTCATTTATCAACCCATTAACAGGTCTCTGATGTATCACTTTAAAGAATCCATCAGGAGAAGAACAGAAAATGCAAGCAGGAAACACTGTACCATTGCTAGTGCTACCCAAGTGTATTTTTGGAATATCATTTTTATATCCCTTCAGTGAAAACAGAATCCACAATGAGTTACAATATTTTAATGCACTTGCTTCCTTGAAGTTTTGTGTGCCAAGAAGCATTTCTGAAACAACAAAAAGTATGAATTTACTTACTGTACTGAGGAAAATGCTTTGGCTTTCATTAGTATTTACAGTTTTAAAATCAATGATTAGCTATTGACATTATATAGAGAATATGAAGATTATGTATATATAATATTGTATATTATTATATTATATGTAATATAATATTACATATATGTGTGTGTGTGTGTGTGTGTGTGTGTGTAGCCCTCTTTCCAAGTATGACAGTGTAGTCACCTGCTGACCTCAGAGTGATGACTAAACTTTGAGACAGGTGTGGAGCCCACATTCCTTCACCATGCCTCAACATGGCCCAGACTAACAGTCAGTGTTAGCATGGATGCCCCACACCCAAACACTTTGCCTTTCATCGCCTAAAGCTCTCAGCCAGAAAATGGTGACAGAGGCAGCCTGCGTTGTATGTCAACAGATTATCGGGATGGTTAGTAATATTCCCTTTCCAGGAGTCTTTTTAAATCCCTGCATTGGCAATTCTAAAGCCCTGTTGATTTTTGTTACTTGCTGATAAGGCTTTTAATGGCCAAAGCCTGATATATTTTTAGATCTTTTGTCACCCTGGGTCTCCTGTCACTCACTGAGGTTGAAATCAGCAGGCTATTAGTTTGCCCAATGCATAATCCCAGTCCTAGGGAACAAGGACTCTCAGCAAGTAGGCCCCCTGATTCTGAAATTTATTTCTGAATTTTATTCATAGAGCACTGTCATTTCCGCCTTTAAACTAAAGTGAAAATATACCTGTCTGGAGCTGTGTTAGAACTTTCTAAAGGAAGACATATTTTAAAAAATCCTGTTATTTCTCATTAAAATTATATATATACATATTTGCGTGTGTGCATATGTGTGTGTGATATGATATCTGTTTGCTTAACACCATCAAAATGTAATTCAAATATTTCTAAATTACTGGTTGATTTTTTTTCCTCCCAAGAGAGGTCATTAGAATCTCTTTTTAATTTAGATTGCAGCACTTCCTTAAGATAAAGGGTAACAAATCATCAAATAAGGAAATCAAATGAAATATAGAGAAAAAAATACCTTGAGCACACCAAGAAATATTGAGTCAGTGTCCTTCAAAAGATACAATATGGAAAGATACAGTATGACCCAGCAGCCCTGGGTCACCACTGAAATGTTCTTTTACCAGAAGTTTTGTTAATGGAACTATATCCCTATCTGTGGTCTCTCAATAATAACAGTGGCTCTCCCTCCTTAAGCAGGAGAATATAACAAAAGTAGAAGGGAGCATAAAAGAGGAATTTGAAAAAGCTTCACTGAATTATTTTTACTGGGAAGGAGCAACTATAAACACTCAGGAAGAATAAAGAATTCAGGAAGCAATTAATGAGGCAAAGTAAACACATTGTAAGTTCCACATAGGAAAAGAACTCATGGCAAATCTATTTCCATAAAAGAGTGAAAAAGAAATCCCCTGTTATATAACTTTTGCTTAAAATGTGTTTTTTCAACTTCTAAATTATAAAATATCAAACTGTAAAAAAAAAAAAGAGAGATAAAATGGCACTATCCTTAATGGTCTGCTTTTAAAATCAATGTCAAAGACAGACTGTAGGATGACCAGTGGCATCATGGGCAGGACAGGGTGGAGAAGAAAATGTCACAGTGCTGATGTGTAGGGAACAAAACTCATGTAGAAAATGATATGTTAATGTGAGGCTCAATAAGGTCTTACAATAAATAACTCAGTTGGATGAAAGAGTCCTTTAAACACAACATGCGAACGTGATTTGAAGACATTGACTATGAAATGTGATGATGATTATATACAAAAATTCCTGGAAAAACAGGACTGTGTAGCCTAAAACAGATGATCTCATCCAGCTGTTCATGCTCTTCTGCTGTACTCCCTTTCACTAAATCTCAGCTACATCCTCCTACAAAACCTGCTTCTTTTTCAATGGGTAGCTACCTCACCTTCAAGAAGTAATACTCATTTCATCAAAAGCTGCAGAAACAGAAAGAGAGAGAAATACTGTAGTAGCCCCAACACCTAGGAAGGTGTAGGGCACAGTAAGTCCTCACCAAAGGAGAGAATTACTGAGTGAATGAAAGCAGGGAGTTACAATGGCACGCAGTGGCAGAATCCATCCAATATGCTCACTGGGATCCCATTCTCTCCTTTGTTTACTCCAAGTTCCAAAGAAATAATATAATATGTAAGCTTGGAATGCTACATGAACAGCACATCCCCCACCCCCAACATTTGCCTCGAAAACCCAGCAGTACAATTTTCCTACTGGTTATTTTCTCCTTAACAACTCTGCAGTGGTTTCTGTCATTTCCTCAATAGTAAAATTGCACTTACTAATGATGACTGACTTTGATATGGCCAAAGCTAAAATTCATTTTTTGTATGTTGATTTTACCTGACAAAGTAGAGTATGATTACACAGAAAACCTCCCTTTCAGCAGTTGCATACTATTTGATGTCCTATCTCCTATTATACCTCCTCAGTATTTCCTTTCTTATAGTTACTACAGCAGGAGTGGTTACAAAAGAAATACTGAAAAAAGAAGTACTGAGAAAGGCACCAGAAAGGTAGGAGACAAAATATATTCTGTTAAATATGCATTGTGTATATATGTGTGTGTGTGTGTGTGTGTACATATGTATATATACACATACACATACACTTTAAATAATCCAGTATGTAATGGCTATATTATATCTATAATTATATGCTCTATAATATATATAGCAAAACACATAGACATGCCATTGAAATACTTGAACTCTCATTATAAAACAATATATACATGTGAAATAAGAACCTTTACAAAGAGGGTATTATGAGGTTCACATGTATAACAATGTAAATTTTATGCTTCAGAATTTAAATGGGGCAGTATTAGAATATTATGAAGACAGGTTTAACTGTAAACATATTCTGGATGAGATACAATTTGAAGCATATTTTTCTAGAAAATCATGTAAATACATTGGTTAAGACAAGCAAAGACTTTCTGTCAATGGGAAAGGTATGTTTGAAGGAAATTACTAGGATAGAGGTAAAAGTAGATTTTCTAACAATTCTAAACCCATTACGTGTTTCTAAATAAGATTTCAGTGTGTTCAGTTTGACTAGATTGAATGTTTTGAGTCTTATTCCACTGAACAAGTTTAAATGATTTGTTCAATAATGAAGCATTTGCATTGAATTATAAATTTGGGATACAACATCTTTAACTTGGTTATTTCTGTTGGAATAGGTTCTTTCAGGGCTTTATGTTTATCCTGTAGCAAAGACATAGCTTCCTTGAAATATATTGCACATGTAAAAAATGAGAGAAATACTTATAAAGAAACCTGGGGTACATAGTACTTACAACATAGCAAACCGAGAGTTGTGTAATAAAAATCTCAAAAATGTTACTACTAAACCATTTACAACTGCTCCAGAAGACTATTTTTAAAAGGAAGACAGAAACACAAATTTTGGAAAAGTGATTCACAAGACAAAAGCTATTCTTGATAGAAAAAATCTGAAGTTCTAAGAAACAGATGAGTCAGAAACAAATTTAGGAGTAGTACATCAAAGAATGTTTTAAAAATTCATCATTCGGGGGAACTATAATTCATTCTAGCTATAACAAGCAAAAAGATAAAAGAAGAAAGTATATTTACATAGAATTAAACTTAAATAAATAAGAGCATTTAATATTTTTTTTAAAATCGCCTGCCTCTTCTTTATTAGTAAAAGCTATATATTTTTTTTAATTTTATTCATTTATTTTTAGAGAGAGGGGAAGGGAGGGAGAAAGAAAGGAAGAGAAGCATTGATGTGAGAGAGAAACATTGATGGGCTGCCTCTGAGCCTCCATCTTGGACCAAATCCACAATCCAGGCATGTGTCTGACCCAGAATTGAACCTGCAACCTTTCACTTTGTGGGACTGTGCCAACCAAATGAGCCACAGGTGAGGGTGGTAACAGCTTTAATGAGATGGAATCCACACATAATAAGTCACCCTTTTAAGTTGTGCAATTTAATGGCTTTTTGTATGTGTAGTCATGCAACCATCACTACTAATATTAGAAAATTTTCATCAACCCCAAAAGAAACCCCATACCCTTTAGGAGTCAGTCTATCTTCTCCCAATTCCCAAATACCCCAACCCTAGGCAAGCATTAATCTATTTCAAATCTCTACAAATTCAATAATCTGGATATTTCATGTAAGTAGAATCATATAATATCTAACCTTTTATGACTGTCTTCTGTTCACCTAGCATATTTTCAAGGTTCATGCATGCTGTAGCATGTATCAGTACCTTACTCCTTTACTTATTGGCAGATCATATTCCATGGTGGGGCTACACCAGAAATTGTTTATCCATTCATCAGGTGATGGACATTTGAGTTGTTTGCACTTTTTGACCATTAGAATGCTGCTATAAACATTTGTGTACAAGTTTTTGTGTGGATATGTTTTCATCTCACCTGGATATATACCTAGGAGTGGAATAGTCTTGCCTCTTCTTGCATGATAAAAAAATATTATAGCCTTGTATATTAACTAAAAACAAAATAAAAAGAAACTTTAGACATAGTTTGTGGTTACTCAGTATTCTAGCTTTATAACATACGATTAAAATTGATACTCTGAATTATAATCTTCAGGCACTGTAGGGGCATCAGACTGTCAGAAAGATATTGGATTATAGCCCTGGCTGGCATAGCTCAGTGGACTGAGCGTGGGCTGCGAACCAAAGTGTTGCAGGTTCGATTCCCAGTCAGGGTACATGACTGGGCTGCAGGCCATGACCCCCAGCAACCACACATTGATGTTTCTCTCTATCTCCCTCCCTTCCCTCTCTAAAAATAAATAAATAAAATCTTTAAAAAAACTATGTTAAAAAAGAAAGATATTAGATTATTTGTTTACCACTTTAAACTTACTCAAGCATAAAACTGAAAAAATAATTTTAGCGAGTTTTTAGCAATAAAGTTTAAAGCACAATGCAATTAAAATAGACCCAGTTTAAAATATAATCAAAATTTAATGTTTTTTTTCTTTAAAATGGTCACCACACTGATAATATTGTTCAATGAAAAATTCATTTAATGATGAAATTAATCAACAGACATTTAAATGAAGTTAGATTGATATAATAGTACCTGTAACATAGCCATAACTGGTATTTGTAATGAAAACTAATATCTAACATTGAGTAGAAAGACTCTGATGATTCTAGTAGGGTCAAAGCAATACATATGATAAGAAATGTGTTCTACATTGTTGTGGATATTCTCAGATCAAATTTTGTCAAAATGTAGTGTTTTCAAGTGATACATAAGATTAAACATAATCCTACATGACGGATCCATTCTCTTAACAAATTTCTAGTATGCCATATAATGTTATTGAGCACAAGCATACCTTATTATGTTGCACTGCACTTGATTGTATTTCATAGATGATGTGTTTTTGACAAATTAAAGGTTTGGGGCAGCTGCACATTGACTGAGTACATCGATGTCATTTTCCCACTATCATTTGCTCACTTTGTGTCTCTGTGTCATATTTTGATAATTCTCACAATATTTTAAACTTTTTCATTATTGTTCTATTTTTATTGTGATTCCTGGCCGGTGATCTTTGATATTAATGTTGTGATTGCTTTAAGGTACCACAAACTGTGCTCACATAAATGGGGAACTTAACACATGTGTGTATCTATCCCACCAACTGTGTTCCCTGTCTTTCTTCATCTTCTCAGGCCTCCCTATTTCCTGAGACACAACATATTAAAATTAAGCCAATTGGTAACCTTATAATGGCCTCTATGTGTTCAAGTGAAAGGAAGACCACACATTTCTTACTTTAAATCAAAAGCTAAAAGTGATTAAGCTTAGTGAAGAAGGCATGTTGAATGCCAAGACAGGTCAAAAACTAGGCCTCTTGCACCAAACAATTAGCTAAGTTGTAAATGAAAGAGAAAAGTTCTTAAAGGAAATTAAGAACTCCAGTGAACACACAAATGATGAAAAAGTAAAATAGTCTTATTGCTGATCATGGAGAAAATATTAATGGTCTGGATAGAATTCCAAACCACCCAACAATGTTCCCTCAAACTAAAGTCTAACCCTGAGCAAAGTCCTAATTCTCTTCAATTCTCTGCAGGCTGAGAGAGGTGGGGAAGCTGCAATAGAAGAGTCTGAAGCTAGCAGAGGTTGGTTACTGAGGTTTAAGGAAAGAAGCATGTTCATAACACGAAAGTTCAAGGTGATAGCAAGTATCGATGTAGAAGCTGCAGCCAGTTATCCAGAAGATCTAGTTAAGATAATTAATAAAGATGGCTACACTAAACAACAGATTTTAAATGTACATGAAACAGCCTTATATTGAAAGAACATGCTGTCTAAGACTTTCATAGCTAAAGAAGAGAAGTTAATACCTGCCTTTGAAGCTTCAAAGGACAGGCTGACTGTCTTATTAGGGACTAATACAGCTGGTGACTTGAAGCCAATGCTCATTTACCATTCCAAAAATCCTAGGGCCCTTAAAAATGATGATGCATCTACTCTGCCTGTGTTCCATAAATGGAACAATGAAGCTTGGATAACAGCACATCTGTTTACAATATGGTTTACTAAGTATTTTAAGCCCACCCACAATTGACACCAACTGCTCACACACACACACACACACACACACACACACACACACACAATCCCTTTCAAAATGTCTGGTTATCCAGGAGCTCTAATGGAGATGTACAAAGATATTAATGTTGCTAATACAACACCCATTCTATGCTAATACAACACAACACTCTATGGGTGTTGTTCCATTCTATACCCCATGGCACAAGAGTTATAACTTTCAAATTTTATGTAAGAAATACATTTCATAAGGCTATAGCTGTCACAGATAGTGACAGTTCTGATTGATCTGTGTAAACTGCATTAAAAACCTTCTGGCAAGCATTCACTATTCTAGAAGCCATTAAGAACATTCAAGATTCTTAACAAAAGGTCAAAATATCAATATTAGTGGGGGTTTGGAAGAGGTTGATCCCAAACTTCATGGAAAACCTTAAAGCATAGGTGGCAAACACAAGGCCCTCAGGCCAAATCCAGCCCTTCACCTTGTTTTATCCAGCCCTGCACCTTTTTTCTACCCAGCGGCAGCACCAAGCTTCTTGCCCCTAGTTAAGGGATAGTTTCATGTATACAGTACTAAAATTACATTCAGCCCCTTGAAAGCAACCTTGAGACTGAAGTTTGACACCCCTGCCTTAAAGGGTTCAATAATTCAGTGGAGAAAGTGGCTGCAGATGTGGTGAAAATAGCAAGAGAACTACAATTAGCAGTGGAGCCTGAAGATGGGACTGGATTACTGCAATCTCAGAATAAAACTTTAATGGATGTTGTTGCCCATGGAGGAGCAAAGAAGGTGATTTCTCACCCTCTTGAGGATGTGAAGACTGTTGAGATGACAACAAAGAATTTAGATTATTGCATAAAACTAGTTGATAAGGAAGTGGTAAAGTGTGAGAGGACCAAGTCCAATTTTGAAAGAAGTCTTACTGTGGGCAAAATCTCTCAAACAACATTGTATATGACAAACAAATTGTTCATTACAGGAAGAATCACTAGATGTGACAAACTTCATTGTCTTATTTTAAGAAATTGCCACAGCCACCCTAACCTGCAGTGACCACCACCATCATTCTTCTCGGTCATGATCCATCACTATGAAGGCAAGACCCTCCAACAGCAATAGGTTCCAACCTGCTCAGATAATGGTTAGTGTTTTTTAGCAATAAAGTGTTTTAAAATTATGGTATGCACATAGTTTTTTAAGACATAATGCTATTGAGCACTTAATATACTACTTTATCATGTAAACATAACTTTTATATGCACGGGGAAATCAAAAGCATTCTATGACTCACTTTATTGCAATAGTGACTTTATTGTGGTGTTTAGGAACCAAACTGCAATATCTCCAAGGTGTGCTTTTATAGATACCACGTTGTAAATTAGTTCTCTAGAATTTATTCTTCCTGCATAACTGAAAATGTATACTTGTTGACCAATGTTTTCACATTCCTTCCACCTCTCTCCCACCAATCGTGCTTATGACTCATGAGTTAAAACTATGTATTACTGTGGGGCACTTGGGAAGAATGTTGAATATTTATACTGACATTATTTTGTTTAGTTGCTTTGTTTTTTGCAAAAAGTTTTACTTGACTCCTTGTTTTGTTTCATTAGCCTGGATTCCAAGCATGCTCCCTGGTTGACTGCTTCCTGTCTGCAGAAGACACTCGGCAGGTTCACTTGGGGCTTCATGCAGAGAAGCCAGAGCTTCAGAATCAACTTACCTGTTTACATGAAGAGTGCCTTATGCATCTTACCTTTAAACTCCTTTACTTCCTTTATTTTTTCATTAGCAGTTCTTGACTTTGGTTTACCATTAGAACCACTTAGGAAGCTATAAATATATGATGCCTGAGTCTCCTCTGTGAAATTCCTTATTTAATTGGTCTGAGATGCGATCTGGCATCATGATTTTCGAAAGTTGCTGAAATGTGGCTAATGTATAGCTCAATGTTGAAAACCACTACTTCACCTAAATCCAGCTCTATGCTATGTTTCTCTACCTCCAAAATCAAATGCTGCTGGACAACCACCCATAAAATTTTATTACTAATCCATCCCCTTTAAAAGAGGCTTCAACACTGTCAAGACATGTTACTCTAATTTTCTGATTAAAACATTCATGTTCTATCAAAACATATGTTTAAAACTTCTCTACTTGATCGATGTAAATGTTAAGGCTCAATGCATATCTACACATGTTTTGCTTCTTAATTCCTAGAGAAAATGAAACCATTAAAACTTAAATGTTTCAGCTAATGAACATCAAATTTTACAATATCAGACCCATGTTTTCCTTTCTTCCTATAATGATGAAAGTGGTCCCTTTTTCTACATGAGAGCATTCCTTTAAAACTGCTTTCAATGCACCCATGAAGTTCCTTCCATCCTGCCTTTTGCCTCTCTATCCCATGGCACCTTATCCTGGATTCTAGGGAAGCTTATACTAGATCATCTATTCCCTTGTTCTATGAACCACAACTTGTCAACAAGATTTTTTCCCAACATTTCAATAAGCTATTATTCAACCTACTTCCTCTCCAATAGCACTCTATATCTCTCTTCGCCACCTTCTTAAATTCAATGGACATTTTTACCCTCACATTACTTTATTTCTTAACAGTGTTAAGTGCATAATTTTTCTTCAAAGATTCCCTTCTCTTGTCTCTCATGAAACGATATTCTCTTATTTTATTTTCTACCTTCCTGGATTCTCTTTCCCTGTATTTGTCCAGATTCATGATTCTCTACCAAACCCTTATTTATTAGTGTCACTCAAAGCTCAAACTTCAGCATACTCCTCTTGTGACTTTACTTTCAGTTTAGGCAATCACATTTATTTCCACTAATTCAAGTCCCACCTATATAAAGATGATTCTAAAATTTATGTGCCTCCATAAATTTCCTCCTTTAAATTCGTTTCTGTTTTCACCTTTGCATCTCTAATATTTAAAGAGCTTGGAAAGGCTTTAGATTTTACTTCACTTGCGAGCTAACAACTTAGCTGGTCGCAGCGAATGGTCATAAATGTTCAGGGCTCATCGCAGATGTTCCTTCCCAAAATAAGGAGCCTTAAATTCTCTACACATCTGGAACATTAAACTTAGTTTCTCAAACTTATGCCATGTCTTCCACTGGAAGGCCTTCGCAAAGGTAGACTTTCTTCTCTGCCAGGAGTTCAGTTTCCACTGCAGCAGAATCAAATGAATTTCAAGGTGGTTTGTATTTGTCTGATAAAAAACATATGAATGTCAGCTGAGAGCAACAAGGAAACAAAAGCATAATTCAATGGGGTGGGAAGAATGTCAACTATATCTACAGTTTACATTTAAAAATATCTGAGATAAAAATAGGTTATTAACTTAAATCAAAATCCATACTATTTATTATTAATGTTTGTATTTGGTGCCCTAGCATTGTAAAAATTACCTAGTGAATTGCTCCAGCACAATATAACTATATATTTTTTAAACTTTCCAAATTGTTCATGCATGTTCCTCAAAATGTTTTATAAACACATTCCCAATGAATGGCCTAAAACCAATGTGGGGAACATCTTCCCATTCTCTCTGTTCTAAAGAGGATCATTCTGCTTCTGAATTTTCTCTGTGGTATCTCACAGGATAGTGACGCTTCACCCCAGGCTAAGCTGTGGAAATGGATTGTGAGCTATTCCAACCTACTGTGACTTTCTCTATCCTCTGCCTTATATATGGACCCCTGCTTGGAAGTGTAAAACTGCATCAAGGCAAGCAGAGAGTGTTAATATACTTAGAAAAATACAAATCAAAGCAACTTAAAAGAATCTCTTCTAATTTTTTTGTTTTGGTTCCATGAAAACTGAATCAACAGTTTCCATTTAAAACTTGACAACTGTCTTGCCAATGTCTTAACATCTTTCTTGCTGACATTTGTTTAGTTATAATCTAGAAAGTTTATTTAATGGTATAATTTATTTTATTTTCACTTACAGGCTTGCATTGTTTTCACTCACCTCTAAGAATTTCCGTATGTGATATATTTTGCAGGTGTAGAATGTCCCTTCAATATTTGCCATCATTTGCACATTTAAAAATAGATCTCTCACTTTTATATTTGTAGTTCAACTGCTTTTGCTGGCTACCATTTTACCTTTTTCTCTATACTAAAATTGGTATTGCCACCCCAACAGCATAACATGGCCTTACTGCTATTGACATAATTAAGAGACTGAATTCAGTGTTTCCTGGCTTTCTCATATTGGCTCCTTAAAATACAAATTTAGTTATGAGGCTCTTTTCTGGAGGGAAAATACCAGTGGCAACCCAATCAGTTTCTGGAAGTTAAGTTTCAAATAACAGTAGGGTTTCAGTGTTGGTTCTGGGCAATTTTTCTACCCTCAGTCAAGAATCTTCCCTTAGATTCATCTTTTGTCAAACCTATCTAGGGACAGACTGCTGACTGACAACATAAGATTTGATTCATTGACATGATGCCAGATCCACATGATTAGCAAGGAATTTGATTAGTAACTTTAGAATAGTAGAATTCTAATATTTGAGTGTTTTAATATGTACTTAACTAGAATTATACATGTATACTTCTTACCTAATGCTGAGCATATCTTGGCATTTAAAATAGAATGTTTAATAATTAGGATTGAAGCTTTAAGACAAAGGTTAATAAAGATAAAGGAGTGATTTGAATTTATAAAAGGAGGATTTAGTAATTAAAGTTAGCACAGCTGTGGTGATGTTAAAGATGATACATTAATGAGGCTTCATCATAATAAGGTCTTGGCATCCCTCCTCACAAAGCTCATATTCTGTAGTGATATCACTACACCCACTTTAGAAATGAAGAGATATGGAAGAGAGTCTAAACTAGCATTATAGTAATACCTTCTACTCCACAACAATATAAGGACCAGAATGACCCAGAGTGGAGATTTTATATATATATAAAAGAGAGAGAGAGAGAGAGAGAGAGAGAGAGAGAACAAACATGTATTTCTATAGCCCAACTTTTGAAGCTACATCTACTATATACCTGTAGTAAAGATTAATTAATGCAGTGTCTGTAGTACTCTAATTAAAATAAAACTTCTGTTCATGGGAGCCCCCAAGTGGCTACACTAGTATATACCTCCCAGTTATAATGAGTGTATTGGGAGGATCCATGAGTATTTCATTATACTGCTTCCTCACCCCTCTTACTGGCCTCACTTGACCCACGAGGGAAACAGTGTTCAGCACTATCTGCAACTAATCCCTTCAGCTCACTTTTTCAAGAGGACCCAGAAAAAGAATAAGATGATATCTCCAAAGTCTTCACATATAATTTAAGACGCTATTTTTTCTATAATGTAAGAGAATATATCAATATACTTCATAATATGAAGTATAATTTAGAGGCAAAAATAGCCAAACTTTGTTTTGCATTATATAGTGCTTTTTATCCTATTTTAATTTGACATTCTGTAAATGTGGTTTTCAATATCACTAAAAATTTACTTGCTTTTTAAATCTTTTTTTAAATACATGAACTTATGAAAGTTCAAAAAAACATTTTTTATTTCAGTCCTTGCTTGCCAATAAGTATCAGCAAAATACTGATATGTAACTTTGGCTCTTCCTTGGAATTTTATTTTTATTGAATGTTATATAATAATCACATACTTTACTCAAGTCAAATTAATTGTATTGTGAAATCAAATTGATGTATTTTTTAAAAAGATATGGTTCAGGCAAGCACAAATTAACTATATCTATTGCAATTCACTTGCCACAAAATATTTATGTGCTGTACGTGTTTTTAACACTTTTACTATACAGTTTTTTCTCTATGAAAATATATTTTAATCCATCTTTATTTAAAAGGGAAAGGAAATCCACTAGCTCTTCTGTCAGAGCATTGTGTCTTTATTATCCACAAATCTCTGAATATGTTTGACCATATATTTTGTTTATTTGACTCTTAATCTACATATTTTTACTATTTGAAATTAACCATGAATTATATATATTTATTTTCTGTAGTATTTAGGCATTTAAATAATTCATTTTACCTATAGCTATAATAGAAATGATCCTAATGAAATAATTCTGCATAATTTCTGTGTTATACTGTGCACTACTAATGGTAACCCAAAGTCATTCTACTATATCATAAAGGTTTATACATACTTAGTGAGTCAACTCATTTTTAAAAAACTTTCCGGCCCTCTCCTTTGAATCTATGGGGCTGAACTCGGACAGATTCAAACTGGAGCTCTCACACTGGATTCAGCATACTGTGACCCTCCAGGTTCGTGACTCTCCTAGGGCACATGGGTCATGCCTGGGGTCCTCTTTTCTTAGATGTGTTTTCTCCAAAGAGGTTCTGCAGTTCCTCTTGAAAAAAGAGTTCTTTTAAGTCTTCACCAATCTCAGCCACCTTTGGGTACCAGAAAGCTTAAGCTAAGCTTTGTTGTGTGACTTTAAGAGAATCATCTTAAATTCCTGACTCTGTTTTAAAATGAAGTAGTAGTATAACATGATTCTAAATCCCTTCACATTACTTTCAAAGCAGTATATTTTAAAATACAATTATGGAAGATTATACCAAACATAGATAGTATAGTTGTTTAACAAATATTCTTTGAGCATCACCATGTACCTAACAATGTCCTTATCTCTGGGAACTTAGAGAGAAACAGGTCCCTAAACTTTTACAGCTTATATTCTCCCAATACATTTTTGTACCCTGAAACATTTTTCCCCAAACTGTTCCTAATTAGGCATTCAATCACCATAATCTGTGCAAAAAATATCTCCTGACTTTAACCAGTTTCTTAACAGCCTCTCTTGTGTAGGAAAGCTAAATTCAGACTTCACTTTGAAGAAGATAAGCAACATAAGAATGCATAAACACTACAACCAAAAATGTTTCTGAAACAATCACCATCAGTATAAAAAGAGGCCACACCAAACCTGTGTGAATTCCAGAGTAACAGGGGTAAGTTTTCATTCAGCAACAACCAAAATCTTGTATGTCAAAACATCAGTCAATGAAGTCCCTAGGTACATATCAACTTGAATTTACAAAACTATATTATTGTGGAATGACACTTATATCATTTTTATACATATTTTTAGTATTTCAAAGAATAATATAAGAATTACATTAGCCTACTAAATTGTAGATGATGGATCAGCAGTCTTGTTTCCACTTACCATGCCTCACACAGCTTCCGCTCGCTCACAGCTCACACTTTGGGATGCCTGCTTCTGAGTTACTCTTGAGCAACTGAGCTGTTTAATCCAAAGATGTTCTTCCATCCTTTCTTCTCTATTATGAAATATGTCTCTTCCTCTTAGGCCTTTTTTTGAAAATTCTAATTTTCCTATATTTCCCCTATTATTTCTTTAATTTATGTGAGAGTGGAAGAACAAGTTGTTAATAAATCTTCATGATTTTGAGAGTCAAAGGACACTTAATTAATCATGACACTAAACCATGTGGCTTCAAGAAACTTCCCCAAACTTGTTAGTACTTTCTGTGGTTTACTAGTCGGGGATCAGGTGTCAAAAACTTAAGCCAGAAAATATATGTTTAAAAGGAACAGAGATTATTTTACTGTTCAAAAGCAACATATAAACATATATCCAAATAAGTCTGAAAAAGCAATTTAGTTCTAAAAAATATTTTTAGAGCACACATTGGAGATAATTCTATCATGCTGTAGAAAAAATAAACAAAGGGGATATAGAGTAGATATGTGATTACTTAGTATGTGCCAGGCACTTTACCTATAGTATTTATTTAATTCCTCAAATACTTATATCAAATATAATATATAACATATATATATATTAAAATGAAATGTCAAACAGGTAATGTATCTCATTGAATTTTCTACAGTTAGCATGTGGTAAAGGCTGTACACCACTGTCTTGCCTCATGTTACCACCTTTGTAATGCACTGTCTACCTGTCAGTGTGACAGGGTCTATACCAGCTCAGAAAAGGAAAAAGACACAGCAGGCCAAATTCTGCACATAAGTTTTAAGAAAAAAAATCCTTCATATGAAATTTGAGAGCTAGAAAAAAACATATTTCCCTTCAGAGAAAGTGCCATTGGCTGCAGAATGCTAAGGAGAACCTGAAGGGAAAGAGGAAGGATGTTAGTTCAGGCAGCAGACTGGTGAGCAGGTGTGTACGCATCTTACTGGCACCGTGTTAAGAAAAGCCATTCCTCATATTTGGGAGTTTTCCGAAGGACATGAAACACTGTCTCTTCAATCACATCTAGACCCTAGAATTCATGAAACCTCCACAATTTAAAAAAAAAAATATTTGCTAGTATAGATAGTTCCAGAAACCACATAGCCCCTACTTAGAAAAAAAGTGCCAGATCTCAGAACGTAAAAAGAGTAAAATTCTCACCAGTAACAAAGGACGGAAACATACTCCATTAACTCCTGAGTTGTAGATCTTCAAGGAGGAGGATTGACCTAGAATTTTTAGAAAATAAGCTCCAAAAAAACTCACAACTGAATTCTTAAACTGCATGCCACTGGACTCTGGGCCAAACTGTAAAATCTGAAAACCAGAATATGCTTAAGTATGTGAATATAAATACATAAAAATGCATATCCAGCTAAACCCATGCAGACTTATAAAAGCTAATGCTAACAAGTCCATGGCACAGGAGCTTTGGAGCTTTACTCTCACCTACAAGGCCCTCAAGAAGGAAAAATAAATGTGACATTTAAAAAGCTGGATGCTGGTTTCCAAGTACCAGTTATGAGACTGATGAATCAGATAAGTCTGTTTGGCAAGGCAGCTGCTTATTATTCTGAAAATTCAAGTCTAAAGAAGCATTTTCAAATATTTTGGGCATTTAATTAATTCTAAAGGCTGCCCATGCTTTATTTAAGATAATACTTTAAATTATATTTTACAATGAATATGTCAATAAGCCAAGTGGTGCCCTTCCGTTACTTTTTCCAGTAAACTGTCATGGGAGCTATTTTAATGACTCTGTTCAAGAAAAAGGCTCCTTTATGTCTGATAGAGTATTATTATGATGAATGAAGAGATTCCTTAAGTAGTTAAAGCCCCCACAGATCTGCTAAGTGCCTATAAAATCTGCTTTAGTCTTTCCTTTTCTTTTATTGTTGTAATTGTTGTTATTGTTTTTATAGTGGAGGCTGTAATTGCTGTTCAATGAAAAAAAAATTCCTGCAAAGGAAATGGCATGAAGGAGAATGAACTGGAGTTAGGGACGGACTTGGGCTTCTTTGTGAATTTTGCTCTTGCTTCTCTCACTATTTTCTTTTTATTTATTGAAATGGCTCTGTAGCTCAGCAAGGGGAAAACAAAAGGAATGAAAATTCATTTAAATACTCCCTTTTATTTATGTTAACATTTCATCATATGCTGTTCAACAATTTACTAAATGTTTATTATGCACAGTCTTGCATTCTCAAGAGAATAAATAAGTTTCTGTCAGCACTTCTTTTATGAAATCCTATTTTGGTTGTGGATTTTAAAAATTCATAATAAACATTTCCTTCAGGAAGAAGCCAAGAAAGGAAATGCTTCAACACTGTTGATAAGTGTGCTTATAACTTAAAAATGGAAAACAAACAGCTTACATACTCACTGCATGTACATATGGATATGTACAGGGGGAAGGAGGAAGAGAGACAGAGGGAGAGTAGGGTAAGAGAGAGAGAATGAGAAGATGATTAATTCCTGGATCTTATGGTGTTATGGATAGAATAAAAAGCAGACCTTTCTGATAGTTTCACTGTTAATGTTCTCACAGCTATCTCACTAGTATACTTGCAAAATAGAAATGGAAAACCAGAGAATTAACTAGATAATGTCCAAATTACTCTCATCTCTAAGTTTTTATTATTCTATTAAATGAAGAAAAATAGAATGGAAAATAAAAGTCAAATAAGTGTCAAAAGATGAAGAATAACAGTCTCTAGTACTCTACTGTATATCCGACATCATTTGGCATTGATATATGGTCTGTCTGGAAAAAATAGCCATTGTTAATATAACAAGAATGGTTTGCATGACATTGATGTAACCTGGCTTTTCCCAAAACCAAAATCACCTTTGAAAGGGAAGAGATTTCAGACCATGGATGAGATTTAGGAAAATATGATGGGGTAGGCAATGGTGATTAGGAAAACTGTGTGAGGTCCCAAGGTGCCTACTTTGAAGAAAACTGAGGTTTCATTATCCTATGTACAATTTTTCTTGTATTTTCTTCAATAAATGTCTCTATTTTTCATAGTATATGGCTGGATACACTCTGGACAGAACATATATATAAAATGTGGAATTCTTATAAGCCATGTGCTGAAAAGTTTTTAAGTAATGAGAACATTTATTAGTTTATTATTTGTCAAACACTCTTCTAAGCCTTTTATTAATTTATTTAATATTGTAAACAACCTTATAAAGTAAGTCTACTATAATAGTATCTCATTTAATCAAAAGGAAAATCTTTTTTTTCCTTTTTATTAAATTGATTGTGATGATGCTGATGAACAGAATTATACAGGTTTATGCTCTGACCAGAGTGGGTCAGTTGGTTGGGAATCGTACCACAAAATGAAAAGTCATTGGTTCAAAGTTAGGGCACATGCCTGGGTTGTGGCCTAGGCCCCTGTTTGGCTGTGTGCAAGAGGCAACTGAATGATGTTTCTCACATTGATGTTTCTCTCTCTCTCTCTCTCTCTCTCTCTCTTTCTCCCTCCCTTCCCTTCTCTCTAAAAATAAATAAATAAAATCTTTTAAAAAACTATGCAGGTTTTAGGTTCATGATTCCACAGCACATCATCGCCTCCTTCCATCACACATTCCTGCCCTTTACCCTCCTCTACCTTTCCCCTCCCCCCTGCTAATCACCACACTGTTGTCTGTGTCCATAAGTGTTCTCCTTTTCCTTTTTTCTCAATCCCTCTACCCACCCAGCCTAGACCTACAACCCCTCTGCACCAACAGTTGTCAGGCTACTCTCTATCTGTATGAAACTCTGTCTGTTTTGCTTATTAGTTCCTTTTGTTCATTAGATTCCACATATGAGTGAAATCATATGGTCAAATGGGGAAAATTCAAAACAGAGCAGCTAGTGACTTACCAAGGTCACAATGCTTCTAAGAGACAGAGCTTGTATTCCCAATCAGTAGTCAGGTTCAAGCTTATCCAACATTTAAGTCCTACTCGACCTCCCCAAAGAGGGGATGGGGACATGGATCTCACAAATGCAGAAGGTCTTCATATATGACCAAAACTGAAATGAAGAAAAAGAAATTTTCTGTCTATATGAAATACTTACTGAATATGGAAAATTTAGAAAAAAATATGTCTTCTATAACCCCATGCCCCAGATATAATAGTCAATATTTTGGTGAATATTCTTATAGTTATTTATGGTTTTATAGAGCTGTAACTTATCAATATAGTGAGGATTTTCCAAAGTCATTAAATCTTCATTGAGTTCATTCTTTTGAATAGTTACTGAACTGTATCACAATTTGTATTTCATAATTGTTTTTCCAACCTACAGGCGTAGCTTATTTATTCACTCTTACTCAGGATCCTCAATTAATCTTTTTAAATAATTAAATTTATTAATCTGTTTGTATTAGTTTTCCATGTGGTATAACAAATTATCAGAATTTTATGGCTAAAAACAGCACACATTTATTCTATAACAGTTTGTATTGGTAGAAAACAGATACTGCTTGATGGGGTTCTTTGCTGTGTCTCACAGGCCGCACTCAAGGTATCAGCCACGCTGCTTTCTCATTTGGAGGCTGAACTGGGAATTTGCTTTAAAGCTCCCTGTGGTGTTGGCACAATTCATTTCCTTGCTGCTATAGAATAGAGTATTTTGGTTTCTTGTTGGCTGTGGACCAGAGGTTATCCTCAGCCACAAGAGGTCATCTGTCATTCCCTCCCTCATGGCCCTTGTCATAGGCAGATCACAAGTTACTTGCTTCTTCAAGGCCAGAGACAGAGTGAGAGCAGACAAGAAGAATCTTATATAATCTTACATAATCATGGGAGTGATGTTCTATCACCTTCACCATATGATGTAACGTGATCATGAAACTGACATCCACCACTTTTGTGATATAACCATGAGAGTAACATCCATTACTTTGCCATATTTTACTGGATAGATGCAAGTCACAGGACCCACTCACACTAAAGGCACAAACATCAAGAACCCTGGTCCCAACCCTGTCGTATTCATGCTACTCTGAATCATCCATGGTATTTAGAGCTGTCCAAGTAAAAAACAGTTCAATAAGTCTTTAGTGGCAGTGAGGGCCTCTGTCTTAGTGACTTTTAATTTGAGACTCAAACAACAGTTAATGTCCTTGTTAAGAATATCCCAATATACGTGGCAAGTCTCTCAGGAGTTCAGTGAGCAGACCCTGACTCCTCCTCAGTTTCACAGATCCTGAAAAATGCAGGGTCTCACAGTGCCTTCAGAACCCCCCCAGGTAGAACATAAAAATATATCTTCAAAATCTGGTGATAATCTATCCACTATTTTTGTGTGTATTTGTACCCAGATTGCACCCAGATTGCAAATCTATGCTGTTTAGAGAGATCATGTGATTAACGTTATTTTTTATCCTGAAATAGCCAAATTTCTCCATAACCATCTGTTAAATAGTTCATCTATTAATTATTTATTTATTCACTTATCCTTCCCTTTATTGAATAAATGCTCTGGAGTTATCTACTCTGGTTTAGCCTCCTTGTCAGAAGCTGAGGATATAATGCTGAACAAGATATGACTCCTGGCTCAAAAAGATGAGACTCGATTGCAGGGAAACAGGAAAAACAACTAAACAAACAACTGAAATAGTAATTAATCATGTGGTGATGAGAGAGATGACAAAAAACTAACGAAGGATGTTGAGTCAGAGAATAAGGTGAGGCTTATCTCAATAGTGCACCCCAAGCAAGGAGGCTTAGGTTGTAATTGTCTGGGTATCTGCGCGACACACTTACAGTCCAGATGTTCAGAAGGCTAAATGGAAACCGGCTGGGCAGAAGCCATAGTCTTTCTTCAACCACTCTAATCAACACATAGGCATGTAGCAGGGAATAAAAACTTTATATAACTCTGATTGACCATGAGATAGAATTAAAATAAAATGTACTAACAAACTTAGAAAAAGAGCTCGTATACTAAGTGTCCTTATGAGCATGTTGCACACACTAGCAGTTCCAGTTCCTGTTTGTATGGGGAAACAGCCTTGACCAAAAGATTTTGTCTGATGCTGACTGGTTCTAGAGTGCTGACATTAAGGATCCACACCAGGACCAGTAAGGACACTGCCTGTAAACCCACGGCCTCTCCCTTGATCTCTTTGTTCTGCTTTCCCTCTCCCTCACTGTGAAAACCCCTGCCTGCACTGAGATGTTATGATGAGCTTTGGGACAAAAGTCTCCATCTTCTCAGGTGGCCAGAACTTGAATAAAACATTTGTCCTTACACCAGCACCTGTATCTTGTGTATTGGCTTTCGAAGCAGTAGACAGCTGAACTTGTGTTTGGCATTAGGCACACATGCCCTTAAAACACAAGGCTATTCTGGACCCAGAGGCAAGTAGGAAAAATTAGATTACACGATTGTTTCTTTTCCCATCTCTCTCCTATTGACAAGGTTTTCTTATATGCAGAGAGTTGCAGAAAACAGTGAGTGTTTAGATAAACTCTTCAAATCACTACTGACCTGCTTGACATCTGCTGGGGCTGCACAGCTTTCCACTCTGGAGAAGGAGTAGAGATGCAGAGTGAGGTTGTGATGTGTGTCCCTGAGTCTACAAAGTTATACCCATCCCAATCATTTCACCCACTTGCCTTGGTAAAGGAAATTCAAGCTTTCTTTAATCGGGTCTTTAAAATCAGAAGTGCTTAATTTTTAGCAAGAATTCTATAATATGAACAAGCAATAATGTGAATTGTCATCTGTGCAAATCATCCCTTAGAAATCCCTTAGAAATGAAGAATGTATTTTCTTCATTTTTGTGCAAGAGAGAACTTCATGGTTTTTTGATCCTCAACTCCCTCTCAACACTTGCACTTTAATCTGGCAGATGGTCCAGTGATATTGTTTAAGATATAGTCACAGGAAAATCTTTAATAAGTCTATTTGACAGAAGAATCATATGTAGAATCAAAATGACATAAGCAGTAAAAATATAGAGGGAGGCTAAGTGTTTTCTAAGAGCATTTTGTCCATTACAAGCCCAAACATTAATTTGGAAAGAAATGTTGTCTTTATATTATTCAAGCTTTGCATTCAGAAATATGGTATCACTGTTTGCTTAAATATTTTATCTCTCTCAGTAAAGTATTATACAGTTCTCCCTATAGGTCTTACCCATTTTCTTGTCAGTCTTATTCTTAAGTAATATATGAGATTTTGTTGGTGGTGGTGGTAGTGCTGTTGAGTATAAACAGTGGTTTCCATTATATGTTAAATGACTACCACTGGTTTGAAAAGCAGTTGATTTTTTCACATTATCTTATATTTGACCATCACTAACTCCATAAAATTTTGACAGTCACCTGAATAAAAACAGCATTCACAAAAGATGTGTCAACAGTCATTAAGACTAGTTTAGATCTCTATTTTTACTAACTAGTTATTTCAGAGGGTATTTTTCACTCCTAAGTGATTTACTTTGTTTGAAGTTTAGTACTATTTTTGAGTATTAGAGAATCCAAGCTACTCAATTTCAATATTGAAAAGAGTACAGAGATTTTAGTTTTGATCTATTTAGTTTTGATTTATTCTATTTAAGAATAAATTTTGCATATATCCCATGAGATTTTGAATATCTTTCTTCTTATTCCTTCTATTCTTTCTTTTGCTAGATACTATATTTCTTTATTATTTTAAAGTTTCAAAGACACAGAAAATAAACAATTTAAAATTTTTTTAAATCCACTTCCACCTATATACCTCTGATTGCCAATACCAAACCCAAGGTGCCTCTTTTGATTTCTTCCTGCCCGTCACCACTTCTTATCTATATCATTGTAATTTAGTCATGAAATATTATTCAAAAATATTTTTATGAAATTATCATATTTATAATTATTTAGACTTAACAAAGTATTTAATTGGAAGTTATATGTATTACTAATCTTTTTATATCATGATTCTCTATTTTCAATTTTGTTTTGTCTCTTAAAATCCAGAAAGCATTTTACTATATAATTTTCCAAGTCTTTGCATAGTTGAGCATTTTTTTTTCACAGCAAAGGAGAGTATAGAGCATATAAACATTTACCCACAATAAATAAAAGACACTGGAAATAAACTATTGATAAATTTTTTCATGTATTTTTAAATCTACATCAGGATTTTGCAGTGTGTAGGGTATTTTAAATGGTTAGGCCTAATTGAGTCAAGTATAAATATCTGAGAATAGAGAGAAGCAATGTTTCTTTCAAACACTGAATGTTGTATAAAATCTATAAAGATCTAGGAAATGTCCTACTTTATGAGGAATGAATGAAACATTTAACTGAGTTTAGTCTTCCCCTCATGTTCTTTTGAGTAAAACACCTGTGGTTCCATCTGCTAAATCTTTGCTCAGGGTGACAGGTGAATAGAGACTTTCTTCTTTTTGTGCTTAAACATCTTCAGAAACATAAAGGCCATTTGCGCCCTAAAGTTAGGTCACCTGCAAGTAAAGATTTTCATGCCGTGCAGCCCCACCCACTGCTCAGGTACATGATGCCATGCTTTGATTCCTGTCTGCCTTTGTTCCATTTGTCTTTGGTACATGGTTCTGCCTCTGTGATTTAGGCCACCCAGGAACTTGTCACTGGTGGAGACTCTTTAAAACTGTGATTCCCACTTCTCTCAACAATTACACTCTGCAAGAGGTCAAAATGAATATTCCAAGACTTCACACATGCTACCTGCCTACAACTGAAGTCACGTAATTCCCTGATTACATTTTAGTGGAGAAGCACTTCTTTGGGGAATATTCAAATTTGTTATTTTTCACTTTCATTACAATGAGGCAATCTAGGAAGATAACTTTCCTTTCATTTCATTTCTATGTCTGGTTGGGGTTACTCTGTAATTGCAATGATAGAAAGAAATCTCATAAAATATATCTCTGATAATATGACTAGTGTGTAGTTTAGCCATGTCTATTATTCAAAAATGCCATTTGTGGGATGGTGGGAGAAATGAAATTGGAGAGCTCTTTCTTTCTCAAGGGATACTTTCTTTTGTATTTTCTCACTATTCTCCCTTCTCTCTATGTTACTATTTTAGGTGGATCCCAGGCAGTTTCTTACTTGGGACACTTAGCTCTTGGAAAGTGGAATCAAGTGTAAGAAGCCATGATATGGGCACTTTCCGGAGTTCTGCTCTAAGGATTGGTTTAGAATTGCCAGATTAAATATGAAGTGTCTGGTTAAATTTGAGTTTCAGATAAGCAATGAATAATTTTTAGCATAAGTATGTTCCAAATATTGCAAAATACATACTTATACTAAGAAAATCATTCATTTTTCAATCTGAAATTTAATTTTTTTCTGTATTTTTATTTGCTACAACTGCCACCCTTAGGGTAGACTACACACAAGAGTGACATGTTGTTCATTGTAGATTATAACGGTAAGAAATGCTAGAGAGACTTAGAAGCAATTTCCAAACCAGGATAAAGATTGCATACTTGCATTTATGTGATGTATGCCTTTTAAATGCATATAGGGTCTGGAATGGTGGAAAAAGGACTGGTGATTTACAACAGGCTTGTCAAGAGTCGGGAGATTAGAATCCCGATGAAACCTCGGTACCAGGAGACGCTACTAAAAGTTCCCTGCTTTCCCTGAGTTCACTTTGGGCAATCAATCTTCTCAATGGGAAGGAGTAAGAATAAAATTGTCTTTCATCACACAACCCCCACAAGCCTCAGAGTATGCCCTGGAGTGTGTGCTAACATAATTTGGCATAATTATGAAATGTATTTTCAGTTTTAAATAGAATATATTAGAAAAAATAGAAATAACTTCCTTTTTGCAGGACATAAAGTTATATCATCCCATCTCCTTTATGAATGTCTCTTATTTCACCCTTTATAACTAGATCATCTTTTATCTCTCAGGTCTCAGATCACCTGCTGTAGAGAAACTTCCATTACCACCTCCCTCTCCAATTTATGTATCTTTCTCTCTCACAAGACTGAGAGTTCTTTTAGGACAAGAGTGTTTCTTATTGATCCCTGTCTCCTAACAATCCAGCAACCAGCAAAGTTCAAGCAAGTAATGTTTGCTGATTGAATAAAGAAGTGAAATCTGCAATAAAATTGCATGAAAATAGGAACCAACGAACAAATTTGGAAGTAAAGAGAGACTTCTGGAAGAATTCTAAAATGCACAATCACAAATCTTCAAAATAACATCAGAAAATCATTAAATGAGGGTAAAACTTAAAAAGAATACAATCAAAACAAATTTCAAGGTTTTGAGCCCTGCAAGACACAGGAAAATGCTTCTCAAATAAGCTTCTTCTATTAGCTAATTTTAAAAAATGTCTTCTATTAACTAATTTTTAAAAATCTATTAATTAGGTGGTAGAAGAGAGGATATTTAAACTATATACCACTGCATTCCTTAGCTCTCATTTAAATTTGAATGATAATATATAGCCAGTGGCAACTTACAGTGTCACTACCTTTTACAAAATCAAACTTGAAACACATAGACACAGACAACAGATGGTAACTGTAAGAGCAAAAGAGGGTTGGAGGTGGATGGAGGTGGGTAAAGGGGTGATAAATGGGGCAGAAAGGGACTTTGCTCTGGGCGATGGGCATAAGACGCAGTGTGGAAGTGATGTTTTGTTGAGGTGTACACTCGAAACTTCTATGGTTTTGTGGCCAATGTCACCTCAATAAATTCAATTTAAAAATAATAAATAAGCCCTGGTTGGTGTGACTGAGTAGATTGAGTGCTGGCCTGAGAACCAAAGGATCATGGGTTTGATTCCCAGTCAGGTCACATGCCTGGGTTTCGGTCCAGGTCCCCTCTAGAGTCTGTGTGAGAGACAACCACACATTGATGTTTCCTTCCCTCTTTTTTCTCTCTCTCTAGAAATAAATAAATAAAATTTTTTTAAAAGTTTAAAAAATAAAAATAATAAATAAATAAAAATAAACTATACTGTTGACAATAAAAATATTCATAACATTTAACTCAGAAATTCACTTCAACAAGTTAATTCAGGAATGCAAACTATTTTATCTACAAAGAGGTATACCAATTTATTATATATTGCAACACAGTACAAGAAACAACCTAACTAACCAGCAAGCAGAAAAACATACCTATGTTCAATTGGAAATTATTTACTCTTTAAACTAAGGTCTAGAAAAGTAGATTATACACAGAACTATTTATAACATTACATAAGTTGAAAAATACAATGAAATTGTAATCTTTACAAAAAGAGTACCAGGAAAAAAATGATCAGTGCAAATAGAACAAAATGATAACATTTTAGAAAGTGATTATTTAATATTCTCTATATGCCAGTCATTTTTCTATGAATTTTAAATACATTCACTCATTTAAGCCTATAGCAACCCTGAGATAAGTACTATTATTATTGCCAATTTATAAATGAGTATATAAGTGACAAAATTGTTAAATACTTGTTTAAGTCATACAACTCATCAGTAGAAGAGAGAACTCAGACCCAGGCAGTCTGGAGCCAAAGACAAGACTCATAGGTAAAACTATAATTATGTATCCAGATCGACACTTGTCACTTTTTAAAATTTTATATATATTGTATCATATTTCATGCAAAACAATTATATGTAGAAGTATAATGCATTACTTAATATATAATTTTAAAATAATGAGGTTCAATAAATCAGACCTTTGAAATATTAAGTGCTATTTTATCTGAATCTGAACTTCCTTGAATTCTGCCTTACAAAGAAGTCTTTTGACACTTTGATAGCTAATGAACAATGAGGTCCAAAAATGATGTTAAATTCTTCTCTATGGCAGATTGCATACCAGGGTATATTACTTAATTGAAATACCAGGAGGGTACTTGAAAATGACAAGATCACACTGAAGCTAGAAAGTAGTCTGGAGGCATAGGTGGAGATCAGCCAAGTGAAAAGGAAGCAGGTGTCTAAGTTAGATGGGAAGAGAGACAATTAGTAGCTCCCTAGATTTGCACAAAAACCTCCTGAGGCTCATGAAACCACTTCCCAGCAGGTGTGTAGTTTGATACCTGAGATAGCAAGGCGAGCTAAGGGACCTCAGGATAGCAGCTACAAAGCTGGAAACAGGGTTGCTACTCCAGGGAGGTGAGGGGTATGCGGCAATGCTCCCCACCTCCCTGAAGAGTACTGCTCCATTTCCCCTGGTGATAGTCTCTGGGAGGTGTGCTGTAAACACTCCGGGAAATGCATCCATTCTGCTGTTATTTCCTTTCTAGCATGGCACTACAGCAGCCTCTTTGCAAGTCAGACCAAGTTCAAAATCATCACACTTAGGTACAATCTATGGACACTTCACTAGCAAATCTGTGTTTGAATGATTGAAATCACAAATGTGAGCATTTCCTTATATAACCTACCTTTCTTTTTATCGTTGTTTAATGGACTTTGGAATCATCCAGTCAAAATTAATAGCAGATGACTAAGGTTTATCCTCCTTTTCAAGTTGAGCAGACCTCACAATGGCATTCTAGACAAGAATAACATTAAAGTATCCAATCAGGGAGGTATCGGGACACCTAGCTTTCTAATCTCATTCATGTGTTTCAGAGCAGTTCTAACGCCATCCCCCTTAGTTTAAGGGAGAAAGTATATTTGAACTCAGTAAGATGTTAGAAGTGAAATGGTAAAAGTCAGTTTATATATGCAACTCCCAGGCTAAGTGCTCTCACAGTATCAAATCATTAGAAGAAAATACCACTCCTGTAAATAATTATTACATCATGTCCTCTAACCACCAAGTTTCCTTCAATTAACACTAGTACTTAACACAAGTTAAACACAAAATACTTACTTACCACAGATAATATATACATATTGTCAAAACTTTTAATCTTATTTTATCTTGGTAACAACTTGAAAAGTAAAACATGACTATGCTTCATTTTACTAAATAAGGTACTTGTTAAGTGCTGTAGGACCAGTATTAAGAGAGCTCTCACAGTCCATTACAATTTCAAGCATTATGTTCCTCTTCTCCAACCATTACAAAGGTATATTAGAATGTGTGGAATATATATATTCCTGAATACAAAGGCTTTATGCTTTATGTGCTTAAACAGACTTTAGTGTTATTGTGTTTTATATGTTGTAAACCTTTTTCAATGCCTGATTGAAATAGAAATGTCCTAATTTGACAGTATTTGCCCACAGCAATGCCCTATATAAACACATATTCAGGCTGGGTGTTCTAAATGACATTAGTACTAAATCTTTATGAAGACAACTGCTGCAACATAATGCCTCTGTCTTCTGGATACACTGTATGCCAACAATGGGTACACTAGCTGAAATTTCAATGCATGTCTATTATGGATGTAAACAAACGGGCTTAACATCTTTATCTGAGTTTACTCTGCTCCACAAGTTAACTGTTACATTTGTGAAAGGGAATACTGCTACAGATACTCTATTAATGCTATGTCTTTCTCAATGCCAGTTCCTAGACAATGTTTAACACAATGTGCTAACACAGCCTGCACTTCAGGAAGAGCTTGTCAGAATGCTTGAATTCTATCCCCACAGTTCCTACTACTTGGAGAAGTCAAATAATTTTTCTAGAGTCAATTTCCTGGTCTCTGAGACATCTCAAAGCATTCAAATCCCATGAATCCATATATCTCGTCTAGAGGAAATTCTTGGTTTCTACTTTTTACTCAATAAAGAATATTTCACCTCCCTTATTATGCATGCGACTTGGGATGTGGAGCATTACACACATTCTTTCACAGAGGTTACCATGCCAAGACATAAACAAAATGGAAGAAATTACAAAGGACTATGATTATCACCATATATTTTTATAATTGTAAAATATAGTTGATATATTTTATAAACTGCTCTAGAATTTCAAAGAAAGAGCAGCAGACTTCTTCCTATAGTCAACAAATAGTAATAAAAGCCTTCCAGATGACAATGTGCTCAAGCCTTGAGTATCGTGGTTAAAAGGCAGGTCTGCTTCTAATATTTTGTTAGAGCCAGTGCAAGAATATAAATGGAGGCCTATATATCACCTGTCTGTATAAGTAAAAGTTAGACTAACAAACTATTAAATAGAGTATATTTAATCATCGTACTTTGATGAGCATAATTTTACAATGACCTGGAAGATCAAATTTAGAATTCTCAGGCTTACTTGCCTCTGGCTCTCAACCCCCACTCCTCCATCTTCTGCCCTTATTTTTCCATCTCTACCTCTGCTCAGTCCCCCATGTGTCCTCACGTTTGCCCTGTGGGTCCTCACATACGCTCCTGAGAACCACACAGAGTGTATACAAGAAATCTTAGGGAAAGCCAAAGCTCCCTCTGAGGAGCTGAAGACGTTTTAAAGGATAGCATTAAAACCATTCTAGGTGGAAAAAATAAGTAAGACCTTTGGTGGATGAAAACTTCCAGGCATGGTTGTAAAATGTTGAATTGTTCGATTTTGCTAGAGTTTCAACAAAACAAAAATATTAATGGTAAACTCATAAGAACAAACCTAGATTATAATGTCAAAGGCTGAAAAAGTTTAAACTGTATTGATAAGCAAAGAAGAGAGATTTGAAGGTCATTGAGCAGGGGTGACATAATCAAAACTATACTTCAGGAAGATTAATTTGGCAGCCAAATGTGGAATGAATAGATTAGAAGCAATACTGAAGGAAGCAAAGAGTTATAGCAGTAGTTTAGGTAAACAGTAATAAGACAGTTAACTAGAGCTGGGGTAATGCAGAAGAAAGGGCTGTGTGAAACAGTAGGGGGAGGAATTGACAGCCTTTGATGAATCATTGGTAATAGAAAAAAAGAAAAGATAAATCAAAGAGCCCTCGGAGGCTGTTTGGAGCTTCTGTGACAAAAAAGAAAAATGAATATTGGAAACCATCAGCAAGAAATTAGGAGGAGATAAACTATGGGGTGAACATGATGAGTAGCATTGACATATGTTGTATTATCAACATTAGCAAACCTCCACCCTGGTAAAAATGCCACTGAGGACTACAAATTCAGGTCCAGAACTCGGGAGAAGTTATCAAGTAATCATGTAAAGGGGTAAAACTCATGGCTGACTTTTTCATTTTTATTTCTTATAAATTTTATTGCATTTTTCATCACCCTTTATCCCCCTTACTTAAACCATTCTTTATGCAACTTAATTGCCCTCAGGTCTTGAAAATTTCTAGTGGTTCATAGTTTAATTCCTTAGTTTGTAGAGTTCCCAAAAATATGTGTCATCTTAAAAATGGTCATTTGCAGAGTTCGGGCCAGTTCCTTCACTTTGGCAAGCTCTACTTTATAATCAATAGCATAGCGGTCTGCTTTGTCAGGATTTGGTGAAAACAGTCCAAGTTTCTTCCCAGCATGAATCATTTCTGAGTGTCATAATGGTTAGTTCTGGGAATTTTGGATTTATCCAGATTTAAACTTTGTGCTTTTGTCTAACTTAATGTGCCAAAAACATTTTTTAGCTATCAGATGAACTATCTATTGGTTGATTTTAAAAGCACAAGTCTTTTGATCTCACTCATATTGGCTACTACTATACATACAAAAACCACTACATAACACACACACTCACACACAGTTCATGATCTCAGGCAACAATAAAGATGAGTTAAATGAGCTAATGCTTTTCTTCTTGTGTCTACTCAATAACGTTTTTCTAATACCTACCTTTCTCTTGCCCCAAATGCACTTCAATATTTGAGTCGGTGAAAATCTTAAGATGACTGCCACAAGTGTCATGATGGGGAAGCCATGGTAAGAAAACCTCAGTCTTTAGGCAAACAGAAACTACACTGGACTTCTCCTCAGAGAGGAACAAAGGGCTGTAAGAGGTCATAGTAGGTCACTGCAGTTTAATCCCTCTGCTATGTCTACTTTAGACAAAATGTAGGTATCAAAGCTTTTTCCACTATCAATGTCTTAACTTTCAGAGTTGATAACTAGTCCCATATCTAAATAAATATTTGAGTATTTTATGTCTACTCAACATATACCTTTAACCCGAATAACAGAGAGGAATGTATGGTTAAGTATGACAGGGTGAATGCAAACTTCCAGATGTTTATAAAAGAAAAATATAAACTTACATTTCATTGATGACTTTCAGATACCAAAAGGTTCAAGCTTCTAAAGTGGGCCACATTACACTGATAAAAGGTATTTTGCAAAACAAAAAATGCAATACAGACTAATATAACCAAAACTATAAATAACATTGAAATGGGTTATGACTTGTAGGATAGCTCATTGCATTTGACCTTCTACAGTCAACCAGGGTCTGGAAAAAAGACAATCTGAGTTCCCTAACTTCTTATGATCCCCTTGGCCCTGAGTCTTAAACATAAGGTCTCTCCAGAAAAAGTTCAGCCATTGTTAATATAATGAGAACTATTTGCATAACATCTGTGTAACCTGGCAGCCAAGGAGAGTGGACTGGAATGCATATGTGTGAACAATGACAACTTCGCTGTACTAGTCAGTGGGGGCAGCAGACGGCATTGAGCATGTGTGTGTACTGTGTGGCTATTGCATTCAAATGACTGAGCAAGTACAGTAATGAATCTGCATCAAATTTTGCTTTAAGCTTAAACATCCTCCACAGAAACTATTTGGATGATTCAGAAGGCTGCAGGTATGGGCTACTGGTGACTGATTGGCAGCTTCATCACAAAAATGTGCCCACTCATGCATCATACCTCATGCAGAGTTTTTAGGCAAAACATCAAATCACCTAGGTGACTCAGCATCTCTAGGGGCCATATTAGGCAGCCTGCAACTTCTGGCTTTTCCAAAAGCTAAGATAACCTTTGAAAAGGAAGAGATTTCAAACCATCAGTGAGATGCAGGAAACTACAGCAGGGCAGCTGATAGCAATTGGGAAAACTGAGGTCCCAAGGTGGCTACTCTGAGGCATCATTGTCCTACATACAACATTATTGTATCTTGTAGTTTCTTCAGTCAATGTCTCTATTTTTCATATTACATGGCTGGATAACTTCTGGACAGATCTGATCTCATACATACATGTAACTATCAGAGCGATTTGTTAATAAGTGAGCAACTGTCAAAGGGACAAACAAGGATTTTCTGAAAGGATATGAAACTTTCTTTTAAAGGTAATGAGCCTTAAAAGTAAATTTCTAGGAAGATAAAAAAAAAACAGAAGGAAGACAAGTTGAACATTCAATTTAAGTCTGAATTATGGAATTAAACTAGTAAGTGCCATTATTGATTCTGGAGTGTAGTCTATACAGACATTTTTAAAATATAGTAAGGAATCTTTTTGATGTATCTCTTCTTCACTCACCATATGATATTCATTTTCTGAATTTCTATACTAACTTACATTAAGTAATAATTTTTGTCTTCTACTTTTCTAAACATAGAAAGCTATTAGAACTTTAGATCAGCATTACTGGATTGGAATTTATGAATTGAAATGTCCCTCGGGCTTAAATACTTTGAAATGCCCTGAGGACCCATTACTACCCTTGTGGAACTTAGTAGACTGATGTTCTCAGATTTGGAACCCTGGTTTGAAGTATTAGGCATGCAAAATGACCTAAAATGCTGTTCAGACAAGCCACTAGAACCATGGGTAAGTCAGAGGGTCCAAGGTTTATGACTAGAATTTTTTAGGCAAGAGAAGAAAAAGTGGACCCGGGCAATAGGCCAGGTTTGATAAAAGAAAGAAACCAGGCTGGTGAAAAAAGCTCAAGTTAATCACATGAAAGACTCATAGGAAAGAGCAAGACAAGTATAAGTAATCAAAACCTTGAATGACCAATATATAAGCCAAAAGTGTGCTGAAATAATAGTAAACCTGGTTCAGTGGCCTAGTCAAGGAATCTCACTGCAGGGAAGTGGATAGAAGTCAGGTTACAACAAATTCAAATGTAAAAAAAAAATTACATCTAAGCTAAACATCTATGGGAAAACTCAGAACCTCCAGGAAATCCTGTGATTGGGAAAGAGTCATTATCTCATTCAAAGGATAATTCTTCAGGGATATTTTCATAAAGGCCTTAAAAAGCTTGAAAAGAGAGTGGTAAACAGAAATGTCCTCAAGCATTATAAATTAAAAATAAATTAAAAGAATCACAGGTTTAGTTAGCTCCATTGAACACAGATATACAAGAGGCTTCGGGCATAGCACAGCAAGGTTTCCCATGAATTTAAATGGTGTAAAATGAGAAATAAGATTCAGGAGACTCATGAAATAAAAATGTAGGTTCTGAGCAATGTCAACACAAGTTTAAAGTCAGGACTCAGAGCTTCCTGCACCTAAAGTTGATGGGGTGCCACCTCAACTCTATCTGCTCAGTGTCCTATTGTGCTTTAGTTTTGCAAGTCTGATCTTTAACTGTGAATCTCCTCCTCCTCATTGCCCAAAGGTGGAATGTAATGTCTTTTGAAATCACTTTTCCTGGTTGAATATTTTAAATCTCAGGCTGTGTTATACAGAATGTACAGGACATTGCACCAGTTCACAGGACAGCTTTAGCAATAACATTTTATCTATAAGCACTATTAATGACAATGGAAAGGCAGCGAACTTGATGATCCATATGTATCTGTTAAAACTGCTGGAGCAGAATAGACAATAAAGAAGGAAGTAAAATGCATTATGGAAAACCAGCATGAGGCCAATAACATTGAAAAAATATTTGGATTCTTTGTTTTTCAACTTATATGTCATGTATGTGTAGGATAAATCTATTTTTTAAAATCAATATCAAAATACAGATACTGAAACCAGGAGGTTAGAAAAAAGTATTACCTGAAAATTTTAATGATTTGCTTTGATTTTTTTTAAGATTTTATTTTATTTACTTTTAGAGAGAGGGGAAGGAAGGGAGAGAGAGGGAGAGAAGCATCAATGTGTGGTTGCCTCTCACACGCTCCCTACTGGGGACCTGGCCCACAACCCAGGCATGTGCCCTGACTGGGAATTTAATGAATGACTGTATTTCACAGTCCAGCACTCAGTCAACTGAACCATACCAGTGAGGGCTGCTTTTGATATTTTTATATGTTCATGTTTTTGTTTAAGAATCTAGTGAAAGAATGAAAGCACAACTACAATTAGTAAGATATGTAACAGATAACCAATAAGGTAGAAGAAGTTTCTGTTTCTAAGCTATGAGTATATCTCATAATTGTTAGGAGGTTAAATAAATATTACAAATGCATAAAGATTAATAATGTATACATTTTATGGACTAAAAAAATAAAGCAACTTTTAGCCCTGGCTGGCATAGCTCAGTGGATTGAGCGTGGGCTGCGAATCAAAGTGTCACCAGTTTGATTCCTAGTCAGGTCACATGCCTGGGTTGCAGGCCAGGTCCCCAGTGGGGGCCATGTGAAAGGCAACCACACATTGATTCTCTCTCTCTCTCTTTCTCCCTCCCTTCCCCTCTCTAAAAATAAATAAATAAAATCTTAAAAAAAAAATAAAGCAACTTTTAAAAACACCGTAAGTTTGGTGGAAATATTATATGTATATGAGCCTATTTAATTTTAGTTAGTGATGACTGATCTTGTCATAAAAGCAGTATAAAAATCTTGAAGTGAAAGATAAATAGGGACCTAAGTTTTAAAAAGCAAATAAATATAAATAAAATTAAGATGCAAATGATAACTCCAGTGAATATATACTTACAATATAGACTGCAAAACATTGAAATGTTTTATGCTTCTTTACTGCATTTTTCCATTACCATTTTTACCCCATTTACTACCCCTCCCTCCCACACTCATCACTCTGTTTTCATGTCCATGAGTCCTTTTTCTGGCTTGCTAAATTCCTCCAATTCCTAACCTCTTCCCCCAACTGTCATCCTGTTCTCAATCTATGAGTCTGTCTCTATTTTGCTTATTAGTTCAGTTTGTTCATTAGATTCCACACATGAGTGAAATCATATCGTGCTTGTCTTTCTCTGACTGGCTTATTACATTTAGTATAACATTCTCCAGGCCCATCCATGCTGCCTGTCACAAGTGGTGAAATTTTCTTCTTGTTCATGGCTGAGTAGTATTCCATTGGGTAAATGTCCCATAGTTTTATCCACTCATCTACTGATGGACACTTGGGCTGCTTTCATATCTTAGTGATTGTAAATAAGGCTGCAATGAACATAAGGGGTGCTTAGGTTCTTTCAAATTAGTGTTTTGGATTGTTTCAGATATTTTCCCAGAATTAGTATTGTTGGGTCAAAAGTTAGATCCATTTTCAATTTTTTTGAGGTATCTTCATACTGCTTTCCACAGTGGTTGCACGAGTCTACATTCCCACCAACAGTGCAAATGGGTTCCTTTTTCTGCACATCCTAGCCAGTGCCCACCTTTGTTGATTTATTGATGCTAGCCATTTTAATGGGTATGAAGTGATATCTCATAGCAGATATATTTTGCATTTCTCTGATTAGCAATGTTGAGCATTTTTTTCATATATATATTGGCCATCTATATGTCCTCTTTGGAGAAGTGTCTATTCAAGTCCTTTGCCCATTTTTTAATTGGATTGTTCGTTATTTTAGTGTTGAGTTTTGTAAGTTCTTTATAAATTTTTTATATTAACCCCTCATCAAATGTATCAGTGAATGTGTTCTCCCATTCCATGGGTTGTCTTTTTATTTGTTGCCAGTTTCCTTTGCTGTGCAAAAACTTTTCAGTTTGATGTAGTCCATTTGTTTACTTTTTTTCTTTTGTTTCTTTTGCTGGGGAAATATATCCAATAAAATATTGCTGCAAGCAATGTCCAGGATTTTATTGTCTATGTTTTCTCCTAGGATTTTTATGGTTTCAGGTCTAATATTTAAGTCTTTAATTCATTTGGAATTTATCCATGTGTGTGGTATAAGAATGTGGTCTAGTTTCATTTTTCTGCATATATCTGTCCAATTTTCCCAACACCATTTTACTGAATAAACTATATTTAACCTATTGTGTGTGATTGCTTCCTTTGTCAAATATGAATTGACTATAAAGGTGTGGGTTTCTTTCTGGGCTCTTTATTCTGTTCCATTGATCTATGTGTCTGTTTTTATGCCAGTACCATGCTGTCTTCATTACTATGGCCTTATGGTACAGTTTGATATTAGGTAGCATGATTCCTCCAACTTTGTTCTTCTTTCTCAGTATAACTGTTACTATGAGGGACCTTTTGTGGTTCTATACAAATTTTTGAAATATTTGTTCTAGTTCTGTTAAATGTGTCATCGGAATCTTCATAGGAATTTAGTTGAATCTATAGATTGCTTTTGATAGCATGGACATTTTAATAATGTTGATTTCCTACCTATAAACACAGTATGCACTTCCACTTATTTGTATCTTCTTCGGTTTCTTTCCTCAGTGTCTTATAATTTTATAAGTACAGGTCATTTACATTCTTAGTTAGATTTATTGCTAGGTATTTTATTCTTTTTGAAACAATTGCTTATGGGACTGTTTTCTTAATTTCCCTTTCTGTTAGGTTATTATTTTCATGTAAAAATGCAACTGATACCTGAATATTAATTTTTGTATTCTGCTGCTTCGCTGATTTCATTTATCAGTTCTAATAGTTTCTTGGTGGAATCTTTGGGGTTCTTTATGTATAGTCCTATATTCTTAGTAGAAAAAGTCTTAAATATAGGAAAACCAGAAAAGATAAAAAAGGCAAAAGATTTGAAAACTTTTTAAAAAAATACAAATAGTCTACTAAAATGTGAAAAAAATGTCTTTATCTTTTTTTTGTAAATAAGAAATCCAAATTTTAATCCAAGGTAATATTTGATTGGAAATTATTGAATGTTTAAATATATAATAATATCTAGGGTAATGAGAAAATGGAGATTATAGACCTTGTATATGATTTTTAAGATTCTTTTTTATTTTTAGAGAGAGAGAAAATGAGGAAGAAAGAGAAGGAGAGGAACATCAATGTACAAGAGAAACATCAATCAGCTACCTCTTGCACACCGCCAACCAGGAGGAACCTGGCCTGCAACCCAGGCATGTGCCCTGACTGGGAATTGAACCAGTGGCCTTATGGTTTTCAAAATGATGCCTAATCCACTGAGCCACACCAGCCAGGGTGACCTTTTATATGCTTTTGGTTGAAGCAGAAGTTGGCGTATATTTTTCACAATTTGTCGATCTGTAGTGATTCTAAGTATTCATGGGCTTTAGTTTTTATAAATCAATTTATAGAAATTTAATGAGAAGGTAATTTTTCAGAACGTGATTTAGAAGAGGAAATAATTGTATAGAATCTACATGTCTATTGTTTATACGATTACTATATAAATTATATCCATAAAATTGTACATATAAATACAGATTTTAGTTACTTTTTCAGTTTTCTATTTTTAGATAACAAAGCAAAGATTAAATTTCCCCTTTCTGTCCTTAGATATTACATGTGAAGTAAAATATAACAAAAATATAAACTTTAATCTTCACAAAGCCAAAAGATATCTATAATCCTAAACATAGCAAGGGTCAAAGATGAGTGCAGCAGCATGCTGAGGGATGATATTGAGGCTGCAGATCTCATAACAAAGCCAGCAAAATGGTTTTCAAAGGTATGTGGCATATACTACTGGGAGAAATCCAGGAACCTGTTATTTACAAAATAGGGACAAGCTGATGGCAGGAAGCTTTCTGGCCCTAAACTAGCAATAAGTTGATGCTAGAGAGGTTATCTTGAATGAGGAGTTGCAGTGGCAAGACTATTAGCAGGAAGAGGTCTGTCATCAAAGCAGAGCAAAGGAAGATATGCACCGTTGGCAGCCCTACAGCTTCCGATCTCTGCAGGCCAGCTAAAAATAAATGCCAAAAGAATCGACACATCCTAACCCTGCTATAAGAAAACTACATTATAAGCCAGAATAAATACCTGGTAGTGTGAAACATGGTTCTACCCTGGCCCCCATATGATTTTCCTGCAAATGCTGGTCCAATAATTTAGTTCAATAAAATATGTGTGAAGTTTCAAAATAAACATGACAGAAAACTACCAGTGGCACAAGAAAAAAATATTTCAGATAAACAAAGAGAGAAAAAAGATGCTTTTATAGAAAGAAATAAAAATTATGATCAAACAGCATGACAAATTAATATTTTAATTAACAAATCACCTCTAAAAATATGTCAAAACAGGCTAAAAACACATAGAGAAGATACAGTAAATGAACAGAAATCAAGCAAACAGTGAAAATATGAATTGGTAGAGATCAGGAAATAATTTAGAGGTAAAAATAAACTATCACAGTAATGAAGATCTCACAGGAAGAGGTGCAGAAGAGAAAGACACAGCTGAAGCAAGATGGTGGAGCATAAAGACCTAGCACACATACACCAATTCAGCAACAACTTATAAACAAATTCTCTTTGGGACATCCAGAAACAGAAAGGTTCCTGCCCACCAGGTGAATGTGAAACCGGAGTCACTGAGGATGATAGGGATATTTGGGATACCCCCTCACCAGGATCTCTACGCCTGGCACAGCACCATGTCATCTGGGAGGCTCCCAGCTTCCAGCTTCTCCCAGGGAGAGAAGGATTTGGTTTGTACAACCAACGGCCAACTTTTCTGAAGGTCCTCTCCAGAGCACAGGCTTTTGTCTTGCTGGTCTTGGATCTCTGATGGAAAAGTACAATGAATGTCACCACTTGAGGGAAATTGGAGACAGTGGCTCCCCACTGCTCACCATAGGGCAATGGACAAAAATCCCAGCCCTCAGTTTCCCCCTGAGGAGGGAAAGTGTTGGTCCCTGCATCTAATACCCCAACTTCTATGGGGCTGCCCAAAGAACTAGCATTTGCCTTAGAGCTCTGACAGTTCCAGCATAGAATAGCTACCTGGAGAGGATGGAGATAGCAGCTTGACTGTGAGATGCAATAGCTTCCACCCCAACTCTGCTCAGCACAGAATGAGAAGAAAAAACCACAACTTCTTGCCTCTCCCTGTTAAGAAAAAGGGTTAGTAGAAGTCCCCAGATTCTTTGGTCAAGCTTACTAGTGGTAGATGTCTCAGAAGGCCAGTCTATAAAATTGGTAAAGGTGCCTGCTAATTCTAATGTGCAAATGCCAACACAGAGTGTCAAGGACTACAAAGAATCAGTCAAAGAGGTTCTAAACAAAGAAACAAGATGAATTGCAGAAAACTGATCTTAATGAAATGAATTTATATGATTTGTCTGATAAAGAATTCAGAATAACTGGCGCACAGATGCTCACTAAAATGAAGAGAGTAATGCATGAACAAAAATGAAAATTTCAACAAAGAGATAAAAATATTAAAAAGACCCAAACAGAAGTCATAGAACTAAAGAACATAATAATTGAACTGAGAAATTTACTACAGAGGTTCAACATCAGACTAAATTAGGCAGAAGAAAGAACTGGAAAACTTAATTGCAGGTCATTGGAAATACGTCAAAAGAGTAAAATTTGAAAGAATAAATAGAGCAAAGGAAGTTTAAGAAACTTATGGACACAAACAGACAAATAGATGCATTATGGGAGTCTCAGAAGGAAAAGAGAAACAGAAAGAACCAGAAAGGCTTTTAAAAGAAATAAGAGCTTAAAAAATTCCAAATCTGGGGAAAAAATGAACATACAGATCCAAGAAGCTGAAAGGACTTAAATTTTGATGAATCAAAAGAAATTCAAACCAAGACACATTATAATCACTGTAAAAGGTCAAAGAAGGAATCTTGAAATCAGAAAGCAAAGAACACTTTTCACACACAAGGGAGGCCCTCATAATATAATTAGCATATTTTTACTAGAAACTTGGCAGGCATGAAGAGAGTGATATGATATATGCAGAGTGTTGTAAGAAAATAACACAAGCCAAGGATATTATATATCTGGCAAACTGTTCTTCAAAAAGAAAAATAAAAGCTAAGGGTATTCATCAAGACTAGACCAAATTGTAGGTAAAGTTAAAAACGTAAACAGAGAAACAATCTTGTATTACTCTAATGGTGGTGGGTAAATCACATCTTTTCATCCCTATTAAATTTATTGAGGTAACACTGGTTAACAAAATTATTCGGGTTTCAGGTGTATAATTCTACAGCACATCACCTGTGCACTGTACTGTGTGTTCAACATCCCAAGTTAAGTATCTATCCATCACCATTTATCCCCCCATGCTCTCATCCACCTTAAAACACTTTTCATTAGAGTATAAAAGTTAAACTACAAAAGTATTATAAATAACTACAACTGAAATATATATTTAAAAATATACAAAATGAACAGATGTAAATTCTGACAATAATAACATAAAGCAGATGGGGAAAAAGTTAAAGTGTAGAATTGTATGCATTTGAACTTAGATGTTATCAGCTTAAAATAGGCTGTTTAAACTATAAGATATTTTATGTAAGCTTAAGGTAACCACACACTCACATAAAATGTCTACAGAAGTTACACAAAAGCAAAAAATAAAAAAAGTACTATTGTTTTAAAATAAACAAAACAGGAAAGAAGGCAGCAAGAAAGAAAAGATGAACCAAAGAACTATGAGAATAACAAAAATAAACCAACACAATGGGAATAGTAAATCCCTATCTATCTATAATTACTTTTCATTTAAATTGATTTAATTCCCCAATTAAAAGACATGGAGTGGATGAATAAATTTAATGAAAATAACATCCAGCAATATGCTGTCTACAAAAAAACTTACTTTAGAGTTAAAGACAAATATCCTGAAAGTAAAGGGATAAAAAAAGATATTACATGCAAATGGTAACCAAAAGAGAATTGCATACAATTTGTATCTGGAAGGGAAAAGAGATAGTCATACTTACATCAGACAAAACAGGCTTGAAGTCAAATTGTGTTGAGATGGTGAAGGGAAAAATATAATGGTCAAAGGGTAAGACACAGCAAGAAGACACAGCCATTATAAATACAAATGCATCCAACATCGAAGTAACTAAATTACAAGATGTAACGTAAGCATTGACAGAGCTGAAGATGTAAGTGGATAGAAATACAATAGGAGCAGAAGACTCCAATACCCTACTTTTAATAGTAACTAGAATATTTATAAATTTTATCAATAAAGAAATAGAGAAGTTGAACAACACTATAGATTATTTGGATCCTTACACATACATACAAAACATTCCACCCAACAGCAAAAGAACACACATACTTCAATGTATATGGAATTTTCTCCAAGACAGATCACATGTTGAGTCACAAAACAAATCTCAACAAATTTTAAAAGATTGAAATTTATAGCAGTATCTTTATTGAACAAAATTGAGTGAATCTAGAAATCAACATCAGAATGAAAACTGGAAAATTAACAAATATGTGAAATTTTAAACAACTAGCTTTTGAACAACCATTGAATCAAAGAAGAAATAGTAAAGAAAATCAGGAAACACCTCAAGACAAATAAAAATATAAATACAACATACCAAAATGTACAGTATGCAACAAAAGCAGAACTAAGAAGAAAGCTTATTAAAGTAAATGTCTACTTGAAAATGTGATTTCAGATAACCAAACTTTATATCTCAGGAGCTAGTAAGAATAACAAAGGAAGCCCAAACTTAGTGTAAGAAAGAAAACAAAGATAGAACAAAAATAAATAAAATGGAAAATAGAAAAATAGAAAATTCAATAAAACTGAAAGTTGGGATTTTAAAAATATAAACAAAATTGCCAAAATCTTAGGTAACAAAACTAAGGAAAAAAATAGAGAAGACAAATAAATAAAATCAGAAATGAAAGCAGTAACATTAAAACTGCTACAGAAATACAAAAGAAACATTAGTGACTATTATAAACAATTATTCACCAACAAACTGAATAACCTAAAAGAAACAGATAAATTCCTACAAATGCACAACCTACCAACACCAAATCATGAAGAAATAGAAAGTATTTCTAAGCAGACCTATAACTAATACAGAAATTGAATAAGTAATCAAAACCCCCCCAACAGTGATAAGCCCAGGGCCAACTGGCTTCATTGGTAAAATCTATCAAATACATAAATAAAAATTAATGCTAATCTTTCTCAAAATCCTCAAAAAATTAAAGAAGGAATACTTTCAAATGTATTTATGAGTTTAGCACAGCTCTCATTCCAAAACCAGAGAAAGACATAAGAAGAAAAGCAAACTACAGACCAATATCTTTGATGAATACAGATATAAAAATCCTCAACAAAATTCTGACAAATCAAATTCAAGAACACATTAAAAGGATCATACATCTTGATCAAATGAGATTTATTCATGGGCTGCAAGGATAATTCAGCATATGAAAATCAATTAATGTGATAATATTAAAAGAATAAAAGGTAAAAATTATGTCATCATGTTAATGGATACAGAAAAAGCATTTGACAAAATTCAATATCTGTTAATAATAAAAATTCTAAATGTTTAGGTATAGAAGAAATATACCTCAACATTATAAAGGCCATATATAAGCAACTGAGTCAGTCTATGAAATGAGAGAAAATATTCACAAATCATATATCTGATAAGGGGTTAATATCCAAAATATTTCAAGAATTCCCACAATTCAAAATCAAAAAAGGAGAATAATAATAATAACCCAATTTTTAAATGTACAAAATATTTCAATAGGCATTATTTCCAAACAAGATATATAAGTGGCCAACGACATTTTAAAATGTTCAATATGACTAATTATCAGACAAATGAAAGTCACACCACAATGAGATATCACTTCCTACCTGTTAGGGTGGCTATTAGCCAAAAAAAAAAAAAAACCACACATGTTGGTGAGGATGTAGAGAAACTAGAACCCTTGCACACTGTAGGTAGAAACACAAAATAGTTTAGCTACTGGGGAGAAGAGTACAAAGGTTTCTCAAAACAATAAAAGCAGAACTACCATATGATCCAGTAATCTCACTATGATATTTTCCCAAAAGATAGGAAATACAAATCTCAAAGAAATATGATACTACCCCTCCCATGATCATTACAGAACTATTACCAATAGCCAGGAGGAGAAAGCAGATTAAATGCCCATCCACAGAAGAATAGATAATGAAATGTATGTATACTTACAATGGACTATTATTCAGCTTTAGAAAGAAGAAAATTCTGTATTATGAGACAACATGGAAGACACTCAAGGTCATTACACTTAGAGAAAAAAGCCAGTACTTAGACTGATACTGCATGATTCCACTTGCATGTGATATCTAAAATATTCAAGTTAATAAAATCTAAGAGTGGAGTGATGGTTGCCAGGGGCTCGAAGTAGGGTAACTGGGGAGTTACTAATAAAGGGGCATGAAGTTTGAATTAAGCAAGAGCTGCTATAGGACACTGCCTCTTTGGTCAACAATAATGTACATTAAAAATTAATTGGGAGTTAAGCTCATATTAAGTGTTCTCAACCATGGTAAAATGAAATTTTAAAAAAAAAGAAAGGAAAGGAGAAAAGAAAACAGAAAAGAGAGAAGAAAAAAAAATGTTTCTGGATACCAGTGTGGCTCTCGTCATTAACTCAAGAGAAAAGCTTATAGCACTTTCTACCTTGCTGTATTAGTTTTCTAGTGCTGTATATAAAATCACCACAAACTTAATGACTTAAAACAATATCTGTTAATTATCTCACAGTCAGAAGTCCAGGGAACCCCTAGTCATCTCCATAGGGCTGAAATCAAGAGGTTAACCTGGCTAAGCTGTTATCTGAAGTCTCAGGGGAACAAGACACTTTCAAGATCATCCATGTTGTTGGCAAAAAGTGTTTCCTTACAGCTATCATTCTGCGGTCCTTTTTCTTGCCGGCTGTCAACCAGAGGTCACCATCAGCCCCTATAGGCTGCCCATGTTTCTTAACTAATGGCCCTCTTCATTTTCAAGCCAGCAACATCAAATCAAATCGCACCCATGCTTCAGATTTTTCTGGCTTCCTCTTTTGCTACCAGAGAGAGAAAATTATCTGCTTTTAAGGGCTCATAGGGTTGGATTAGGCCCATCTGGATAATCTCCCTGAAGATCAAATGTACCATGTGTTATGGGTTGAATTGTAATTTGAAATTCTAATCCCTACTATCTCATTGTGACCTTATTTGGAAGGAGGGTCTTTAAAAGCTAATCAAGCTAAAAATGAGGTTAAGGTGGGCCCCAATGTAATATGACTAGCCTCCTTGTAAAATAGGAGGAATTTGGACATGGAGACAGACACACACAGAAGGAAGCTAGTGTGAAGAACTCCCTGTGAAGACAGAAGCAGAAATTGGACCAATGCAGCTGCAAGCCACGGAATACCAAGGATTGCCCACCACCAACAAGCTAGGTAGAGTCAAGGAACACTTTTACCCCAAGTCTCAGAGAGACATTTACCTCTCAGAATTGAGGCAATAAGTCTCTATTGTTAAAAAATTAAAGAAATACATAGACTTTTGCTAATTCTCTAATGGAGAATTAGCAAAAGGCAAAATACACAAAAACTCGAAAGTGTTAGCTGAGGAAAAATATGGAGCAAATAAAATTTTTAAATAGTTTTAAAATAAGTTTATAAAGTAAAATGTTATTTTATTTTTTTTTTCAGAAATCAAAAGTAACCTGAATATGTAGACAGGAACATTACATCATATCTCAAAAATAGCTGCCTAGGATTATTTATCACTAGAGCCTCACACTGATAAAATTTCTGGACTTCAAAAAGGTAGAGGGAAAAATCACTAACATTCAACTTTGGAAAGGGTTAAAAACCTGAGTGGTTGTATAACAACTTAAGAAAGTAAAAGGGTCTTTCCTCTATTTTACTGAAATTAAATGAACAGGTAATTCCTATGTGCACTAATACTTTATGGGCAGAAAAAAAAAAAAGGAAAGGTTCCAAGACCATCCTAAGAAGCTAACATAAATCTGATTCCAAAAGTCATTAAATATACCACCTAAAAAGAATGCAATAGACTAATCACATTTATAAACCAAAATAAAACTTTAGTAAATTAAATTAAATATAGTTTAAGAGTAATATACCATAATCCATATAGCAAACTCAGAATATATGGAAGGTTGTACTAACAAATCCACCAATAAAATTCTTGACATAGTTGATTAAAGGGCAAAAACAAATAAAAATAAAACAGGCAAAACCACTTTATGACTTCTAAATGAAGGGAAAGTAAGTAGGATCAGATAAAAGTTATCTACAGCCATATACAAGGGGAATAATATAATCCAAGAGAAATAAGACTAATCATATTAAAATTGGTATTATCAATGCCATCATTTATTATTTTAAGAGCAGTTTTACAAAGCATAACAAAACTTTAAAAATAAATTATCAGTATGTATATTAAATGAAAGGAACTTTCACTATTCACAATCAGGTCAGATAAATTAAAAAGCATACGAACTTACAAAAGTATAAAAAGATTCACAAATAATCTGAATTACAAGTTAGAATAAAAGAAATATTGGAACAGAAAATGTTTTCAAAGCTATAGAGAAACAAACACTGTCTAATTAAAGGAAAAATGTAATGTGTACATCAGAGAGAATACTCCCTCTTGGAAATCCATGTGCCCAACAACAATCGGCATTGTGACATGTCCTGGCAACGTTACTGGACTTGGTATAGTAAATAAGCAGATCACTTATAGGAGGAAAAAATAAAAATAAAACATAATAATCAAGTACACAAAAAGAGGCATAGAAGAATTAATGATATAATAAGGTTATTTATGTATGAGTTCATTTGTGTATGAATTTACAAGTATTCTGTTCTAAAAACAGGGCTATGTATAATCATTTGAAAAGATACAAAAACATAATTGAGCTAAAAACAGTGGACTTTTAAAAGTTGAGAAAATAGCTACTTCCTCTAGTTTTTCAAAAATAAACATCTAGAAAATGTATTAATTTCAAAATTATGTACAAATCCTCTAAGGTGCATTCTCCCAAGCTACAGCAAGCTCAGTAAATATATTTATAAATACATACATAAATATGACAAGTATATTTCAGGTGGTCTTTTCTTTGGTTGTTGGACTTTAGCACCTGCCTCAGAAAAGTTGTTTAAAAGATTTATGTACATCCTTAACATGGAATATTCTGCAACTTTAATAACATGGACAGATCTCCAAGACATATTTTTATATGAAAAGGCAAGTTGCAGAGCAATATGGAAAGTATATTCCAATTCATATTGTAAAAAGAATTCCATATGTAAAAGAATTTATGCAAGTAAATACAGTGAAAATGTACTCAAATTTGAATATCAAATTATCCATGGGGGAGAGAAGAGTAGGGAGATTTAAATAAAATTTAAATTTTTATTCCATCTATTTCAGAAATGTTTGGAACTTTCAAAAAAGTATTTTCATGCATTTTGTGATTAAAAATTAAAATATATTTTTGAAAGGGCTATCTGACAAAGAACTAAGAAACCTCCAAGTGCCAGCAACTTAAATGAATTGTTAATTAACATTATTATGCAAATTTTCTGATATTTGGGGTTTTTTTGAATTTTTAATTATATTTTATTGTATGCTATTACTGTTGTCCTCATTTTTCCCCTTTGCCCCCCACCACCCAGTACCCCCCCCAACTGCCTTTGGCAATTCCTCCACCATTATTCATGTCCATGGGTCCTGTGTATAAGTTCTTTGGCTACTCCATTTACTATGCTTCACATCCCCATGGCTATTCTGTAACTACTTATTTGACTTCCTCTATTTTAAAAATATATTTTATTAATTATGCTATTACAGTTGTCCTATTTCCCCCCTTTATTCCCCTCTGCTCTGCACCCCCATCACATCCACATTCCACCCTCTTAGCTCATGTCCATGGGTCATACATGCAAGTTTTTTTTGACTTGTGCTATACTATTTCCTATACTATTCTTAACCTCCCCCTGCCTATTTTGTACCTACCATTTGTGCTTCTTATTCCCTGTACCTTTTCCCCCATTCTCACTCCTCCCTCTCCCCACTGATAAACCTCCATGTGATCTCCATTTCTGTGATTCTGTTCCTGTTCTAGTTGTTTGCTTAGTTCATTTTTGTTTTTTTTAGGTTTGGTTGTTGATATTTGTAAGTTTGTTGTCATTTTACTGTTCATAGTTTTTGATCTTTTTCTTTTTCTAAGTCCTTTTAACATTTCATATAATAAGGGCTTGGTGATGATGAACTCCTTGAACCTGACCTTATCTGCAAAGCACTTTATCTGCCCTTCCATTCTAAATGCTAGCTTTGCCGGATAGAGTAATCTTGGATGTGTGTCCTTGCCTTTCACAACTTGAATACTTCTTTTCAGCCCCTTCTTGCCTGTAAGGTTTCTTTTGAGAAATCAGCTGACAGTCTTATGGGAACTCCTTTGTAGCTAACTGTTTCCTTTTCTCTTGCTGCTTTTAAGATTCTCTCCTTATCTTTAATCTTGGGTAATGTATTTATGATGTGCCTTTGTGTGTGCTTCCTTGGGTCCAACTTCTTTGGGGCTCTCTGAGCTTCCTGGACTTCCTGCAAATCTATTTCCTTTGCCAGATTAGGGAATTTCTCCTTTATTATGTTTTCAAATAAGTTTTTAATTTCTTGCTCTTCCTCTTCTCCTTCTGGTACCCCTATGATTCAGATGTTGGAATGTTTAAAGTTGCCACAGAGGTTCCTAAGCCTCGCCTCATTTTTTTTTTTGAATTCTTGTTTCTTCATTCTGTTCTGGTTAAAAGTTTATTTCTTCCTTCCAGTCCAAACTGTTGATTTGAGTCCCAGTTTCCTTCCCATCACTGTTGGTTCCCTGTACATTTTCCTTTATTTAACTCTTCATAACCTTCACTTTTTTTCTCTATTTTGTGACCATACTCAACCATTTCTCTGAGTGTCCTGACTACCAGTGTTTTGAACTGTGTGTGTGATAGGTTGGCTATCTCTTCATCTCTTAGTTGTATTTTTTGTAGAGCTTTAATCTGTCTTTTTATTTGGGCCATATTTTTTTATCTTGTCATGTCTATTATGTAGTAAGGGGTGGATACTTAGGTATTCACCAGAGGGCGGGGAAACCCACATCTCTGCTTTGTGGCACTGTATGTGGGGGAGTTATCCAAGAGGATACAACACTGCTTGCTCTGCTCTCAGCTGTCTTTCAGTCACTTCTTCAGTTACCCACAAGCAAATTGTGCCCTTCTAGTGCTGATTCCCAGGTGGATGGTTTTGTGTATGTTCTAGGACCCTGTGGGTCTCTCCAGGGAACTCTTCTGTGAGGCTGGGAGTTTCCCCCACTGCTGCAACATCCACAGATGTTTTCAGTCAGAGGTTTTGAAACTTTCTTTCCCTGAGCTGGAGCCCTGGGTTGCTTGATCTATCTGGCTCCCCAGCTGTTCCTCCCAGTTTATCTGCAAGCAAATGTGGGCCTGCCTGGCCTGCCTGCTGCCTCCTCACCTGTTCAGCAAACAGCCGCCTTACACATCCTGGTCTTCCAGCCACCACCCTGCAGTGAGTCCTCTCTGCCCTGGCTGCCCATCTCTGCCCCTCCTACTGGTCTGGATGAATGTTTCTTCTTTAACTCTTTGGTTGTTGGACTTCCATACAGTTCAATTTTCTGGCAGTCCTGGTTGGGTTTTTTTTTAAGATTTTATTTATTTATTTTTAGAGAGGGAAGGGAGGAAGAAAGAGAGAGAGAAACATCAATGTGCAGTTGCTGGGGGCCATGGCCTGCAACCCAGGCATCTGCCCTGACTAGGAATCGAACCTGGGACACTTTGGTTCACAGCCTGTGCTCAATCCACTGAGCTATGCCAGCCAGGGCTTGTTTTTTGTTTTTAAATTTGTTGTCCTTCTTTGGTGGTGCAAGGAGGCAAAGTGTAGGCAAAAATACCTACACCTCCATCTTGGCCACAACTCCCATTTTCTGGTATTTTGTTTTTGCAAAAGAAGCATAAATGGTATTCTACAAGTTCATAAGAAAAGGGTAGTCAATGATACCCATTGATAAGAAGTATTTACCCCATTCTACTACCTGATGGCTGAAAGTGTACATACCTTTAAACTTTCAATCTCATTAAAAGGTATAATGCCCTAAACTCTACAGCACTTTAAATAACTTTTAATTATGTTTAAAGGTGAATGATTTTGGTCCCTTTCTTAGGAAAAAGGAAGACACTAGAAAAAACTGAAATAGAGAGTGAGAGCATCTTAAAGACAAGGAGGGAGAATTGCAAGTCCAGAAATACCAAAGATAAACTCACGTACTTGACAAAAATACCTAGAGCCTAAAAAGCAAAATGGCACAACAGGTGGGTCTTCGGAGAAGGAATAGGGAACAAATTTTAAGGATTCATGGGTCTTGAACTCATTAGCTACTTTTAATACTTTAAAATATAAAACTGAGAATTTGGATTTGGCATGCTTAAGCACAAAGAAGAACAGAAAGAATGGTGGTATAAATACAGACATTGTAATAGACTTCCATAGAACACTGATGCCCAGTCCTTCCCTATCACTTTTACTTCTGGTGAGTCATTCTTGACTTCTAGTATTTTCCAAATAATTTAGGCTCTAAATTTGACAAGCAACTAAAGACTGGAGAATTAAAGTATCCCAGGAACAACTATCCCAAGCACTCAAGGCTCTGTTAACAAAATAATACTAAGAAGGAATGATGTTAAATTTAAATTCAACACAATTGTCTTTTGATTTAAAAAAACTAGACCATTGAATAGTTATGTGTAAGTTTATGTTTAAGACAAAAAAGAGAAAGCCTGTTTAGGCTAAAGAATCCAAGCAAAAATTCATGATTGTCCTAATGCTATGTTATAATGAGTCTCAAGGTGGCTCACCTAAGTATCATCCTACTGTTGTATTTCCATTTTCTTAGAGAAGTGGTATATATATTTGTAAAGGAGCAGATTTTATTAACTTCTTCAGGGAAGAAAGAGGCTGTATCTAATAAAAGCAGAGCATTTTTCTCATTAATCTAAACATACTTTCATTTTTTAAGATAACATACTTGGAGAAATATTAACATATTCTTATTGGCAAAAAAATATGAACAGGAAATTTAAGCACCAAATGGGGAGGGTAACAAGATAACCTTTAAGGTCCTGTTCAACCCTGAGAGTCTATGATCCAAATCAAAGGACACTGCAATTCAAACACAGACATTGAACCAAAATCATCTGCTAGTATTAGACAATCCTTATAAGCTGGATTTCATGTTTATATTCTCCTTTGTTTAAATTAACTAAGAATGAGATTGCATTTTGAGTAAAAAATTAATATAAAGCCTATTGAAAAACAAATGGTTTTATTCAGGAGAGATAACTCATACCTGGGAAATAAAAGAACTCTTTAATATAGCACTGTCACTGAATTTTATAGCCATTCAAAGAAGCACCTTCTCTCTCATCCTTCCTTTCACTTTACTTGCTACTATATATCATGCTTGGCTTTTTTAGCAAACAATTATTATTTGAAACTCATTGTCTCCTGGTGATTGATTAGTGGTTTTGTAAAATAAATTAATACATTTATTTTATATTGATTATCCCTGGGCTTATTTTTGTAACGTTTTCTTTCAATAGAATTTCAAAATTACAGAAATTATGTTCATTAATACAAGGATGTCCCTTGTAGCTTTTACTCAGATTCAACAACTCTGTAATTCAGTCCACTTCTTGCTTTATCATTCTTTCTAAACACATACACACACAACACACACTCACATGCACACCTTTCTTCTGTACTATTTGAGTGCTATCCTGTTTTGGAGGTATCCTGCTTTTTTATTCCTAAATACTTCAATGAGTATTTTCCAAAAGCAAGACACTCTCTTATATAACTACAGCATAATTACAAAAATCAGGAAATACTATTCTGTAAACCAAATTTGTATACAAATTTGTCAATGACCCTATTCAGATTATTTAGTTGGCATAGCTTCTTAATCTTTAAGTTAGAAGAATTCCTTGGCTTTTGGCCTTTGATACTTTGGTATTTTTAAAGGATACAGGCCAGAAGCTTTAAAAAATATCTCTCAATTCATGTTTGTCTCATTTCTCCTCAACTTTTGATTCAGATCATACATTCCGAAAGGAAATACCACAGTGCACTATATTAGGAGACACCTGATGTTGGTTTTCTCCAATGTTAGTGATATTAATGTTGATTGTCTAGTTAAGGTGATGTCCACATGATTTTTCTTCTGTAATGTTACTATTTTTTCTTTTGTAATCAGTAAGTCATCTGAGTGTAAAGTATGCTTTGAGGGGATGAAAATATCCTCTTCCTTCTCAAAGTTTCATCCACTAATCTTGGCATTCGTTAAATTCCTAACTCCATTTTTGCCATAGTTGTTAGTTGGCTTCCATGGCAAGAAAATAGCTTTCCTTTCACACATTCAGTTTTTTCATTCATTTAATTCATTGTTTGCTATATTAATATGGGCTTATATTCTTATTTTATTTATTATTGTCATTATAGATACTATCATTTTATTTATTTGTCATTTAATTATTTATTATTATCATTGATACTCTCATTGTTATCATCATGAATTTGATGCTCAATTTCCTGTGTTAGGTTAGTGAAAGTCTTTGGGGTTTACTCTTTGCCTCTTTAATATATTACCATCTTTCTTTCTTGTGCAAGATAATGTTTCAGATTTAGTTTGTGCTTTCCTCATTCCAGTCCTGTAATCAGCCTATTCATCAAGGATTCCTGATAATTTTTGTTAGTGAACAGCATTTATTTCTTTTATTTTTTAAATCCTCACCTGAGGATATGCTTATTGATCTGAAAGAGGGAGAAAGAAACAGAGAGGGAGACAGCAATGTGAGAGAGAAACATTGGTGGTTTCCTCCCATATGTGCCGTTACCAAGAATTGAACCCAAAACCCATGTATGTGCCCTGACCGGGAATCAAATCTGCAACATTTGGGGGGTATGGGATGATGCTCCAACCAACTCAGCCAGCCAGCCAGGATAGCATTTTTAAAAATATTTTAATTGAATGTATTGGGTTTATATTGGTTAAAAAATTATATAAGTTTCAAGTGTACAATTCTATAATTCATCATCTGTATAATATACTGTGTGTTCATCACCCAGGATCAAATCTCCTTCAGTCATCATTTATCCCTACTTTACCTTCTTTTACCTGCCCCCACTCACCTTTCCCTCTGGTAATCACCATACAGTTGTCTGTGTCTATGAGGTGTTTTTTTTTTTTTTATAATCCCTTCACCTATTTTAACCCTTGGACAGCTATCAGACTGTTCTATCTATGAGTCTGTTTCTATTTTGTTTATTCATTTGTTTGTTTTGTTCATTAGATTCCACTTAGAAGTAAAATCATATGGTTTTTGTCTTTCACTGACTGGCTTATTTCACATAATATCCTCTATCCCATCCATGCTGTTGCATAAGATAAAATTCCCTTCCTCTTCATGGCCAAGTAGTATTCCATTGTGTTAATGTACCACAGCATTTTTATGTACATATCTACTGATGGGCACTTGGGCTGCTTCCAAATCTTGGCTATTGTAAATAGCACTGCAATTAACATAGGGGTGCATATATTCTTTCGAATCAATGTTTCAGGTTTATTTAGATATATTCCCAGATGTGAAATCACTGGGCTATAAAGCAGTTCCATTTTTAATTTTTCTAAGGAAACTCCATACTGTTTCCTATATGTCTGAACCAATAAGCATTCCCACCAACAATACAAGTGTTTCCTTTTCTCCACACCCTTGTTGTTTGTTCATTTACTAATGACAGCCACTCTGACAGGTGTGAGATGATATCTCATTGTGGTTTTAATTTGAATTTCTCTGATGATTAGTGACATTGAGCATCTTTTCATATGTCTGTTGGCCATCTGTATGTCCTCTCTGGAGAAGTGTTTAATCAGGTCCTTTGCCCATTTTTAAGGTGGATTGTTTGGGTTATTTGGTATTGAGTTTTATAAGATTTTTAAAATAAATTTTCGATATTGACCCCTTATCAGAGCTATCATTGGTGAATATGTTTTCCCATTCAGTGGGTTGTCTTTTCATTTTGTTGATTGTTTCCTTTGTTGCACAGAAACTTTTTAGTTTGATGTAGTCTCCTTTGTTTATTTTTTTCTTTTGTTTCCCTTGCCGAAGGTGATATATTAGAAAATATATTGCTATGAGAAATGTCTGAGATTTTACTGCCTATGTTCTCTTCCAGGATTTTTATGGATTCAAGTCTTACATTTAAGTATTTGATCCATTTTGAGTTTATTCTTGTGTATAGTACAAAGAGGCAATCTAGTTTTATTTTTTTGCATGTATCTGTCCAATTTTCCCAATACCATTTATTGACTAGATTGCTTTTAACTCATTATATGTACTTGCCTCCTTTGTCAAATATTAATTGACCATAATGATGTGGGTTTATTTCTGGGCTCTGTATTTTTTTTTTCATTGATCTGTATGTCTGTTTTTATGCCAGTGCCATGCTGTTTTGATTACTATGATCTTGTAGTATATTTTGATGTCAGGTAGTGTTATTTTTTCTAAGCTATCTCAGTAGACAGTGCTAAGAAATATAACCTCATTATATATGTATAGCTATATCTGTTTCTCAATCCATTTATATCTAAATATATAATATATATACATTTAGATGTAGTACAAATATAGGTATAATAATGTGTGCATTTACATAGCAAATACATTTGCTATGTAAATGTATACAGTTCATACTGATAAACGCAAATCCAATCCATTAACCTCAAAATCTATTCTTGTCTTGCATATTTGTTAATTCCCTCCCATTGAGAAACTTGATTTTCATTATACTCAAAACAATTACTCATTTTTTCAAGCCAACAAGACATAGAGAGCACTTTCAGTATTATTAACCTATACATCTGCAAAAACAAAACCAAACATGCAAACTATGGTTCAAAATTTATTACAGGTCTTCTTTGTGGGGGGTGGGGTATAAAATATATATTCAGAACAATGAGCATATTTTAAATATACATTTAAGTGAGTTCTGACAAATACATATTCCATATAACTTGCATATCATCATAAGATACAGAACATATTCATTATCCCAAAATGTTCCTTAGCACCCTTTTCTACAATATACCTTCCTACTAGGTAACATAAATTAGTTTGGCCTGCTATGAAAACTCATATAAATAGGGTTATAAATTATGTACTACTTTGTGTCTAACATGCTTGCTCAAAACAAAATCCATGAGATGCATGGATATTATTGTACCTAATCAGTAGCTTTATTTTATTGGCCACAGAATACATGTACATGCTCACTCAACTGTGTCTGCCACCCCCACTCACTAGTACAGTGAAGTCATCATTGTTCATTCATGCACATTCCAGTCCACTCTCCTTGCTGCCAGGTTACATCGATGTTACACAAACTGTTCTCATTATATTAACAATGGCTATACTTTTTCCAAATATATAACCTTGTCATATATTTAACTTTATAAGAAACTGTCAAATTGTTTCACATATTTTTGTGCTATTTTAGAGTTCCACTAGCATTGATTTCATTAATTTTTGCCCTTTTCATTTCATTTTTTCTACTTATTCATTTTAAACTGAATTAAATGTCATAAATTTCCTTGTATTTCTTTAGTAACTCCCTAAATATAGTAATATATTGCATTTTCTTTATTATTCAGTTTTAAATCTTTTCTAATTTCCATTCTTACTTTTTTTTATTTATATATCATTTATACATATGTTCCTTAATCTCTAATACTAACACAGTCCCAAATAGCTTATTATTGATTTATATTTTGTTTTTGGTAATATATCATATGTGTAAGATTATAATTTTTTAAAAAATATATACAGATGTTTTTTAGAGCCCAAAATATGGTCTATTTTGGTGAAAGATTTCCTTATACTAAATAAATATGTGTACTATAAATTTTTGGATGTTATGTACAATAAATATAGTTCAGGTAAGGTAGTTGAGGGTTTGCTCACATCTATACAAGTACTGACTTTTTGTCTAGTTATTCTAACAAATACTCTCTGTCAAATGTCAACTCCCAATTTTTACCTATTTCATTCTCCAGTTCCTTCAAATTCTTGTTGCTGTTCTTACTTTGGTCAGAGTTTGCAATTTTGTCTTTAATAGCCTCAGTCAAATACAAGTTAGTCTACTCTTACTTGTACCAACCTTGTCACTGAATAAATTTTAACTGAATTATTAATTTAGTCACAAGTATGTACTGCCCTCCCACTTTGTTTCAGATATTGTTCTGGGCACTGAGGATACAAAGGATGTAAGACTATTACTTGGCTCTTTATATGAGGGAAGTCATAGCACATAACAGTTATTCTGACATAGTGTGATAAGATACATTCAGGGAGTACAATGGAAGCACAGAAAAGGAGAACTTAGAGTTATATCTCTATTTCTTACCTTTCTCTAAATCCAATAACATATTCCCATTTGAGATAATTCTATGTTATATAATTTCTTCAGTATTTTATTTATGTAGCAGTGATTAAAGAGTCTCTTTGCACTGACTTGGTCAAAGTAGACTCTCAAAAATGTTTAAATACATTAAATTGAGAAGTTGTTATAATTGAGAGTGGATTTTCTTCTTTTAGCTTAGTAACTCGCCCTTTTAAGATCTGGTAGGGGAGGGTGGTCACTGTGGATGTGCACTGTTACATTTTTTTAGAGTACACAGTTGTTTATAGAAGCAACAAAATGGAAACTACTTAGATATAGAACAAATTTAGAACCAATGAAAAAACCTTAAAAGAAAATTTAGGAGAATCTTTTATAACCTAGACATTGCAAAGATCTTTTCAAACCGAGAAATAAAATACATATGTTTTAAAAAATATTTTATACAAAATTATATTCAAGTGGAGAGACATATGCCACTTTAGAAAAAATGCAATGCAGGTAAAACTTTAAATATCTCTAACCCATAAAGAAATTTTTTAAAATGTTTACAATAAGCTTAACATCCTGAAAGACACAAGTAAAAAATAAATGAGTGGACAATTTGCAAAGGAGCAAATCCAAGTGGCTGACAAACATGAAAACATGCTCAGTCTTGACTGATTTTGAGAAAATATGAGTTAATTTAAAAAGATAGCACCCAAGGTTGAAAGGAATCAGAATGAAAGAGGTTCTCATATATCATTGTAACAATTTTGGAAAGTAATCCTGCAACATCCACTAAAATTCAAAATGCCAATGGCCTTCATTCCAACAATCCAATCTCTTGACTTTGTCTTGTAAAAATAAAAGTACCAGTAGGTAAAGGGAGATACACAAAGGGATTTATCACAGTTTTATAGGAAGAAACAAAAATTCTGAGGTTTTCTTCTTCAAGCTTAGAGCATCTAACCCAGTGCATAAAGAGATGACATCAGATAGCTGGTTGCATAGACTGAAGCCAAATAGGAGAGGATGAGCAGGACAACAATATCCTACAACTTGGAGATGGCTGTGAGAAGCTTTATTTGAAATCCATTACATACTTTTTCTGATCACTCCCTAAATTAGCTTACACTAATTCCTTCTGTATCTCTAGTGTCTTTAGGATATATCAAACTCCTCTTAGGTAGGGACTGAGTTCCTCTGCCAACCCAGGACCTATAACAAGACTGCTGCTGTACATGATATTGATCAATGTGGGGTATTTGTTGAGCTCAGGAACTTTATTGCCCATGTTATTGTCTGAGATAACTTTAAAATGTATTTTATTTTCTTTAAAACTATGAGCAACAATTGTCAATCAATTTTGAAGTCAGCTCTTCAAATACATTTAGTTATCTAAATATAGATGACTTTCTACAATTTTATATCATCAACAGGAAAAGACATTGCAAATATATGTTAAACTATCAATGTATATCGCTCAATAAATTTCTGTAGTAATTGTTTTATAATCTCAAAAAATTTTACTATTCTCCAAGTAGTCTAATTTTTTGGTGTTTTCCCCAATAGTAGGTCAATGAAGAATAACAATATTTAAAATATGCAGTCCTGTGAAAATGCTTCACAAGAAAAAGCATTAAATAAAAGGACTTGAACCAAACATACTGACAAGATTATAATAGCTCTCATAATCTAAGTTGCATTTACTCTGTAATTACCCAGAAAAAGGTGCAGAAGTATAATTCACTGATGTCACAGAATAGCAGAGATATGTGATGAAACTGTGAACTAGTAGGTAAAATTAGTCACTGTTATGCATGTTCTTTCTGATGATACCAACATAATGCAAAGCAAAGGCAGAATCATTCACAGCTTTATTCTTCACATGCCCATTCCTACAACACATGGTCCCTCACCTGCTCTGTGAGTTGTTCTTCTCTTCCTTACTGCATAAAGGTTGCATGTGAGTTCATTGCAAATCATAGGCAGCCTTAGCACAAAAAAAAAATAGATTTGAAATATTACCAGCACCATTGAAGTGCTTTGAATTTCAACATAAAATTTGGGGGGAAAAAGAGAAAACAGAATTAATTGGTGATCTTATACCTTAGAATAATCAATGATTAAATTCAAATTAAACCATCACCCATGAAGGTTCTTAATCTCTCACAATTATATTATCACATACTAAATTTCAGTTAATTAGTAATTCTGAAAAATAAAAAGAGGGTTAAATGAATATATTCTTGCTGACTTTCATGTTTAATGAGACTGTTCAAAAAATTTTTAATGAAAAATATCAACTCAATGTAATTTTCAGTTCCTTCAGAAATGTCACACAAGATAATAATTTTGACTCTCTGAATCTGTTGCTTAATTTGTAAAATTAGGGCATATACCATATGTATTCAAAATGGTGAATGAGATGGTTTATATAAAATATCCAACTCAGCACTTACACTGTGGTGAATGATCAAGTTTTAATTCCTTTTATACTAATTTGAGTGATTTGTTTGCAATATCATGTTGACCATAGTAATAAAAATAGCACATTATAAAAACAGTATTACAAATATAAAGCTTAAACAGGTTGCACATGGAAAATTTTCTAAAAATAACATTGAAGCCCTGGCTGGTGTAGCTCAGTGGATTGAGTGTAGGCCTATGCTAGGTGAAATAAGCCAGGCAATGAGGGACAAATACCATATGATCTCACCTTTAATGGACATAATCAACAAAAGAAAAAAGCAAACAAAATATAAATAGAGATGTTAAAATTAAGAACAAAATAACAATAGCCAGAGGGGAGAGGGGAGGGGGCAGTGGGAAGAAGGGTTTTCAGGAACTACTATAATGGACACATGGACAAAACCAAGGGGGAAGATGGACACAAGAGAGGGAGGTAGGTTTGGCTGGGGTTGGGGGATGAATGGGGAGAAAATGCAGACAACTGTAATTGAACAACAATAAAGTAATTAAAAAATAAACAAATAAAAATAACAATAACTTCTTAAGTTATTGAAACTGGGAAGTACATTGTATAGCTACCCAAACAGGAAGTACCTATATTGCTTCCTATGGGTTATCTGTTTTCTTCTAACACCCCAAATAGTAAATATTCTTCCAATTAAACATGAGGAATAATTCCACCACTCTTATTACACAAGAATAGATGGTACAAGGACCAAAAATAAAGTCACTGGCTAGATAACCATGCATTTAGATTACAGCATTGATGTTCAACAAGACATGCATATCCAGCTCTCTCTTGGTCAGAATATCTAACAATTGGAGGGAAAGGGAAAATGATATAAGTAAATTACATATTTTGGGCTTTGTGTTCACATTTTTTAGGGCCTCAACAAAAATTTCAGATATACTTGAGAAAATGAATTAATAAAAGATATTTTAGGGAATTTTTAAAACATTTCTGAAGCTCACAAATAGTTCATAATTTTTTTTGAGATATGAACTCATAGAAAATTATAATGAAAGTTATGATCACTCTCCCATAAAAGGAAAAGAACATTACATACAACTAGTTTCAGTATATACATCTGAAAATTCTGTCTTATCCTTTGCTCCTCAGTTTATGAGCTCTTGATATACAGGAGATTATTCAAATATTGATGTTGTCATCATGGGACAAAAAGATTTATTTCAAATCCCCCTAATTCTCACATTTGGACCTCTAGAAGTCCATGATACAAATTTCATATCATTGTTCAGCTTTCAAAAGTCACATTTGCCCAAATACTATGAGTAATTTCTAAATAAATTATTGCTGATTAAATAAATGAATGAGTTAATACACACATAATTCTATTTTTTATTGACTCAGGTTCAAGTAATTGCCTGTTCTATGGATTTTAGCAGAACCTTAAAATTACTATTCAAATCAGCACTTCAAAAAGAAGATCAATGGGACATTTTGACCTTTATCAAATTTGTTTTTTGTGACCTTTAAGTGAATGCATAAGTGACAACCAAACATTTCCTGCAAATAATGACACAAGGAAGTGATATTTATTGTAGACAGTGGTCGTGCAGCAAATGTGCAAAGAGGACAAGCATTCGACGTTCAAAGCATGAGATGAAGAATGAGTCTAGATTAAAACAAACTGAAGGTATTGTCCCACATCTGCTAAGTGTGGTATTCAACAATCCTTTAGTGAAAATGAATCCAAAGTTTATATCACAACCCACTATATACTAGACAGAGATATAGGTATGAGCTTAGACTTAAACATACACTCGTACACATATGCACACATATAATTATGCCAGAATCCATTAAAATTTACTCATATTATTATTGGTAATACTTTTTTTAAAAGAGAACTGGAGGATGAAAGTAGAATGATGAGATAAAATGAAAGGTGGAGGTAGAGAAGATGTTATTGCAATTGAACTTTAAGAATTGTGAGGAAAACTTGGACCTACATGTACACTTTTGCTCTTGTTGAAAAGATGGAGCCATGTATACAAGGAAAAAGAGCATCTGGCTAGAGAGGCTTTCTAAACAATGTTGAAATAGAGTAGCCCTGAACCCTGAAGAAGGACTTGTGAAGTGTCTTTTTGAAATATGTATGTTAAGTGAGTGTTAACCAAAGCTCTGTATCTCTATCATCCAAACTACACTTTGCTTCTGATAACTGGGACTCCCAGGACACAGATGTTAATACTGTCATGTAATAAAAACTAAAAAGACTTGAGATACTTTGATATGGCATGAAATATAAATCAAAATAACACAGGCTTTTATAATACGGAAGAAATAAAAATAAATCATAAGCATCCCATCAATATGAAAGAGGAAGACCTCAATAATTTCTAGCAAATGAAGAATAGTAAACAAAATCTTACACAATAACTATTGATATTTATTTATATTCTTTGTTAAGTTAAACATTTTTTCATAAAATAAAAATAATTTTATACCTGTTATCCTCTCGGCTCTAAAATCTCCATAATGTTTAAAATTCCTCAGTGACCAATTCTAACACCACCAGTAGCTAGACCGAAAACTAGGGAAAGGATTCGTAACTATTAATAATTAACTCCTTGTCTGGGTCAACACTGCGTCATTACATACTTGAAGAATCTGGCTTAAGATGGAAAAAAAATATATATCCACTGGTTAACACTCTAGTTCTTTCAGAAAAAGAAGGGAAGGCCATGAAGGATGGGATAACATAGGTCATCGACGGGCTGAGAATTGGCTGGAACTGTATATCCCACTATAGAACTGCTGGCAGGAATGTCCCAGCTGCCCTTTGGAGACAACTTGCTCCACAGCCACCACAGCCAGAGCACAACTTGATGCTCAGGTGTGTGTGAGCTCAGGTATGTATGACTCATTGAATCTAGATCATAAGCCTTCATCTCAGCTGCCATGGAGGCTGAGAAGAGGAGGACTGACTTCTAATGAAAGGAATTAGCAAAATATAGAGTGAGCGATTAAAAGATGCTAAGTGACGAATTATGACAACATTTACCTCTCTGAATGGTGTTATATAGGGACAAAAATAAGCCAAGCAAAAAAAAAATAATTCCTTGCTGACATAACTTCACTTAACACTCTTTTCTCAGCAGTATTTTCATTATCTCCTGTTACAATGATTCTCTTCCCCTGTTTAAACATGAAGATTTTTTCCCTATTTATTAACATGTAAGTCAGTAAATAACCCTTTATTTGACTAGTCTACTATACCAACCTACCTTTCTGCCATTCTCTATATCTTTCACAATTTTATTTTTTTAATTCTACTTTCATTGTTTTTGTATCCTTCTTTCTAAGAGCTCCTTGGCTCCTATCCCTATGACTCCAAAGTAGCTGCATTCCTGAAAATCATAATGACCAGTTCCTCATTAAGTCCTATGGTCTTTCAGGCCCAAATTCTCCTTGACTTCTCTGATGCACGTGGTGATGTAAACAATCTTCTGGAAGCTCGTCCCAATTGTTCTTCTGGAATTCATCCTATTTTCCCCACTTAATCTTTGATACCCATTTTTGTATCTTTATTACTTCATCTCCATTGTCAGCTCCTAAAATTCTGTCTTCAAGCCTCTCTTTTTCTTTATTATCTCCCTTACTGAGATCACTCCATTCACCCATTCACATCCACTTATTCATCTATTCCTTCATTCATTCAACACATATTAATTGACTGTCTTACTAGATGGCAGGTACTCTGCTGGGACCTGGTGGGGAAAAAAAGTGAGTAAGAGACAGGTTCTGACTTCAAGGAACTCAGGGTCTTTCAGGACACACACAACAGAGACATCTGTTATAAAATAGAGCAGAGGTGTGTGAATATAGCTGTGCACAGCTCTGGAAGGAATCATTAGAGATAGGTGAGGGTGAGTGACAATACCACTTTCATAAAGATTTTCTCTTTTTTTAAATTTTCATAATTTTCTAATTAATATATAGTTGACATACAATATTATATTACTTTCAGGTGTATAACATAGTGGTTCAGTATTTATATACCTTACAATGCAATCCCCACAATTAGTCTAATAACTGTCAACATACAAAGTTATTGAGATATTTTTCCTATCTCACTATTTTTCCTATGCTGTACATTACTTCTCTGTGACTGACTTATTTGAAAATTGGATATATTGAACTTGTGTATTTTCCTTTTCTTTTTTATTTAAAAACAGCCTTTATCTAAAGATTTTATTTATGGTGGGGGTTTTTTTTTGGTCTTGTTTGTTTGTTTGTTTGTTTGTTTGTTTGTTTTTAGAGATAGGGGAAGGAAAAAAGAAAGAAAGGAAGAGAATTCTCAGTTTGTTGCCTCTCACATGCCCCCAACCCAGGGGCCTGACCAGGAATTGAACCAAGGACCCTTTGGTTTGCAGGATGATGCCCAACCCACTGAGCCATACCAGTCAGGGCCACTTACTTGTATGTTTTCATTTCTATCCTTCTGTAACTTTAATTTCACCTTTCTTCCTCCCTGCTGTATATCTGCCCATCTGCCCCTCAATGCTTTTGAAGAAAACATGTTTAAAACCAAACACCTCATTCTCACTCCTGCATTTATTTCTCCACACATTCATATTTATGATGATAGTGTCAATGTTTATTTATCCAGACTAGCTCTAGACCTCCAGCATTGTGGACTTGCTTCTCTGCCTCCCTCTTGACCTCTGCTCTTTCACCAATGATTCACTTTTTAAAAAACTAGTGGCCATATCAGGTAATAGCAGCATAGGCTGGGTTCAAGAAAGAAAAAAGGTCACTTAACTCTACAGCTGTAGGCTGATCACTTTTGTGTCTCAGTTTCCTCCTTTTTATTTTAGTTTTTTTCAATTTTCTCCTTCTTAAAATAGAATAATGCTTCCTACATCATGGGGTTGTTGTAAAAATTAAATGAGTTGGCTTCCTGAAACATGTCAAGTATTGATTTTATGCCATCTATTGTTATTCATAGTTCCTATGTTGCTTATTTTTACTTTTCATTCCTACTTCCTTAACTCTGGCACTGAATTTAAGCCATTCAAAATGTATAATCATTTTATTAAATGAACTAAGCCAACAGGGTAAGCTCACAAAGATACTTGATTTCTTTATCCTACTGTCCCTTCATGCTCACCCAGTAGATCACTTCTATCCTAGCCTCTCAACAAAATCTGTCAGGTTAAATAGCTTTTCAGTTACTCTGATTCATAAAAACACTTAATTCTTGTAACAATAACTTTAGTTCAATATAATAATCAAAATTCCAAAGTCTTATTTCTTTTGGAGACTCTCCTTCCTCTGTCTTGACAGTACAACAATCTGTAAAGCTATGAGGTGAGGGGTAAGGTATAAAGGACTTCATTGTTCTCTAGTCATCCAGCTCCACCTTCAACCAACATGTTGCTGTTGAAGATCTCTCCAGGGTTAGGCCCAAGGGAAGAAAGAATTATGGACTAGTACTCTCGATGTCTCCTGTTTGGGTCCTCTGTCTTGGAAGAAGGTATTTAATTTTGACATTTTGTTGCTGTGGGTTATTCAGCTCTTCTGCAATGACTTTGATATATATATAGCTCCCCTGAGAAATCATCCATAACTCTCCTGCTTGGTCCCTGGGCCTCAGGTGGCTTCTCTCCTCTGCTGGGCTGCTTCCCACTTCCCAATAGGGCCTCAGGTACTCCAAATGCACCCCTAAACATACACAGCTTTCTCTCTCTATTTCTCTCCTCACTCTCTTTCAAAACTCTCACCTTTTTCAGTTATTTTTAATTTTTCAATTATATTTGATATACAATATTATATTAGTTCAGGTATACATCATATAACTTACTAAGTAATCATCCTGATAAATCTCATGGTCATATGACACCGTACACAGTTGTTAGAATAATATTAGCTACATCCCCTATGCTGTACTTTACATCTCTATAATTATTCTGTAACTGCCAATTTATACTTCTTAATGCCTTCACCTTTTCCACTTATCTCTCAACCCTCCTTCTATCTGGCAACCATCAAAACTTTTTCTATATATATAATATTCTGTTTTTGATCAGCTTGATTTTTAGATTCCATTGTTGATAGACATGTATTTATTGCCATATTATTGTTCATATTTTTTGTCTTTTTTGTTTTTCTTCTTCTTAAAGAAGACCCTTTAATATTTTATGTAATAGTGATTTGGTGGGGATGAAATTTTTTAGCTTTTTCTTGTTTGAGAAGTTCTTTACCTTTGATTGTACATGGTAGCTTTTCTGGGTAGAGTAATTTTGGCTGTAGGTCCTTGCTTTTTCATCACTTTGAATATTTCTTGCTAATTCCTAGCCTGCAAAGTTTCTGGTGAGAAAGCAGCTGACAGTCTTATGGGAGCTCACTTGTAGGTAACTAATTGTCTTTCTCTTGCTGCTTTTAAGATTCTCTTTTTCTCTAATATTTTGCATTTTAATTATGTTGTGTCTTGGTGTGGGCCCCTTTGGGTTCATCTTGTTTGGGACTCTCTGCACTTTCTGGACTTGTATATTTATTTCAGATTAGGGAAGTTTTCAGTTATTATTTCTTGCCCTCTCTCTTATCCTTCTGGCAACCCCATGATGCAAATGTTGCTATGCTTGTTGTCTCAGAAGCTCCTTACACTATCTTCATTGTTTTAGGTTCTTTTTTCTTTTTGCTGCATTGATTGGGGTTTTTTTTATTCCTTATTTTCCAAAACTCTGTTTTGATTCTTGATTTCATCTTCCCCACTGTTGATTCCCTATAATTATTCTTTATTTTGGTTAGTGTATCTTTTATTTCTGACTAGTTCTTTTTTCATGGTTTCCATGTTCTTCTTCATGCTGTTGAAGTTCCCTCTAACTCTAAGTTCATCAACTCTTTACCTAAGTTTGTCGACCACCCTTACAACCAGTGTTTTGAATTCTGTATCTAGTAGATTGCTTGTCTCCATTTTGTTTAGTTCTCTTTTTGAAATTTTATTCTGTTCTTTCCTTTGGGACATGTACCTTTGAGTCCTCATTTTGTCTCCCTGTGCTTGTTTGTATGTGTTACTTAGAGCTGCTACATCTTGGTAGAGTGCCACAATGTAATAAGTGTCCTGTAGGATCCAGTATCACAGCATTTTCATTCATCCCAGCTGGGTTCTCCAGGTGCATCCCCACCCCTGTGTGGGCTATGTACACCCTCCTGTTATAGCTGAGTCTTGCTTGTTGTGGGCACATCATCGGGAGAAATATACCCCCATGCCAATCAACTGCAAGGACTGGCTGTGACCACCATGAAGGATCAGCTGTGCAGGGGCCTACCACACAGAGCAGGATTTACTTCAGTGGGGCTCTGGTGCCTGCTGAGTCTGCCCCTTGAATGTGTTGCTTGTGGAGGTTGTCGGGTGGTGCTTCAATGTAATTTGAAGCAATTTGAAGCTGTCCACTTGGTGCCCTTGGTGCCTCTAGGGCATCCCACAAATTGCAAGCCAAGGTCAGGCACAACTCTGTTCAGCTTGGGGCTACTCCAGCATGAGCTACAAATCCATCAGCACATGGCTGATACTTGTACTGTGCTTGCAGGTGCCTAGAAGAAGCTAAAGTGCTAACAAAGGCTGGCTGCCACTGGTGCCAAACCTGGGGACACTTATGAGAGATACAGGGCATGCCAAGGCCAGATATTCTTTGTTTTAATGACTTTAGGGAAGTATGAACCATGAGCCAAGACTAGCTATTCACATGGAAAAGCCACTGGAAACAGCTTAGGTTGACTTGCAAGTTTGGTGGAGTAGTCTCTGAAAATCACCAGGGCAGAGAAATAGCAATAGCTAGGTTTATAGAGACTCAGATATGGGGCCCTCCTGCCAGCTATGTGTGGGAAGGGTTCAGAAAAGGAACAATGGCCTCTGCCGACACTTTGGGAGAAAGCTATCATTCCAGCTCTTCCCTGATGCCAGACAGTTCAGTTTCTTCCCATGTGTCCCTGGTGCCTTTCAAGCTGCTATCTCACTGCTGGAGCTAAGAGAAAGTGAGTATGAGTAAACCCATGCATGGGCCCTTTCAGAGATACTGTCTGGGACTCCAGAAGCCCTTTGTCACACTTAGTCACAATCTCTGCTGCTTTTCAAAGCCAGAGGTTTTGGGGACTTCTCTTCCTCACATTTGAACTCTCAGTTGGAGGTTTCAGTGTGGGGCTAGGACCCTTCACTTCTCAGGAGGGACCTCCGCAGCTTTGATATCCCTCCCAATTTTTATCTGCAACACATGGATGTGGAACTAGCCCCTTCTGTGTCTCTGCCCCTCCTACCAGTCTTGATGTGGCTTTTTCTTTATATTCTTAGTTATAGCACTTCTACTACATTAGATTTCAGGTGGTACTGAATGATGGTTGTTCTGTAGTTTAGCTGTAATTCTGATGTGGTTGTGGGAGGGTGCAAGTACTGTGTGTCATTTTGACGGGAAGCCCAAAACTCTGCCATCTTAAGTTGATAGCCACAGACTTTGATATTAAGATTTCTCAAACATATATATAAGAACATTCCTCTTTATTCCTTATACCTCTGATAATAACTATAAAGCTTTTCAAAATGTTTTCCTGAAGCTCTTCACACTTGGTTTAAGTTGAATGGAAGCACCTTGGAGGGAAGAAGAAATTCTCCTGACTTCCAACAATGTATCCACAAGAATCCTGTGCATTGGCTCCATTGCCTTTCTTTTTTTCTTTTTTTAATGAGTTTGACACCCCTGTTTTAAAGATTTTATTTATTTACTTATTTATTTTTTAGAGAGGGAAGGGAGGGAGAAAGAGAGAGAGGGGAAGAAACATCAATGTGCAGTTGCTGGTGGCTGTGGCCTGCAACCCAGGCATATGCGCTGACTGGGAATCGAACCTGCAATGCTTTGGTTGGCAGCCCACGCTCATCCATTGCCTTTCTGACCAGTCCTTCACCCTGCTTCATCCATGCCTGACAGAGGCGAAGGGTCTCATGAGGCACTCTGGGAATAGTTCCTTGGACAGTCCTAAAACAAGTCTTGTAGACACTTGTTCCCAATGTTCTCAGTCTTAGGACCTCGTGCTAAAACTGAGAAAGGCACCCATTTTGAATAACCCTTTGCACCTGTACTAGTGTATTCTCCATGAAACTAGTCCATCTGTCTACAGTGTTTTCCCCTGTCAAACATATAAAACAACCTCAAGCATTGCTTTATAAAGCTCCTCAGCTTAAAAACTCCCAGTGAGTCCCACTACCCGCTGAGGAGTTATGCTACTTATATTTGGTCTACAGATATTTCATGCTTGGCCCTTCTTTAATACTTAAAAATAAGATCTTTCCCAAGTGGTTCTTGAATCATTACCATTACTTTTTAATAACTAAGGGAGAACAATCTATTAACAATTAATCAGAGTAAATGAAAGGGAATTCTCCCTGCATAGGTGAAAGTAAACTGTTCATGTTTAGAGAAAATTTACTAAAGTACTTCAAATTGAAAGATAGACACTCAAAAAAGTGAAAATATTTTTATCAAACTGTGACCAGAAATGATAAAGAATTTCTCTGCAGATTAGAAGCACAAATAAGGAGCAGCACTCATCCCTGAATAAATTAAGTATAATTGTACATTATCTTATTCATAAAAAGACCTATTGTAGTTTGCCTATAGATTAGAAAACTAGACTAATAAATAATTTAGACTAGTTACATATTTATTTTAGAAATCACTGTCATTTTATAATGTCCTATATTTTCTAAACAATTATTTGTATGTTCTACTTATTGGGAAGCACCATACAAATGATATATTTTAAATATAATCATATGGAGAATGTTTTACTAATAGAGGATAATATGGTAAAGTGTTCAGGGATGGAAGAATTGAGAATCATTTTAACCAATTAATGGTTAACATTTCAAAACAAATAAGATATCAAGAGTTTCTTAAACCTTTTAATTTAATCAGTCTGTGGCTTTAAAATTAACTGATGGAAGAAGAGTGACAGAAGGGAAAAAATGAAAGAAAAAATGTGTCTTATGGTCTTGTTTCAAAAAAACTCTAAAAATGCAAAAGTCTGAAGTTAGCTAAAAACAGATGAATTGTGATTCTTATTTTTGATGAATCATAATGTTCAAGAGGAAGGGTGTATGAATACAGAATGAGGTTGTTCTAATTTCTTGAGGTCTTTTAATATATTAACTTATATCTTTTTTTCCCACTTGAAGAAAGAAATGATCTGACCTCTGAGAGGCACATTTTCAATAAATTCCATAAAACAGCAGGAGAGAATGCAGATTGAAAATGCAGTTCCAGCATCTTGCACTTTAAAAAGCTTTTAAAGCCTGTCTCATGCATTTATCTTTGAACAAAGATGAATGCACAAGACACTTCGTATTCTACCCTGCTTGGTAAGGCAGTGATAATGTTAAATCAATGGCACAATGATCAAAAATGAGAACAGGATCAATATTCAGATCAATTGAATTGCTTTAGATATTAAAAAGTAATTATTCTAGGACAAGTCTGTGTTAGCAAAAATAAGAGTATGTCTGCCTTGTCTAATAACTTTCACTTTAAATATTGACAAACTCAATTCACAAATAAAATAACAAATTTGGGGGAATTGTATTGAACACAAAGTTAGCAGAAAATGTGTCTGGTATAGATAAAAATACAATTATATTCTTTCACACATAACTCAGTAAGGGAAGATCCACACCCCAAAGAGATGCAAGTCTAATTTATTATTACATTTTGTAATAAAAAGCAGTCATTTGCGTAGGGAAAAAAGTAGGCAGAAGCCCTACCCTTAGCACCAGACATAAATCAGAGCTGCCAGGTGGCCATCACAATGCATCGATTTCAAGCTGCAAGTAAGTGGCACAGTAGGTAGAATTAGAATTGGTTCCAGACTTTAAGGAACTTAGTTCTGGTTAGAAAGCCAAACTTAAACATATAAAAAAAAACTGTGAGAAGGCTTACAAGCAAAATAATGTAATGAAAGCTAACTTTTATTGGCAGCTTACAATGAGCCAGATACAGTTGTAAGCACTTTGCATGTCACAGTGAATTCTCTTGGTGGGCTGCCCAGAACCACATTGCTTAGTGACTTTGTGCGGCCAGCACCTACCTGCCATAAGATTTTGCTGCAAACTACTAAAAGCTGGCCAGTTCTCAAAAAAACTGCCCTCTATAGAAAGAAAGCCAAGGAGCCTGGAAGTTTATGCTCTGTCACTTCCCTGGAGCAAACGGCAGTCAGCAACTGACTGACACAGGGATGTAAAAAATGCCACCTTTCACCAAAGGTAGCACCAACTAAGTGGTATAATTTGCAGTTCACAGCTCCCAGTGGGATCAGCCTGGCACTAGTCTCTTGCTGAGAGCCCATCTTTGCTTGGCCTCTTTCCCCCACCCTCCCAACTTTTCTTGAGATCTCTCTCTTAATAAATCATTGGTACAATAAACTCTGCCTCAAGATCTCCTTCTAGAGAATCAGACCTTAAAACCCATAAATGAACCCATTTAATATTTACAACTATCTTTACTGCCATTATACCCATATTACAAATGAGAAAACTGAGGCAAAGAGAGCTTAAGAACATGGACAAGGTCACTCAACTCATAAATGGTAGTCATTGCTTTGATCCCAGGCACTGCTGACTTCAGAGCCATGCTCTGAGACTCTACATCCCAAGCTGTGAATGTTTGCCAAGCGAAGGCGGTCGCTATGGGTGGCAGAAAGAATGCAGGACTTAAAATAAGGAGATTGATTTAATGTGAGTGCTTTAACTTCATAGCCTTGTGATTTTCAGTTAGTCACTTAATTTTACAGTACCTATTTGTAAAATAGGAATATAACATGAAGCTATTGGGAGGATAAGATGAGATCAAATGTGTGAAGTGCCTGGCCTAAAGCAGGCCTTCAAGAATGTTAGCAAAATTTTGATTTCAAGAATACCAACATTTCTTTGAAAGTGTACAGCATATTACAACTTGTAAAATGTTTTATTCAATCATCTCTTCTAGTCTTTACAATAGCCTTGTGATAAAAATATTATTGGATATATTTTATTTATTATAAAAAAAAATAGAAGCTCAGGAGACTCTCAAAGTTAACAGAACCAGAATTCAAATTTAAGATAGCTAACTATAAAATAGTATTGTAATAGCTATGTATGGTGCCAGGGTATACTAGAAATATTTGGGGGAATAGTTTGTAAAGTATATGTTGTGTAACCACTATGCTTTATACCTGAAACTAATACAGAATAAGATTGAATGTTGCCCTGGCTGGTATAGCTCAGTGGATTGAGCGTGGGCTGTGAACCAAAGCATCACAGGTTTGATTCCCAGTCAGGGCGCATGCCTGGGTTGCAGGCCATGGCCCCCAGCAACCACACATTGATGTTTCTCTCTCTCTTTCTCCCTCCCTTCCCTCTCTAAAAATAAATAAATAAAATCTTTAAAAAAAAGATTGAATGTAATTGAAAATAAATTAAAAATAATAACAAATGAAAAAATAAATAAACATTGGTTAAGAAAGATATCTGACTATAATTCTAGTATTTTATTTTTACACCACAGCTACTTAAAATAATAAGTATAACTTGAAGATATTCTAGTAATTACTGGAAAATTTTATTTTATCCTTTGCTTGACTTTTGAAGAAACTAGTAATATTTTGAAAATGGTGAGTACTATTAGCTCTACAGGAATTCACAAAGAGGAGAAAATATGTATGTGGATTCGTAGACAGTTTTAGGAGACAGTTCATGAAGGATGGGGCACTTGAGCTCAATTTTTACTTCTTCAACAAGCAAATATTTGTTGAGTACCATTTGCATTTCAAGCACTGTGTAAAATTTGAAAAGACAAAGATGTGGTAAAAGAATAACAACAAGCAGAAGCAAAGAGTCAGAAAAAAAAGAGCATCTTTAAGAAAAGGGGTAATATATTTCAGGAACCTGAAAAAGTACCAGATATAGGCCTATCTATACTCCCAGAAGCTTTGGGTTTGTCTTTTGGCATTGCCTTCCAGTTTGGGAATTATTTTCTTATAATTCCTTAGTTTAATTTTTACAATTTTTCCAAAAAGAAAAAGATTAGTTTCTTAAATTACTAAATAAAAATACCATAAGAATAAGTCACCATCAACAAGATTAACTGAACCTTCATTCATGTACTGATCTGTCAGGCACATATACCCCCAGCCTTAGCATATGTGCCTGACAGATCAGGGGTATATGAACACACACATTCAAGCCATTCCTCACAACAGCCTCATCTCTTTATGGCCTACACATCGTCAAGTTAACTTCAGTGGCTGAGAGTTGGAAAAACAAAAATGAAAAGTATATTTTAATATTATTACTGAAAATGTTAGTGTCATTGATAAAAGGAAATCAGAAATATCTCAGTAATATACAATTTAATTTTTTTTCTGGTCATCAGTGTTCCTTAAGACAATGGACTGTCCTTTCTGAAACTCGTGATTAAATAACATGCAATATCTCCACGTACTCACCTCCATTTATAGTATTTTATTAGCTGATCTATTATTGATTTTTCAATTTTTAAATAGAGTTTACTTTTTAGAGCAGTTTTAGGTACGCAGCAAAATTGAGCAGAAGGTATAGAGAGTTCCCATATACCTGCTGCCCCTACACATAGCTTTCCCCATCATCAACATCTCACCCCACACCCACCTCAGCAGTACATTTGTAACAACTAATGAACATCTTTATCACCAGAAGTTCATAGTTTACATTACAGTTCACTCTTGATGTTACCCATTCCATGGGCTTAGACAGATTTATAATGACATGTACCTACCATTATAGTATTATATGGAGTAGTTTCATTGCCCTAAAAGTACTCTGTGCTCCTAATCCTTTATTTTTCTATTTTCATTTAAGTCAGGGTTTCTACAGCTGTCTTGGGGAAACTATTCCCTGGACACATCAATACAAAATTTTGCAAATACAATAAGGCTAAAGCATAATCAAATAAAACCTGTATTATAATTTTTTGAGATTTTTACATGCTAAAAATGTGTGTGTATATATATATATACTGCATATTTTCTCTTAGTTAATATAAATTAAGTCAATTTAGCAAAAATATAGTGAGCCTCATATATGCACTTTTATTTTTTAAATATTTTCGTTGGGGGTACCTTTACCCCCAAAGTAATGCAAGCAAAAATGTCTCCAGACATTGTCAGATATTCCCAGGGAAATAAAATTGCAAATAAGACAAACAAGATAAGTATTAACTTTTTCATTTTTAAATATGTTTTATTGATTACATGATTACAGTTGTCCCATTTTTTCTCCTCTTTATTCCCCTTTGCCTTGTACCCTCATTCCACCATCATTCCCCCACCTTAGTTCATGTCCCTGGGTCATACATATAAATTCTTTGGCTTCTCTATTTCCCATGCTATTCTTAACCTCCCCCTGTCTATTTTGTACCTACCAGTTATGCTTCTTATTCCCTGTGTCTTCTCCCCCATTCTCCCCCTCCCCTACCCCCTCCCTATTGTTAACCCTCCGTGTGATCTCTATTTCTGTGAACCAGTACATGTTCTAATTGTTTGCTTAGTTCATTTTTGTTTTTCTTTTTTGTTTTTAGGTTTGGTTGTTGATAGTTGTAAGTTTTTTGTCATTTTACTGTTCATATTTTTAACCTTATTCTTTTTCTTAGATAAGTCCCTTTAACATTTCATATAATAAAGGCTGGGTGATGATAAACTCCTTGAACTTGACCTTATCTGGGAAGCATTTTATCACTTTATCATCCCTTCCTTTCCAAATGATAGCTTTGCCTGGATAATCTTGGATATGGGTCCTTGCCTTTCATGACTTTGAATACTTCTTTGCAACCCCTCTTGCCTATAAGATTTCTTTTGAGAAATTGTCTGATAGTCATAGGAACTCCTTTGTAGGTAACTGTCTCCCTTCCTCTTGCTGCTTTTAAGATTCTCTCCTTATCTTTAATCTTGACTAATGTATTTATGATGTGCCTTGGTGTGTGCTTTCTTGGGTGATACTTTTGGGGGATTCTCTGAGCTCTCTGGACTTCCTATAAGTCTATTTCCTTTGGCAGATTGGGGAAATTCTCCTTCATTACATTTTCAAATAAGTTTTAATTGCTTCCTCTTCCTTTTCTCCTTCTAGCACCCCTATGATTCAGATGTTGGAACATTTAAGTTGTCCCAAAGGTTCTTAAGCTTCTCTTCATTTTTTTGAACTCTTGTTTCTTCATTCTGTTCTGGTTGAATATTTATTTCTTCCTCCTGCTCCAAACCATTGATTTGAGTCCCAGTTTCCTTCCTGTCACTGTTGGTTCCCTGTATATTTTCCTTTATTTCACTTTACATAGCCTTCACTTTTCCCTCTATTTTGTAACCATACTCAACTATTTCTGTGAGAATCCTGATTACCAGTGTTTTAAACTGTGCACCTGATAGGTTGGCTATCTCTTCATCACTTAGTTGTATTTTTCTGGAGCTTTGATCTGTTCTTTCATTTGGGCCACATTTTTTTGTCTCAATGTGCCTATTACATAGAGAGGGGCGGAGCCTTATGTACTTGCCAGGGAGGGGCAATACATGTGGTTGTGCTGTAGTGCAGTATGTGGGGGCGGTGTCCAAGAGGGAACAATGCCACTTGCTCAGCTCTCCGTGGCTTTCAGTCACTTTCTCCACTACCCACCCACAAGCAAATCGGGCCCTTCTGGTGCTGATTCCTGGGGTGTGGGGGGGGAGCAGGGCTTGTGTATGTTCTAGTGCACTGTGGGTCTCTCCAATGAACTCTCCTGTGAGGCTGGGAGTTTCTCTCACCACATCAACCCCCACAGGTGTTTTCGGTCAGAGGTTTTGAGGCTTTATTTCCCAGTGCTGGAACCCTGGGTTGTGAGGTCGCTCTCATTCTCCAATTGTTCCTCCCAATTTATCTGCATGCAAATGTGGGACCGCACAGTCCTCTAGCTGCTGCCTTCCCATGAGCGTTCACTGCGGCCACCCATCTCTGCCCCTCCTACTAGTCTGGATGAATGTTTCTCCTTTAACTCCTTGGTTGTCAGACTTCCATGCAGTTCGATTTTCTATCAGTTCTGGTTATTTTTTGCTTTTAAATTTGTTGTTGTCCTTCTTTTGGTTGTGCAAGGAATTGAAGTATTTCTACCTACCTATCTATGCCTCCATCTTGGCCTGAAGTCCAAAGTATTAACTTTGTTAATCTCCCCCATAGTTTGGGGATGGACAGGTGATTCCATTCTAATTAATGAAATATAAGAAAAATATAATTTTAAAAATTCTGGACATGTCCTTCCTAAGGAAACACTTTTTTTTCTTTATTTTTCCTGTCTTGGTAAGTTACCTTGCTTAGATCAGAGGCTGCTCTTATGAACACTAGAAGAAAGTCAAAAGCATACCAATATACTGATCCAGGGACCTAATGCTGTGTAACTCTTGTTCAAAGTCAGCATTTACCTATGTACAGAATTCTTACCATGAGAAAGTAAGTCCTCTATTATTATACACATTCCAGTGAGGTACAACTAAAGATATTACACCTGCATGACTATAAATAGGCTATTGCCTTCAAAACTCCACTTCCACAACTCTTAAGTGTGTTATAATGCTGGCACTTTGCAGAGATGGTCGAGAGGGTTAAAAAACAACCATGTATATAAAGCAAGTATGTCTGGCAGTGGTAGGAGTTCAGTAAATAGTGAACTGTATCATTTGGCACTGTATCAGTTGATGAAAACTGGATGCCCTCTTAGTGCTTCCTCTCATTCTCTCCAAAATAAAATTCCAGAATAGAGTTCTTAGGATTTTCTAGACTGGACAAAACCCTGAAATGACAATTCTTAATTGGTGTCCAAAGATGGCCTTCAAAGGATCTGTGGACTTCCTGAAATTGTTTTCAAAGAATGTACATGACCTATATACATGAACAGAGCCATTGTTTTCATCAATTTGGAAGAGGCTCCAAAGAAATTTACTCAAAACTAGACTGACAATGAGCACTTAGAAGCTTCTTGACTTGGTAAGAGTACTGTAAGTAGTTAATTGATATAGTCTGCTTCTAAGGAAAAATGCTTCATGGAGTTCAGAAGGAAAACAGAATATGTTTATTATGAACTTACAACATAGGTGGCCTTATAGAAAAAAAGTCCGTCTCTACATCACTGGAGTGATGTTATCTTTTGAAATAACACAGAAAACACTTCTTCAAGAACTTCCCTTCAAAGGCTGAGTGCCAAAGATAAGCTTCTTTCTTTAATGGATCTCAATTCCCAACTAAAAAGAAGAATTGGAAGGTGAATGCAATACTTTCCCCTCCCCAAAAGAATGCATTTGAACATCCCTGGAAAACACAATGGAAACAATTCCATTAAAAATATCTGAGTCCGTAAAATAAGAACAAATCTAATTTGGATTGAATTTACCAGGAAAGAATTATGCTTTCTAGCCTAATGCATATATCTATCTATAGATAGATAGATAGATAGATAAATAGATAGATAGATAGATGTGGGTTTTTTTCTGGTATGATTGTTATAACTTTAAGGATTTAAGATAATTGATCACAGGCTTTAAGTATCCTCCAAAAATATTACAAGTAACTCATTTTAAAATAAAGCCTTCTCTTGAAGAGCTAATCATTCTTCTTTTTATAAATCTGTGCTAGGGAAAAAATATATACTTTTGTTCAGAAGAGACTGTAGAGAGAAATGATCACAATTAGAGAGAGACAGAGAAGGCTAGAGATGAGACAGGACAATGAAGAGAAAAGCAGGTGATCAATGGTGGAAAGTGAATCCCGTCCGTTGAGCCCCTGTGAATTAGCTGTCTCATTGCAATAAATGGTACCTTGAGAGGGTTGATTTACCTTACAGGGACAAGAATGTTACTTCCAGAAAACACTTTATTCACCAAGACTGAAATAAATGAATTTGATTTATGCATACAATTAAATATATTCATTGATATATTATTACAAAGTGTCAATTTCAAAAACTAAGTGGAATATCAAAAACTAAGTGGGGAAACTTTCATGTTATTTTTTCAGGATTTAATCCATTTATATGGATTGTACCTTTGCTACATATTACATTGCCTTAAACAACAGAACAGCCTGTTCCCTGCACCATTTCTCTGAATGAGACTTGTAAAAATCCCCATATCACTGAAGGTCATTGTCAAGTATCAGAGATTCTAAGTTTTCTAGATTTGCAAGCAGAGATAACTCAGGAATGTTAACCAACTCAGCCCTTCAACAACAATTATCCTTATTAAATAACACTGTATCAGTCAAATCTTTAGCACAAAAGAAATTAGAACTGCTATGGCAAATCTGCAGTGTAAATCCATAGCAGTCATTGGTTTTTGCAACAGAATATTAATCAAGAAAAGTTTTAACTTTATCAACTCCACTAATGAAAAGACATTTTCTGTTACATATCACACAAAGCCTGATGGGGTGAAGGAGTGCAAGCCTTAAGCCTCTAGATTTTAGCTGATGTATTACTTCTCCAAATTCACAATGCTTTTGAAGTGCCTCAGATCTTAAATCAAGGAACTTGTACTACAAAGAAGAAAGTTGCAGTAAAATTAACCTTTTCCTTTCCTTGTAGTTAATGTTATTATTTTTTGTCTTAGCACCTGAACATGAAAGATGTGTAATACTTAGAGAGGCAGACATTTTATATAAAGATCTGAATGGCTAATTTAGTGAACAAATAAATTGTGACACAAATCTTGCTGCTCCTTTAACCCATCATCTGCAATTCTAATCAAGCTAGTTTGTTCCTAAACTAGAATTTCATGGTAGCTGCAATTTTTTTCTTGCAGTTGCATTATTTCTTTAATATAGCCACCCAGAAGATAGTATAACAAGTATATTGTCAAAATGTAGTTTAAAAACCAATCGAATTTCAGGGTCACATTCTCTCCTTTTCCGCTACTGCTGTTGCATGTTTTTTCTTAATCTCACTAAGCAGCAGGCCCTTCATCTGTGAAATGGGAATCCTAACACTGCTCATCTTACAGGCTTAGTGTGTTTTTAAAATGAGACCGTGTATGTAACTCAGCCAGCATACAATGCCTGACAAATAGGAAGTACCCAATACAAATTATTTTAATTTTTGTTATTTTCTTGCATAGATTTTTTGAGGGAAAAATAATTATCTCCACAATTTCCCACTGTGATAACAGTGTATATGCATATGGTGTGAAAATAAATAATCAATGTGATAATGGGGAAAATAAAAAGGAATACGCATTGCTCACTCACTTAAAACTGAGTCAGAAGGCCATTGAGGAAACAGGGCAATGCAGGTCTCATGCCTCAGTTCTCAGAAATGCTATTAACTAGCTAACCTGTAGCTAAACTCAGACCAAGGCTGAACCACAAACCATCCTGGATCAACAACTGTTACATGGACATACACTGACTTGACTTCCTTTTTAGCATAGCAACTAGACCATCTACATTTTTCATTTTGAAAGGAACCAATCCATTTTGCCAGCCAGCATCCTTCATGTACATATAGGACCTAATTAAGAATAGTAGTTGTAGTTTTTGCCTACCTCATTTGCATATTGGAGATAACCAATCCGTGTTAATTTAGCCAACATCTTTCATTTGCATGGAGAACCTAAATGGTTACAGCATTTATGGTTTTCACCTTTATAAACCCTGAATTTCTCTCTTCTCTTTGGAGCACAATTTAGGCTGCTTTCTGAATCTGTGCCTCCAGGACAGCAATTCATTGCTCAAATCAATGCTCTCTTTTGTCCTTTATTGTAGTCTAAACCTCTTCTGGTCGACAAGTAAGAAGAGGAAATAAGTTGTATTTACACATGTTTACTGAAATATACTATGTCTGTGTTAAAGTTCACAGGAAAAGAAATTTATAAACTGTTAAGGTACTTCTGATTGCTTCTAATGACCTGGATGACACAACAGGTACAATATTAAGGACTACTTCTCTGTGCCACAACAAAAGTTCCATACTGAGACTTACCCCTGTAGATGCCTGGTTAGAAGAAGATTTGGCAGGTGGTTGGTAAATGCCAGTTCTGACTTGTGGGGGAGCTCTAAGGAAAGCCTCCAAAGCAATACCGGATTGATACAGTGATACAAGTAATGAAGTAAATGGAGGACATACCAAGGTAGTCAGTGAGGGAAGTCGAGAGGGAGAGAGAGAGAGAAAGAGAAAGAGAGAGAGAGAAATATGACAAAGCATGCATGGGGGAGTCCAGGACACAAGTGTTCAATATAAACTTAAACATTTATCACATATCAGCTATTGCACCAGCATAGAGAGCTCTAGTCTAGTATGTATCCTTGAGAAGATCAAAACTGCCTGGAACATAAAGATAAGGGAGTGAATTTGTAACTAAGAACAGGTGTTAAAGTACAATATGCAGGTGATAATAGAGTTCTTGGTAAATATACTAAGAGGTATGGAGCATACAACACATCAAGTCACATTTTCTGGGAGAGTGGAAAAGAGGGGTCACTGAGAAAGGTGTTAAAAAGATTGATTTGTAAATAAAACTGGGGAGAAAGAAGATTCCAATAAGAGGAAACAGGATGACCATGGTGCAGCTAGACATGATGTATGTAGGAGTAAATGAAAATCAAGTTAAAAAGCGAGGGCAGGGCCTAGAATTTTGAAGCCGTTTCTCTCCTGCCAAGGGGTCAGACCCTCCTTCGGTGAGCAGTGAGGAGCTATAGGAGATGTTTCATCAAGGAGGTGATATGGTTGTAGATTTGTTTTAGGAAAGTACTTAGGCAGCTGTTGAGAGAAATTAAAAAGAACAACACTTGAAGAGAGAATAGTCATAGAATCTGACCATAGTCTTCCAGAGGAGAAAAGTGTGAGCCTCAGCTAAGGGGACATATATGAGAGCTACAGAGAATGAGGGGAAAGAAAAATGGATTCAATGGAGATCAAGGTTGAGGCCCAAACTAATGATGATAGCAAAGCCAGATAAACAAGCCAGACATGCTGACATTGAATGAGACATTTAGAAAATAATTCACTGAGGATTTTCCAAAGGCAGAATATCTTTTCTTTTATGAAGTAGCTTAAAAGCACGTACTGCTTGCTCTGGTTGTTTTTGATTAATTTCTGCAGGAAATGCTAATTACATGGTAGGTAAAACTGACATAGCTCTTTATTTACAAATAGCCTATCTCTCATTATGTGCCAAATGCTGTACAAAGAGTTTCATAAATATTAATAACTGGGTCATGAGGTGCTCAGACATTTGGTCAAATGTTATTCTGAGTGCATCTGTGAGGGGGTTTTTGGATGAAATTCACATTTGATTCAGTAGACTGAGTAAAGCAGATTGCATCCCTAATGTGGGCGGACCTCCCTCAATCAGTTGAAGGCCTTAACAGAACAAAAAGACTGAGTGGCAGGGAACTTCTCATGCCTGAGGGTTGGAGCTGGAGTATCAGTCTTCTTTCTGCAACTAAAACTTTTACTTTTTATCTCTCCTGGTTCTCAGACCTTTGATCGCAGAATGGAACTACACTCTCAGCCCTTCTGAATCTCCTGCTTGTTGACTGAAGATCTTGGGGCTTCTTAGACTCAATAATTACGTGAGCCAATTCCTTACGATAATCTCTTGGTTCTGTTTCTCTGGCAGACCGTAATTAATGCAATTAACTTATTTACTCCTTTTAAAAATCATTTAAGGAAAGTCCTGTCATCCTGATTTTAACATAAAGATGGTGAAGTACAGAGAGATTAAGTAACATGTCCAAGGACACAGTAGGCTGGAGCCCAAATCCAAACACAAGCACCTCCTCCCCAAGGCTTCAGGACCTTTGCTCTCAATTACTACACAGTGCACGCCCACTGCCGTCATGTACATATATACATTCAACGGCAGGGTTGAAGAGGGGCAGCATTAGCCTCTGAAAGACAAAATGGCACAAATAATTATCTAAAATTGTGACAAGAGCCACAAAAACAGTCTCTAGGGTGATATAAGACCATGTAAGAGTAGGATTCTGTCTGTTCTGGGTAGGGTACAAGGAATGCCCCTTGAGAAAGTCCTATTTTAGCAAGACCTGAAGGAGACACAGGAGACAGCTGATGGGCAGCAGAATTTCTGAAGACCTCAAAAGAGAGGGCCAGTGTGGCTGATGTTAAGTGAGAAGGGAAGGGAGGTGGAAGAAAAATATAGATAAGTAGCCCAGAGGCAGGTGATCTTTAGTTAATATCAATGACGGGTTATTGAGCAGATTTAATGGGGCCATGGACTGTAACAGAACTATTGGCATTTGAAAAAACCCTCAGCTCCAAAGAGGCCTGAATCAAAGTGGAGCGAAGAGGGGAAACCTGAGGAAGCATGGCTACGGTTGCCGTGAGAGATGGCCCTGACTTCTGCAGCGCTCCTCAGTGTACAGGAGAAACGTATGCCCAGGTGCTGTTTGTTCATTTTTGTTTTTTTCAAATTCAGCACAGATCAATGATTTTGTAAAATACTACAAAAAGTGAAGGACTAGAAAAATGATCACATGCCTAAATGTATCACAAGATCAAATTTCCATTAAAATTTGCTACTGTAAATGTTCCTCTGCATTTCAATGTTCAGCTCCTCAAGAGCAAGACCCAGTCTGTGGGCTGGCATTAGCCCAGAAGACACATTTTGAGTGGAAGACTAGGTTGGTAGTAACAATAAAAGTGAGAGGAGTGGATGGATTTGAGACCTATTTATGTAGAAAAACAAACAGTATCAAGTGGGTGATCAGAAGAAGGGTTTGTTTTGCAGCAGAGCTATTGAATGAATCATGGAGCCCTTTACTGAAAGAGGCAAAATTGGCAGAAATCATGTTTAGGCCAGATATGAAAGGTATACAGAAAAGAGAATGTATTCAGCAAAGGGGTATTGATTTTGCAATGACTGATGATTTTGCATGGGCAATATGATATATGGTTTTGGAGCTTAAAGCACTGACATTATCTAAAAAATTAATAACAAATAATAAATATTAGTAATAATAAGCATGTAAAAATAACACATTAATAAAATAACAATAATACCTCTGAATACAAAATAATTGTCTATGAAGTTTAGACATTTAATTTTAATCGTGGTCTGGGCATTATTTTTAGTTCCAGTTTATAGATGAGAAAGCTGAGGCACAGACAAAATGAACAATTTACCCAGAATGCCACAGCTGAAAAGTGGATACCTTGGAATATAAAGAGAGGTGATACAAATGCTACACATTATTTTACCTCCAAAGGAAATTGCTACATAAAAAAAAATGTAAGTTTAAGATATAAATGAGTCCAAAAAGAGCTCTGTCTTCACTTATGGGCAGATCACTTAAGCTGTACAATTGTGTTGTTCAGGTACGGGGTCTCCAGGCTTCAGGCAGGAACACTAGTTGTACAGGACCAGTAAGCCGGAGACATAACATTTACCACTCCTTCTTTTCATGAAGTGGGTAATTATAAACTTTAAATATAACATTTTAAAGAAAGGAAATCAGAGATAAAATATTTCCTTTTCATTACTTGTCATTATTTTCCCCCTCACACTCAATTTTGTGAAATCTAAGTGACAATGTGTTATTGACAGGAAGTATTGTTAGACCTACATTAGACATAATGTTGTCACTTTTTATATAACAATGGTAGCACTGTCTTATTTAGTAAGTAATAATAAAAATTTATAGCAGTTATCAATGGATACAAGTAGCAGGTTAGGATGCTAGCTGTCAAAATCATCGGGTAGGCAATAGCAGATGGGCCAGGCTAAGCAGAGTGTAGATGTACAAGGCCCCACATAAGCTAAGGGTCCAGACTAAAGGGCAAAGACCTTGACTCTGGGTCTTGACCAGCATGGGCGTGAGTCCAGGAGGTCATCCTGAAATCTGTCCAAGGAAATAAGAGGTCAGATGGGTGCACCTAACCTGAGGCTAAAAAGAATTCAATATGAGATATGTCAATCCAACCAAAAACAGCATCTGGAAGATCTAAAGGACAGTCATCCTAAAGACAAGAACACAAACTAAGGATGGCATATGTCAGGGAGGGATTTCTAATCACTTTAGAAAGGCAGTGTTTATCAACACAGGTTGTGTATTCAAATAATGTGGATTGAATACCAGAGTAGTCGCCTATTTAAACTTGAACCATTTACTCAAACTCCCTAAACTTCATTGCTTCTTCATAGAGTTGGTAGACAACTTACAAAACACTACATGGAATGTTATCAATAAATATGAAGACATTTCTGGTTGATGATGAAAATGATATTCAGACAGGGTCAGGTAAGCTCCCTGCTTGTAAGTAACACTGTGCTGTATAGTTATAAATATGTCATCTTTTTCTCCAGTCATTTTAACCAGTATATTTTTTGGATAATAAAATGAAATTAAACATTGGTAATATGAAACTGATTTTTTCAGATTAATCTGTGTGTCACTACAAAATTACTGAGACAAGCTTGACCAGGGCAAAGCATGTCGGAATTTTCCAGCTTACTAATGGGTACGATGCAGTATAAGTGATGCTGAACTATCTCAGAATTGGTTTTCCATGTGCACTGGGTGACCCCTAAGGCTCTAGCCCTAATTTGCCTTAAATCACCTACCCATTTTTGCTGTAAAATAAGCTGGAGGTATGAGAAGAATTAACTTGTATGGAATAAAGAGTGAGACCTGACAAAAATGTGAGAAAACAAGGCACATTACAGATCAGAGTGTTTGAATTTTACCACTTACATGGTGGGTCAGTGTTGGCAATAGAGCTCTAGGGAATGCAATGTGGGGGAAACTCAGTCAGGGTTTTGAGGACAGACAACAGTACCTGGACCCAACATGGCTGGCTCAGCAAGCTGTCTGAAGATTGAAAGGGAACCCTGTAAAGGGATGGAAAAGCCAAAATTGCTTTTCCAAGAATTGCTTTGAAGAATTCTTTGTGGAAATTTTAGCCAATTTGTGGAAATAGTATAATACTTTTAAGCTAATTTAGAGTACAGGAAAGACTAATTCTGAATCTTTCCTGGCCTCTACAAGGAGTGTAAGAGTTACTGGTCTGTTGTTTACCATCTGGAAAGTGTATTAGGGTAGCAAAACCTGGGAATTTCTGTATATACACTTCAAGTATTAAAACTGAAAAAAGATAGGACCAAAGGTGATTCTTGCTAACTCCAACATTCTTATGCACACACATACACACTCAAGTACATTCACACGCTCATATACACACAGTCACTCTCTCATGTGCTCTCCTCCACCCTCTCTCTCTCACACACACACACACATACATACAGATACACTCTGATGTATGTGTGTTTATGATGATTGGGATCAAGTGTACAGTCATTAGATTCTGTCCCTGGCTTTTTCTTCAACTATCAGCCTCTGAGATAGATTATATTTACATTAAAATTATATTTATAAATTTACATTCATATTACTATAAATTGTATCAAATATTCTTATAAAATTATTAACATTGTGATTTAAAAATGTGATGGACATAGTATATCACTAGTTAACAAGACAATTGACAAAGATCCTCATGTATAATTATAGAAGATGGAGTGATTAAGGTTCTGGGTAAGAAAAAAGCAAACAAATTAGTAACTGGTTTAAAACCATACTCATAGAAAAATGAGAGAATGTTACATAGCTTAGGAATCTGACAGAACTAACTCACGTAGAGTGTGAGCAGGGGTATTTATTAGCCTTATAACCAGGGACAACTTACTTTACATCTTGAAGCCTTTGTTTCTTCAACTCTACAATATAATTAATTAAAATAACAGGAAAAATAACAATAACCTTCTTCTATGTTAGTTCTGAAGATTAAATGAAAGTTTATAAAGAGGCCTTGGTATAGGGATCTATCTTGGCTCAACTAAAAGAAAAATCTTTTGGGCTTCTTTTCCTCAAAAATGAAATTGTATCAGCATGAAAAGATGTGCATTACCTGTAATAGTATAGTTCAGAGGTCCTTTTCATGTGGATGATATTAAAAAAGGTCAAATATCAGATGGGTGATTGGATGAAATGACATTAAGATCCCCTAGCTTATATGTCTACAACCCTATGCCAAATTATTAAGCAGTTGGCATTAGAGGGATCTTTTATCAGAATTCAGGTGGCATGTCTCTAGGGCTGAGGAATTAAAGTTGCAGAATGGAGCCATAAGAAAGTCTTCTGCTCAAGTAGCAATGCTTCCACTTAAACTGGCTCCATTCATAAAATATAATTATTTTAGTCAAAATAGTTCAGAGATAAATTATACTAGAATTGGTTGATTTAGTGCTTTAGAGCTATTATTCGAGAATTTTTAAATTTCTTCTTCCATCAGTAGGGTCGGTTTCATCCTAAAGCAGGTTTCCTCATGGTCCTAAAACAGCTGCCAATGTTTTATGATTCATAAACTCCCCCAAGCCCTTATCCTTCTCTTCAGTACATTTGGGCTATTTAAGAATATAAGCTCACCTCCAGAAGGTTAATAGTCACCAGGGGATTTCCGGACTCTGACTGGCTTATACTGGTTAGGAGACACATTTGGATTAATAAATGTGCTTGGTGGAAGTACATGATTATGAGAAGATGTTCTAAAGCAGCTGTTCTAAAGCAAACAGATGTTTTTAAAAAAGAATACAGATACAGGGCATAGAAGCAGGGACATTATCCAGATGTTTAAGTAAATTTTTCAACCCCAGTGCTCTTTACATAAGAGTAAAAAGATTATGGAAAACTGTAAAGAAGTAATGAAAGTTAAATAGTGACAGATAGCTACTTGGTACTTAGTATTTTTCATTACATATTATATAATCATAACAGAAAACTTTTTTTTGGAGTACTCACTTTGTGACTGGGGTAGGTATATATATATTAGTTCATCTATGAGCCAGAAACTATTAAAAATTTTTTTGTTTGTTTAGTTTTTCTTTTTTAAGTATATTTTATTGATTATGCTATTATGGTTGTCCCATTTTTTTCTCTTCTTTATTCCCCTGCACCCTGTACCCCCCATCCCACCAGCACTCCCCCACCCCTTAGTTCATGTCCATGGGTCATACATAAGTTCTTTGGCTTCTCCATTTTTTTCTATTACCATTTATCCCCCTTATAATCTCATCTACCTCCACCCACCCTTCTCCTCACACCCACAATCACCACACTGTTGTCCATGTCCATGAGTCTTCTTCTTCTTTGTTTGATCTCTCCATCCCCTAATAACTGACCAAATAAGAAATCAACATATTAGTGAGAGAACATATATAAAGGAAAACCTGTAAAATTATATGTCATTTGAGTTTTGTCTTTCTATAAGACTGGTCTAGAGAGGTTGTTAAAGATAAACTAGAACACAAATTTGGCTATAGAGTAGCCAAACACAAGTCGTGGGAAATATGACTTGGTTGATAGAAACACAGCTTTTAAACCCAGATGGAGAGTTAAAGGTAATTAGGGGGCATAGAAACTAATAATGTTCTAGAGCATTTCATAACAGCCCCCCACAAAACAGAAACTTTCAGATAAGTTCCCACAATGGTTAGAACAAAGAACAAGTATGTCCAGTTGAAAGGAAAGTTTCATTTAAATATATAACTATTTTTCTCCTTGGATAAGTCAGGAAGCCTTTGTAATGGGACCTTAGTAGTTCTCAATGGCTGGGTCCTTCTTTTCTGGATTTGGGCTTGAATCTACCATATAATGAATGCACTTATTGCGCCAAGCTTGGAAAAAATAGAACATTAAATGAAGGTTATTTGCACATTATTTAGAGCCTACAACCTCCGTTTTCCATAACCTCTGATCTGCCAGATCCTGGGTTTTCCTGTCATTTCTTTCAAAATTGTGTTTGCTCTCTGTCAGTGTCCGCTGGCAGCGTGACAAAGCGCTGAATCCGCAGAAACCGTGGCATGCTGGGCAACGGCTCCCAGAGCAGGTTTCTGACAGATTTTCTTCCCCTGCAGCAGTAAGGCTTGTGCTCCATTTTGTGCAAAGGAGCATATATTAGTTAATATTTCTAGCATTTAGAAAAAAGGAAAGAGTTACATACATCCTAAGTTTTACTATCAATTTCTGTTGCTGTAAGAATCAAGATAAGCACCGAAACACATTAAGCTCTACTCACAGAAGCATTAACATTTTGTTAAAATTGTCAGGATGCCTGACAATGACAAAACATTGCATTTGCCTTCACATTTGAAAACATTTGATAAAATGGACAAATCAATGTCCTGGAAAAAAATTAGACATTTACTGCAGTCGTCATTTGTTTGAGTCATAGATGAAATGCTAACAAAGATTTCGCATATGTTGACAACGTTACAGATAGTCACTTGAGAATTGCATAGCACAATCTCAATTCCAAATTCAAAATCCTTTCGCTAAAACGGGCACTGGTGTTTCTGTATATTGATTTCTCTGTCACAGAGGAGACTTCACTTAACCCAAAGTTCCCAACTGACAAGGACAGAGCCAATTCCTAAGAATTTCTTAAGACCCAGGTTAAAAATACCAGTCCTCGTGCCCACTTTTCAAAGTACAATCAAAATCTTCAGGGATGAATCCAGAGCATTGGTATTTTTAGCAAAGAGTTCCAACTGTGTCTGCTTTCTTGTCGGGGTTTGAAACCCCCATTAGCTAATTACCATACTCCTAAAAGAGTCTTCATTCTGACAGCCACCAAGATTTTAGTGGTGGCCTTATTCCTAAAATTTAGATTAAAATGGTTCAAACTATAGGAAATACAAATTTGTACAATTTTTGGAAATTGTTTTTCCACTTTTTACCTCTGATCAAGTATCTAACCTTTGTAAAAATCCTGTCTCTTCCTCGTGCCTCTGGTTATTTCTCTATCCCCATCCTTACTTTCTACAAATGTTTTGTGGTATCACATCAGAAAATTCCACCTATAGTCTGCAGCACAACCCCACCCTTTGATTGCTACAATAGCCCTCAGTCTTGTACTAGCAGTGCACTAACTTCTTGCTTTTAACTATTTTAAATCTAGACAAAAGTCTTAACTTAGGCCTTTGAGGATATTCTGTCTGTTCAGTTGAATTTTGTGTTTTTACTTTGTCTGCTTGTACTGTTTCATCTCATTTTCCTTTAAAGTACTGTCAGTGTATCTTTGTTTTATTTATTTTTATCCACCTTTTTATTCTTTTCTTTTCAAATGTGGAACAGGACATGCCATTGTGAGATGAACTGTCAGGTTCGTTGCCAGCCGATGTCAGAACTGTAGAGTCCACCCCAACTGCAAACTAGGATCCTGTTGGTACCACAGTGTCACCTCATTATCTGAACGACTCAGATGGATCATAGTAGAGGTAAAAGTGTATGTGACCTAGGATAAGAAAATTTATTTAATCCCTGTTTAGACTCTGATTAACTGTGACCCCAAACAAGAAATTTACTGAGTCTGAAATGAAAATGATAACAGCTCTAGCTATTTCATGGGTTGTGTGAAAAAGTAATAAAGGAAACCTCTACTAAAATTGGAGATGGAAAGGCCTGTATGTAGTAAAAGCTGTCGAACTCTATCATTTATCATCAGTTACCCTAAACAGAAAGAAAATGTCAATTACAAGGTGAGTTAATCCAGTTGCAGACCACAACCATAACAGATGTAAGTTGTACTCCAAAACCATACAGTACTTTACCACTCTAGCAGGAGGAGAGATTTTTCTTCTAGCCCAGAAACAAGCCCAGCCAATGGACACATCACAGCCCAATTAGTGAGAAGCTATTGTTACCTGAACTCTTACTTTCTTCCAATAAACTTTCATTTTTTCTTGCTGATAACTTTATTGTTTTGCCCTTCTTTCTATAGAAGCCTACTGCATTGTAGAACACCTCAGAGTATCTCTCTGCTTGCTAGATGACATGCTGCCAATTCATGAATCATTAGATAAAGCCAATTAGACCATCAGATTTACTCAGTTAAGTTTTATTAGCAAATGGCTATCAGGATCAGCTAAATCATGGCTCTACAGGTACCTCAAAAACTGTCAAGAACTGTTGCTCATTTGGGAAAGACTTGGTTTCACTGTAGAGAACCACTGGAAATTGATTAATTATTCCACCATTTACCTCTGAATAAATAAGAGACCCGGTGGGGAAGTATAGTAAAGGGCAACACTTTAGTGGACAAGAAGTGAGACTGTGTGATGACCCAGCTGAAGCCAACACAACAGAAAATGGAGTAGAAAGAGAAGTTTTTCCCTGGGGCCACTGAATTAGGCTTGGATTGACAATAGCCACACCTAGGTACTTTTCAGAGAAGTGAGTTAATACACTATTTGTTGTAATGCTGGTTTTACTTAGATGTTTCCTCACTTCCAACTCAGGAAATCATAACAGATAAAATGTATCTGTTAACTGTAGGTACTAAGGCACTACGCTAGCCTCTAGGATTTAGATAGAGGAATTCAAATAACTTGATTTGAGATTAGTTTTGAGAGGAGGGTTCTCTTTTCTGTAAGCATACTTAAAATGACCAAATATGTTCAGACAACTCAATGTAGAAAGGATGAATAAGGACCTCCCTAGGGAGAATTATACTTTGGAATGCTGTAGAACTGGGTCCTTCAACAAAATATCCTTTATGAAAGGAATGTGGGGCTCAGAGAAAGCTATTCCATTGTTGACCATTGCTAAACATCTACCCTATTTTTCACCTTGTGCTTTGTGGAGAAAGTTTTACCTTACTGGGAAAATATTTGAGAACAATGGAAGCCTTTGTCAGCTGTATTGATCTACAGTTAGTCTTTGATTCTGTAGACATGAATCACTATGGGACAAACTATGTGATCTCAGCACAGATCTCAGCCTATGAAGGATCTTTCAAAGTCTGAACCATAATACCACTGTGAGAATCAGAGCAGGTAGCAATGGACTCTCAACGTTAAATTCCAATCAAAAGCCAAGAAAGACACTTGTGTCCTAGCCCTACTTCTTTTTAATTTATTTCAAAATAATATGAGAGAGCTTTAAAATGATCTGAATGAATACCTTCCTGCCACAGGAAATAAGAAGACAAGCACCTGCTTCTGTGCTGATGACATGGATTTCTCATTAAGTTCCAGGAACTGCCTTAATAAGCTACTAAGCCTGCTGGCTAAACACTGTCAGTTTAATATCCACTGTGCCAAAACCAAAATTATTTTAGACAGACACTCCAACATGCAGATGAAAAAATATGAGTGAAGTCCATCTACCATGGTTATTAATTTAGCTATTTGGGCTAGTGGTAGGGGTGATAAAACTTGTAGTTAGCAACCCAAGGAGCTCAAAAAATTAATTTATGACATCCTCATTGAATAAATAGATTTTCCAAGTGCCAGATGTTGTGCCAGGGAGAATCTGAAGCTCCTTAGTGATTAAGATTCAGCCCCTGACCTGAAGAAACTTACCTTCTAAGGTGAACACCAAGATTATGTAAATTCTATGGAGTCATACAATGATATAGCAACTATAGAAAAAAAAAGTCAAACATTGCTAACACTTGCTCTGATCAGACAATGTGTAGCAACAAATTATGTGTTTTAGTTTATTGTAATGTACAAGTTTAACATATATACTTAACTAAAAGCAATTTAGCACTTTAGTAATTTTTGCATACCTTTCTTATTGCTAGTATCCTCAATTTTATGTTAATTTAAATATTTTGAAATGTTAATAACATGTTTTGTATCTTTGCTTAACAGTCTCCTTGTACTATAAGGTCACCGCTTGCATGACTTACATTCTTCATGGTAGAAAATCTAATGAAGAAGAAAACTCATGACAAATAGGGGAAAGGGGAAAAATTACAGTCCACCTCATGAGTGCAGAAGTCCAAGCCATCAGATTAAGTACAAAATCATTTGGAAAGGTGGTGTTTGGCAGAATTTCTCATGATATTCTTACATGGTATTCAACAATAGTACCCACAAGTAGACTCATATTCATTGTTAGCTGAACAGAGGTGACTCATAGACTAGGTTCAATTTGAAACCAACTTCTAAGTGTGTGTCTTAGAAGATGTTTTTGGTTTTGTCCTTTGCAGTGGTTCTAATCACAGATCAAATGAAACCACAGAAGCCACATTTAGTATACTTTCAGGATGCAATAATCTCAATGAGATAGTTAACTGTTTAGATAGCAGAAACATGATGTTTAAAGTTTTCCTTTAAATTTTACATATCCGTGTTTGATTCAACAATTAAATATAAAAGTGAAGGTTAGAAGAGGCTGCAGCTGCTTGCATTGGTGGTGAGGGGAGGATGGAATGTGTGAGGTTTAAGTAAATATGGAACCCACATGAGCTAGCAGCACTCTACTGTTCCAAAAAGTAAAACAAAGCTATGGTGTGAGTCTTCTACACCTTTAGTTTATAAAATTACCAAACTCAGCATTGTGTAAGAAATAGGAGCAGGGACATTGATGGGTCCCCAAAGCCATATTTATAAAAATGTTGAAAGAATGTGCAAGATTTAGCTTGGAGAGTGGGGTGCTTTATTGAAAATATCCAAATATTGAAAAGTGTATAAGGGAAGTAGACTTATTCTAAAAATTTTCAGAAGGAAAAACTAGGATCAGTGAATAAAAAAGAGGCAGATTATGTCTCCATAAAGAAAGAGATTTTAAAAAATAAAGCCCATATTTTGTATTTATCAATATCAACATCTTGAAAATTATTCAGTCTCTGCCTAAATAGCTCACCATCCAATTGAGAAAGCAACAGGTTTATAGGCTTTATATCAAATCTCAATATGAGCCTTATGACAGAATCAATGTCAGTATCCTACCCATGTGTGCTCAGCATTTATCTGTATAACTTGATTTTTTTTCTCTTTCTTTCCAAGAAATTAGGCTCAGCCTACTGGCAGAGCAAGACGGAAGTCTACAGAGCTCAAGTCCTGAGAAACAGGACCAAACCAATGACAAGTGGGGAGCCAGCAGATTTGTGCTAAAGATTTCTTATCTCACAAATGGGATAACTCTGCAATGTTCTGGAATATCTGCTAGAGTTTCCTAGAAGGACTAAGTTCCAGGTGTCCACAGTGGTCATTGGCTTGACAGTGGCAACTTTGATTTCCTCTCCTTTGCTGTTTCAGGTACCGACTTCCTTCTCAGTGCTTCCTGGGGTCACTTCCACAGGCTACTTGAATTGGAATCCTTATTTCTGGGTCTGTGTTGGTAAGAGAAACTTGAACAAAGATAGAAAAATAATATGTGCTAGAAAATACTTAGAAACCATGTATCTAATCTATATAAATAAAATTCCTATGTTTTGTCCACAAACTCAAGGAGGACATTTAAATGACAGGACTGGTAGATAGATTTCCTTTAAAGAAGTGAACATTGGGAAAACATTAAAATGTGGAATGGCTTTGCCAAAGTGCTGTGAAAAAAAATTTCTTAATTGTGAAGGAAGTAAGTTGTTATGACTATATTTTTTTTCTTTAACTCCAGGAGTCCATGATTCTGTACTGTGCATTGTTCCTGGTATATGGTAGGTCCCATATCAATATCTGTTACTATCTTAAATACTAATGAGCATGTATCTCTTTTGTTTTAGAGACAGATCCTCATATCTTGCATTCCTGTTCCTACCTGGTATGTTTCTTCCCTAGGAAAGGACTAGGTGACAAGAAGAGAATTTTAGCAGCTGATAAAACTCCCCAGGAAAGAAAACAAAACAAAACAAAAAAGAAAAGAAATGAAAACACAGGAAACAGGTTGAAAAGAGCTGTTTTTAATAATTTGAAAAAAAGTTTTCAATACTTAGAGAGGGGACTGGCAGTGGCCCTTTCCAAACTGGTGAGAGCACCTGGGGGACAACAGCTTTTCACCCCAGTAATCTCTGTGATATTAGCCCTACCGACAGTGCACAGATCTGACTGATCATTCTACATGAAACAATCCATGCCCTTGGTTACTTTTTTTAACTTCTAGGATTATCTAACTAAATAAATGTTTCATATTCCTCAATTCTTAGTAAATTTTACCATTACCACTAAACTGTAAGTTCCATACTCTGGAATACTCTCTTCCCAATAGTTCTCTCTCCGGCAAACTCCTACTCATCTTTTAATCTCCTGCTCAATTTTCCCATGTTCCGTGAAATTTGGCACAGCTGCCATAGGTGGAAATGCTTATGCCAGCCTTCTCACCAATAATTTTCTTCAGATATTTATCATGGCTTTTGTGATCTATTATTTACATGTTAGTCTCCACATCTAGAATAAGAGCACTTTCTAGGAAAAATTTACTTTGTTCAACTTTATGTCTTTGGAATCCAACAATGGGTACCTGGAACATGGCAGGTATTAAATAAAAACAGTGAGGAGAGATGACTGAAGCAATTACATACAATGGATGAGGAGATATAATGGTTCTGTAAGAAAATCTCACTTGTAGGAATTATGAACTTAAAAGTATAGCACGTGTGCCATACATGAGATAAGTACATACCTGATGAAATATGGTAATCACATTTCCCTGAAATAAGGCTAAGGTGCAGTGTTATGTCATAATCCACTGCCACTTATAACAGTAGATATTAAGTGTATATTACCACCTAAATTGTCTTATTCTTTTGAGGGTAGTCACCTAAAAATGGAGATAACAAAATTTAACTTTACTTTAAAGTATATTTTATCAATTATGCAGTTACAGTTGTCCTATTTTTTCTATCACTTATCCCCCTTCTCCCTAAACGCCTGTACCATGCAGCATTCCCCATTCCCCTTACTTCATGTCCATGGGTTGTACATATAAGTTCTTCAGCTTCTCTACTTCCTATACTATTCATAACCTATTTTGTACCTACCAATTATGCTTCTTATTCCATGTACCTTTTCCCCCATTCTTCCCCTCCCCCTCCCTACTGCTAACCCTCCTTGTGATCTCCATTTCTGTTATTCTATTTCTGTTCTAGTTGTTTGCTTAGTTTTTGTTTTTGTTTTTTAGGTTTAGTTGTTGATAGTTGTGAATTTGTTGTCATTTTACTGTTCATAGTTTTTGATTTTCTTTCTTTTCTTAGATAAGTTCCTTTAACATTTCATATAATAAGGATTTGGCAATGATGAACTCCTTGAACTTGACCTTCTCTGGGAAGCACTTTATCTGCCCTTCCATTCTAAATGATAACTTTGCTGAAGAGAGTAATCTTGAATGTAGGTCCTTGCCTTTCATGATTTTGAATACTTTTTTCCAGCCCCTTCTTACCTGTAAGGTTAATATTGAAAAATCAGCTGACAGTCTTATGGGAACTCCTTTGTAGGTAACCTCTCCTTTCTTCTTGCTGCTTTCAAGGTTCTCTCCTTATCTTTAATCTTGGGCAACTTAATTATGTGCCTTGGTGTATTTGTTCTTGAATCCAACTTCTTGGGGACTCTCTGAGCTTCCTTGACTTCCTGCAAGTCTATTTCCTTTGCCAGATTGGGAAAAATTTTTCTTCATTATTTGTACAAATAATTTTTCAATTTCTTGCTCTTCCTCTTCTCCTTCTGGCATCTCTACGATTTGTCTGTTAGAACATTTAAAGTTGTCCCAGAGGCTCCTCAGTCTCTTCCTCATTTTGTTGAATTCTTGTTTCTTCATTCTGTTATAGTTGGATGTTTATTTCTTCCTTTTGTTCCAAATTGTTGATTTGAGTCCTAGTTTCCTTCCCTTCACTGTTGGTTCCCTGTATATTTTTCTTTATTTCACTTTATATAGCCTTCATTTCTTCTTTCATTTTGCAAGTGAACTCAATCATTTCTGTGAGCATCCTGATTACCAGTGTTTGAACCAGATCTGCATCTGACAGGTTGTCTATGTCCTTATCACTTAGTTCTTTTTCTGAAATTTTGATCTTTTCTTTCATTTGGGCTATATTTCTTTGTCTTGATGCACCTGTTACATTGTAAGTGGCAGAGATCTTAAGTGTTTGCCAGGGTGGGGCAACCCACTTCACTTTGTTGTGGTGCTATAGGAGGAAGAGGGGTCCAAGAGGGAACAATGCTGCTTGCTCAGTTCTTGCCCTACTTTCAGTCACTTTCCCCACTTGCCACAAGTGAATTGTCCCTTATGGTGCTGATTCTCAGGTGGGTGGGCTTGTGTATCTTCTAGGAACCCGTGGGTCCCTGCAACAAACTCTCCTGTGAGGCTAGCAGTTTCTTCCACAAAAGCAACCCTCATAGGTTTTTATAGCCAGAGGTTTTGAGGCATCAGTTTCCTGCACTGGAACTCTGGGTTGCAAGGTTTGTCTCACTCCCAGTTGTTCCTCATGGCTTATCTTCACATGAATGTGGGAAATCCTATCCACCAGCTACCTCACTCACCCAGTCTACTACCTTGCCACATGTCCTCTCCACCCCAGCTTCCCATCAACACCCATCCTACCAGTCTGGATGACTGTTTCTTCTCTAACTCCTTGGTTGTCAGACTTCCATACAGTCTGATTTTATGGCAGTTATGGTTGTTTTTTATTTTTAAATTGGTTGGTATCCTTCTTTTGGTTGTACAAGGAAGTGAAGTATTTATACCTATGCCTCCCTCTTGGCCCTCTGTTTTAATGTATTAAACTTAACTTCTGTGTGTCACATTTTTGCTTCTTTTTCTAGAAAGATTATGAACAAAATTGAGTAATTCTTAATTATTTTAAGGTTAAACGTGTGTGATCACCTTTTTCTAACTATATTTTTTATTGCTTACACTATTACAGTTGTCCTCATTTTTTTCCCCTTTGCCTTCCTCCACTCCAGTACTTGTCCCCACTTCCCTCAGATCATTGATGGTCTGACTCTATGCGTTATGCATATATACCCTTTGATTAATCTTTTCACATTCTTTCATCCAATGCCCACCTTCTTCTTCCCCTCTGACAGCTGTCAGTCTGTTCCATGTACTATGCCTCTGTTTCTATTTTGTTAGTTGACTTTTTTCACTAGATTACACGTTAGTGAGATCATGTGGTATTTATCTTTCATTGACTGGCTTATTTCACTTAATATAACAATCTCCAAGTCCATACATGCTGTTGTAAAGATGAGAGTTCTTTCAATTTTATAGCTGAATACCATTCCATTGTTTAAAAATACCACACCTTTTTAATCCACTCATCTACTTAGGAGCACTCAGGCTATTTTTAGATCTTGGCAATTGTACACAATACTGCTATGAACAAAGGGGTGCATATATTCATTCAAGTAGATGTTTTAAGATTCTTAGGATATATTCCTAGAAGTGAAATTTCTGGGTCTAATGGCAGTTAGTTCAGTAGACTTCCTGTCAAGATGAGGTTGTAGGTAAACACAACTTTCCTCCTCAGACAACCACATCAAAATTTCAACTAATTTATAGAACAACCATCACTCAGACCATTAGAAAGTGAGTTGAATTGAAGTCCAACTATGGAATTAAAGAAACCACACTGATCCACTATTAGGAGGGACGAAGACAAGAAGACATGAAACAGGCTAGTCCCACACCCACATGTGGTGAACAAACATTTCAGGAGGGATATATCAGGAGTGAGGAGTCCCAGCCTGGCACTTGCCCCCTAGCCCAGGGTTCCAAAACATAAGTCCCCATAACTTCTTTCTATAAAAACCAGTGGGGTTGAAGTCAGTGGAAGAAATTATAGAGTCCCAAGCAGTTCCTCTTAAAGAACCCAAACACAGGCTTAATCAGATGCACTGGCTCTGAGCTCCAGCACCAACATAGCTACTTGAAAGGCACCAGTGGCATACAGGGTGGAACTGAAGTCTCTGACATCAAGGCAAGAGCTGGGGACAGCTTTCACCCAGACAGAGAGGCAGGCAGAGGCCATTGCTCCTTTTCTGAGCCCTCCTGTCACAGATCCACAGAGCTGACAAGTGGGTACCATATCTGAGACTCTGTCATCCTGGCTAAAAAAGTTTGCCCCATGCTGGAGTTCCCCTGAGACTCTACTCTGCCCAACTTATGGGCCCACCCAAGTTGTTAAAAGTGGCTTTTTCATATGAGTGGCTGGTCTTGGTTCATGCTTCACAACTTTCTAAATCTTCTGAAACAAGCAACAGCTGACCTCAGCAATCCCCCAGCCCCTGTACTTCTCAGTATGTGGGCCGAGGCCTGGCACTAGCAGCAGCCAGACTAGGTTCATAGCCTGGACTTTCCTGGGAATTTCCAAGCCCAGCATGGGAAGCAGTCATCTGCAGATTGCTTTGTAGCTGAGGCAAAGTGATCCTGGGCAGAACACAGGTGGGGGCTGACCTTGGCCTGCACCACCCAGGAAACCCCAGAGCCTACACACCCACTGGATAGGTATAGACCATCTCATAGCATCACCACTCTGCCCTTGCACAGCTGATCTACCAGAGAAGGCAGAGGTTGGTGGTCAGTGGTCACAGACAGTTCTTACAGCTGACTGGCCTTGGTAAATCCCTCCCATTGACTTGCCAACAGCAATCAAAGCTCAACTACAAGAGCAGAGTGAACTCAGCCCACGTGGAAGGCATACCCTGAGTACCCACTTTGGATGATAAGGGATGCTGTGCCACTGGAACCTATAGGACACCTACTATATTAAGCCATGTTACCATGACAAGGAGTCATAGCAGCTCTGCCCAATACATAGAAACAAACACAGGGGGCTGCCAAAATGAGAAATAAAAGAAATATGACCCAAATGAAAGAACAGATCAAAACTTTAGGGGAAAAAACTAAGTAAAATGGAGATAAGCAATCTGTCTGATGTAGAGTTCAAAACACTGGTTATAAGGATGATCAAGCAACTTAGTGAGGAACTCAAAAGTATAAGAAAAACTCAGGCAGTAATGAAGGATACACTAATTGAAATAAAAAGCAATTTACATGGGGTGAACAGTAAAGTGGATGAAGCCAAGAATCAAATCTGATTTGGAACATAAAGAAGCAAAAAACAACCAATCAGGACAACAGGAAGAAAAAAGAATCTCCCCAAAATGAGGATGGTATAAGCAGCCCCTGGGACAACTTCAAGTGTTGCAATATTCACATCATAGAGGTGCCAGAAGGAAACGAGAAAGAGCAAGAAATTGGAAATTTACTTGAAAAAATAATGATAGAAAATTTTCCTAATTTGGTGAAGGAAATAGACATGCAAATCCAGGAAGGACAGAGAATCCCAAACAAGATGGATGCAAAGAGGCCTACTACAAGACACGTCATAGTCAAAATGCCAAAGGTTAAAGATAAAGAGAGAATCATAAAAGCAGCAGTGAAAAGCTAGGACCTACAGCCAACATTGCTCTACCCAGCAAAGCTATCATTTAGAATAAAAGGTCAGATAAAGAGCTACTCAGATGAGAAAAAGCTAAAGGAGTTCATCATCACCAAACCATTATTATATGAAATGTTAAAGGCAGCTATTTAAGAAAAAGAATATCAAAACTATGAACAATAAAATTACAATAAATATATATCAATCAACAATTTAATTTAAAAAACAAACTAAGCAAACAAGGAGAACAGAGATAGAATCATGGACATGGAAAACATTTTGATGGTTTCCAGAAGGAAGGGGGATATAGTGGAATGGGTGAAGAAGTAAGAGGATTAAGAAGTACAGGTAGGGCCTTGGCTGGTATAGCTCAGTCAACTGAGTGTGGGCTTCAAACCAAAGGGTCACCAGTTCAATTCCCAGTCAGGGAACATGCCTGGGTTGCTGGCCAGGTCCCCAGTGGGGGCCACATGAACGGCAACCACACACTGATGTTTCTTTTCCTCTCTTTCTCCTTCCCTCGTTGCCTCTCTAAAAATAAATAAATAAAACCTAAAAAAAAATGAATAGGTAGTTACAAAACAGCCATGGGGTTATAAAGTACACTACAGGAAATTGAATAGCCACAGAACATATATACATGACCTATGGACATGAAAAATGGTGGGAGGATTGCCTCAGAGAGAGGGGGATCCTGGGTAGAGAGGAGCAAAGAGGGAAAAATTGGGACAACTGATATAGCATAATTAATAAAATATAACTGAAAACAAAGAAACAGAACAAGGCAGATAGTTCCATATTTACTTTTTTGAGGAAACTCTACACCATTTCCACAGTGGCTGCACCAATCTGCATTCCCACCAACAGTGCACAAGTGTTCCTTTTCCCCCACATACTCATCAGCACTTTTGTTTGTTGATTTATTCATGATGGCCATTCTGGCAATTATGAAGTGACATCTCATTGTGGTTTTAATTTGCATCTCTCTGAGTATTGATGTTGAGCATTTTTTCATATGTCTACTGTCCATCTGTATGTTCATCTCTGCCCCTTCATTTATGTGGCAGAAGCACAACTAATTTTTAAATGTACTTATTAATTATTATACATTCTACAATTGGTTTCCTCTCTCCTTTTTTTAAGCTAGCACCTTACTATTAAAAATCTTTTGCATGACTCCTTTTTTCAAATTGCTATCATCATAGGTAAGAAATTAAATAAGCAATTTGGCTACATTTATCTGTAAACAAGATCAAAATAATCTGAATTATGTTCTCTTCAATGTATTAAAATTGGAGCTTTACTCAAAAATTTTTCTTTATGGTTCGTTGTCTATACTTGCTCTTAGTCATGGCTGCCTCTCTTTGTGTTTGTTATTGGTCAAATTTTAACCTCTAGATTACTGAAGGATAGTGTTTTAAAATGCCTATTGCTGACATGTATCTAAACAAAGAGAAGGCATTGTTATTGTAGTGGCTCAGACAGAACCTGATTTGTACCCAAAGGTGAAGTTGCCATGTACTGGTAAAACAAAAAAGATTCAACTACTTATATCTAGATTTAAAAAGCATTACTATTTGCTCTGAATAAATATCAATTTCTTTGCATATTCATAAATTCAATTGAAGAACACGATCTATACATAAGGGTCAACAAAGTTTACATGACATTATTGATTAAAATTTCACAAATTTCACTGCAAACATGAGGAACATTACCTAATGGGAGCAATATTCATGAAACTGTGCTATGGTGGTTACATGTTTGTTTTTGAGAAGTTTTTTTTCCCTCATTAAGAATTCTAAGCTCTGTCACTTATCAGCACAATGCTATTATTTGAAATGTAAAAAGTAGGTGCTATATGAGGATGCTTGTTGAATTGGACCAATCTGACTCAAGAGTATCTTAATCAGTGAAATTTATGGAGCAGCAGTATAACACCCTTATGACACTGATACATTCCGTGTTATTCAGGCAGTGGTACTGTTGTATGCTTGTTGATTAGTGAAATACGGGGCAAGCCACACGTTCTGTGTTACTTCCTCAGCAGCTAAAGAACACTCTAAACATTATATGACAGATGAAATACTATGTCTCTTGAGCAAATCACATGACTCACACTTCCCTAATACTTATAGCACATGTCACAAATGGATTTCAACTATATCTCACACTTCTGATGTGCTTTATAATTGTGTTTATACATTCAAAGCATAAGGTGTTATAAAACAAGTTAGATGAACTATGCTTATTAAGATTACATAGATAACTCCCAGTTAAAGGAAGCTCTACATGAGCAAACCAAGAACTTGTCTCCACTCCACTCTAGGTCTAAAGTTGGTCTCAAAGAAAAAAGCCTTTATTTGTAAATCTTCTTTAGTATTTTAATGTTTTGCATGCACCTTCATTGCTATATAGTTGCACTATATTTGAGGATTTTAGTACTTGGAGGTGAGACCTTGTGTTCTTGAAATGCTTTGCCAACTTTGTATATAAAGTTCAGAGCAGGGAAATTGACAACACAATCAACAATAGGAGATATGTTCTTAATTAAGGGACTTTCAGTGAACCAAATGTTATACTCAGTCCTCATCTATTGAATCCTCATAGAAAATGAGTAAGATATATATTGTAACCTCTAATCTACATATAAGGAAATGGAGATTTCGAGTGGCTGGGTGACTGGCCTGAAATCCCATATGGCAGTGCAAAGATCCAAACCAAATCCACTGTGCCTCCATCACCATGTTATGCTAATAGCCCAGTGCTACACCCAAGAAGAATATAGCAAAGGTGTGTTAAAGAGTTTTCCATTCTAGCACTGCTTAATATTAATTCAAAGAAAAGGGTAAAAATATGCCCATTTATTTTATGTAACTCTATGTCTATAAGATTATTCCAGATTTACTGACAGAAATACAGAGGGAAAAAAAGCTGTGAAAAAAGAGACAGTAAAAGGTAATCCTGGACCTATTACCATCTGGAGACAGTACTTTGTCTAGCGTTAAAGTCTTTTGAGAGCTTTAACAAAGAAGAATGACACAACCAAATTGGCAGTATCTTTCCTGGATCATCTTGTTAGCATGCTCTTGAAGGGCATTCTGACCTATGTTGCTCCAAGTGTCCGATAAGCATCAATTTTCTGCCTTGATTTTTTCTGATTATTGACAATTTCCTCTGCTAGGACTGTTTGGATGATGAAAGAAAACTCTGTGTGATTGCCCTGGCTAACAAAGTGAGAACATTCCAGTCAATCAGTATGTGCTTCATTAGTATTGTTCTCTCTTGTAATTCATGAAAAGGTATCCTGCAATATACAAAAGAATCTCTTTTACAAGATAGAAAACATTTTATTGTTTGGTCTTACCCACATTCAGGCTTTTGTTTTTAAATGATAAAAGTCAAAATGATTTCTTTCTCTGTCTTTATTACCAAGTCCCTGTCTAATGTTTTTCTTACCAAGAAAATATCAAGAAAAAATACTATTTCTTTCATACTAAGAAATAGCAGTTTTTGTTTCACCAACCAACATAGCATAATTATTTAAAGTTTTAAATGTTTTTCTGTTATAAATTTCATATTCACAGAAAATGAGCAACCATAAAAACCTTGGAAAGATAATTTCCAAAGCACAGGCTTCTAATTTATTTTCAGACATGATTACTTATTTGTTAATAAAACAAAAAGCTATATTTATAGGATAACTAGTAGGGAATGCTGTCATTTGAAACAGAAAAGAATGTGCATTTCATCCTGCATTGTCTAAGTTTGGCAAGGATCTTGGTCTTAATATAGTGTTGAGATTGGAAAATCACCAAGAATGTATTTAAAATCTTAAGAATATGAAACCTTAAAACAAAAAATAAAGCGTAATGTAGACTAATGTTTGACTGTTTAGTCAACTAGTAAACTGTGTCTCTGAAATAAAATGCCATTATTCATAAAGTGGCTTCATAAGTCAGCTCAGAGTAGTGGCAGATAAATGCCACTATATGAATTCTTTTTAAAAAAGACAGCGAATTTCTATTGGCAATTAATGCCAAGCTTATTCAGCTTACAAAAGAAAACACTAAAAATGGCATACTCTTAGGTGCTACCACTGTCCCTTATTTTTCTTCAGAAATGCAGTTGTTAATCAGCTTCAGATACTCACCAAAAATACATGTGCATATTGCTTACTTTTACCTATTCAGGTGTTGTGTGAAAGGATCCTGGGATTTTGAATAACTGAAAAAGAAGCATGTATTACATATAAGAGGACTTCTATTTTCTAGACAATAGTCTTCAAATAATTTTCTGATTTTTAAATTGTATTCTAAACATTTTATATTAACTTCTTTTTCTCAACTACAAAGCTCAAGAAAATATAGTAGATTGAATGTTGAACCAAGAATTAGAATGTCTGTATTTTTATCAGAATTGCTGTCTATAATCTTTTAAATATTAAGTCAAATTTATCAGAATATTAAGTATTTTTATTAGAATTGCTGTCTATTATCTTTTAAATATTAAGTCATATTTAATTGTATTTTATACAAAATAGTGTTGGTAATATTTATAAAATTTTTCTTTTCATTCTAATGTATATTTTTATATCTAAAAATTCTTAAGTCTTATAATCAGGGGAATTTATATTTGTACTTAACTATATTAGTTATTTTAGAAGCCATATTTTGGAGATAGTAAATTTAATTTTAAGGGTATATTTTGAAATGGTGTCTGAAGAAGTAATACTTAAAAGATAAATGCTAGTTTGCATGAGACATTAACACATGAATTGAAAAGCTCTTTAAAAATTATTAAAGTGTAGTGACAGTAAGTTCTGGAGTTGATGCGAAGGGTCTCATATGTGTCACTGGTACCGATGTCAGGTCCTCATAGGCTCTTTTAACAGCTTCATCAATGGTCAGGAGGAAAGAGACATGTTAATTTAACCCCTGGAGCCCTTAAATCCAAGAATCAATCTATAAATGGTGTCAGTTGAAAGAACACAGTTCAAAATGCTCAGGAATAAACTTTAAAACAAAAGGCTTCCACAGAATTTGTAATTTCAACAAAAAGGTCATACAATAATATTTTAAAATTTATAATGCAGATACCATTTTCTAAAAGTTAAGGGAAATTGAACAAAGGTGACTTCTGTTAAAGTCTGATCAATATTATTAATTTTTTATGCATAGAATTAAATCAAAATTTTTATTAGGTGTAGAGCATTAGGAGGCAGATAATTAAGTTCAGGCTCAGAACATGAAACTCATTTGCCCATGACAATCTCTTTTTCTTTACTGCTAAGCACTTTGAACTGTTACTGCAGAGCCAGCTTTGCTTCACTCTTCAAAGAACAATCCTGACTATAGCTTGGGGACCTGGAATAAGCTCCGTCCAATACTCGAGTCTAGGATAAGATCGACAGCTTGTGTACTGCTGTTAATCTGGTCTGGCCTTGCAGCTGATCTCTGTGAATGAGTTGCTGTCTTCTTCCTGAGTCTAGCTTGAAGCTCTTTCCCACATTTCTCCCCTGTGCTCTCTTTAGCCTCATCTTTACTATTTGGCGTAAGTTTTACCTTCTTCTTACTAACCATGTGTCTTCTTCACACCCTGGGAACTGTCAATTTTTATTTCTAAATCTTCAGTTCTGCTTCTTGCTGACAGATATCTCTGACACTGCTTACCTGGCTGTCTATCTGCTTCCCTGAGTATTAATATTTTTAGCTCCTCGAGCATTGTATTTTTCTTTGTTTTACCTCTGCTTGTTGGAAAACCTATTATTCAATCTAGCAGCAACAGTTTGCTACCACAAATGATGAGAAATATATACATAGCTGTAATGAATAAACAAAATTACAAAAAAATACTTCTCTAATTTTAATTCAAAGATATCAGTGTGAATTTTATTTCATAATTATCATTAATAGTACATATGAATTTAAAATAAATTATTCTACATTAATGAAAAGCAATTCTAAATGAATGTAGCACATTTATTTGCTAATAAAGAAATCTCATTCACTAATTTACTTGCATTAGGGAAATAAATTCTTTGCTTTTTATTGTTTTAATCTGAACCAGTCCTCTAATAGCTTAGATTTTTCTGTTTGGGGCAATTTTCCATCACATTCAAGTTTTCTTTCTCATAATATTAAAATTTTGCACTCAATGTTATATATCAGTGCTGTTTTTCAAAATAACAATTTAATAATAATAATTTTGCTTATTGGAAAATAAAACAAAAGAAATACTATACTGCTCATCTGTTCATGTTCCACATAATCATGCCAGGCACTTGCCACTGTATTCTCATCCTTCGGCCATGCCCACCCCCCTGAAGGCCTTGAGTATGAGGCATCTAAGATAGTCTTCTATCAAACTCTATTCTTGGCAACTTTTGTCTACTGTTAAAATGCTTTATGAGGCCAGTGCTTTTTCTTTCTCAGACATAATATTTTGTTCTTGAACTTTTTTTCTCATGTCTAGTTGAAGAATCCCTGCTCTATGACTTCCAAATTTTTTTATTTTGTATGCAGTGGTATGTTAGTAAATATTTAACAACCAGCTCACCAAGAAGAGTAAAAACGCTGAGTTACAGCATTTACCACTGTTAATGGCAGAAATGTCATCCTGGACAATTTGAAGCCACCAAAGAGACTTCACTAAATGTGAAGTTAGGAAGCACATTAGTTATTTACTGCTGCATATCAAATGATCCCATAACTTAACACTTTAAAAAATATACATGTATTGTCTCACAGTTTCTGTTGATCCAGAAGCTAGGCCTGGCCTAGCTGGGTCCTCTGCTCAGCATCTCTCACGATGTTGCAGTCAAGGTATCTGCCAGGCTTCAACTGAGCAAGTATGCACTTCTAAATTCATTCACCAGTAGCTGGAACAGTTCAGTCTTCTTACAGACACCATCTTTCACTAGAACCCTTGCCCACCAGAGTTAATAACAGGTCAGAAAGGGCCATTGTTCTGGCAAATGCTGTGCCCCCTGGATAGAGTTGGCCAACTTAACCTCATTACTCCTGAGTCTTGATCAGGTAACAATGAATCCAGTAGCAACATAGAGTCCCAACCCCGCGAAACAAAGCTTTTCATTGAAGGCAACAGTCTCAACCTGAAGATATCTAAACCTACAGATATCTTTAATTCCCAACATTACTGTGTTTTCATTTCTTTAATAGTGACAGAACTACACAACTCAGCTCACCTTTGTTAACTTTAACTTGGGCTTTGCTTCATGAGACATTTTTTTGCATCTCTTTTTTTTAAACATTGTTTGACCTCTTAAAACTCTGCTCTCTGGGTTTCTGTGATCCAACACTTTTCATAGTGAACACTACAGCTCACTGTAAACCTTTCTCTGTCTCATCAGGCCTTCCTCTTTCTTGTCTGCCTTTTAAAAGCTTATTTTTCTAAGGATTTCTCCCTTTGGTCTCTTATACACTTTATTCTACACATACTTCATGCATTTTATGTATTCCCCACAAGTGGATAGATAGCTCTTAAAGTTTTAATCAGCTCAGATCAGGTTTCTCTTCTAAGTTTAGACCTTTTCAGGAATGTTTATGGTATCTTTATAACCATCAAAAACTGGAAATAACACAAATATAAATTAACTATCAAATGCATAAACAAATTGCAACTTAACTATGTAATGAAATACAATTCCTCATCTAAAAAAATGCTGATACAAAGTACAGCATCCATGGGTTTTAAAAACTTCATGCTAACTAAAGGCAGTGGAGACACAAGAATTTATATACTGTATGATTCTATTTTTATGACAATCTGGTAAGACAAAAATGTAAGGAGAGAAAACAGTTTAATATTTTCTAGATGCCGAATAATATCCATAAAAGAGATTTACTATAAAAAGACACAAGGAAAGATATCAGGTGATGGATATCATCTTTAACTTGCTTTTAATAGTGGTTATATGACTATATATTTGTCAAGACATAAATTTAGACACCCCATAAAAGAGTTCTTTTATTTCATATAAATTATTTCATGTTTAAAAATCAACATATCAAATATTGAATGCATTATCTTCCTTCCCTCAATCTTTTTCTATAACTGTATTTTAAATGTCAACTGATACCAATTACCCAGTTAGATAAAGAGAAATCTAAAGTCATTTTTGATCTTTCTTCATTTCTAACATTTTACATTAGTCTATCACCTAATCTTGACAATATAAATCCCTCAAATATGTCTTTAAATTGCTTCCCTTCCTACAGCAAATGACCCAGTGTAGACCCTCATCTTCTCTAGCTTAACTAAAGCAAAAATTTACTGAAGTTACTTCTGGGATACAGAGACATCCGATTTCCCCTTTTATCACTATAATTCATCCTTACATTACCAAAAGCTGGCACAATTCATCATTCTTCTATTTCCTGATGAAATCTTTGTTAAGTTTTTGGTATCTATACTTATTAATATTATCCTGAATGTACATGCCAGGTTTCTGAAGTAGAACAGATTATTATTTACTGAATAATCCCTACACTTGCCTTAACTATAACCAGGATATTTTGGGGAGTCACTATTTCTCATTTAGCCCTTTCAAGCAGAGAGTTTTTTTCTCCGACTCAGTAAGGAGATATAATGGGTGTCCTTCCTGCTGTCCTGAAACTTAGAGATCATTTCTCCCCTTCCTACTGACAAGATTCCATTCCACTGAAGTACAAGCAATTTTAGCTATTATACCCATTTCCCATTTTCAATCCTGTCAGCTATTTCTCTTCATTCACTAAAAACCTAAGTCTTCTCATAGCCATGTCTGTTGTCATTTTCCAATGAGTTACAACCAAATCCCTCTTTTAGGTGTCAGAGAAATGACACTGAAGAATCAGATCTAATACAAATCTCAAACAAACTCCCTGCCAATCTTTCCACTGTGGCCCAAGCCACTTTCATGATTTCCCTGGAAATCTGAAATAAATCTCATACTGATTTTGTTCTTTCATTCCTGTCCCTTCCAAACCACTCTCCACACAGAAGCTAAAATGTCGATTATTGTACTGCTGAAAACTCCTCTGTGACTACTCCTTGCACTTACAACTTAATATACACTTTTCACCTTGAACTAAACCTACTGACCTGGCCCTTGATTACCTTCCATCTCAGTGCATGATACCTGCTCTCTGGATCTCTAGCTCCAGCTCAATTTGCCATAGGTTACAATAGCCTTTCAGTTCTGAGAGTGTAGTAACCTCTTTCCCTTTTCATTCTGATCACATTTTTCCTTTGAATTTTGTCCTTCAATTGTAAAAATAGATATTTCTTCTTCATAAAGGCCTGTCATAAAGAAATCTCCACCTTTTCCTATTACTCTCAATCACAATACATTATTTCTTTCATTGCTAGAATCACAACACATAATTTCATTTACATAGGTTCATTTGTTTGATATTTATCTCCTTGTAAGGATGCAAATCCCATGAAGGCAGCAGATATAATTGAAATCTTCTACATGTGTAGAGGCATAAGTAATTTGATTAAATGCCCCAAGAAATTCTGAAGCAACACCTGTTATTTCTATCCCACACTAGCCATGCTGGTTGAGAATCAGAAGTTCTAAGCAAAAACTTATTTTGTCACTTGCCTATAGAAAACCCTAAGGGGCTCCTTAATATGGCACAAATGGTAATCAGTGATTAGACTCATATTTATACAACCAGTTTCAACTCAGGACTCCCTGATCATGCTGTACTCTACAGCATTACATAACTGTTTTCAGTACACACATACACACATACTTTCCTGTAATTTAATGATTTTGAGTAGTTGAATTTCATAATTATTTGCTTTTCAAGTAGTTTGATTCAGTTTCCCAAATAGTCATTTTGGAGTATTTTATTCATTGACATATGAATTACTTGTCAAGCCACTCTAAAATAATAGATTTCTCAGTTACCATCCCTATCCCCAGCCTCATTTCACCTCACAGCAAGATTATGTTAGTTGTAGGTGTGTGCATGAGGAAAATAATGGGTATTTTGAAAATCTCCCCCAGTAATTCTTTAGTGCTCTACCCTACATAAAAATTACCAGTATAGACCTAACTGTAATGGACACTGATATATTGGAATGAAGTAGAAAAAGCAAAAAAATAAAATCATTTTGCAGCAGGAGTTGAATTTAGCAATTACTTTTATCTTGCCAGCTAATTATCCTTCCAAATTAGTTTATTGTAATTTAAGTAGCTGCCCTTCTGCTTTGCATCATTTGCCAAACTAATTTATTAATGACAAAAATATTTACAGAATTTCTATATAACATGATAGCCAGTATATTATGTGCTAGTGAAACAAATGATGAGCAAAAGTATATAGTACCTATACTCAATGAGCCTAAAGTATAGTAGGGGAGTCATATATTAATTATATAACCACAGTGATGATATATAATTATGTACTGAAATAGGTTTACTGAGATAAATAATCATACTTATATAAGAAATATATCATATACTTCTGATTTATATTGGTAATCAGAGCAAATTTCCTGAAAAATAATTAGCTATAATATTAAGGATGAATAAATTAAGAGGGCCAAAGAAGATGTTCCTGACAAAGAAAGAGGAAGCAAATGTCCTTGGCAAAGAAAAACAGTGCATGCAAAAACCCTGTGGTTGAAATGAGCAGGTAGATCCCAGGGAATCAAGGTCAGTGTAGTCAAAAGCAGAAGCCAAGGTGGGAGACCAGAGACTTCAAGGGTAGCAAGGAGCCAGACTACTGGGGACTTCTGGTTATTGTAAGATTTTGGTCCCTCTTTTCTGAGATTGATGATATCTCATTAAAATATTTTAGGCTTCATAAGTGTCTCCTGATTAGTCTTTAAAAAATCTAGTTGCAGGGGAAAGATAGGATATGGAGAGAACTGTTATTGGCCAATTCTATATTTTAGTCTATGCTGGTTAAATTCATGTGTCAACTTATCTGCGTTAAGGGAAGTCAGATAGCTGGTAAAACATTAATTCTTAGTGTTTTGAAGGAATTTCTCAAAGAGATTAGCACTTGAATGGGTAGAATGAGTAAAGAATATCACTTTCATCAATGTTAGTGGGCATCATGCAATTTGTTGAGAGACTAAATAGAATAGAAGGCAGAGGGAGATCAACCTTGCTCTCTGCCTGAGTCAGAACATCCATCTTCTCCTGCTCTCCATTATTTGCACTTCTGATTGTCAAGCACTTGAATTCATACTGGGACTTACATCATTAGTCCCCTAATTCTCAAACTGTTGAGCTTGGATTGATACATATACCATCATCTTTCCTGGTTCTCAAACCTTTAGATTCAGACTGAATTACACCCTTGGTTTTCCTCATTCTGCATCTAGCAGACTGCAGATGCTGGGACGTCTCAGCCTCTGTAATAGCATGAATCAATTCCTATAAAAGAATATAAATGTGTATATGTGTGTGTGTATATATATATATATATACACACACACATATGTATATATATACACACATGTGTATCTGTGTGTGTGTGTGTGTGTGTGTGTGTGTGTGTGTGTGTGTGTATTTCTTCTGGAGAATCCTAATACATAAGCAAATGACAAGGGTAATTTGGATTTTCATGGTGGTATTGGAAATAAAGGGAACTAGATTCATTCATGAAATATTTAGAAAAGAAATTAGGTTTGATATTGCATTTGAGGGAGTGAAGGAGTTAGGAATTGTTCTCAAAATTCTTTTTAATAAGGAAATTTAGACATCATTTTTTGAATTAGGCAATGGTTTAGGATAAAGAGTTTAATTTTGTACCTGATGAATTTCAGATGCTTTGAGATCATCAAGCACCTATGTTGAGTTAGCACTCAGACATATAGGTATAAACTAAGAAGAGGACCAAGCTGTATATACATTTTTAGGGGCCATTATTTTAAATGTGGTACTAAGGCTATAGCATGGATGTGGTTATCTAGAAAGAATATGGAGTGAAAAATAGAAGAAACCCTTGACTATGCCTTAAGAAATTTCAACATTTAGGAGCCAGACAGAGGAGGAAGGAAGGAAGGAAGGAAGGAAGGAAGGAAGGAAGGAAGGAAGGGAAAGAGGAAGGAAGGAAGAAAATAAGGAGTAATAACTCTGAAGCAGTATTTCTAGGGGTACAATGGAAAAGTTAAAAAATAAAATAAACATAAGACAGAGTCAAGGGCAAAGAATTACAAAGCATTCTGAGGATACTGGTGAAAAAGAGTAACTTAATACTTTGGGCAGTAACAGAGAAAAATTTGGACAAAAAGAATGATGACATCAATTTGAAAAGACTTTTGATATGCAAGGATCCTGAGCCTAATGACTACAGTGACTATATTTCTCATTATTTGGGATTCCAGTACTAGTGGTTGCTGATGGCTCACCCAGAAAAGACAGAAATTCTAAGTCAAGTTTGGAATTTAAGAAAAAATAGTGGATTCAAACTGTATCACTCATGGTAGCTATAGATTGCTTCCAAAGAATTCTCCAAATTGTTTTAAAAAATCATCCTGAATAACCAACAGAACACTAGCTAGAGAGAAGCCTTATAACCATTGACAGGTGGAAGAAGCCACATCATCACTACATGACTAGTAGGGAGGGTAGAGAAGGTGTGAGAGGGCTGGCTGTGTTTCCATGGGTGGCAGCTGAAGCCTTGGAGGGGTATTTTAGTGCCCCAGGGAGTTTCTCCTGAGAAGCGTGGGGCTAAACCCCAAGCTGGACTCCCCAGTGTACAGCACCAGGACTGGGAAAGGAACCCAGTACCAGGACTGGGAAAGGAACCCAAGTAACATAGAGCCATGAAAAGCAGTAAAGTTTCTGTCTGCCAGGAAGAGATGGCAGAGAGAACTCCTTAGAGGGCCAACACCCAACATTCCATTTGCAATCACTTACCCTGTGTTTTGATAGAGGAAGGGCAGGGTGGACTACAGACGCTTGAGGAATGTCTGAGAATGGTGGCTCTGGTGAGAGAGAAGTAACAGCCACCAGGATCTCTGTGTTGAGTCTTTCCCTATACTGCAGGAACTATTCTTCTCAGGCAGAGCAATCCCCTCCAAGTGACATCAGCCTGAAGGGAAGTAGTAGCCACACCCCTAGGAATTACTCTGCCTCACCCTGTGGTGCTTAAGCTCTGCTGCTGAGGAGTACAGCTGGAAGACATTTACCCTATAGAATGTCTGCACCCTCTGCTGCTGAGCTGAGCTGGAAGACATTCACCCTACAGAAAGCCTGAAAATAAAGGCAGTTTTCTGGGAACTCTGAGGCTTCACCTGACAGGGCCCCAGGTCAGGTGCTGATAAAAGCCAGCCTTAGTGTTCAGCCTCATTCTTTTTGCACACACCCAGGCCCAGCAGAGGGATCTGCATGCTATGGATCTTGATAGCTCTAAACAGGGTGCCCACAGACACTCACAGTCAGGGTTTGACTTATGTGTGCACCAGACTCACGTAGATCTATCTACTACATAGAAACAAATAAAGAGAGGCAGCCAAAATTTGAAGACAAAGAAAAAGACCTCAAATGAAAGAACAAGAATATTCTCCTATTCTCCAGAAGGAGAACTAGAAGAAATGGAGGCAAGAAATTTATCAGATAGAGAGTTTAGAGTCATGATTATAAGGATACTCAACAGTATTTAAAAAAAGATATAGAAACCATAAATAAGAACCAGTCACAAATATAGAATGCAATACCTGAAATAAATAATACACTGGAAGGAATATATAGTAGGTTAAATGAAGGATAGGATCAAATCAATGATTTGGAAGATAAGGGGAAAAAAAACACCCAGAGAGACCAGTAAAAAGAAAAAAGAATTTTTAAAGAAGTGAGGAGAGCTTAAAAAATATTTTGGATATTATGAAGTGTAAAAACATCCACGTGATTGGAATACCAGAAAAAGAAGAGAATGAGCAACTGAAGAAATAATGACCAAAAACTTCCCTAATCTGATAAAGAAAAAGTCACCCAAGTCCAGGAAACTCAAGAGAGTCCAAACATGTTGGACCTAAAGAGACCTACACCAAGACACATTATAATTAAAATAACAAGACTTAAAGACAAGGAGAGAATCCTAAAAGCTGCAAGAGAAAAGCAGGTAGTTACACACAAGGGAGTGCCAATTAGACTGTCACCTGATTTCTCAACAGCAATATTTCAAGACAGAAGGGAGTGGCATGAAATATTCAAGGTAATAAAAAGTAAGGTCCTACAACCAAGGCTACTTTACCCAACAAGAGTATCACTTAAAATTGAAAGAGAAATGAGGAGCTTCCCAGACAAGAAAAAGCTAAAGAAGTCTGTTAACACCAAATGAATACTGCAACAAATGTTAAAGGGCTTTCTTGAAGAAGAAAAATAGAAAGGAAGAAAAAAATACAGAGGAGAATAGTCTAACACTAAAGTGGAACTAAATATACATTTATCAATAATCACCTAAATGTAAATGGCTTAAATGCTCCAATCAAAAGACATAGGGTAGGGGGGCAAAGATGGTGTCGGTGTAGGAAGGAGCAGATTCAGCTTCCCTCTGCTCAGGGGAGAAAATTCTGACCGATCTATGGAGTAGAGAAGCAAGCAACCAACATACTTCAGCATTTGTGAAAATAGGGGATCAAGGATTGTGGCTGAACCGAAAAACCGGACCCTAAGTAGAGTGCTGCAACAAAGTAGGGTCCCGGGGACCAGTGTGTGGTCCAGGGGCTGCAGCCCCAGGCCCAGGGCCTGCTGCTGGGTTTGCCACAGAGTCCTTGGGAGAGAGCCGGGACAACTGCTCCTTCCCCAGCCAAACAAGGTCTGAGCAGCACTGGGAGGAATCCAGGTGCTAGCAAACACACAAGGGCTGTGAGCACCTTTGGAGGCTGTGGACACCAGAGGGGCTGGGTCGCACATCAGGCCCAGAACCCCACAGTCACCGGTCTGGCTGGAGAGTTGGGCTGCAGGAGAAGCCAGTCCATTGTGCAGAGCGGCAGGCTTGAACAGGAGGAATTTCTCAAGAGGAAGGAGTGAATGGACAGACACTGTTTGGGGAATTTTCCTAAAGTGATCAGTCGTTCCAGCCTGCCTGCCACCCAGCTGCAGGTGTGCAGGGGTGTGGGTGCATGTGCAGGGAGAGCATCCCCACACCCCATTCCACAGCAGTAACCCTGGGGAAAGACCTGATTCCCACACCTAGGGTGCAAGGCTGAGGAGATACGTTAGCTTCCCAGACAGTGAGGGAACCAGTGCGAGCTTCACTGAGTGAGGAAGAAAAGCCATACCAATCACCCCTCAGCCTGCCGCAGCCAGCAAGAGCAGAAAAACCAGTTTGACCACTTTGAAACCAAGAGACTTTTTAATTTGATTCTATTTTTTTAACAATTTTTAATTTTTTAATTTTTATTGTTTTTATTTTCTTTTGATTTCTTTTTCCTCTCTTTCCTGATTTCTTGTTTTTTTCCTTCCTCCTTCCTGTCCTCCAGTTCTATCTCTTCTTCCTTCCTTCACCTGTCTTTTCTATTTTTACTTTTTTAAATTTTTTCTAAATACCTACAAGTGAGACAAAATCCTGGATCTGTGAAAAGACCAAAGTTGAACCCAAAGAAGGGGCATCACAACATCTGGGACAGTGAGACAAATTTCACTCTGCTATTACAGAGAACCTGCAAGTTATTGCATATTTATATTATTATTATTTTTCCAGTATTCCTACATCTTTTTTTAATAGTATTTTTATATCCCTCTTCTTTTTGTATAGTCTGCTATGCTAGGCTGGATATATTGTATGACCTGACAGCTTTCCCCTGATATCTCTTTCCATACTGTATTGCTAATCCACTGTCCTTTAACTCACCTGTGTCCCATTAGCACACTACTCGAGGTTCTGTACCCTCTATTCTTGTTACCTAGATCTCATAGATTCTGTGATATGATTGTTGTCATAATATTATTGTAAATAATTCTGTTCCATGCAATTGTAATTACTTCACAACACCCCTCCCAGATCTTAGCCCATTTCAAAGTTTCCTGAACTCTATTACTGTAGTGGTTAACTCTATTCTCTCACGCACTACACATATTTACTATCCTTTACTCTCACCTTACCTGAGAATCTGACCTCCCACAACCTCTCTGCTTTATAGATCCAATTCACAATCCTACCTTCCCCAACAAGAGTCTTATCTTCTTTCCATCCTTTCTAAAAAATCAGCTAGCTGGGTGGAAGATCATGGTTAACACTATACGTAGTCAAAAGATCTCCTATCTCTTCCCTATTTGCTACTACTGTAAATATCATAGAATTCTCTCTTGCTGTCTTAAACCATCTTGCCTTCCCCCTCAAACTGATGACAAAAAAGAATAGGTAGAGGCAGTGAACACCAGGATACCCACTGGAAGAGGAAACCTAACAACAAAGGAACCACTAACAAATAACAGCAGAAGAAGGTGGAGGAGGTAGTGGTAACCACACAAACCATAATCCAGTACCTATCTGGAAATACAACTAAACAGTAGAGACAGTACCCAATACAAACAACTGAACAAGAGCAAGAGAGAATTCTTTAAACACACGGAAGAACCAGCTTCAACACAACCTGCCCTCACCAGCACAACAAAATACAGAGGGCGGTGGACAGAGTGACCCTCATTTAACCAGCTGGTGGGAAGGAACCATCAAAGAAATACTCAACAACAGTCAAAACCCAAAGGCAAACACAAATCCAACTTAAATGACAGCCCAACACCAGTGAGCTTGGGAGATCAAGGAAACTGCACCACTGAAACTCACTGCTATTCTACTAAAGAAGTTCACACCACAAACCCAGGGAGCCAGAACAGATCAATTTAAGAAGCTGAGGCTAACAAGAAGAGTCTTACAAACAATGGGAAGACAAAAAAACAGTTCCCAAATGAAAGGAAAGGAGAAAGCCTCAGAAAGAATGCTAAATGAAATAGAGCAATTCAACTATCAGATATTGAGTTCAAAGCAATGATCATCAGGAAACTCAATGAGCTCACAATGAGCTACCAGAAACTACAGGGAAGCTACAATGAACTTACTGAAAACTACATCAACATGAATAAGGAAAAAGAAACACTCAACAGGGACCAAGAGGAAATGAAGAATACAATTTCTGAACTGAAGAACACAGTAGAAGGAACGAAAAGCAGGATCGATGAAGCAGAAGATAGGATCAGCAAGCTAGAGGACAAAGTAGAAGAAAACACCCAGAAAGAGCAAGAAAAGGAAAAGAGGCTCAGAAAGAATGAAGAGGGATTAAGAGAAATGCAAGACAATATGAAACATAATAATATCCATATAATAGGGATACCAGAAGGAGAAGAGGAAGAACAAGGGATAGAAAACCTATTTGAAAAAGTAATGATGGAAAACTTCCCTAATTTGATGAGAGAAAAAGTCACACAAATCCAGAAAACACAGAGAGTCCCAATCAAGAGAAACCCAAAGAGACCCACCTCAAGACACATCATAATTAAAATGGCAAAATTTCAAGACAAAGAGAGAATCTTAAAGGCAGCAAGGGAGAAACAGGAAGTAACATACAGGGGAGCCCCAATAAGGCTAACAGCTGACTTCTCAATGGAAACACTCCAAGCCAGAAGAGAATGGCAAGAAATATTCCAAGTAATGAGAACCAGAGGTCTGCAACCACGACTACTTTACCCAGCAAGGCTCTCAATCAAGATAGAAGGCCAAATAAGAAGCTTCTCAGACAAAAGGAGTCTAAAAGAATACACCTTCACTAAACCAGCTCTGCAAGAGATGCTAAAGGGACTGCTTTAAGGAAAGAAAGGAAAAGAGAGAGTAAGAGAGGAACACACGTACATAAAAGGCAATGAATAAGTACCTATCAATAATAACCTTAAATGTAAATGGATTAAATGCTCCAATCAAAAGACATAGAATAGCTGATTGGATAAGAAACCATGACCCACACATATGCTGCCTATAAGAGACTCACCTGAGGATAAAAGACCTGCACAGGCTGAAAGTGAAGGGCTGGAAACAAATTTTCCAAGCAAATGGACAGGGGAAAAAAGCCAGGTTAGCAATACTCATATCTGACAAAACAGACTTCCAAAAAAAGGACCATAAAGAGAGACCCAGAAGGTCATTTCATAATACTCAAGGGAAGAATCCACCAAGAAGACATAAGTATTGTAAATATATATGCACCCAACATAGGAGCACCCAAATGCATAAAGAAAATCTTAGAGGACTTCAAGAAATATATTGACAACAACACAATTATTGTGGGGGATTTTTACACTGCACTATCAAAAATGGACAGATCTTCCAAACAAAATATCAACAAAGATATTGTGGCACTGAACAATACCCTAGATGAAATGGGCTTTACTGATATATACAGAGCGTTCCATCCCAAAGAAGCTAAATACACATTCTTTTCAAATGTACATGGAACATTCTCAAAGATAGACCACATGATAGTTCACAAAACAAGCCTCAACAATTTCAAAAAAAATTGAAATCATACCAAGCATTTTCTTGGATCACAAGGGACTGAAGCTAGAAACCAACCCCAAGGAAAAAAAACCCAAAACACTCAAAATCATGGAGATCAAATAGCATGCTATTAAACAATGAATGGGTCAAGAATGAAATTAGGGAAGAAATCAAAAGGTTTCTGGAAACAAATGAAAACGAACTCACAACAACCCAAAACTTATGGGACACAGCCAAGGCAGTCCTGAGAGGGAAGTTCATAGCGATAGAAGCCCACCTAAAAAAGTTAGAAACTTTTCAAACAAACAACCTAATCCTATGTCTACAAGAACTCGAGGAACAACAACAAAGACAACCCAGAGCAAGCAGAAGGAATGAAATAACCAAGATCAGAGCAGAATTAAATGACATAGAGACTAAAAGCACAATTCTAAGTATCAATGAGTCCAGGAGCTGGTTCTTTGAAAAGATAACCCAAATTGACAAGCCTTTAAGCAGGCTCATCAAGAAAATAAGCGAAAGGATCCAAATAAACACAATCAGAAATGAAAGAGGAGAGATTACAATGGACACCACAGAAATACAAAGGGTTGTAAGAAATTATTATGAAGAACTGTATGCCAAGAAATTTGAAAACATAGGTGATATGGACAAATTTCTAGAAAAATATAATCTTTCAAAACTCAAGGAAAAAGAAGAAAGCCTGAACAGACCAGTAACAGCAGATGAAATTGAAGCAGAAGGGTAGCAATATTTATATCCAACAAAACTGAACAACAATAATAAAATATGAAGGAAAATAAATCAACTTTAAAACCAAGGCTATAATAAGAGACAAAAAAGGACACTACATAATGATAAAGGGGCAATCCAGCAAGAGGATAAAACCTTAGCAAGCATTTATGCACCCAACATAGGAGTACCTAAATATGTAAAGCAAATCTTAATGGACATATAAGGAGAGATCGACAGAAATACAATCATAGTCAGGGAGTTTAACATTGCTTTGACTTCAATTGATAGATCTTCCAGAGAGAAAATCAACAGAGATAGAGGCCTTAAATGACACACTAGATCAAATGGATTTAATGGGTATCTTCAGAGCATTTCACCCCAAACTAGCAGAATATACATACTTTTCAAGTGCCATGAAATGTTTTCTAGGATAGACCATATGTTAGGACATAAAACAAGTCTCAGTAAATTTAAGAAGATTGAAATCATATCAAGTATCTATACGATGACAATGTGATGAAACTATAGATCAATTACAAGAACATTGAAAGACATGGAGGCTAAGAAACATGTTATTAAACAATGAATGGGTCAACAATGAGATCAAGGAAGAAATCAAAAGATACCTTGAAACAACCAAAGTGAGAACTCAAACATCCAAAACCTGAGGGACAGAGGGAAAACAATCCTAAGAGGGGAAATCATAGCCTTACAGACCTATTCAAAAAACAAGATTAAACAATCTAACTTTACACTTAAGGGAAGCAGAAAAAGAACAACAAAGCACAAAGTGAGTAGTAGGAAAGAAATAATAAAGATCATCACAGAAATGAATGAAATAGAGTCTAAAAAAATGATACAAAAGATCAGTAAAACCAAGAGCTGGTTCTTTGAGAAGATAGACCAGATTGACAAAACTGTAACCAGACTCATCAAGGAAAAAAGAGAGAAGACCCAAATAAAAAAAATCAGAAATGAAAGAAAAAAGAAATAAGAACTGACACCAAAGGAATACAAAGGGTTGTAAGAAAATATTATGAACAATTATATGGCAACAAACTGGACAACAAGGACAAAATGGATAAATTTCTAGAAACATACAATCTTCCCAGACTAAATCAAGAAGAATCAGAGAATCTGAATAGACAGACTACACGTAGTGAAATGGAAGCAGTGATCAAAAAAAATTCCCAAACAAAAACCTGGAACCTGATGGCTTCACTAATGAACTTTACCAAACATTCTGAGAAGAACTAGCACCTCTCCTTCTCAAGCTCTTTCATAAAATTCAAGAGGTAGAAAGGCTCCCAGTCTCATTTTACAAGGCCACCATTACCTTAATTCCAAAACCAGATAAACATACTACAAAAAGATAAATTATAAACCAGCATCCCTGATGAACTTAGATGCTAAAATCTTCAACAAAGTATTAGCAAACTGAATATAGCAATGCATCAAAAAATCATACACCATAATCAAGTGGTATTTATTCTGGGAATGCAAGGTTGGTACAACATTTGCAAATCAATAAATGTGATTCAGCACATAAACAAAATGAAGGATAAAACCCACATGATCAAATCAATAGATACAGAAAAAACTTTTGATAAAATCCAACATTCATTTATGATTAAAACCCTAAGCAAATTGAGAATAGAGTAAACATACTGAAATAATAAAGGCCATATATAATGAACCTACTGTCAGGATCATACTCAAAGGGCAAAAGCTACCAGCATTCCCCTTAAGATCAGGAACAAGACAGGGATGTCTGTTTTTACCTTTTTTATTTAATGCAGTAAGGTTAAATAACTTCAACTTTATTTACATCCGGTAACTAAAAGAACAGGTAACTAAATATATGCCTCTATAATTCAAAAGCTGAATTTAAAAAATTTACTCCAAATTTCTGCCCAATAACACAATAATTTGTATATTAAGAAACTCTCTTTTCAGAATATAACTTACCTATTAACTCTGAAAGTTCTTTTATTTGGGTATTTGTTTGTTTTATTAAAGTTTATGAGTCAAGACAGTGTATGTTTGGGGGGGGGCTCTGCCCACAGGGCACCACCCCCCGCAGCCCCCGGCCTCCACAGATGAGAATAAGTCTACCAAGACATGATCTGCTTGGGAAGGAAAAGTGGCCGAATTTTCAAAGGACAAGGGCCAAGAGCCTTTTCCTCAATGGTCTTATTGGGCTCATTTGCACAGGAATACAGATAAAGCTCATTAATCATTGCCAGGCAGTAAGGATCAAACAATAGATAACAAAGAACTCTGAGGGCCTATTTTGAATCAGGGTCAGATAGCTAAGGAGCTGTAAAACTTTGAGAAACAAACTTACTTCTTGTTTGGACCCTTATCACTTAATTGAGAGCATTCTAAACAAAGCAGGTTTCACAGGATTTTACATGTTCTTTCTTAGGCCTAATCACCCAGGGAACCCTCCCTTGCCAGCACAGGGCTGCACCACCCTCTGTCATTGTTTCAGGCTTAGGTGGAGCAAGGGAAGTAAGGCAGCCAAGAGATTAGAAGATTTCTCACAGATGATGAGGACTCAGGCTTTGTCAAAGCTGAGGGGCGAGGGTCCATCACCCCCTTTTGCTGTAGCCCCCAAAGTCCTTCCTTGAGGGCCTCCCACATGATTGTGCCTGTCTTAGGTCATTCCCCCCTTGGGGAATCTTCCTGTCATTGGCTAATCAACCAAGCATTGGGACCCAGTTATGGATGAAGTGAAAGGAGCAAAAGCAGTGCTCCTGCCAGGGAGATAAGCTTTTGTCTCCTTGGCGGCTTATGGTCCAAGGTCAATCCCTCAGCCTTAGCTTTGGTGGGGGTTACAGCTTCTGAAACCAGGCAGGACAGTTTCCAACATATGTTATGCTGCTATGAGAAACAAACCCTTAATCCTAGTGGTGTACAACTGCAAAGGTTTGTTTCTTTCTAGCCGTGCATGTCCAAGATGCCTACAGTTTGGGTCTGCATCACATTTTGTTCACTGTGGGACTGAGGCAGACAGAGTGCCCTCAGTCCAAAACACTGCTCATTGCCACAACAAAGAGACAAAAAGAACCAGGCAAACTGTGAGCTGGTTCATTTTGAAATTATTCTTATGTGTGGTGTAAGAAAGTGGTCTAGTTTCATTTTTCTGCATGTACCTGTCCAATTTTCCCAGCTTCATTTAGTGAATAAACTATCTTTAGCTCATTGTATGTGCTTGCTTCCTCTGTCATTTCTGTCAAATCATTTCTATGATTTTCAATTAGAATGGCTTCCACTCTTGTCCTGTTTCATTCTGAAAGCAAGTAACACGACCACATCTAATCAACATAGCAGAGAAATACATTCCTCCTTCAGGAAGGGGTCATAAATATTGGTGAACACTGAAACAGTCTAATGCAAAGTGCTCATATATTTGAAGTCTTTGAATATTTGTAAATATTTTAATATGAGGAAATGCAAGGAAAATTTTCAGTAATTATAAAACAGATACTAAATTAAAGGATAGATACCAAAGTCAAGGTTTAATTTTTTAATAAACTTCTATAATTTTAAAAATAGATAGCCTAAATAGAGAAAACACCAATAAAACAAATTTGGAGCCAATATACCCACATATGTATATAGCTATATATCTAGGTATAGCTATAGATATACAGAGAGATATAGATATGTACTTACAGGCACTCCATAATCAAAGATCTCTAAAAGCTATTTGTACAACTCTCTAATAGAAAATTTGAGCCCTGGCTGGCGTAGCTTAGTGGATTGAGCGTGGGCTGTGAACCAAAGCGTCGCAGGTTCGATTCCCAGTCAGGGCAGGGCACATGCCTGGGTTGCAGGCCACGGCCCCCAGCAACCACACATTGATGTTTCTCTCTCTCTCTGTCTTTTTCTCTCCCTTCCCTCTCTAAAAATAAATAAAATTTTTAAAAAAGGGGACTAATAAAAAAGAAAATTTGAAGATCTGGATGAAATTGGTGATTTCTAGAAAAACAAAACAAATTAAATGTGACTCAAAAAGATGTAAAAAAACCCAACTATACTAAAAGCTTTGAAAAACATTGGGAAGATGTTAGAGAACTACCCCATCCAAACAAAACATTTTCTGGAAATGAAATTATGGGACAATTAATTTTTAAGAAAATGCAACTTTTATGCAATTTAATATGCTCTGGAGCGCACAGAAATAATAAATTATCCTAATTTTTAAATATAAACCCAACATAAAGCCAATAACAGGACTTCTTGCCACATGTGACAGAAAGGAAAAAAATGGAAAGGATGGAAGGCAGAAAGGAAGGAAAACAGAGAGGGAAGAAAAATTGGTAGGTAAAAATGCACCTTCTGTCTGTGAAATTATGAAGGAAAGAGAAATTATTGCTAGTTTTGCTGTGGCACCTCAAACTGCAAAAGTATAGCCACAGTGTGTGATACACACTTGGTTAAGATGGAAAAGACATTAAATTTGTGGGTAGAAAACATAAACAAAAAATGTATTCTAATTAACAGCAACAATGTGTTACACCAGAAAGCGCTGAGCCTATATACAAAGACTTCAGCAAGGGATCCCCTAAAGTGAGTGATTCACATAGCTTTCATTACAGTGTATTATTTTAATTCCAATTTATTAGTTATTGTTATTAATCTCTTAATATGCCTAATTTATAAAGTAGTCTTTATTATAGCTATGTAGGTATAGGAAAAATTGTATGTAGGATTTGGCACTATCTGCAATTTCAGACACCAACTGGGGGTCTTGCAACATATTCCCCCCAGAGGAGGGGGAACTACTATAGACTATAGCAATAATGATATAATATTTCTACCTATCAAACTATCCAAGATTAAAAATACTGAGGAAAAGAACTAGTAATGGTGAGTGTGTAGGTAACAGGAACCTTTGGACACTGTTGATTGAAACATAAGTGGATAAAATTTTTCTACAGAGATATTAGATAGTGTATATTAAAATTTAAATATGTATACCCTCTTCAGAATCCAGTCATTTTTCTCTAAGTAGATAATAGAATTGTTGGGCAAAGATTTGTCAGATTAGATAGATGATGATAGATGGATACAGATTGTAATATATATGTGTGTATGTATGTATGTGTATATATGTATATGTATATACATACACATAGATTTTGATGTAAGTGGAACAATTTTATAATTAAAATGTGTTGGTCATTAAGATTTTTAATGTGCTTGCAGCATCATCTAAAGGTCATGAAGCAGGAATTGGAAGATGGCCTGCTTTGAATAATTTGGGCATCATGAGGCCCATATGGCACTATTGGGATCCCCGCCATTCCCCTAGTAGAGGCAGCACTTAAATCTCTGCAGCACCACCAAACCTGGTATGAGCATGTTCAGTCTCCAAGAATTAAAATCACAGGTCATGTTCTAAACATCCAGGGATTGTGCATAATGCTGGACAGTTATATTGTCTGAGAGCCATCAGCTTGCCTGAGAGCTGTCAGTGGGAGCACTGAGTCCAGTAGGTTTATCTTATGTGTCTTTCTGTGTTTCCTTGGGTTGACCTATAAATTATTCTATCTGTCTCTGCTTTGATTTCCCCAATAACTGACTGCCTCATAAAAAGAAGGAATTTCATCAGTTCCTGAAGTTCTCTGCATCTTTCTGGAAGGTGTACCCTTTGTACATTGTAATCTAGGCCAGGGCTCTGCCACCATTTGTGCATAGAACTCAGAAAACACCATGGAATCTGAAGCACTTTCATGGCTCCTCATGACATCAGAAGAGTCATGCCACTACCTAATTGTGCTGGCCATTCTCATAAGGGGGATATTTTTTATTTACTTCTTCAACTTCAACTAGTCCTCCCCAAACTGCCACCCCATTTACCGTCTCAAATGTGGTGTTTTCATTTGTACCCCTTTTACTCCACACTATATGATTTTTATCTTCTAATGTAGAGAATGAACCTTGAGAAACTCGCCATTGTTTATTGTGCTATCCCACTAAATGCTTCATGCACTGCCATGTACACATTTGATACTCGGTCACTATTTGCTTTGGATGAATAAATACATGTTTGTTTAGACAACAGTAAGTTTCTAAAGCTTTAAGTTTCAAATATAATCCCTGTTTCAGCCCTAGACATATGAAATGTTAAATTTTAAATATGATATTTCTAGAATGCCAAATTTCTTAGTATCTGAGCTCATATACACTATGTTTTTGTCTGATTGCAGGTATCTTTGAACTACTTATCCTACAGAGTTGTGTGCCTTCACGTTTTTTCCAAATCTTTCTGCAAATTGTCTTCAAGGCAGTAATATCATCCTATCAGATGTATACTTACTAACCTACTAAGAGTAAGAACATTTCATACGAGAAGTTAAATGACTTTGTAATCATGCAGTAGACTAACAGTTTCAGATATAAAATTGCTTAATTAAATTTTGCCATTAGAGTTAAGGAAACTAATACTCAACTAGCAAGGGCTGCTCCTCTGGTGAGTGGGAGTTCACCCTTGATTACAAACCAAGCAGTTAATGTGCCTTGTTTTTAAGAGACTTTCCATCAGAGACAATGAAGTTAGCTTTCTTTTTCCCTAAGTGAGGTCCTGATTTCTTATTGCTGTGGATCTTGCTGACATGTCCCGGGGTTTCACAGCCATGCCTTGATGCTTGAGTTTTGCTTCATTACGTCCCTCTGCCCACTCACTTGAAGGCTCCCTCCTTTATTCGCCATCATGCAGCTGCTTAAGTGCCCAGCTGTCGTCCATCTTCACACCCACCCCACCTGGAGCAGTCCCTCCTGCAACGCGCCGAAGTGCATCTGTATTGAGAAACTGTCTGCATTCACAACCGATGGAAAATAACACGTTCAGGGACAGCTACAAATACGGAACTGGCTTGAAATACCAGAAAAATTGTAAATGAAAATAATGATTTAGCAGAGTAAGACCAGGAAAGTGGTAAAATGACTAGTTATCCAACCTAATATATTGATATCTAAAGAAAAGGGGTAATAAGCCAAAAGGTTTTGAACAATGAGATAAAGGGAGAAATGTAAATAAATCTATGGAGTGAGCACTTGATTATTGAATACAGAAATACTTTCAGTGCTACAGAAGAAATAACAACATCAAATATTAAGCTAATTCTTAAAAAGATGTCCCCAATTTAATCATTACTTATTATATGATGTATCTATGAAGAAGTAACAGTTTATCTTTCTATGTAAGTTTACACAAATCTTAAACCTGAAAGGAATTTGGTGATGAGTAACTCAGATGCTGTCTTCATATTGCCTTGTAAGTCTCAATACTCATTGCCATCACCACCCCTTCACAAAACATCATAGATTGTAAGGGAGAGGAACTCATTTAATATAGTGTTTATCCCCTTGATATTGATACAAATTGACAGAAGTGAATTTGTACAGGGAAGGACAAAGAGAATAAAATAAAAATCTAATGCTTTTAGTGAAAATAATTTTTAAATGTAAGTTTTTCAAAGCAAAGTGATTAAAAGCATGCAGCTGAAAGGCCCAAAGGGAATAAATGTTTCTAACAAGGCTAGAGTGTTAAAATATACATCTAGAAGAACTTGACACCTAAATTTCTAAAGGGTTTGAATGATTTTCAGCAGACCTTAGGCTAAAAATTTGTAATGAGTACTCAGAAGCAAATACCAAAGGGAAAGAGTTGGTTGTTAATAAAATAGAATTTGTATTTGATTTTCATTAATTCACATTTGTTTAACTTTCTTAAATGAGGATTATGACTTACCATCACACAGAGAATAAGAAAAAATAAAAGTTTCTGTCTAATAAATAGAACATTTCTGGTTGTTTTTTAAACAGCGCCATACAAAATTTCTTTACAACTCAGTGACAAGCAACAAATATCACAGTGTAATAACAAACCGAGCAATAAGAAAACAGGACTATCTTCCTATGTTGGTTTATCAGACAGATAGTAAGTAGACATGACTGGAAAGCCAGGTAGATGTGTAAATTAGGGGTATCCTTACGAATATAAACAAGGCAGTCAGTCCACCCACAGTGAGATTCAAAGAAGACAGGTAACAACACTTTTTCTCATCATAACGACCATTAGCTACAATGCCTAAAATTCCACCAGCAATATTTCTCTCTATTATTTTAAACATCATTTGATTATATTAATCATCTATTTTTTTTAAAAAATCCTGGGGTACAGCAATCAACAAAATAAAAACAAAAAGTTGTGGTAAGGATCTTCACCTGTAGGGTTTGTCTACTTGAGCATCTTAGAAGGATGGGGCATCAAAAGTATAATAAGGATGGATTGAAGGTGAAAAGACCTTAGAGATAAGCATTGAATATTTCCAAACTTTACAGACCTGGCACTTACCTGTATTGAATGGCATTTGTGGGCAAAATAGAAGAATGGAATATTGAAAGAAGCCCACTGAAATGAAAATGCTAAATCCATTTTATCATTTTCAAACTACTTTATATCATAATGAAAACACCCTTCAACTAACAGAATTTACAATCAAGTAGGGGTGTCTTGAGATTGTATAAAACCTTCAACATCTGCTCTGGCTGGTGTGGCTCAGTGGATTGAACACCAGCCTGAGAACCAAAGGGTCATGAGTTTGATTCCCAGGCAGGGCACATGCCTGGGTTGCGGACAAGGTCCCCAGTGGGGTTGTGAGAGAAGCATCCTCGCATTGACTTTTCTCTCCCTCTCTTTCTCCCTCCTTTCCCCTCTGTCTAAAAATAAATAAATAAATAAAAACCTTCAACATCATATTGATGGGAAACACAGATTGATTATGACTACTGAGTTCATACATCAGTTAATTACACACTGAAGACCAACAGCTCATTCTCCCAAGTCAGTAGATTCACAAGAATATCTCATAATCTGTTGTTTATATTTTTTCATCATTAGATAAACCTATTAATACCAGTGATGCCAACAATATTATAATTAGATCATATCACTGGGTTGTGTCTGCACTATTAAACTGGTACCCAAAGGTATACTATGATTCAGCAACTTAGAATGGAACATTGTATTGCTATTTCATTAAAACTTTGTCTTAATGTGGTGATACCTCCCAGTTTATTTCTAATACTGGATGTCATTGAAGCTAATTTCACTGGGTTCTTACTTTCAAACACAGGAAAGTTCTGCTTGATGAAGGATTGTACATATTGATTAAAATTTCCAACAGAAATACTGGAAAATTAGTAAGTAAATTAAATCCCTAACTATTTGAATCATAGGTTGCTGCATTACTTACCATAAGTTGATCGTTCAGTTTCAGTTGTGACTGAAAGTCTAATTTTTCCCCACTTATTCAAGTTGATATTGAAAATAATGAAAGCTGCATGATCCAGTTGTACTAAAACCTCTCGTGTCTGTAATCCCATACTGTACAAACTGCCTTAGGACTATGCTATCTTGAGCTTCAGGGTTATACTTGGAGTACATGAGATAACTCTAAGAAATGTTCTTGATGTATGGAGTCACTTTACTGTTTTACTTTGGGAAATGATTTGATGCCCATTGTAGCTGTCCTGTGCTAACAGAGTGATAAAGGTGAGGTCATTATTTTGCACACTGGCACAGAATGACATCCAAAAAATGATAACAAGGAGTTCAGCCTAGGTCTAGGCCTAAACCACATCATATGTGATTGAAATCCATTAGTTTGTAACACATCCATGCATTTAACATTTGCATATGTTTCCACAAGCAAATAACATGCTATGCCTGTTTCATCTCACCTAGTTGAATATTTGAATGATTAATTTCTTACAAACATATTGAGGTTTTATTTAAATAACAAAAAGAAAATAGATTACACAGATGTCAGATTATAGGAAAAGAATGCAAAAAAGTAATGAAAATTGTTGGGTACTCTTGATCTCCAAACTCCCTTAGTACATTAATAACTAGTGATGATATTTTCTGCTACCCTGAAAAACTGAAGTTCTTGGGTGACTTTTATATCTGTGTTCAGTCTGTCAGAATTTTTCATGACTCCACTGCACATGATAATTCCCTTCAAATATTATTGAACTGATTTCAAACTGATTTCTCCTCTCAGCTCTCTGTGGTCGTTGAGATTGTAGCATCAGTTTCTACCTTTCAAAAGCCATGGGTTTCAAAACGGGTTTGTTTATCTTACTTCACTCCTCTTTTAAGAGATACACATTGCCAAAATAATCTCTGTACTTACTGATCAGAGAGAGAAATTGTTTCTATTCAATGCAAATGAAAATACACATTTGGTCTTTTCTTCCTCTCTTATGTTGTGATTATCAGAGTCCCCTGAAAATCTCCCTGCCCTGTTCTGCAACACATTTCCATATGTCTTATAACAAAATTTTGTTTCATATTTATTTATTTACCCAACAAATATCCACTAAGTTATACTGTGTGCCAAACACTTTTCTAGATGTGTGAAAAACAGGCTTCAAGAGAATATATTCCTGTCCAACAAACTCACAAACGTTTGGGATCTACAATTTCAATGATGTGTTGACATCATAACCCATGAGATTAAAACCATTCCTTGATCTATCTCTTCATATCTTTATCTCTAGAGCCATTCATTACTCTTGGAAAGTGCAGTCACTTTATACAATGTAGATTTATGGTTTGGTATAGTAGAAAATGCTGAAAGTAAAATTAGGCCATCTCATTTCAAATCTTATCTCTGCCATTTGCTACTTATGTGACTTCAACAAGTCTCAATTAAGTGAATATTCCCTATGCATGTGAAGACTAGTTGAAATCCCTCATGAGAAACTCAACACAATTACTGCTTCATAGTAGGCACTCAATAAATGTGATTTTAGTCAAATAAATTATCATCAAAACAATCTACTAAATGCCAATTATGTGATCACTTTTTAACTATTTATTTTGAAATAATTTTAGACCTAAAAGTTGAAATAATAACAAATGCTCATAGACTTTTCACTATAATTCTGAAACTATACTATATATAATATTCTAAAATAAATAATAATTTATAATCCAATTTTTCTGAAACATTTGAAAGTTGCAGATATAATATCCTTTCATTCCTCTATTCTTTAGTATGTGTTTCCTAAGAACAATAGCATTCTCTTGTGTAACAATAGAATTATCAAAATTAGAAACCAACATTGATATAATACAGTTTCATCACCTAACTTATGACCCTACTCAAATTTTATCACCCTGTTAATGTTGATAACAAAAGGAAAAAAAATATTTTCTTGTCCAAAATTCAATCCAGAATCTTATATTTCATTTAGTTGTGAGGTTACTTTGTTTCCTTTAATCTGGAAAAATTTCTCTATCCTTTCTGTCTTTCTTAACCTTGACATTTTAAAGAATATAGACCAATGATTTTGTAGAATATTCCTTAGTTTTGGTTTGACAAGTTTTCTTACAATTGGGTTTAGTTTATACCTTTTGGCAAAAGTAACAGAAGAGTGATGTGTCTTTCTCACTGCATCATATCAGGAGGCACATGCCATCGGTCTGTCCCACTAATGGTGATACCAAGTATGATCTTGGTATCCGACAAAGGTGGTAGAGTTACTCATTCTCCCTTTCTGATCACAAAGTGTTGTGTGAGGAATCTTTCGATACAATGTAAATGCCCTGTTGCTCACTATGTGTCTCCACTAGTTTTACCATGCAATGATAATTTGTACCTAAAACAATTATTATTATTAGGGAGGTTGCCAAATGGTAATTTTCTGATTCCTTCTACATTTTTAGATATAATCATATGGTATTTATTATTAATTGTGAATAATTATGCTTATCTAATAACTGATGTTAAGACAAACCACCAATTTAGGCATTAGAGGAAAATGTTTCTGTGACATACATATTTTTGTAAGCTAGGTAACTCATTAGACAGCATTTTGTTGAACATGATTTGAGAACTGTATTGAAATCCCAGCACAAAGAATACTGGATTCCAAAAATGCCAATAGCCTCTAACAGGAAACAGGAGACCGGAACCCACCAAAACAAGGTTAGTTAAATAACCTTGTCTGAGTGAGCCTGAGAAGTAAGAGAAGGGTATATAATTATATTCACTAACAAGTCTTATGTTTCTATTTGTATTTGTTTTGAAAGTCACCCTGCTTCTGAAGAAATCTGTAGACCTGTCTTCATTGGGAAGCTCAAAAGAAATGGAAGAAATCACTTTATATTTTGCAATTAAATTTGTTATTGACACAATAGAGAATTCAGAAGAGAAAAGTCTATATCATTAAGAAAGTATGTAGAGAAATTTCTTCAAAGGTGCTTTTTGACATGCTTGGAAGTTCAGGGTTTTTTTTTCAAATTGCAATTCATTCATTCTTTTTTTCCTCAAGACCTCTACATTTTGGCTTTTGTAATGCCACTTTATTTCTAATTCCCAACACAAATTGTCTGAACAGCACAATACAGTGTTCAATGAGTCATGGAAAGTTTATTATATATAAATCAGCATTCTCCAAGAGAATAGAACCAATAAGGTATACATATATAGTGGTATAAACAGAACCAATAGGATATATGTAGTGATTTGTGACAGAAATTGACTCACACAGTTATGGAAGCCAGGAAGTCCCACAGTCCTCCCTCTGCAAGGTGGAGGGGCAGGAAAGCTGGTGGTGCAATTTAGTCAGAATCCAGAAGGCCCGAGAACCAGGAGCACCAATGTGAGGACTGGAGAAGATGGATGTCCCAGCTCAAGGGATGCGAGAGGAAATTTGCCTTTTCTTTGCCTTTTTATTTTTTTTCATCTCCTCAATGGACTGATTGATGCTGACCCACATTGATAAGGGCAAAGACTCAGACTATTGAATCAAATGCTAATCTCTTCCAAAAACACCTTCACAGACAAAGCCAGAAATAATGTTTTACCTGATATCTCGGCATCCCTTGGACCAGTCAAGTAAATTAACTCATAAAATTAACCACCACATTTACTGTTTTATGATAATGGGAAATTTATTTCCTTTTTTGGTTGAACAGCAAAATTTTACTGTTATAGACTCAGTGGAAAGTCTTAATTACATATTAATTATTGAAAAGTTAAATTTACTGCTTTTAAATATTTATATTAAAACAAACTAATCAGACCTGTTAGATGCATTTTGCTGCCTATATAGATTGAGATGATTTGGATAAGTAGACAGAGGAAGGCTCCAGTGGTCTAACAGGCAGGAGACCTGGTGTCCAGATTCATCGCAATACTTATTTATGTGATCTTGTGTTAGTTAATAACCATTACTCAGCATGATTATTTACTTGTAAAAGGAAAGAAGTAGAAAATATAATCTTCTGAGGTTTCTTTAAGACCTAAAACTATTTTTCTATAGAAAAATTGTTGTGATTCTAATTATATTTCTAAAATTTGGATTATATTTATATGAGTACATTATATTCAAATGATGAAAAATTTCTGCTTTTAATATATATTAAACCACTGGTTTCTTATATACATGTAACTTAATTTCCTATGTCTATTATTTCTAACAGATCACGTGTGTGTCTGTGACATCAGGTGAGCCTAAAGCACCATTAACTCTGCATGAGTCATCATCAAAAATAAAATATCACTAATTCAAGTTATCAACATCCAGCTTATAAATTTTATTACACTTAGTCTGCATGTTTTCCTTTATGTTATTCAACATCTGCATTATTCAACTAAATCTTTCCTTTTTCTATTCTCAGCAGAATACCTTCTGATTATAATTTGCTTCCACGGAAATTTGCTTTCATACAGGGACTGCACAAGGATTCTAATCTGTCTGACGATTCCCACAACATCAATATAATACATTCTGGTGAATATTTTATTTTCATGTGAGTTTTATTAGTATGAACCAACCATTTCACATTTCGTTGTCTCTAGAATTCTGACAAAAATCAAGTTTCTGTGCCACTGGATCAGCAAAACTATGCCTAGGCCTGAGTAAATTCAATACGACATTGAGATCTGATAATAGTCAGCAACCTTGCCCAGTGATAACCCCACCTCACCATAAGTTTCTTTCGGAATGTGTTATTTCTTCCTTCTACATTCGGCATTTCTACAAGCTTCAAGCCAATTATTGGAGCTATTCAGGTAAAATGGATTCTAGTGACTTTGGACCTAATTCTTAGAGCTTTAAAGGATAGAAAAATAGTATTAGGTGAGCGCCACCAATCAAAAAAACCTCTCTCTTTCCATTTACGTATTAAGAAAACATGAGAAAGGTACGGTAATAAAGGCAAACATTCAAAGTGTTAAAGGTGAATGACAGAATAACTCTAGCTCAAATCATTAAATCATATCTCATACCCAGGTTTATTTAATAATTTATATGCCTAATACCTGAACCTGGCAGCTCATCTTGAGGCACTCAGCTGAAGAAGAACCATTTCAACTCAAATGCTTCATTTTTTTTTCATTTAGAGAAGTTCTACATCTAAATCTCAGTTAGTCTTGTCAAAATAAGTAGAAATTTCATCCGGACCAAACTTTTCCTGCCACACTACATTTATTACTAGTTTACGAGTCCACTCTGTAATCTGCATGTGCACATCCAGGTAATCCAACTACTTATCTGGAGGCAGTGTCTTTGTTGTATATTAGAAAAGAAAATAGGGGTATGAGGGGCGGATACCATCCAGCAGTATCCATCTCTACTGCAGATGCTCATGAAAACACGAGAAAAACATACACAGAGACAACCAGGTCCTGTGGGGAAATAGGGACAGAAGGGCCACTCTCTCTAGTGGAGAGTGTGCCATACCCATTCCCAAGCAGATTTTTATTGAGAATACAGATTTAGTTTGTGTATTCACAGTCTGGCAGAAAAGATCAAAAGAAGTAGGTGACTTACAAAAGTGCAGATAGAACCCCCGCTGTGATTCTGGGCAGAGATTTGGGGTTTTAACATATTGCTTAAAGGGCTAGTTTTGGTTTCCCATCTGTGCCTTCAAATTCTAATCTAATAACATCCTCCAGTAAACAGATCTCACAGGATCTTACATATTCTATGTCCCAGGCCTGATTACCCCAGGGGTCCGCCATTTATGATCTGGGCTGCACTGCCCCTGCTATTTCTGCAGGCCTGAGTTAACAGAGAATACAAAGGCAGCCAGGAGACTTGAATTTCTCACAAGGACTCAGGGTTTGACAAAGCCGGGGGGACAGGGGTTGATGTAAATCACCCCTTCATATCCATAGCTCTGAGTCTCTTCCCTTAGGGCATTCTCACGTGATTGCATCTGTCTTAGATTCATTCTCTTCCTTAGAGAATTGTTACCCGTCATTGACTGTCGATCATGCAATGAGAGCCAGGCATTAGAACAGGCAGTGTTCATGCCAGGGAAGTAAGTTTTGTCTCCTTAGTGGCTTCTGGTCTGGAGGTCTTTCACTCAGCCTAAGTCACGGGGGGTTATAGCTTCCTGAGACCAGGCAGGGCAGTCCCCAACAAGTGAGTTGACAATTGAAGCCATGTGAAGATACCCTCTACAGTCATCTTGGTGTTGTGGAATGGTTCTCATCTAGGTGAAATCACATTTGTTTCTTCTCTTTTAAGAAATTATTTATGTCTCAGGATGTCTTCCATCTCTCATAGGATAGCTCTGCTTCTGTTTTAAGAATAGCACACATGTATGAACACATTTTAAGTATATACCCACATAGATAAAGAGAGAGCTCTCCTCACTCATTTGGTTTTTATATTTCACCCTCTCTCCTAAGTGCTTTATCTCCTTTAAAATAGGTTAAAGCAACTATCAAATGATTAGCATTATCCCTACCTAAATCCTAGGGTTTCTTGTCCTAAACTATAACAGCTTTATTGTCTAAAAGATTTAAATCACAGAACTTCTTTACATGGAAGTTAAACTAGTTGATATTTGGACTTCAGATTTTTTTTTCTCCAAATCCTTTTTTCCTGGCTCCTACTCTGACTTACTGTTGATGCCAGTACCAGGATCCAGGGCAGACATTTATTGATTGCCTCTAAGTGCCAGATGCTTTGCAATATGATGTCAGTTAATGTTACTAACAAGCATGCCAAATGATGGAAATTATTTATATTTTACAGGCAAGGATACTGGAGATAAAAGAAGAATGGTAGCTTCACAGTACATCATAGCTAATCTGTGGCAGATTTTGATTTTTCTGACTCAAATGTCCATGCCCTTCCTCTGTAGAATATCTCACAAATGAGAATGCCATCTGCATGTTTTAAGTATACCTGAGATACCAAAGGAAAAACAAATCCGAGGTAGCAGTATCCCAAAACTTACCTTGTCAGTTTGAGATTTAATTACTTTTATTTTTTAAATATATTTTATTTATTTATTTATTTATTTTTAGAGAGAGGGGAAGGGAGGGGGAAAGAGAGGGGGTGAAACATCAATGTGTGGTTGTCTCACACACACCCCCTACTGGGGACCTGGCCTGCAAACCAGGCATGTGCCCTGACTGGGAATTGGACCTGTGACCCTTTGGTTCTCAAGCTAGCATTCAATCCACTGAGCCATGCCAGCAAGGGTGAGATTTAACTACTTTTCAAAGCAGCATACATTATAGGCAAATAATAACTATATCAGATGTGTGCCTGTGTGTAAAAGAAAAAGAAACTTTGAATTTTTAAAATGACCTTTTAAATGATTGCTTCTGAAGAGCATTGTCATAGAAGAGGTTTGATTGAGTGTAGCTAAATTTATTATATGCCAATTGAATTAGCACAGCACACAAGTAACTCTGTGCTTTGAGATGGCTCTGGGAATCTCCTCTTAATTTGGGCATTTCCATTACCCATGCCTAGAAGGAAAGAATGATGGCTGCAGTGGTTGTGGTAGACAATGACCTCATTAATCATCGTGATGGAGATATGGGTTGTTCCTTGCAATGACTCATTACAGGGTGCATCAAATAATAAGCATTGACAGCTAGCAAGTAGTGAGTGAAGACTGACAGATGGTCAATAAATTCAGAACTGGCATATTTTTGTAAATTGATTGTAGGTTTGAAGGCTGGTAGTGCCTTCACCAGAACTTTAAATCACTAAAGTTGTCTTCCAGACCAAGCAATTAAAATTTAAACATGGAAAATCCTAATATTTGAAAATCAGATACTTCTGACTCTCTTATACCACTGAAATTTATGCAATTATTTTTACTAGGAAAATTTTTTTTAAAGTTTATGCAAAGAAAAAGTACAATGGCTAAATTGCAGATACTATTCTATAAATTCCATGAAAAACCTATATAAAATAAAATTATGGGCATGAGATCCATAAATTTTTTTCTGCTGATAATTTTAGATATAATCTAGATAAGTTAGATATAATCTAGATATGATCTTAATATGAAAACTATAAAGAAAACAAATGCAAAGCTTAAATAATGTGTGATACTTTATAAAATGCATTTCACAAACCTAGATATTTTGCCATGTAAGATGAATTTACTACTGATGATATACTTCTCTCTTCCTACAACTTTCAAAATTGCATGAGTCTTATTTGAGTGGTTTTGGAAGATGTATAAAAAGCATGCCAATTTCATTCCTGCAAACATGTCTCTGTGTCTATTGTGTTCAGGTAGCCCACACCTGCTACTATTCTTCAATAGCCCTTTCTTCACAAAGCATAGATTGTAAAAGAATCTGTCCTCAAGAATGATGAGGTAATGCTCAATCCATTCATTTCATTAATGACAAGCTTATTTATTTATACCAGCGTCATTAATAAATACCTAAAACATACATTTTTCCCATGGAAGGAGAGGTGCTAAATCTTTTCTACTTGTCCCTCTAGACATACATTGCTACCTGTCTGTGACAGACTGAATCGTGTTCCCCGAAACACAAGTTAACCCCCATTATCTATGAATGTGATCTTATTTGGAAATAGGGTCTTTCTAGAGGTAATCAAGTTTAAGATGAGGCCCCACTGAATTAGGGTGGGTCCTAATCCAATATGCCTGATGTGCTTATGAGAAGAGAACTCAGATACGAGAGAGGAAAACATCTTGTTACGACAGAGGCAGAGACTGGAACAGCTTCAAAGCAAGGAACATCAAGGATTGCCAGTAAACCATAAGCAGCTAAGGAAAGGCAAGGATGGATTCTCCCCTCTAGGCTTCAGAGGAGGCTTGGGCTTGCTGAAACCTCGATTTCAGACTTCCAATCTACAGACCTTAAGAATCATTCTCTGTCATTTTATGGCACAAGTCTGAGGTACTTTGCCCTGAGGAGGTGATGCACTGTCCATCCTGCTTTATGCACAGGAAGGAACACTACAGGCTGCAACAATGGGCTTTCTCTCACATCTAGTTCAGTTTAGTCAAAATAAAGACTAGCAGGGAATTCAACGGCAGTGGGGGACTGAGGACAGATGTTTTTTCCCCCAGCTCCATTCTGCTAGTTGCTTTGACTGTTTGTTTCTCTCCCAGAGACCATGCTCCCACCAGTTATCCTTCACCATACAGCTGTGCTCCCTGGGGACTGGTAACTGCCTTGTCTTCTTTTCCCTTTAGGCTTCTGGTGGTAGTGGCTGCCAACTTTTACCATCTACACTAAGCATCTATTGCCGCATAATAAGTTGTTATAAACTCAGTGACTTAACATACATTTATTATATCAAAATTTCTATGGGTCAGAAATTAGGCATGGCTTAACAGGGTCCTCTAATCCAAGTCTCCCAGGAGGCTGCAGTCAAGGCGTTGTTCAGGACTGGAGCTTATGTGAAGGCTCAAGTAAGCAAGGACCTACTTCAATTCATTTACATAGTTGTTGGCTGTATTCATTTCTTTCTGGGCTATTAGAATGAAGGTCTCAGTTCCTTGCTGGCTATTGACCATAGGCCACCCTCAGTTCCTTGCCATGTGGGCCTTTGCAATGTGGCAACCTACTTTATCAAAGCCAGCAAGGGAAAGTGTTTTCCAGCAAGATAGAAGTCAGAATCTTTTACAATGCAATCATAGAGTTGGCATACTCTCAAAGCTGAGATATTCTATTGGTTATAGACAATTTAATCCAGGAGGCAAGATTATATAAGGCACTGAATACCACAGGGTTGGGATCATTGGGAATCATTTTAGAAGCTATTGACCACACTGCCTCTACTAGCTTCCTTAAATCCTGCCCACACCTTAGTTAATAGTTTCTTCTATGAGTGTGCCATCTGTTTCCTACCTTGATAATAATTGATATGGAGAGTGATAAACAAAATGTAATCACTCTTCTTTCTGTTCACTGTGATAAATCATCATCACTCTGAATAATGTGCCAGTTTCCAAGATTCACCCAAACTAAAGAGAGCTATGTAGATTTAGTTGTAGCAAAGCAAATCAGTGCTAGGCATTCTTAACATATTCAATCATCCAGACCAATATGATCTGCAAATTTAACAATTTATCTAAGGCATGGAATAAAAGTTTTTTTTCTTAAATGGTTTACATTTAGAAAAAAGAAAAATTAGTTTATATGAGAAATTGTATAAGATATCAAGGACCACAGTAGATTCAATAAGTGTGGGGCTAGAACAACTGAAAATGTAGTAGGCAAGATCAATATTAAACATGATCATGGAAAGAAGACAGAAGTCATATTTGGAGGGGCAACACAAAATATCACTTCCAAATGACAAAGATTGTAAACAAGTAGACGTGTCCAGAAAGGAGGAAATGAAAAGGTCCAGAGCAGCCTTGGAAAGGGGAAAACTGGGAAGTGTGCAAGACAAGATTCTCAGAACAACAGGGAAAAAGGCCCACTAGCATTTGGAGCAAGGGCAAGCTAACCCTTGCACAGCCATATAAGCTCTATAAAGGAGAAGTAGGCATATTTGTGATTCTCTATTAAGGAAAACAAGTAAAATGTGATTTTGTTGTCCCTCCCTTTTTTTATTTCTCAAGTAAAGAAATATTTTAGGCACAGTTTCAAGGAAGGAATACCAAACCAGAAGCAGAATTAAGGAATACATATCCTTCCTTTCTCTAACCTGAACACCAATTTGCCGTGTAATACAGGGCAACTCAATGATTTTTAACTTTAATTTTCCAGTCTATAAAATGGGATAATAGCATCTACTTTGCATTAATCAATAGAATTTTGTATAAAGATTAGATAAAACAATGAATGTAAATACTTTGAAAATTTAAAGACATTAAATAAGTATTATTAAAATATTTTTCAAAATTTTCAAGTGGCATATATTTATGACAGTTATAAGTCTCAGTAAACTATCTCATCATAGACATCTTGAAATTTTCTCATTGAAATTTCAAAAGCACAAACTTTGCTTTATTTTATTTTTGATTAGGCCATTTTGGTAAATACCAAACTAAAACATACACTCTACAAAAATATATCAACTTAATGGCACTAGAGAATTTTTCCCAAAGATATAATTTAGTAATTCATGTCAGCCCAATATTGTAAAAAGTAAGGGTAATATTTTTAATATTTTCTGACATAGTTTTCCTCTCAGTAATTGGATACCTCCCTAGGAAATGTTATCTTCAAGGGAAGAAGAAAATATGATGTGGGAAATATCCTTAAAAACAAAACAAAAAGAAAAGGTAAATAGGAGCATTTTCTAAGAACTAAGAATAAAAAGAAAGCCCTCAGGGGATTGAGCACGGGCTGAGAACCAAAGTATCGCAGGTTCGATTCCCAGTCAGGGCACATGCTTGGGTTGCAGGCCATGGCCCCCAGCAACCGCACATTGATGTTTCTCTCTCTCTCTCTTTCTCCCTCCTTTCCCACTCTAAAAAAATAAATAAATAAAATCTTTTAAAAAATCATACCATTACAAAATCTGGGTTCTAGCCACCTTTAAAAAAAAGAATAAAAAGAGAAATGTTATTTTCATTTTATGCCATCCTAGCATATGTGAGTAGTAAGGAGGTGTGGTAAAATGACACTTGGTAGTTTAGGAAGAATATAGAGTTTAGGTTCCTGTAAGGGATATTATACCCTACTGGGAAGATACCACCCAGAATGTCTTCTCCACTAACCACCACACAAAAGAGGTGGGGAGATGGGTATGCAGAGAAAGGAAGATCTGTGGTGAATACCACTAAGACTACCCCAACTTTTATGGGATGTGGTATACTGACGGGGGACATTGGATATAGCTGAGAGGTAAAAGCCTGCCTACCACAGGGTATCGTGGTAAAGATTATCATGAACCTATGTTAGAGGCTGAGATGAAAAGCCTAATCCAAAGGCAAAGATAGAATTTGGTGGAAAATTGAAGGATTCAAGGCAAGGCTAGAAGAGGCCAACTCAGCCCAGCAAGATCCTCCAAGGGTCATCAGGTTTCCCAGCTCTGCAGAAAAGGTGGCAGGATGGTCAGTGAGCAGATGGAACAAAAGATCTGTCACAGAGGCCAGCAAGAAACCAAAGAAGCTATACAAAGGCCTGTGCTTACATATAAGCCCCCCACCCACACACTGAAAAAAGCCCCAGCAACTCTGCCCATGGCCCACATGTCACCTTGGGAGTTAGCAAACAAAGGAAAAATTATTTCTGAAAGAGATTTGAGCACTTATTGCCTCAAAATATACCCCCCCAAAGAAGGATTTAAGCCAAATGAGACTCAGATACATTTACTTAGAAAGTTTGCATTTTATCTAACATCCTGTAGATAGGGGTATGAAAAAGTTTAAATCAGTTACAGAGAAATTTTGGCATTTCTAAATATAGTGTATGAATTTCAACCTTAACACATTTCCAAACCTATTCCACATACACATTTTAAAAGAAGTATTATATTTCAGACCCACAAATAGTTTAACTATTTAATAGAAGCAAACAATTTGAATAAAAATCTGCCTTACTGTGGAATGACACATTCTGAAAAGAATTTACATGTTAACATGCTATATTTATATGACAAGTGCTCAATGGCACACAACAAGTATCCTCAGGCAAAAGCTTCCTCTTCTTTGGGTTGAGATGTGAACCCTATAAACCAAAGAACAGCAGAAAGGCAACCCACAATTATTTAGTTTACATTTCATAGTCTTTTTGAATATAATAAATTCTTTTAAGTAGAAACTTTGAACTGGAATTGCCAGTCTGCCTTGAGAAGTTCACATTAGAGTAATATAAATAGAGGATAACTTAGAACTTGGCTTAACTTCTTTTGCTTTAAATAATATTTTCACTTTTCAGTTACAGTTTATATGCAAATTATGTTGCATTCAGGTGCGGAACCAGTGATTAGACATTGTACAACTGACTAAGCTATCACCACAATAAATCTGGTACTTATTGGATTCCACACACAGTTACAATACAATTGACTAAATTCCTTATGCTGTACTTTTCATCCCTGTGGCATTTGTGTAAGTAAAAATTTATACTTCTTAATCTCTTCAACTTTTTCACCCATATCCCCGACACTTCTCCCATCTGGCAACCATCATTCTGTTCTCTGTTACTATGTATCTGTTTCTGTTCACTTTTTCATTTAGTTTACTTTTTAGATATCACATATAAGTGAAATCGTATGCCATTTTTCTTTCTCTGACTTATTTCACAAAGCACAAGACCCTCTAGGTCCATCCATGTTATTGCTGATGGCAAGATTTCATTCCTTTTTATATGGCTGAGTCATATTCCATTGTAGGTACACACCACTTCTTTTTATCCACTCATCTCTTGATGGACATTTAGGTTGCATCCATATCTTATTTATTATAAATAATGCTACAATGAACATATGGATGTATAAGTCTTTTTGTTTTAGTGTTTTTGATTTTTTTTGGAAAAATGCACAGAAGTGGAATTGTCGGATCCTTCTTTTTCTCTTGTGATACAGCCTTTGTCTTAAAGTTTATCTTGTCCAGTATAAGTATAGCTACCTCAGTTTTTTTCTTTTTGTTTGTTTCCATTTTCATGAAATATATTTTTCATGCCTTTACTTTCAGTCTGGGTGTGTTTTGACCTGAAGTGACTCTCTTATACACAGCTTATGTAAGGGTCTTGTTTTGTAATCCATTTGGCCTGCATCTGTCTTTCAACTGGAACATTTAATCATTTAGAGTAATTGTTGATAAATATGTATTTATTACCATTTTATTAGCCATATTTTTAATATTTTTCTTCATAAAGAAGTCTCTTTAACATGTCATGTGATACTGATTAGTGGTTATGAACTCTTTTAGCTTTTTCTTGTCTGGGGAGTTCTTTATCTGTCCTTCAAGTATAAATAACAGCTTTGCTGTGTAGCGTAATCTTGGTTGTAGGTCCTTGTTTTTCATCACTTTGAATATTTTATTTTCCTATCCCCTCTGGCCTGCAAAGTTTCTGTTGAGAGATCAGTTGACAGTATTATGGGAGTTCCCTTGTAGGTAACTACCATTATTTTGCCGCACATACTATGCACCCATGTTTTTGGTCCAAACTTTCAGGAAAATAAATCTTTCATTTTAATTTTTTAATTCAATTTTTTATTTATTTATATTTAGATAGTTGGGTTTTGTATTATAAAGGAACTTTAGCATTTATTTTTTGAACACATTATGATACAAGAAATTTTATGCAATGAATAATTATAAACACAAGAACAGATACAAGGTATTTCAGGTACTACCCACATATAATGCACATCCTTATTTTTCCCTCAAAAATTTGGGCAAAAAAAGTGTGTGTTATACATGGCAAAATACGGCAAGTGCCTTTCTCATACTGCTTTTAAGAGTCTCTCCTTGTGTTTAATCTTTGACATTTTAATCTTAAGGTGCCTTGATGTGGGCTTCTTTTGGTTCATCTTGCTTGAGACTCTCTGAGCTTCCCAGACTTCTATGTCTATTTCCTTCAGCAGGTTAGGGAAGTTTTCTTTTTCTTTCTCTTTCTTTCTCTTTCTCTTTCTTTCTCTTTCTCTTTCTTTCTTTTTCTCTTTCTTTCTTTCTTTCTTTCTTTCTTTCTTTCTTTCTTTCTTTCTTTCTTTCTTCTTTTGACAGAGGTTTTTAATTTCTTGCTCTTTCTCTTCTTCTGGCACCCCATGATGTGATTATTGGTGTGCTTGAAGTTGTCTGAGGCTTCTTACACTATCCTCATTTCTTTAGGTAATTTTTTCCTCTTGATACTCCAATTGAGCGTTTTCTGCTTTTTTACCTTCCAAATCTCTGGTCTGATCCTCTGCTTCATCTACTCCACTGCTGATTTCTTATAATCTATTCTTTATCTCAGTTGGTATATTCTTCATTTCTGGCTAGTTCTTTTTTGTGTTTTCTATCTCTGTTTTTATGTTTCTTATCACTTTGTTAAAGTTCTCATTAAGTTCATCTACTCTTCACCTAAGTTCATTAGGCATCCTTATATCAAGTTTTGAACTCTGAATATAGTTGACTGGTTGTCTCTATTTTATTCAAATCTTTTTCTGCAGTTTTCTTCTCTTTTTTTTTCATTTAATATATGTTTCTTTGTATCCTTATTTTGGCAGGCTCCCCGTGTTTGTTTCTATGTATTAGGTAAAGTTGCTATGTCTCTTGGGCTTGGTAGACTGAACTTATGTCTTAGGTTGGCCAAAAAGTCCATTTAGGTTTTTTCCATAAAATAAAAGATGCATTTCTCATTTTCACCAATAACTTTATTGGCTTGGATATTTTGAGTATGTCAGCTATTTCTCACATGGTAAAATGTTGATTGTACTCAATTAATGTCTTGATTTGATCACTGTCAACTTCAACTGGTCTACCTGACCATGGATTATCATTCAGCAAGAAATTTCCATCACAAAACTTCACAAACTGCTTTTGACATGTTTGATCTGTCACAGTGCTTTCTCCATACTCTGCACAAATCTTTTTTTTCTGTGTTTCATTCGTGTTTTTACCTTTCTTGAAATAATAAAGCATAACATGCCAAAAATGCTGTGTATTTTCTTCTATCTTCAATATTAAAATAGCTACACAAAAATTCACTAATTTTGATGTTTTTAAATGCATGCTGATATGACAGCTGGCACAATACTAACAAAATTATTTTGAATGAAGTCCAAGAAAAGAAAGTGCTAGTAGAGCCATGTTACAGAAAACAAAAAACAAATAAACTTTTTGACCAACCCAATAGAAGGTGTCTTGTAGGGTTCAGTGGTGCAACCTCCTTGTTCACCCAACTTGGGCACTGCAGGTACATCCCTATGTGTGTGCTGAGTGTGTATGTGCCTTCTGTTGTATTTGAGCCTTGATTGCTGTTGGCACCCTCAATGGCAGGGATTTACCTTCAGGCTAACTGACTGCAGGGACAAGTTGCAACCACTGTGGAGGATCAAATGTGCAGGGGTTGACCCCATTGAGCAGTATTAACTTCTGTGGGTCTCTGGTGCCTGTTTTTTTACTTGTGGTGTTGGCTCTAGGGCCTCCCAGGAGGTGCAGGTTATGGTCAGCCTTTACCTGTGCACTGTGATGGCCACCTGGCATGAGCTACAAAGCAATCTGCAGATGGTTGTACTTGTGCTGGGCTTGGAGGTGCTCAGAAGAAGCCAGGCTGTGAACTAAGGCTGGCTACTGCTAGTGTTGAGCCTAGGGCCACTTATAGACTGGCACACAGCAAACTGAGGCCAGTTGCTGTTTCCTTGAGAGATTTTAGGAAAGTCCAAAGCATGAGCCAAGAATGGCCGTGTATGTGGAAAAACCACCAGAAATGGTTTGGGTTTGCCCCTCAAGCTGAGTGGGGTGGCATCTCAGGGATTCACCCAGGGTGGGGCCAACAGCATTAGCCAGGCTGATGGAGACTCAGTATGACATTCACCTGTGGGCACTGTGTGAAAAGAGCCCAGAAAAGGAACAATGGCCTCTGCCAGTATTTCTATCTGGGAGAAAGCTGTTTCTCAAGCTCTCCCCCAATGCCAGCCAACTAAGTTCCTCCCCATAAATTCCTGATACCCCATCACTAGAGTATGGACTGAGTGAGTCCAAGTAAGTTCATGCACAGACCCTTTAAGAGGAATGCCTGGGACTCCAGAAGCCCTTCATCTCACTCAGTCAAAACCCCTGCTGGCTTTTACAGACAGAAGTTATAAGAACTTCTTTTTCTGGAGCTGGAACCCTGGCTGGGAGGCCTGGTATGGGGCTATGAACCCTCATACCTGAGGGGTGACCTTCATAACTAATATACCCCACCCAATTTTTATGCAGCATGCATGGGTATGGGACCAGACCCATCTGTGTCTCTGTCCCCCTATCAGTCTCAATGTGGCTTTTTTATTTATATTCTTAGTTGTAGGACTTCTGTTTAGCTAGATCTGAGGTGATTCTGAATGAGAGTTTCTCTGTAGTTTAGTTGTATTTTTGACGTGGTTGTGGGAGGATTCCAGTATCACATTTACCTACACTGCTTTCTTGGTCAGAAACTTCACTTTTTAATTTCATTTCATTTTGGATTTATTCTTTATGAGACATGTAATTATCAGAAACATTTGAAATACAGCACAGATTTTTGAAAATCTGTAGCAAAGATCATTTTTTTGAAAATGGGAAAAAGTGTCTAATTCTGATATCAAAAATCATATTAGTCATCTTTTTATTTGTATAATTGCAATTAAAATGATCTTAGCTTCAGAAACCCGTATGACAAAAACAGGTAATATTACTCAATTTTTTCAAGAAAAATTTATATGTTTAAATTTTTAACAATATGATTTTAAAGCCAACTTAGAATATGTATCTCTGCAGACAATACCAATAGGTAACACAACAACCACACAAGCAAAAATGTGCCAACATTTTGGTTGTTCAGTAATTTCTACGCATGAGGTCAGATAGTTACTTTGGTTGATATTTTTTAATGAACAACTTCCAATACTGGTTACTAACATTTCTCACAAAACCTACCAGTTTATTCAACTAGAGGCAAGAACCCTGAGGATGGCTTGTGTGTACATGAACTACTTCTGCAATAGTAACCACCTGTCCCTTCCCTCAAGTGCTTCATGTTTTTCCATGGTCTAACCATAATTACTTAGATTTTAGAAGAGGACTAGTAGGAGTAAGTCTTAGATATACCAGGCTAGAAATCTCTAAGAGAGACATAAACTATTTTTTAGAAAATTAATAGATATCTTGGCAAAGAACATGCAGCTAAATTTGGTACACAAGGTTGATTGAAAAACAAACAAATGATCGTGTTTATATTATACAATTGTTTATAACTGTGGCTACTTCTGGCTTCTGTGTTTTTCCCAATTTGCTTCAGAAGTAGCCAAAATAAATTACCAGTAACTTCTGGATACTCTATATCCCAGCTGAGTACTTTAAATACTTTATTTTTCTAACAATGCATTTGTGTTAAGTCACCTGTACATCCCCAAATGTATAGCCCTGGAGTAGCAGGAATATCTGCTTCTGCCAGTGACTTACATGCTGCCTTGACAATTTCTTCCTTCTTTCTTTTTTTAATATTATGAAATTCTACACACTGCTGGCTCTGGCACAAAGGTAATCCACTCCAATTATTTTCTTCTCCACACTTAGTATTCACAAAAGAGTTGACTAAATGATCGGTATGTCCATATATTATCATAGAAAGTATTGCCAGTTAACTAGCAAAAAAACAAATATTACAAAATCAACACTGTGATTAAACATAGAAAAGAAATGAGAACATCATGATCCTCTTGAAAATCATATTCAGCTATGCAACATTATCAGGAAAGTTAGATAAAATATCTATGGAAGGTAACTCTGTTATATTTTGTTTAATATGAAAGAACTTTTTCTCTGCTGAAGATCAGTCTCCCACCTCGGTCCTTTCCTCTTACCAGGGTTGGGGACCCCATGAGAGCACCAGTGAACCATAGGGAGTAAAGAAGGAAGAACGGCAATACAGCATATTTATGCTTTATTGTCATTAAGCAATTTATTTAGTCATTGATATTTTTCAAGTTAATTAATTAATTTTTCCCCTCATCCAAGGACATTTTTCATTGCTTTTAGAGAGAGCAAGGAACAGAGGGAAACATCAAGAAACATTGACTGGCTCCCTCCTGTATGACTGGGCTGGGGATGGAACCCGCAGCCTAGGCATGCGCCCCAACCTGGCATTGAACCCACAGCCCCTAGACTATGGGATGATGCTCCCATCAGCTGAGCCATACTGGTTGGTACTGGCCAGGGTAGATATTTTCCATAAATATTTATATTTTTTAATATTTTTTCAAATATAATTGTATCACCTGAGACCTTTTCAGCTATATACAATTATATATAAAAATGGCCATACTCAGGAACTTTGTTTTGTACTGTTATGGCTGTCTAACCATTGGGACGTATAGAGAAGATGCCAACTGCTTAGCATCAGAATCTTCTTGTAATAAATTTACCTTATGCCCCTGAGGAAATTAGTTTTCTTTAAAATTCCTTATTCTCTCCATTTATTAATTAAATATAACCATCAATTTCAATATAAGTATATGTATTTTAAATGGTTTATGTAAGTGAATTTTGATATCTCATCTTAGAAAGTTCTAGGAAAGCATTATATGATGATCCAGTTATAACACCAAAGTTATTGTATGTCATCTTCTATTGTATTTTAATAACTGTTTAAAATAAAAATCTAAAACAATATTTCCAAAACCTGCGTGAGCATCAGAATCACATGAAAAGCTTGTTAAAATACAGAATTCTGGACCTTATCCTTAAAGTTTCTGATTCAGTAGGGTTGAGGTGACATCTAATAATTTGCATTTCTAACAAATTCCTAGGTAATACTGCTAGTCAAGGCACCAAACTTTAAGAACAACTGATCTGAAGAATAGTTTTGTTCTATGAACACAAACAAAAAAATGTAACCATGAAATATAGAAAGGCGACTAAAGAATAAGATAAACTTATACATGTATTTATCTTTGTTAATTTCAATGTAAATTTTTGTGAAGTTTTGCTACAAAGTGGTTCAGATCGTAGCAAAAACTCATGCAGCTTGAGTTACTTAGATGAATTGCATGCTTGACAAGAGAGACATCTGGCAAAATAACTATATTAGATCATTGTACCATAAACTGTATTTTCTCTAGCACACAATAGCTAGTACTCCAGCTAACTCAATAAAAATAATATTAACGCTGTTACATTACCAAATGATCACATTCCCATTAGCATCAACCTCTTGAAAGGTATTCCCAGGTTGGAAGTTTGCCAAACTCCTTCAGACGATCTCCATTTACAACACAATGTAATTTGGAAATGGCCATATGGCAATAAATATGGCTACAAAATATTGCACAATCCCTGGCCCAGCCTTCTTGGGCAACAGAGAGAACTGAGCATCTAGAGATTGCCTTAATAGCACTCCATATATATATACGTGAAACGTATTATAATAATCCTTGACTCTATGGCCACAGAAAAATAAACATTCTTTCTGAAATTGAATAAACAAACATTTTATCACTCTAGTCACTTTTAATACACAAATCCTTGCATGTACTCAGTAAGATATAAGTAGTAGGGATAAGAGAGAAGATTACAAGCATATTGTGTATCTGGTCACGTTTTCTTCCACAAAAGAGATTGCTTACACAATTTTCTGTATTTGTTGAAACAAAAGAACTAACTGACAACTTTAAAGCAGAAATATTTAAAACCTGATTGAATGTGAAGTGAGGTCTGTTCCCATTTTTCCCCTGCTGTGTACGTAAGTTAGGAGACTATAGTGGACTTCTCATAATAAGAACTAGCTTTACTATTCTCTTGTCTTTTAGCATTATTCTTCAAGTACAGACACCAGCTCAGACAATCCACGTGACTTTTCCTGACTTCTCAATAAATGAAACTAACTCCATAAACTGAAGTGTACTGTCAATCTAAAATATTGATATGAAAGTTTGAATTGCACATTTTTGATCACCCAGCTGTACTTAGACAGTAGCTACATTTAGAATAGTCATTTTCTTATCTTTTAAAATCATTTTCTACTCACTCTCTCACCAATATTAGAAACCTATCATTTTGCATATTACATGCAACATTACTAAAAATTCAGGAGAATGAATCAGGAGCTCTATTTATACCCTAAGAAATTTCAGAGTTGTTATTTCTTGAAAAAAGACATTCCAGAAAACAGCATTAAGGAATGTTAGACGAGATCGGGTGCATTCAGGGTGGTATGGCTGTAAACAGCATTGTGGAGTTTTAAAGTGCCTTCATAGAAATGTGTCTGAAGAATATGAAATTAGCAAGTATGTATACCATGACACTAGCTCTGTGCTAATCCTGGCAAATGTCCCTCTTTATTAACATGTTTATTGGGAAACTCTCATTTGAGTCCTTTCAGCCTTTTATAAAGTCATATAAGATCTTACTGCACATTCCTCTACCATTTACCTATCCTTTGTGAACATAACAGTTTGTCAGATTGTTTTCCAAACATAGACATTTTTGACTCAATAAGATTGGATAAACATTAAGTCATATGGTGGTATTTTAATTTGCATTTTACCCTTTACCTAAATCAACTTTTTAAAATATCCAACCTGCCACTATGAGTGAGTCCTAAAAAGAAGCTAAATCATTGGCAAAATGGACTGATTGCAGTATGGCTAATGTTGTATTTTCCACCATTTAAAATGTGAAATGGTTCTGTTCTGACTATATCAGTTGAAACTGCCCACTCAACTTCCAGCCAAGAGGGCAATGTTGTTAAATGTGGTAGTCGAATCTTCCCACAACCACATCAGATTTATAACTAAACTATAGAAAAACCACCATTCAGAACTGCCTGAAATCTAGCTGAATGGAAATCCTACAACTACGGACTTAAAGAAGAAGCCATATCAAGACTGGTAGGAGGGGCAGAGTCATGGAACAGGCTAGTCCAACAACCACATGTGGAAGTTTAATATTGGGCGAGATATCTTGGCTGTGAAGTTCCCCCCCCCGAAGAGTCATGGGTCCCAACCCCACATCAGGCCTCCCATCTCAGGGTTTCAGAGCCAGTTAGAGAAGTTTTCATAACTTCTGCCTGTAAAAACCAGCAGGGGTTGTTACTCAAAGAGATGAAAGGCTTCTGGAGTCCCAGGCAGTCTCTCTTAAAGGATTGGTGCACAGACTTACTCAGAGTCACTTACTGAGTGTCAGTGCTTGGACAGCAGCTTAGAAAGAACCAGGGACATACAAGGAGGAACTGAATTGTCTGGCATCAGGATGAGAGCTGGGGCGGTGGGCATGTTTCTCCCAGACAAAAGTGCTAGCACAGGCCGTTGTTCCTTTTCTGAGACACTGCCCCCAACCCTGGCCAATAGAGCTGACAGGCGGGTGCCATGTCTGAGTCCCCATCAACCTGGCTATTGCTATCCAACCAACACTGGTGATTGCCTAAGAACCCGCCACATCCAACTTTTGAGTCCACCCAAGCCATTTCCAGTGGCTTTTCCATAAAAATGGCCTGTCTTGGCTATGCTTTGAACTTCCCTAAAATCTCTCCAACAAGCAGCATCTGGCCTTTGCATACCCTATACCTCTTGCTAAATGGTCTCAGGACTGGCTCTAGCAGCAGCCAACCTTGGAGACAAGAAATATTCAAAGTGATGAGAAGCAAGGACCTACAACCAAGATCATTCTACCCAGCTATCATTCAGAATTGATCAACATATGAAGAGTATCCCAGACAAAAAAAAAAGGTTAAAAGAGTTCATCGCCAGCAAACCTATAGTAAATAAAATGTTAAAAAGTTCTTCTTTATGAAGAAGAAAAAAACAAAAAATATAAACAATAAAATGACAATGAATACATATCTATTAACAATTGAATCTAAAAGACAAACTAAATGAACCAGAAGAGAAACAGGTTCACAGATGCAGAGAACATTTTGATGGTTGTGAGATGGGAGCTTGGGAGGAGGGTAAAAATGGCGAAGGGATTAAAAAGTACAAATGTGTTATTACAGAATAGTCTTGGGAATGTAAGGTACAGCATAGGGAATATAGTCAATAATATTCTAATGACTATGTATGGCATCAGATGGGTGTGAGATTTACTGGGATGATCACTTGGTAAGTTATACAATGTCTAATCACTGGGTTGTATGCCTGAAACTAATATAATATTGTATGTCAACTAACTGAAAAATAAAAAAATGATTGAAAAAAAAATAAAATGCCAACTTCAATTATCTTGGGAAATGTTACTATCCCCACTGTAACTCAGCCACTATTTCTTGTCCATCACAATATTGACCTTAGAAAGTTTCCTTTTGGTGTTTGGGCCTAGATGGAGGCATATGTGTATGCTTCACTTCCTTGCACTACCAAAAGAAGGATAACAACAAATTTAAAAACAAAAACAACTAGAAATTCCAGAAATTCAAACTGTATAGAAGTCTAACAACCAAGGTATTCAAAAAGAAACATTCATCCAGACGGGTAGGAAGGGCAGAGAGGGGAAGCCGGGGCAGAGAGAGTGCATGACAAGGTGGCAGCTGGAAGACCAGGGCAGGTGGAAGCTCATGGAGTGGGTTGTCCCACATTTGCCTGCAGACAAACCAGAAAGAACAACTAGGGAGCACACAGACCACACAAACCAGTGTTCCAGCATTGGGAAATAAAGCACGAAAACCTCTGAGTGAAAAAACCTGTGGCAGTTGAGTTAGTAGGAGAAACTCCCAGCCTCACAGGAGAGAGAGTTGGAGAGACATATATATAGGGTCTTAGAACATATGCAAGCCCACGCACATGTGAATGAGCACCTGAAAGAGCATGATCTGCTTGTGGGAAGTGAGGGAAGTGATGAAAACTGGGGCAAGAGCTGAACAAAACAGTATTGTTCCCTTTCAGACCCCTCCCCCACACACAGTGCCACAATGCAGCACCCTAGGTTGCCCTGCCCTGGTGAATAACTAAGGCTCCATCTCTTTCAACATAACAAGTGTGCCAAGACAAAGAAATATGGCCCAAATAAAGAACAAATCAAAGCTCCAGAAAAAAATACAACTAAAAGATGAAGAGATTGCCAACTTATTAGATGCAGAGTTCAAAACACTGGTAATCAGGATGCTCACAGATATGGTTGAGTATGGTCACAAAATAGAGGAAAAAGTGAAGGCTATGAAAAGTGAAATAAAGAAAAATGTCCAGGGGACCAACAGTGAAGTAAAGGAAATCAGGACTCAAATCATTGACTTGGAACAAAAGGAAGAAATAAACATACAACTGCAACAGAATGAAGAAACAAGAATTCAAAAAAAAAGAATGAGGGAAGGCTGAGGAACTTCTGGGACAACTTTAAATGTTCCAACATCCAAATCATAGGGGTTCCAGAAGGAGAAGGGTAAGAGCAAGAAATTAAAAACTTATTTGAACAAACACTGAAGGAAAATGTCCCCAGTCTGGTAAAGGAATGAGACATGCCAAGTCCAGGATGTTCAGAGAGTCCCAAAGAAGTTGGATCCAAGAACAAACTCACCAGAGTGTCCCAAAGAAGTTGGATCCAAGACACATCATAATTAAGTTACCAAAGATTAAAGATAAAGAGAGAATGTTAAAAGCAGCAAGAGGAAAGGAGAGAGTTACCTACAAAGGAGTGTCCATAAGGCTGCCAGCTGATTTCTCAAAAGAAACCTTGCAGGCAAGAAAGGGCTAGAAAGAAATATTCAAAGTCATGAAAGGCAAGGACCTACATCCAAGATCACTCTATCCAGGAAAGCTATCATTTAGAATGGAAAGGCAGTTAAAGTGCTTCCCAGATAAGGTCAAGTTAAAGGAGTTCATCATCACCAAGCCCTTATCATATGAAATGTTAAAGAGACTTATCTAAGAAAAAGAAGATGATCAAAACTATGAACAGTAAAATGCAACAAACTCACAACTATCAACAACTGAACCAAACAAACAAACAAACTAAGCAAACAACTAGAATAGGAATACAATCACAGAAATAGAGATCACATGGAAGGTTATCAGTGGGGAGGTGTTGGGGGGAAAGTAGGGGGAAAAGGTACAGGGAATAAGAAGCACAATTCATAGGCACAAAATAGGGGAAAGTTAAGAACAGTTTAGGAAATGGAGAAGCCAAAGAACTTACATGTATGACCCATAGACATGAACTAAAGAGGGGGGATGCAGCGCAGAAGGGGACAAAGGGAAACAAATGGGACAACTGTAATAACATAACCAATAAAATATACTTAAAAAAGAAAGTTTCACTTTGGTCTAGATAAAAGCAGTGGAAAGAGAATTTTTCAACAATATCATGAGCATAACACATGTGTGAGATATTAGATAAAATTAGCTATGTGTGGTCACAATGCAATTCTAAGATAATGAAATTAACATTAAATTTGAAAGGCAGAAAACCAACCAGGGTTTTTGACTTGGATCTATGTTTTGCCATTTATGGAAGTCTCAGTTTATGTGAGCTTTAGTTCCCATCACAAAGAGGAGGCAAGCACAATAATACTTCCTTATAATACTGTTATGGACACCCAAAAATAATGTGTTTTTAAAAATCTTGAACAATAAAACTGCTACATAAATATTCATTTTTTACCTCCCCCCTCTAAGTTTCCCCTGTTGTCTTAGAAGAATAGTCCTATAGACAAACTTGAAATTCAATTATGGCTTCAATGAGCTCACATGTGCTGGTGACTCCTATATTTTCATTTCTCCTTTAAAAATTCTATCCCATTCCAAACTAGGTGGTTACCACATATCTCTACTACAGAGTCATTTTAAGTCTCCTCAAGCTCCACATGTCAAAAGCAGAATTCACTTCTTTTCCTCTTACAATCCACCAGTTTATTTGTATTACCCTTCTTTGTGACTAAAACCACCATTCATTATTATTCACTTCTCTCTTCACTCAGTCTATATCCAACTGGTTGCCAGCCCTGTTAATTCTATATCATTAATATTGCCCAGTGCCATATTTTTGTATCAACCACTATTGATACTGAAGAAGTTCAAGACCTCACCTCTTCTATCCTAAGTTAAGGGAATTATTACTAACAGATCCCATCACCTGTCTCCCCAATGCACTTTAACCTCAGCAGTCAGTCAAAATCCTCTCATTAAACACATCTGATTGGGTTATTCCTTGCTTGAAATTCTCCATTAACAGGCAATCATCTTGAGAGTGAGACACGGATTCCTCCATACCAAGTTCCCCAGATCTAGCTTCCTTCTAGAGCTACCTTCCTCCAAGCAAGTTCCACCATTCATGCTATAATTTCATTAAGTTGAAACTGGAATTCTCCAAGTGCACATCAGAGTTCTACTAAACCTTTCCTTTCCATAGGCCTCTTCTGCTTTGTATAAGTACTTCATTCTTTGCCCCTTATTCTTGATGAAACATCAGATCTATCTATGGTCTTCTGAGAAGCTCTGACTCATATTGAGGTGCAGGGCCCCCTTTCTCTGCTGCCAGCTAACCCTGGTCACACCCTTATCATTCATAACTTACTCACAGTTTTATAATTATTGCTTTGTTCTTTGTCTCTCTCAGTTAAAATGTATTAATTTTTTCTTTTAATATCTATAGAACCAGCATCACTGTTGCCCAGAACTTTGTTGATGCTCAGTATATAATTCCTGAATAGGTACATTACTCTTAGTAGTTTTTCTCCCTTATTCTTTAATTTGTTAAAAAGGCACTAAATTATTTAAGCAACTGTGTTACTGATGTCTGTCTACTAGCAGAAATGGGTTACCTACTTGCCTACATATATCACAAAACAAAATTTTGTCACTAGAATCTCATATATGTTTGGAGTTAGAAATTCCAGTCTTAGTGAAATAAAGTAAATCCTTATCCAGTTGTATCATAATGATTCCAGTTAAGGGAACATTATCTGATTTCCAGAACACTGAAATGAAAATTACCAGATAACTTTGCTTCATTCCAAGCAACACCAAAGGTTGAAAGGGTCTTTCTTTAGAGAAAGATGACTCAATGTGCTAAAATCAAATCTGACATTGGAGATCTTTTTGATGCTTAAATATTTGTCATTTATACATTAACTTTGAAACTTTAAATGATGGTAAATTTTAAATGTGATAAAGTTCCTTTTATTTAAACAGAACTGTTTTATACTAAAACATGTCTATTTTGTTTCAGATTTATTCAGAATGTTATACTCCCCCCAAAGGTCCTCATTTTTGTTCTGCTTTATTTTCTTTAGTTAGTGTTGTAAATGGTGACAACCTCTAACTCATTGTTTGAGTAAAATGGGACATGCTTAAATAAAATGCTTTTTAAAAGTACCTTCCTCATTCTATAAAATGACTTTCAAAAGAAGTAAAGGAAGCCAGATAATATGAAAAATTCCTCTTTAATGTGCATAAACACATGAGCAAGACAAAAACAGGAAAGCAGAACATAATTAATGTGGTCCACAGAGTATGTTGTAATTGACATGGACAACCTGAGGTCAAGGCTCAAATATACTGATTGTTTTCTATAAATATTTTTTCTTATGTTTTTTCCTCCTTTTCATCCTGTGACCACACCTGCTTCACAATAATGATTTTCTCCTACAAAACTCTGCCCTCTTCTAATGAAAGATAAATATGTTTCTGTAAGGAATCCTATAATTTAATTCATTTTCTTTACAGACTCTTTGGAAAAGAAAGAGTTCACTTTCATGGGGGTGGAGTTCACCATAGAAAAATAACTATTTTAAATAAATTATTTTACTATCATCATATGTTCAGGGCTTTGCCTTCCTGTGCAAAGCTAAACACCACAATAATTTTTATTTTCAAATAACAAAATATGTTGAAGTCTTTTCAATTATGCCCTTTAGAGAAAGTGCAATGGAACTGGATTTGGGTAAAACTCTCTCCTGTAACTAAACCTTTTACTAAATTCCCTGCCTATCTAAGCATTAAACCAACTACCAGATAGAAAATTCCTCATGTGCTAAAATAACAACCTAAAAGGTTTTCTGATTAATAGTCAAATTGCCCTTTGAAGTGGGTTGCTTATAACTACAATTTCCATTTAAAAATAAAGATATACTGATGAGCCTGATAGAAAATCCAACCCCTAAATTATTATAGATGTAACTATCTCAACAACACCTGAAAAATAATAAATGGAGTTGATGCAACTGAGAAAGAAGTCAGGAAATACTGAGGTCTGTCCAGAAAAAAGCCCAGCCATTGTTAATATAACGAGAATGGTTTGCATGACATTGACGTAACCTGGCAGCCAAGGAGACTGAACTAGAGTGCACATGTGTGAACAATGACAACTTCACTGTACTAATCAGTGAGAGTGGTAGATGCAGTTGAGTGAGCATGTGTCTGTGTGGACATGGCATTCAAAATGACTGAGCAAATAGAGCAACAGATCTGCATCAAATTGTATGTTAAGTTTAGATATCCTCCACAGAAGCTATTTGGATGATTCAGAAAGTTGCAGCCATGGGCAACTGGTGATTAGCAGCTTTATCACAACAATACACCCATATCATGTCTTATGCAGAGTTTTTTGACAAAATATCAAACCACCCAGATGACTCAGCCACACTTCAGCCCAGATATGACACCCTGACAACTTCTGGCTTTTTCCAAAACTAGAATCACCTTTGAAAGAGAAGAGATTTCAACCCATTGGTAAGATTCAGGAAAATACGACAGGACAACTGATCACTATTGAGAGAACTGTGTGAGGTCCCAAGGTGCCTACTTTGAAGGAGACTGAGGCATCATTGCCCTAGGTACAATGTTTCTTGTATCTTGTATCTTCTCCAATAAATGTCTCTTTTTTTCATATTTTCCTATAACATGTATGTGTCAATCCATCATTAATAAAAATGAGTAAAAATACAAAATAAACCACAGCTATAAACATATTAAATGCCTTTGTTTTCACATTGGTAATTGTTTACATATAAATTAATATACTATCTTCATATGTTCAAGTGTATTGCCATAAAAATTCACATGGATTGAGATTTTAAATTACTGTATATATAATGTGACTTTTTGAAGTTTTTGAGATATGTTATCATAAGATCTGGTTTTCTAAGGCCCTAATAATAAAATCCTTATAACAGGACCTCAGAGAGCTCTTGAACATGTCTTTGTGATGGCAAGGGGAAAGGTAGTATCTTTCAGAAATGAAAATAAAACAGGGGAGAAAGAGTAGCCTCAATCATTCAGTTTCTTTAAAGATACATGGGTGAGTCCATCCATTGCTTTTAAGGTGATTTGCAGAGAGGGTAAGAGAAAGCACGACACCTAGTGTGAACAGATGCTATCATTGCAGTGACACTGGTGTCATGAACCCCCAAACAGGTGCCTATTCATTGGACTAGAATAAAGAGCATGGTATTGTAGGAGGGTGCAGCCAGGGGGCCCCCAAAAGGAGGGTTTATAATGGGGTCCAGAACTCAAGGTGTCCAGGAAATATTAGAAAGATATATAGGATGTCCTCACCCCCCTCACAGGTGTGAACTGGGGAAAGGGACACATGGACCAGAGCCATTGAGAGGAGAATCACATGCTTTTGTCTGAGTGGGAACCCCTGCAGCCTTGGTGAGGGAGAACCACGTGGCTTTGGTTGGAGTGGGGACCCCCTGCAGCCATGAGAAGAATCACCATGTGGCTTTAGTAGAGAACTACCATGCAGCTTTAGCTGGAGATCCTGGTGACACAGCTGATTGTGCCAGGAGTCAAGGAAGGCCTACCAGCCAAGCATGGATTTCTGGGAAGAAGCAGGGACTGCCTGTGCCACGAACTTCCATTTCTTTTCCTGAGATATGATACCCCAGACTGGGCAAAGGGGGGAAGGAAGGACTGTGTGTGTTTGTGGGTGTTTTAAGGGACTTTGGTATTTTGGTGAAGACATTAAGTCATTACTCTTAAATCTGTATGACTTGACTAAATAACATCTTTCCTTTCCACCAATCTCTGACATGGAGAGCTATAATTCTCTGGTGAAGGGAAAGGTGAACCTAGTACAGGGGGATCCCAGGAGAAGGGGGGTCAATTCGGTAACATTATGGGACCCTCTTCCCTGGCGGCCCATCAGGGAAAATCACGGGAGACCACATGTGCAGTAGCTTTTAAGTAATACAACTTACTTGCACATGTGCAGTAAAAGCCCACCAAAACTAGCCAGGAAGGGTCCGCTCTATAAGAATAGAGTCCCTCCAGCCCATGAGGTCAATCGTTGCTTGGAGTTGGCCTGCTCCCATGTTCTCTGCTATAAACTCTGGGTGTTTGGTTCAATTCTTTGTCCCGATCACCAAGAACCTGGTTACCTGTGCCCACCTGTGACAGTATTACATGGAAATAAGAATCTTTCATAAGCTAGCAGTTTATCAAAAATAATTAATTAAATTGCCAGAGAACTAAAACCCATAAATCTGATCTATGATCTAAGGTCAGGTTGTTGGGGTTTGGAGATTTTTTAGGAAGGGAGGGAGGGAGGAAAACCACCAAATCTAATATATTAGAAGTGTGAACAACAAAGGGTCCATATACTAAACCTGAAAAGCTCAGTGGAGACCTGCATGACAGGCCTTACAAATTTGGTGACCGAAAGTAACCACACAGGATGGTCTGAAGATAAAAATTCCTATCTGGGCAAGCCATGGTGGGTAGTCATGTCTCAGGCCTACAGCTTCCTTAGCAAAGGTCAGTCTTTACCCTAAATGAGCTCTGTTCATTGTTCTTATGTAGCTAGGATATCATACCTTTGAAACATTAGAGTAATTTTCTTGTGTACTTCTTAAAGACATATCTATTGTTATCAAAGCACAAAACCACCAAAGCATGAGACCATGGAGTGGTCTCCATGGTTCCCCATCGCTATCTTGTAGCCTGAATACTATTTATGCATTGTAAAGGTTAAATGTTAGCTGTCCTGTACCCACCAATGTAAAAAAAATATATGTTTCTCTGTCTTACTTTTTATCCAGTCCTTGCTTTTATTTCGCTCACCTCCGTAACCAACCACTAATGAATTTCACATACCTTCCTTACATTTTCTCCTTTGATTCTAAATGTATAAGAACTACCAAACTGCCATTCTCCAGAGCATTTCTCAATCCATTGAGAAATTTTGCTTCCAGGCATGTCCTCAAAATTTCGTCTTGAATAAACTGTAATAAAACTTTTCTATAGGGAGATATTCTTTCGTCAACAGGAATTAATCTAACATTTTTGTTGAAAAGCAATCACTACTTTTGAATAATGATATACACATATCAGTGATGAATTTTCCCTTTTATTGATGAATCATCACATTTACTATCTTTTTATTGAGATATACTTGACATACATTATATTCATTTCACTTACACAGAATAATGATTTAATATTTGTATATATTACAAAATGATCACCCACAATAAGTCTAGTTAACATCCATCATCATAATAGTTACAGATTTTTTTTCTTGTGATGAGAACTTTTCAGATCTATTTAAAGTTGAAATACCCGGAAATACTTATTTTATGTCTTCTCAGAGAGGCATTCCCCAATCATGACATGTAAAGTAGCCACCCCACTACTAAATATGCTTACCTCACTCTTGGTTTTCCTTTTCTTAGAAGTATTTCTTCTAAGAAATACTTAGAAGTATTTTTCTCTTTTTACTTGTTTACTTAGCCATTCTCCACCCCCAGGCACAAGTACACAGTCAGTATGGGGCCCTGTCTAATGTGTATCTCCCAAACTCCACTATATGCCTGGCATATAGTAACACAATGAGTATTTAAATTTCATTTCACACATTTACTTGCTAATTTAACATCTGTCTTTTTAAAAATAATACCATGATGATTCTCTGTATAAAATCAAATATGTTTTAATGTCCAAATATACATTCAGATATACAAAACAAAGTGCTTAAATTCTTTTTTCCCTTTGTATTTTTCCTTTATGGAGGTTCGCCTGTAGAGACTAGGGTGAAATTCATGAGCTCTCATAGGTGCTGGTATCAGCAACAGCTTACTTGCAGCAGCAGCTGCGGGGTTGAGCACTGTTGGAGGAGCATATGCACCATCACTGGTGGAAAGGTTGCTTCATAAACCTCCCCTACCAGCAGCAGGGAGAAACGGACAGGACTCCTATCATCAGGCTCCTCTAAGGTGACTCTTTCTTCCCTCCTGAATCTTTAGATTTCAAGAGAGATGCAAAGAAAGAGAAAGGGCAAAAGAAAGGAGGCAGGATGAGAGAAACACAGTTGAGGAAAGGGGGTGTGGCAGGTTTTCCCTGAGCCATCAGTAGCCACGGTTACTTTTGGCAGAGAGGCAAAGAAAAAGGGCCAGACTGTGCCGGCTGGAAGCTTTTGTACTTCTGCCCAGACTGAGGTGAAAATGATGGGATTAAATAAAAATGCCAGCAATAACAAAAAGGAAATCTTCCCAATAGTTTTCCTTGCCTGGAGGATGGATGAACTGCTTGAAGCACTGACCTCCTTGCCTATCTCAATGAGGTCGAGGAACTGACTGTCACTCCTACAGTTATGATTAATGACGCGCCTGCAGGTGACATATTTCTAACCACGGTCTCTGGAGTTCAGCAAGACTCAGTTGCCTGATGGTATGTTGAGTCATTCCTCTGGCAAAAGACCTATTTGCTGCCACGACAGGCTTAGGTTTCAACACGGCATCCTCTTGATCCTTTGCAGTGACATTCTATCATGAAAGAACAGAGCCCAGTACAAAGAATGGCTGCTAGAAGGATAAAACATTAAATTAATTTTGAAAAACCTTTTGTTCTGAACAGAAAAATTCAGCACAATGAATAATTAAACAATTAATAATGTAATCCTCTTAAGAGCACAGAACCACTATGCAAGAAGATTAAGTGTTTAACAGTTTCCAGTATAATGCAAATGGTAAGAATGAGCCTTTCCCCCCACTTCTTAGGGTAATAGAATTGAAAGCACATTTCTGGGTTTTAATTAAATACTATTAAATTTTCAGTAATAAGCCAACAACAGTGCTACAATATGGGAGGATTATCAAATACAAAAAGTACACAATAGCAAGAAGTTAACATTTCTTGGTTCTTTTCGTTCAGAAAGAGGCTACTTGAAAGGGTGAGGTGTATTTCTAAACTGCTCTGGTGCACATCGCCAAACAACAAGTTGAATGTTAATCTGTGGTATTGACTATAAGATTGGGATTTAGATTAAGGTATTCCAATGGCAATCCAATCAAGGAAAAAGAACTGGGGAAAAAACAACAACAACAACAATGTAGAATTGTTGCGGAGATATAAAACAAAGTAACTGATGCATCTGAATTGAATTCCTCTATTTTTCCTCTAATCTACAATTAGTGCTCTCCATGATATAGTACTTGTGTTTCTATGAGTATATTTTCTCTATTTTCCTAAAGAATCACAAGTATGGATTATCTCGACTCAGTTTCCCCAGAAGCAGCATGTGAGAGAAAGAGTTATTTGCAAGTGACTTATTAAGGAAGTTCTTCCAGGAGAGAGAGGCAGTGGAGGAGAAGCCAAGCAAGGTGCATTTCCAAATGAACCACAGCTCAGCCAGATCACGCAAGGAGCTCTGGAGCATAAATTATACCACCGAGTTTGCCCTGTCGCCTGGCTCACTGATTCCCGCAGCCTGAGATTGAATGTTCTGAAGAAGGAGCAGAACACACAGAAGCAGCACTGGGCAGAAAAGGGGGATTCCAGGAATCTGGGCAGAACACCAGCAGTATCTCTACGTCACTGTAGTAAAGACACCTGTGTTTATAATTATGTGTGTATGTGATTAGCTGTATAGTTAAGTATATTTCACATTAAAAACTCTGGTTAGGCCCAGCCTTGTTGTAATGATAGGGAACTTAAGAGTTGGAAAATTTTAGTTTAAGGTAAATAGTTATAAGACTAGCAAATAATGTATATGTTAAAGCTTTTGTTTCAGAAACTACAGATAAGGCCTACTGTGGCTCCTGGGAAAACAGCTGACCTCCGGAGGCACTGCTAAAGATTATCACCTGGGGATAAGGTAAAAGCATCCAGATGATTGTGTTTCAGGGAGGGGCAAACAACCCCTGGGAACAGCTAACTGCCCAGGACAGGAATGTTGCAGTTTCTTCTACCTGACCCTCCCTGAATTTCAAAACCCCTCACCACACCTTGTTTATTCCCTGCTATAAAAACCTTGGCCTGGAAAGAAAAGACAAGATGGCCTGTTAGAGTATGAACCTGCCATCTTCTCAGATCACCGGCCACCTGAATTAAGTGCCCATAAAGATTCAATCGCTATCATTGCTTATTGGGTTTGGTAGTGATAGCCTGAATACCAGTATCTTTTCCAGTTTCAGTAATGGTGTTGAAACTTTATTTCTTTTTTTAAATTAATTTACTTATTTACTTTTAGAGAGAGGAGAAGGGAGAAAGAGAGGGAGAGAAACATCAGTGTGTGGTTGCTCTTCGTGTACCCCCAACTGAGGACCTGGCCTGTAACCCATGCATGTGTCCTGACTGGGAATTGAACCAGCAATCCACTGAGTCATACCAGCCCAGGTGAAACTGTTTCTTTAATATTACCTTTTTCTTTTTTCACTCCTTTTGACTCAAACAGGCTTCATCCAGCATTCTGACTCACCTGCCTCATTCCCCCTTGCAGGCACCCTTCCTTAATCATTAAGCCCTTAAACAATGAAGTTCTGATCTGCATCAAATAATCTGTTTGAGCCCAGAAGCAAAGCCTTGAGTCTGTTGAGCCCAGAGGCAGAGTTTTGGTCAAGGTAGAGATAATATCTTGGTTTCAGTTGTGTTTCAGCTGCAGACCCAGAAAAGTGATGAGATGAGACAAAGCGAGGCCATGGCTGACATCAGGACCAGATGCACTGATCCACTAGTGCCAACCAACCAACAGAAACCACAACCCTCACCACAGCCTTAACTCCCCTGGCCACCATGATGAATGATTTTTTCCCTCTACAATCCATCCCCTGGAAGCCATCTGAGAGCCAGGTTTTCTTGCACTAGCTCACCTGTGTCTGAAGGCATGGGCCACTTCCTAAAAACAAACCAATTCTTTTTTTTGCTGCAAGCTTGCAGCTCCAAATCCCTTTAGCTCAGTGACCTTGTTCCTAGGTTCCACTTGCCTCCAATGCTCATAGCTTATTTCTGCACAAAGGATTTCTTATCCTATGACCTACTTGAACTTCAAACACAAGTCATTTTTGAAACTAGTAGTATTTTGCCTGACACTATAGGATTTTGCCTCAAGTTATCTTCCACCCTGTGCTGAGAACTGAGATGTATTACTAAAACTCAACCTTACCCACACTCCCACAAGGTTTCTCCTTTGTTTAGAGTTGCAGTGTATTGCTTAGATCTCAGTCCTACTAAGAAGAGAGGAGGAACCTGCCATTCCTCCTCTGAACTCTGAGTCTAAACTCCAGAGTTAGGACTTTATCACTTCCCATTTGGTCCCTTTCCATGAAATCCCAGAGGATGTGCTTTACATAGATGTTCTTGAGAAGCCAATATCCAAAATTGTTGCTGTTCTCCACTGGTGTGGTCTTAGGCTACGAAGTTTCCATTCCAGACTTCCTCTCCTCCTCTATCTGTACCTGGATTACAGGTTAGTCTGTTGTGGATTCCAGATTGTCCTTGTGTATCTCATCTGATAGCAGTGACCTGGACCCTGTAGCTACTTTCTAAAAGATAAGGTCAGTTATTGTTCTAAAGAAACCCACTTATATTTAAAAAAGAATAAGTTGTTAAAATTATTCAGCAAGCAATTGTAGAAGGATAGGGTGGTCTGAATAAAAAGAAATGGACTTTTTCATAAAGTACTCTAGTATAAAAGGATATTTTAGAAACTTAGAAATATTTGTTATATACAGCTTCACTATAGGGAATAATTCCTCAGACTAAACCAGATTTAGGAGACAAGTTGATCGGGAAATGAAGAATAATCATGTGTAAATTTTAACCACAGGACATAATGACTATTAAAATTACTTAATCTCGAAGGTATAAAGCCACACAAAATTATTGAGAACAACTGAAGGACTGAGTCAAGTAAACTAATCACAATTAATTTAAAAAAGTGTTTTTAGGAAGCACAGCTCAATTAACCAAGTAGTATTTGGCTTATCATTAATAATAAAGGGACAATTAAATAATGTGAATGTAAACACATTTCAATGTATATAATGTAACTTTTAGAATTGTCTGAGAATCATTTATTTTGAATTTACTTCGTTAAGTGTATCCTAAAGTAAGATCCATAGATCTTACAGTCCTCATCTCCACCATGTGGGGGACAGAGTCTGAGACCACTCAGCCAAGGAAAAATGTGGTCTTCAGCAAGTGTTTGAAGTCCAGAAAAATGGTGGGCAAGGTGAAAAAACCCGGTCAGAAGCAAAGAAAAGAGCAGATGCTCAAGAAGACCAATTAGATTGGGATTTATAGAACCTATGGGATAAATAAGCCAAAAAAAAAAACCCACAGTGGAAATTAAAGAACAGACAGAAATGGAGCCAGGAAGCTTGGAGCTGATATAATATCTTTAGATGCTAGTGTTCTCTTTAGAGCTCATCCCCCTATGAGATACATCTATCAGTTTTGAAGTTACAGGTCTCTGAGACAAACATCTGCATGGTGCCATGGAGAATTCTTAAACTGTACATGTGTATGTACGTATTTTTAGACAGAGGGGCAGAGGGGGAGAAAGAGAGGAAGAGAGACATCAATGCGGAGACAAACATCGAGCACTTGCTGCCTCTCCTATGGGCCCTGACTGGGGATTGAACCTGACACCTCGGCATGTGCCCTTGATAAGGGACTTAAGAGTTGGGAAATTTTAGTTTAAGTAACAGCTAATAAGCACAGTAATCAATGCATGTAAAAGCTTTTGTTCCAGGAATTGAAGGTATGACCCACCCTGACTCCAGGAGACCATAAGCAGTTCCACCTTTGTTCCTCAAAGCAACTCAAGATGATATCTGAGACATTGTGCTCCAGGGTGAGATGACCACCACCTGGGGCACAGCTTAAGACCACTGCCCAGGACAAGAATGCTGAAGTCTTTTTTTTTAATCCAATTAACTTTTTCCTGATTTTCAAAGCCCCTCACCATACCTTGTTTATTCCTTGCTATAAAAACCTTGGCTGGAAAGAAAAGACAAGATGGTCTGTTGGGGTATGAACCTGCCATCTTCTCAGATCGCTGGCCATCTGAATAAAGCACCCGTAAAGATTCAATCCCTGCCTCTGCTTACTGGGTTTGGTAGTGACCAGCAGCCCGAACTCCAATCCAGTGTCTTTTCTGGTTTCACCCTCACTGGGAATCGAACCTGTGACCTTTCGCTTTGTGGAATGATGTCCAACCAACTTAGCCAGTCAGAGTGAGAGTTCTTAGACTTCAATTGGAAAGTTCTGCATCCTAATTCAGTGCTACAGCTGCATGAACCTGGGCAAAATAATTACAATATATTACGCAAATTACCCTACTCTTAGAAATATTGTGAGGATTGAATAAAATAACAGCTGTCAGGTCACGACACATTGTTATCTCCTAGTGAATGTTGTTCCTTCCCTGTCACCTCACCCTGGCAAGCCTCTGGAGGCCTCTGAATAGAAAGCATCTGGGTTTTATGTCATGGCAGCAGGAAAAAATAGCCACAAGGTGGGAGGTGTTATCACACTGCTGGGAGAAGTGATGCCAGGTCAACCTGCACACTCCTTGTAACATAGCAGGCTCTGCAGCCAGCTCCAGCACCGGCAGAGTCCAATATCCACTCTCATGAGCACAGGGCACAGGAAGGGCAAATAAAAGATGAGTAGCTCCAAGGTCAGGTGAAGGAACACTCATGATATACAAAATCAGAAAAGAGCAGAAGCAGGAGATAGAAAGCAACCAAATCACTTATGACATTTAATTTAAAAAATAAAACCCCTAGGAAAATAAGCATGGCAGAGTCTGTGCTGGGTATTTTACAGCTCATTTGACCCTCACAACTCCTGCAAAGTAAGTGTTAATGTGATCATTTTGTAGATGAAGATATTGAGATTTCCAGAGGTAAAATACTGTAACTTTGCCAAATTATAAAGTCAACAAGTGGGAGTAACAGGTCCATTTGAATTCATATCCTCAGATCTCATTTGTGATTCATTGTGATCCGTGTTTGGACAGGTAGGTGAGGCTGAAATGATGTAAACATTATTTTCAATGTTAAATAAAAGCTTGTTTATTTTTTAATAAATGATGGTAGATTTAAATTTAGAGTCTTTCTACTGGATACATTTAGAAGACTGATAGAACACATTTTAAAATGCCACAACGTACAATGTACTGGAATCACATTCTTTATAATTGGTTAAACTTGTGATGTGAAATTTTTAGATGTCAACTTAAAAATGTGTAAAGAGGTACATAATTTTGCATAAGAGTATGTTTTAAAATCTTAAAGACCACTTCTCTAGAGAAGGAGTTCTTAACACATGATGGGCATCAGGCTATTTGTAGTGGTTGGTTGTAGGCACATGCTTAGGAGTAAGTCTTACTAGTTGTGTGACATTGAGCAAGTAACTGAAAGTCAGCTCCGTCCACTTACCTCTAAAATGGGCATAGTAGTAATACAGTCTCTCAGTGGTTGTCAAACTTCAGCATGTATTAGAATTGCCTGGAGCTCTTACTAAAACACTGGCTGCTGAACCCCTAGCTCCAGAGTTTCCGACTCAGGAGGTCTAAAGTTAGACCTCAAAACTTGTGTTTCTAACAAGTCTCTAGGTGATGCTCTTGCTGCTGGTCCACACCTCAAGAACTTTGACCTATCTCATAAGGTCACTGTGAGGACTAAAAATTTTAGTACATAATGTGCTTGAAATCACACTGGCTCTTTAATAGGTGCTGATATATATTAGTTGGCCAGTATCATCAGTTAGGATTGGATCCACTGTAACATAAAATTCTACTCCAGGGGGTGAAACAGCAAGGAGTTCACATTTTGTATTTAACCAGAAGTCTCAAGGTAAACAATCCAGGCTGGTACCAGTGTTCAGGAATGTCATCAAGTTTCCAGGCTCCTTCTGTCTTGTTGCTCAACCATCTTTGCTCTATTGGTACAGAGAGATCTGATCAGAGCACTAGGGAGAATCAGGGATGGTCCATAGAAGGAGTTTGCCTAGCCAATGGTGAAGAGTCTAGAATGGGATTGACTGGGAAGCTAGATGCCTCAGGAGCACTTGGAATTATGGGCAAGAAGATTGGAAATAAAAGCACTCCTGGGCTCTCAGGGGGTCGCTAACTCTCTCTGGCTCTTGGTCTCAGGCTTGCTTCCGCAAGGATGTGTGGATGATCGTGCTGCCGCCGCCTGCATTTCCCAATGGAAGGTATTTGGATGGGAAGGAACTCCATCCAGGCACAGCCTAGGATCAGGCTGGCCTGGCAGAGTGACAGACTTATTCTTTTTTGGGTGTTCTAGAAGGGACAAACAACCTCTGTGGCAGAAACCTGCTGTTCTTCTGAAATTGTGTAGCTTTTGTATCTTATGTTGTTTTAGTTTGTAAGCTAACCCTATAGAACTAAGATAATTAAAACTAACAGGGGGAATGATATGAGAACTCTGGTGTTTTAAGAGTTTAGCCTTAATTGATAGGTTTAAGCACTTAAAGCTGTAATTAAAGAGTTAAAGAATTTAGCCTTCATTGACAGGCTTAAGTGACTAATGCATGTGGAAAACTGTTATTCCAAAACCCTGAAGCTTTTGAATGAAGACTCCTTTCCTTTATCACACAACCTTTGCCTCTGGAATTTTGTCTAGAGGGTGGCAGCAGGCAGCTGGGCCCCAACTGCTGTTCAGTAATGCTGTGGCTTTTGTCATCATGGACACATAATAGCTGTTGTTCCTCCAGGAATCTTGTTTGCTGTTGTTGTACATGTTAGCTAAGGTCACCAGGGTATTTTCAAGTCTGCATTTGTTTTATCATCTTCCTTATACAACTCTGCCCTCCACCTTGTTCACCTAAGACAACTCTAACCTTTGCTGTTGCATCATCGTCCAGTCTCCTGCCTGCCTTTCTTGGACCAAGTAAAATAGATGTCTGGTTTGTTAGAAGATTATTAAAGGATACAAATGAATGGCCAGATGAAGAGGTATGTGGGTGAGGTCTGGAAGGGTCTTGAGCACAGGAGCTTCTGTCCCCATGGAGTTTGGGGTGCACCACCCTTCAAGCATGTGGATGCATTGTTGTTCACCAACCTGAAAGCTCCAAAGTAATATGGATATGTTCTCTTCCCTAAGGGAATCCCATTATCAGTCAGCCACAGACTTATCCTGGAATTTTAATTGCTGATGAATAAATCCCTCTAGATTCAACCAGATGATGATTTACATTGAACACAATATTTGGATATTGGGAGAACATGAAAGTAAACTATCCTAGATGTCATGTGTATGCATATGATGAACTCTTAAACATCATAAAAATTCCCTTAGAAGATTTATTTACCATAGAGAGTACATTCCTAGAGTAAGAGAAGTACTGAAAAGAAAAGGGGAAAAAATGGAGAGAAGATGTAATTTCCAAAAGTTCTAACAGTGTGATTATACTATGATGTCCAGCACATAATGTGAAAATTCTTGATCTTCATTCAAAGTTTTCAATAGTCTCAATTTCTTTTTGCTTTCCTAAGGAAATGTAAATCCAATTTTCAATGATAACCAGTGGAGAAATGTGATTTGCTTTTAAGAAACTATTTTTCCAACTAAGTTTGCTGGCTTTCATCTACACACTAATGAAACATAAAAGTTCAGTTCTCAACATTTAACTACCCCATGTTGACATTTGAAACCACTTTAAAGGAAAAGGATATCATACTTGAATGTGAAGAGAATTGTAACAGGTGTGAAAAGGTTAAGACCTCAGAACCTCTTTCCTAAAAAGAAAAAAAAATAGCATTGCTTTTGACATTCACTCTTTAAAAAATGAATAGTAGACAATGAGCTGTAAAATAAAATTGGAACATCAGATACCATCAAGAGTAATTCTAAGTAAACTAAATCTAAATGAGATAAGGAGAAGAATCAAAATATCCATTTTTACATCAGAATTTTACCAGGCTTCCCAAATTTCAACCAAAGTCAGAGAAAGCCAGAAAATATCATTACAAGTGAAGAATATAAATATTTTTGCCAGATAGAGCTGATTAAATTCTTCCCCCAAGGAAAGACTGATATTGAGAGAAAGCTAACACTTTGAGGCAAGAAACGTAAATAACAAATTTATTCAAGTAATGCTCTTTATTAGGGACTCCATTTGGTCTCTTTGCATCATTGCACACGTGTGGATGCACTCATGCATGGAACCCAGAAAGCCAAACCAGCAGCAGCACACACCCCTCAGCTCAGCCATAGGAGTCACTCCAGAGGCAGACAACTATGGGAGGAGCAGCCACAGGGACAAAGGCCCATTGTTTCTCTCAATCCAGCTGCTACTCACTTTCCAAACCTAAACACAATACTCACTTAATGGCTGTCGAATTTTATTTTAAATGACAATACAGACACCTCAGTCTGAGCTTAATCTAATTTTATGCTCATTTCACTTTGCTGCAGCAATTTTGTTTTTTTTTACTTCTGGGCTGCATTTTTCTTGAACAATCACCAAACTGGCAGATTCTGACGAGCTTGTCAGAAAGGAAAAGGAATGTATGTTTCATAGGAAATTAATCTAATCAGCAGAACGTGTATAACGCCAAGCCAGTTTACAAATGAACAACACCTAAATGGGAGACATTTTAATCTCATTATAATATAAACTTCCAACACCTAGGACAATTGTTTCATTCTCTTTATTTACTCATTGTGTTTAAAGTTTACTGTGTCTTTTGGATTTTAGAGAAAATGAGGAAGCTGAAAATCACCTTATTCTAGTAAAATAGAAAGCAGGAGGTAAACCAATAATGACCTTTAATACTGTGATGAAAATAACCTTCATAAAACAAGGATAAACAACATTGCAGTCTAATTTGCCTCTGTATAAAATGTAAGCCAGAATTCAATGTGCAATAAAATATTAGGATCTTTACTGTCAGCATAATCTTAACTAACCATTTCTTATGTAATTTCTGTAGTTACAGTAAGTCACCCGCATGAAATTTGACTGAATAAGGTCAGCCCAACAACTGAAACTACTGTGGGTCTCTCCTCTTTCAGATTCACAAAATCTTTTTTCATTAATGTTCTCACACATTCCTAAACTAGTCCCAAACATGATCAGCCTCTACTCTTTTCAGAATGTCACCAACCCAAAGCACTTTTCCTCTTAACAATCCCCTTCTTTGTAATACATAAACACATTCTTCAGGGACACTGTAATTATCCAAAATGAGCTTTAGTATTGCAAATTACTTCAGCACTCCTATGATTTATCTGTAGTAAATAAACTTATAATATTATATTCCCACTAAAACTACCACTACTAATAAATCGACAATAGGTAAACATTTATATGATACAACATGGACAAATACCAGATGCCCCTACAATGGTTACATTCTGTGTTCTTCCTATCATGTTGGGGAAAACCAAACCGGCCTTTTGCCGTGTTTATGAAAATACCTTTGAAAATGGCTCAGAACATTGCACTTCACATTTGCAACCATTTCCTTTAAAAAGATGGCATTTGTCCATTCCTATGAGATGTGGGTTATTGCATTTTCACATTATACATCATTACTCCGAGTAGGTGTCTTATCAGCAATTCCAGTTGCTGTGGAGAAGATTGGAATTAGCACTGGAAGCTTTTTATTTATTTTACATGTTCTATTCCTACAAGATATTCTGCATATAAGCTTCTTTGTTCGATTGAGAATTGGATACATTGCCAAAGCACTGTAAAATTACATCTTGCTTTTTTCTCCTGTATTCTTTCGAAAATTGGATTGAAAACAAAGTATAGTTTTTAATTAAAGTTCTGACCGACAATACATATTTTTCCCTAAGCATTGATATTTCTGATCGGTGGTGGTTTCATAAAAGCCTAATCACAGATGTTCACTATTCAATGGCAATCAGTCTTCGAGCAGTTTATGCATCAGTTAAAACCTGTGCTATTCCTGACAATATTCATTTAAAAATAACCATCACCAAAACTGATCTAACTAGGAGCAACAAGGGCATGGAGAAACCTGAGGCAGGTTCACCTTTTCTTTTTAACATTGTGTAATCTAGAGTGATTCTCTGTTGGCTTTAACAGGAAAAAAAACTGAAGGAAAGTATTTTTTTCCCAAACAATTTCAGAACAGATTTTTTATTACTATTTTATTACTTATTTCAATTTGTCATAGCCAATTTTATCTTGAAATAGAGTCAAAAAATCATCTTTCTTTTTTCCACTCCAGAATGTCTTAATGGCTTAACTATATATCCTCAGTACAGCCAATAGCCTGGTCACCTGAGCACAAGATTCAGAAATTTAAAAATCATAGTAAACATTGTGATGTGATTTGAGGCTAAATTAGTCAAGAAAAGAAGGGCTTCATCTTTCCATTTGTCAGATGAAATTAGCAAACACTCTGCCAATATGGGAAAATTTTTTTACTCTTCTTTTTGGGACCCTCAGGTGTTTGGCTCTTGCTAACACTGTGAGTTTTTTCTCTCCCCTTGGGCTGTCTGCCTCCTGCACAGAACATTTAGATACTAAAATTCTCAGGCCCCAGTCTTACCTCTCTTTATTACCTCACTGCATTTGATTCTGAAGTAATGTCATCCACTTTCACAGTTTTCAAAACACCTAATACTGATGACACCCATGGTTTTATACTCTGCCCAATTGTCCACTGAGATCCAGACACCTACATCCAAATGCTCACTTGACATCTTAAAGAGCTCACAAACATCTCAAAATTGACCCACCAAAAACTGGAAGATTAAATTTCCCTAATTTCTCATTTACTATATATTTTCCCCTAATACAGTTTGGTTAATAAATAATACCATATTTTACCCCTTTGGCTTTCACAAAAATAAATAAATAAAATGTTTAAAATAATTAAATAAAGTAGGGGTAATCATTGTTAACATTAGTAAATTATGTTCATTCAAGTTCAAGACCCAGTTATAACAGGAAGCCCACATTAACCACACAAGGGAAATTCCTAAAGCATTTAGTTCAGGAGAACAAGATGACTGTACCACTAGGTCTGAAAGGACACCAACTACATAAGGTAACACCAAAAGATGGGGAGTTAAAGCCATTCTATCTAATACATAGAGCCATACAAAAAGAGACATTAAAATAGGGAGACAAAGAAACAACCCTCAAGTGAAATGAAACAAAAAGGAATCTCCAGAAAGAGCTAAATGAAATGGAGGCAAGCAATTTATGACATAGGGTTCAAAGTAATGGTTATGAAGGATGCTCAAGGAATTTATTGGTAGCTACTAGGAACTTAATGGGAACTACATCATCATAAAAAAGGACACAGAAAACATGAATAAAACCAATTGCAAATGAAGAATACAATATCTGAATAGAAGAATGCACTAGAAGGGATTAAAAGTAGGTTAAATAAGCAGAGGATCAAGTCAGTGATTGGGAAGACAAGGTAAAAAAAAAACAAATCAGAGCAACAAAAATTTTTAAAAAATTAAAAATAACAAGGATAGTTTAAGAGAACTTTGGGACAACATGAATTATAACAATTCCTCATCATAGAGTTGCCAGAAGGAGAAGAAATTAAACAAAAAGTGGAACAACTGTTTGTAAAAATAATGACAAAAAACATTCCTAACTTGGTGAAGAAGAGTCACACAAGTTCAGGAAGCACAGAGGGTCCCAATCAAAACAAACTCAAAGAGACACACAAAACACATCATAATTAAAATGGCAATGGGAAAAGGCAAAGAGAGATCTTAAAGGCAGCAAGAGAGAAACAGCTCGTTTCTTACAAAGGAGTTTCCATAGGCTGTCAGCTAATTTCTCAACAGAAACACTTCAGTTCAAAAGGGATTGGCATGAAGTATTCAAACCAATAAAAAGCAAGAACCTGAAATCAAGACTACACTATCCAGCAAGGCTATCATAGAAAACTGAAGGCAAAATAAAGAACTTCCAAGACAAAACAAAACAAAACAAAACACTAAATGAGTTCACTACAATCAAATCAGCACTACCAGAATTGTTAAAGGGACCACTTTAGGCAGAAGAAAAATTGAGAGAGAGAGAAACATAAATGTAAAGACAAATGGCAATAAATAAGTACCTATAAATAATTACCTATAAATAATAACCTTAAATGTAAATGGATTAAATGCTCCAATCAAAAGACATAGCTGAATTCATATGTAATACTAAAGGGTTAGATCAAACAATAAGATATAGCCCTAGTAAATTTTATATATATATAAAATTATATATAAACACAATCCCAATGCAGAGGCACCTGAATATACTCATGTTAAAAAACTTTTGGTGAACTTCAAAGGGGAAATCCACTGCAATAAATCATTGTAGGGGATTTTAACACCCCACTGTCATCACTAGATAGTACTTCAGACAAAAAAGTTAATGAGAAAATAGTGAACTTACATGACATACTAGACCATATGAACATGACTGACATTTACCGAACATTTCATCTTAAAGGAGTACAATATACATTCTTCTCAAGAACACATGGAGCATTCTCAAAGATAAACCACATGTTAGGATGTAAAATGTCTTAGCAAATTTAAGAAGATTGAAATCATATCAAGTATCTTCTTGGCTTATAATGGCATGAAACTAGAATACAGCTACATAATCAACAAAACAAACAAATGAGCAAAATAGAATCAGAGACATAGAAACAAAGAACAAATCCACAGTGACCAGAGGGGAGTGGGGTAACAGGGTAAAGAAAGAGAACGGGCAAGCCACGGATAATGAATAGAGGACTCATGGGCAGGCCAATGGGAGGGGATTGACTGTAGGAATGGGGGGCAGTGCTGGGAAGGGCAATGAGGAAAAAAGCAGAACAACTATAACTGAACAACAATTTTAAAAACTTCAAAAACTTTCAAACACATGAAGGCTAATACCATGTTATTAACCAATGAATGGGTTATCAATGAGATCAAGGAAGAAGTCAAAAAATTACCTGGAAACAAATGAAAATGAACACACAACAAACTAAAATTTATGAGGAACAGCAAAAGCAGTCCTGAAAGGGAATTTCATAGCATTACAGGCCTACCTCAATGAGCAAAAAAAATCTCGAGTAAACAATCTAACCCTACATCTAAAAGAAATAGAAAAATAACAACATGAAAAGTGCAGAGTCATCAGAAGGAAGGAAAAAAATTAAGCTCAGAGCAAAAATAAATTACATAAAATCTAAAAATATATATCTAAAAGGTCAATGAAATCAAGATCTGTTTTGTTGAAAAGATAAACACAATTGATGAACCTTTAACCAAACTAATCAAGAAACAAAGAGATGGGACCCAAATAAATAAAAGCAGAAATGAAAGAGGCAAAGTAACAGTAGACACCACACAACACAAAGGACTGTAATAAAATACTATGAACTACTATACACCAACAAATTGGACAACCTTGGAGTAATAGAAAATTGCCAGAAACACATAATCAACAAAACCAAATCAAGAAGAATGAAGAAACCTAAATAGACCAATAACAACTAATGAAACTGAAGCAGTAAGAAAAAAAATAAAACCTCCCAGCAAACAAAAGTTCTGGAATGTATGGCTTTAGAGGTAAAATTTACCAAACATTCAAATATTCAAAAAGAACTAGCACCTATCCTCCTCACACTATTCCATGAAATTCAAGATGAGGGAAGAATCCCAAACTATTTTACAAGGCTAGAATTATCCTAATTCCAAAAAACAGATAAAGACACTACAGAGAACAAAAAATATAGGCCAATATCTTTGATGAACATAGATGCTAAATCCTCAAGAAAATATCAGCAAACCAGTTCCAATAATACATTAAAATGATCATATACCATAACCAAGTGGGATTTACCCCAGGGATGTAAGGTTGGTAAACTATTTGTGAATCAAGAAATGTGATACATTACATAAACAAAGGAAAAATAAAAATCCATTATTACAGCAATAGATGCAGAAAAAAGCATTTGATGAAATCCAGCACCATTTATGATAAAAACTCTCAGCAAAGTGAGAATAGAGGGATCATACCCCGACATAATAAAAGCCATATATGAAAAACCTAACACCCAACATGATACTCAGTGGGAAAAAAATTAAAAGTGTTTCCCTTATGATCAGTAACAAGACAGGGATGTCTGTTTTCACTTCTCTTATTCAACATAGTACTGGAAGTCCTATGCAATCAGACAAGAAGTGAAAGGCATCCAAATTGGAAAGAAGGAAGTTAAACAGAAGGAAGTTGCCATTATTTGCAGATGACATGATACCATACTTAGAAAATCCTAAACACTGTAACCAAAAACTACTAGATGTAATAAATGAACTGGGCAAAATAGTAGGATACAAAACTAATAGTAGGATACAAAACTACTAGATGTAATAAATGAACTGGGCAAAATAGTAGGTGGCATTTTATATACCAATAATGAACCCTCAAAACAAAAAAAAAAACTAAGAAAACAATCTTATTTACTATTGCAACAACAACAATAAAAATAAGGTACCTAAGAATAAACTTAGCCAAGGAGGTAAAAGACCTATACTTGGAAAACTATGGGACATTTAAGAAAATATACAGGAAGATACAAATAAGTAGAAGCATATACTATGTTAAAAAATTGGAAGAATTATTATAACAGGGTGCATCCAAGAGGGAAGCCCAAATAGGGATTTGGAATGAGGTCCAGAATTCAAGGTGTCCAGGAAATATTAGAAAAATATATAGTATGCCCTCACCCCTCCCCTGCACAGGTTTGAGCTGGGGAAAGGGAAACATAGAGCAGGACCATGCAGGGCTATTTTATACAGCCATAGCTTTGCAGCTAACCTCTGGCAGGGTTATTTAACATATCTATAACCTTTAACTGGTTTTATAGATATGTCAAATAGCTATGGTCATGCTTTGAGCCAGGGGGATGAAAGTGACGTCCACCCAAGGTATAACGGGGCGGGGGGCAGTTTTCCCTGGTTACAGCACCTGTGTGAGAGCTTGGAGAAGATTGGCCCCATGCCATGGGGCCACACCTGCCCAGACTTAGGATAGCATCCCAGTAAAGCTGGAAAGATATGGAAATGCTGGCAAGTGTAGCCAATTATGGGAGGAGTTGGAAATGGGGCTGTAGAGGAGGACTGGTGTGGGGATTTAAACCCAGATGCTGTAGCCATGCACGAGGGAGAATCACACAGCTTTGGCAGAGTGGGGACCACATGGCTTTGGATTAACTGAAGATCATTGTGGGGACACAGCTGATGGGGACACAGCTGAATCATGGACTTTTACTTCTTTTCCTGAGATTTGGTACCCCAGATTAGGACAGGGGGAGAAGGAAGGACTGTGTGTGTCTGTTGGTATCCTAAAGGACTTTAATATTTTAATGAAGACATTAGGTCACTACTCTAAGTCTGTATAGCTTTAAATAAATATTTCCTTTCCTTTTCACAAATCTCTGGCATTGAAAGACATCTTTCCTCTGGTGGCGGAGATAGAGAACCTTGGAGGGGGGGGATCCTTTTGGTAATAGTATATCATACACCTCCCTTGAGTCTGTTCTGTAACATTAAGATCATTAAAATATCTATACTATCCAAAGCAATCTATAAATCCAACATAATTCCTATTAAAATAACAATGGCACATTTTACAGATGTAGAACAAATAAGTATTCCAAAAATTTCTATAGAACCAAAAAAGACCTTGAATGTCTTCAGCAATCTTGAAAGAAGAACAAGTTTGGAGGTATCAGAATACCTTACATTAAAATACACTACAAATCCACTGTTAGAGAAAAAAGCATGATACTGGCACAAAAACATGAATATAGATCAATGAAACAAAACAGAAAGCTCAGAAACAAACCCACGTCTTTAGTGACAATTAATGAATATTTCACAAAGGAGGCAAAAGCATACAATGAATTAAAGACAGTATCTTTAATAAAATGGTTTTGGGAAAATTGGACAGGTACATGCAAAAAAAATGCAACTAGATCATCAACTTACACCATATACAAGAATTAACTCAAAATGGATTAAGAGGTTAAATGTAAGTTAGAAAAACATAAAAATCCAAGTCTTCTGGTACAGAAGACTTTTATCTTCTTTTCCTCGGAAGCATGAGACAGCTGTACACCGTGCTGGTGAAGCAGAAGAAAACTAGTGCCAGCTCATGAGGTGCTGACTCACAGATGCCAGGTGAAAACAATGGAGGAAAATACAAATGGCAGCTCTTCTGGATAAGTAAGATGGGAGCTTATTTTGCCAGGTAACACACAGGCTTGGAATGTTCCCAAGAATATGGGAACTGAAGGGCATGGAGGAGAGGAGGAGTGGGGTGGTATCAGACAAATGGGAGAATGTGACATCTAGCATTTCACTGTCACCACCTGAGGTATGGGTTCTTCCAACTACTCAATGTGTTTTGCATGGATTTTCAGAGAACTGCCACCTTGACCTTGTATACCTCACAAGAATGGCCCTTGTCCACCAGGATAAAAGTTGTTAAAACAAACTGCTCTGTAAAAATTCCACTGGGAAGTCCACCCCAGCACCTGTCTTTGGTAATAGCCCAAGCAGACTCCCCATTTGCTACCTGAGCATGCTCCCTGCTTTCCCCCTTAGGCAGATTTTGGGAGCCATTTCTTGTGAAGGTTTATAAACTAGGTTCTTCTCAGTTTGGCTTCAAGACATTCTCTCCAACTTATTGTAAACACATTTATTTTTCTGCGCATTGTGATGCTTTGACATGTTAAAAAAATTTTCTGCCTGGGTAAAGACTGTTGCTTCAGGACTAGCCAATTCTTAGAGATAGCAAAGGACCAAAGGTGCATGTCTTTGATATTCAAACGAAGCAATTCAGAGCCCCCAACTCTCTGAGCCCCAGGAGTTCCAGGAAGCAATGTTCCTCAGCTTTAACCTTCCCAGGGCCAGGTGCCAAGCACCTGGGGACCATCCTTTATCCCAAAGCTCACAGAAGGCATTACTCAGAATAGTCAGTGCTGAAGTGTTCAGTCTGCCCCAGTTTGCCTTTCCCACTGCAACTTCAGTGAGGTTCTGATCTATAGCTTCCCTGACTCCTGTTTTCTGCCTCCTGACCACCCTGGTGCTTTCTCATGTGGCCCTGTATGGCATGCCATGCCTTTGTTTCTGGAATCTGGGAGTATTTTTTTTTCCCAGAGTGCCCAACTGGGTATATGTTAAATTCTTGTAAGAACATTAGAACAACTGTAAAAAGTGAACAATATCCCATGACATAAAGCAAGTACCAGTAAACACAAAAGGTAATCAAAATGTTTATGTTCTTTGTCAACTACCAATAATCAAAATATAACTAGAAAATTCCTGTAAGTTTGGACATTATGAAAACATGTAAAACATAAATCGAGAGAAAGCCCTGGATAGTGTAGCTCAGTGGATTGAGCATGGGCTGCGAATCAAAGTGTCACCAGTTTGATTCCTAGTCAGGTCACATGCCTGGGTTGTGGGCCAGGTCCCCAGTTGGGGCCAACGTGAGAGGCATCTGCACATTGATGTTTCTCTCTCTCTTTCTCCCTCCCTTCCCCTCTCTCTAAAAATAAATAAATAAAATCTTTTTTTAAATAAATAAATAAATAGAAATAAAATATACAGAACTGATTGATAATAAAATATACCAAAATTTGAAAAATGCAGCATATAAAAACAAAGGTACAGTATACATTTTTTAACAGAAGAGATTAATGTAATAATTTGAACACCCATCTTAAATTATAGAAAGAATAGCAAAAAAGAAAGTAGAAGGAATATTTTTAAAAAGAGCAAAAATTGAAGATGAGGAAGTAAAATGCTAAATAAAATGAAGACAAATAAAACCAAAAATTAGAAAACTGAAGTTATTTAAGGGTATACATATGGGATGATTGATCAAGGAAAAAATAAAGAAAAGACCATTAACACATATCAGGAACAGAATAGGGGGGAGGCATAAATAAGAGCCTACAGATATTAAAAAGATTTTTATTCAGTAAATTTAGAACTCAGAAGTAACTGATTTAAAAATTCCTAGAAAAATACAACTTAAAAATTTGCTAAAAGAAGTAATAGAAAAAACTGACATGAAACAAACAAACAAACCATAACAGTATTTCCAGACCCAACTCCAGCCCCAGTTGTCTTTATGGAAAAGTTCAAGGAAAAATGAGATTCAACGCTACACACTTCCAGATAACAGTAAAATAGGATAGACTCCAATTCACTTTCTCAGACTATTATTTCCTTGAAATCCAATAAGGAGAATATAAAAAGAGAGAAATACACTCCAATCTTATTTTAAACATAGCTTCAAAAATCTTTAAAACTTATTAGCAAATTGAACCCAGCAACTGGTAAAAAGGATAATTCATTATAATCAAGTTGATTTATACCAGAAATGCAAGATTAGTTAAACATTAGATAAGCTATATAATAAAAACTTTTAAAAAGAGAAAGAGAAATGTATGTCATTGCAACCCAAACTGAAGTTAGGCACTGATGATATTAATGATTAATTATTACATAGTATATTTGTTTTTCATAACTTTTAATTATGACAAATAATCATAATTTTCTTTTTGTTATAATGATATTTAGGTTTTTATTTCTAACACACTAACCTTAGTAAAAAAAAGTGATTGATTTAAAGAAAAGTAAGAAATTAAAGAACATGATGGTAGTCTTGTACATAGGTACCAGCTGTGGAGCTGGTGGAGAATTCTGAACAATGCAGAGGAAGACAGTATTTCAGATAGACGGTAAAATGTGTGAAGGCATTGGGAAAGCTCAGCATGCAGACAAACTTAGAGAAGTCCATCGTGGACAAAACTCTGAAGGAGAAAGGTAAGTGTTGGAAGATGAGGCAGAGGACATCAATAGGCTGTGATAGTTTATTTTTACAGAGAGGAGAAGGGAGGGAGAAAGAGAGGGAGAGAAACATCAATATGAGAGAAACATCAATTGGTTGCCTTTCGTACTTGGCCTAAACAGAACCCAACCTACAACATAGGCATATGCCCTGACTGGAAATCAACCCACAACCCTTCGCTTTGCAGAAGACACCCAACCAACTGAGCCACACTGGCCAGGATGGGAGACTAGAAATGAAAAGAGAATTAGAGTTTTGAGAAACTCTAATGTGGGAGTGGTAGAAGAACAAATGGCAAGAAACTGAGGAATTCACCAGAAGGCAGGAGAACCAGCGTAGTGCTGCACCACTGTGGCCAGGGATAAAGCGTTCCGAAACAAAGGGAATGGTCATCTGTGTCCAGCTGTGCTGAAAAAGCAAGGTGAGCACCAAAAAGTATCAAATGTATTTAATAGCATGCATGTCATTCATGTCCTGAGCAAGAGAAATTACCATATCTAAGGTCTCTGATACATCTTTGGATTTTAAATAAATGAAAAATGGATCTGAAGAAGTAGATAGGCCTTGATCTCTTTTCAGTGTTATGGACTAATTTTCCACAGGAATGTATTCTTCAAAATGTATTTCCTGAAAATGAATTGCATAAAAGGACCATACATATAACTAATTATTCATGTTTTTCTTTGGCAGCAAATTAATATTCATTCCTTTAGTAGATGTTTGATTTGGGGCAAGTTATTTATCCGTTGAATCCAATCTTGTCTTCTGCCAAGTAGGAGAAATTAAACCTATACGACCTACAACTAGCATAAAACAAGAAGGGCTAAATAACTTGAATTCTCATTCTGTTCCAATAGGACTGCCTCCTCATACCACTGTGCCCCATGCCCCTTCCCTAAACCATCAGGGGAAACTGAGTCTAAAGATTTCTCCTTCAACGTCACACACTTACTTGTGGGGTGACACAACCTGCTCCACATAGGATCCACGTTTGACGACAAGGCAGTCTTTTGTGTGTCACAGAGTTCCAAAAGTAATCAATGCTGAATAAAACACCTTTAACAAATGTAGGCAAGCAGCTCATGCCTCCAAACAGACAGATCCCTTAAAACAAACCACCACTCCATGAAACTCATAAAATTCTGTTTCCTAAGATTAACAGTCAAGATGTGCTTGATGTTTCACAAATATTATTTAAAACATTACAGTTACTTTAACTTATTCTCTTTGGAATAAATCACATTTACAGAAGCACATTTATACAAGCCTTGTAAAGACAATGCATTGTGTAGTTAATGAAATTGTTGTTTTTGCTCTTGAGAATGAACACATTAAACATCCACTAAGCACTAGAGCTAATAGAAATGAATACGAATCAACACATTTCTTCCCAAAAAGAAATTTTCGGTGACTTGATTTTTTTTCTAGTCTTTGGTTTAGGCAAAGAAAACTGACTGTATCACATTAGAGATCAATCAGTTATCAAATGTAATTGTTTTGCAAAAGCAAACATTTTTAGATTACGTCAGAGATTTTCAACCTTTTTCATCTCCTGGCACACATAAACTAATTATTAAAATTCTGCAATCTGACAAAAAATGTATAATTTTGATTTATTCACACTGGATGGCTATCATGTTGGCTGTTGTCATTTTTTTTATTTGACAGTCTAAGGGAGAAGAGGTCAGTGCCCCTCACTATATAGTCAGGTATCACACATTTTAAAAACCTTTGCAGCACACTGGCTAAAAATCATTGGACTATATGAACACATCATGCATACACATACAATAAAAGCATCTAAAATATGCTCTCTTCCATTATTCTAAATGTCCTCCCTGACTGAGACCTTGTATGCCAACCTGAAACAAATTATCACAACCTAGCTATTAACTCCTAAAAATAGGGAGCCATAATGGAAACACTTGGAGGCCAAAAGGTGTGCAAAATTACTGTCCCAGTAATGGTGCAGGCAAGAGACCCATTTGTACAGATTGCTACTTCATGGTAGAAAGGTGGTATGGGGCAGCTATCCTTGACTTGTGACACCAACCTGACTTGTGGCACCAACCAGGGCTTCTAGTTCATTTTATTTCTTTTTATTGTAAACTTATTTTTTTTCTCAACAAAGTCTTTTTCTCTGTTACTTTCTCCTCTCTCCATTCTGGAAAATTTCCCAGGTCACATTGTTCACTTCTAAGGCTATACCAAAAAAAGAGTTGGGGAGGGAATGGCAACATGACATAAATTAAAATGCCAGCACTCTGACCCCTGGCAATTTTGCAGAGTCCTTGTTGAGTGACTGTGTATGTGAGTGAACATTTCCTAATGCCAACTACTAGGTTCCCATCATTCTCTAAGGCCTAACACTATTTTCCTGGAGCTTACGACAGTCATAACTCTGTGCAATCATTGCCATCTAAATTATGTTTTCAGTCAGTTATATGCTATCTTATAACTAGATGAGTTAGTAAAATGTGTTTGTATATCTATTAGATATGCCTAAGATTTCAAGTAAATCATTTTGTATAGGGCAAATATTGTAAAAAAAAAAACTAAAATATTTTCTTTAGCCTACAGATTTCAAATAGGCACAAATAAATAACTGTAAAATGTATTTAAAATCACAAAATGAAAAGGAATTGAGTGATCCAAAATGTACCTCTGTTTTAAATTTAGGTATAATTTTCACATAACAGAGTGCAGAGAGAACTTAAATGTCCCACTGTTTGATGAGTTTTGAAAATCGATACGCTCACTGTGTCATTCATATACTATAATAAGGAATAGAGTCATCCCTGGTTATCCCCAGGGATGGTTCTAGGTGCACATACCACCCAAATCTGTAGGTGCTCAATCCCTTATATAAAATCCTGTGGTATTTGTTTCAACCTATGTGCATCCTCCCATATGCCTTAAATCATCTCTAGCTTACTTATAATACCTAGAACAATGTAAATGCTATGTAAATAGTTGGCATACTATTGTTGTTTAGAAATGATTACAAGAAGAAAAACTGTGCATGTTAAATACAGACACAACTATTACAGGCCTAACTAAATAGCACACATCAGCAACAACATAACATTTTTAAAAAAATATTTTGGAGGCTTCCAGTCAAGGTGGCAATGTACCCAAATGTGGTATTCACATCCTCCTATAAACACATCAAGATGACAACTAAGCTACAGAACAACCGTCATTGAGAATCGCCTGAAGTCTAGATGAACAGAAGTCCTACAACTAAGAATATAAAGAAGAAGCTACATTGAGACTGGTAGGAGCAGCAGGCATAGGGAATAGGTTGGCCGTACACTCACATGTGGCACATAAAAATTGAGAGGGATAGCTCAGAATCAGAGAATCCCCCAGCCTGGACAAAAGTGCCGGCAGAGGCCATTGTTCCTTTTCTGAGCACTCCCCACACAAACCATCAGGTGGGCACCATATCTGAGTTGCCATTAACCTGGCCATCATTGTTCACCCCACACTGGTAATTCCTAGAAACCGACCTCACTAGTTTGCAGGCCAGCCAAAGATTTTTTGTATGTGTTGCTTTCCTATTGGAATGACATGTCTTGGCTCATGTTTCAGACTTTACTAAAATTCTCAAACAAGCAGCATCTGGCTTTAGCATGCCCCATACCTCTCCCTAAGTGACATTAGGTCCAACACTAGTAGCAGCCAGTGTTGGTTCAAAGCTTGGTCTCTCCAAAGCACCTCCAAGCCAAGCACAAGTATACCATCTGCAGATCACTTTGTAGCACATTCCATGTAGCCCCAGGCAGAACATAGGCTCTGGCTGACCTTGACTTGCACCTCCCAGGAGGCCCAGAGCCAGTGCACCCAATGAACAGCTTCAGACCACATGGGAGCAACACAACCCAAACACCTCCACAAGAAACACACTCAAGAGCCAATTCGGTGGGCACCAGAGCCCCACTGAAGGCAGTCCTACTCTGTGGGGAAGGCCTCTGGACAGCTGATCCTCAATGGTGTTCACTGCTAGTCCTTGTAGCTGTTCAGCCAAGGGCTAGTCCCTCCCATTGAGGTACCAAAAGCAATCAAGGCTTAACTATAAAAGAAGAGTATACATAACTCACATAGGGAAATGAATCTGGGGTGGCCAGCTTGGGTGAATGGGGAGGCTTTGCTACTGGAACATGTAGGACACCCACTAATAAGGCCACTCTACCAAGCCCAGGAGACACAGCAGTTCTACATAATACATAGAAACACACACAGAGAGGCTACCAAAATGAGGAGTCAAAGAAACATGTTCTAAATGAAAGAACAGAACAAAACTCCAGAAAGAGAACTAAACAAAATGAAGGCAAGCAATCAACTAGATGCAGAGTTCAAAACATTCATTATGAGGATGTTCAGAGAACTTAGGGGAAGCATACATAAACTTAGTGAGAACTTCAACAAAGACATAGAAAACATAAAAACAGACATATAAAACATAAAAAAGAACCAGTCAGAACTGAAAAATACACTAATTGAAATGAAGAATAATTTACAGGGAATACACAGTGGAGTAGGTGAAGCCAAGAATCAAGACAGATTTGGAATATAAGGAAGAAAATCACACCCAATCAGAACAGAAAAAAAATGAGGATAATGTAAGAAGCTTCTGGGACAACTTAAAGCATCCCAACACTCACATCATGGGGGTGCCAAGAGAAGAGAGAGAGTAAGGAATTGAAAACCTGTGCAAAAAAAAAAAAAAAAATTATATATATATATATATACATATATATATATATATATGACAGAAAACTTCCCATGTCCTGAAAGCTCAGAGTCCCAAACAAAATCAACTCAAGAAAGCCCACTTCGAGACACATCATTGTAGTAGACCATTCTGTGTGGCATGGACCCAGCTCGCACTCGGAGATGCACAGGACCCATGCCCATGGATAGGTTCTCCTGTGGGGAATCAGGCCTGCGATGGACCTAGGCCACTATGAGTCTTGCTTTTGCTAAAACTCCCTCACCCTGAATTGAGGACATTTACTGCAAAGCAACTTCCTAAAAACCATGCTAAACCTTCCAAGGATGAGTGTAACCAGTTCAACTATTTTTGTCTTTTCATTTGCAAATATCCCTCTTCTGTGATATAATTAGCAGCATTGGCTCCTTTGTTTTCTGTAAAAGGTAACCACCTAAGGCGAATCTGTGCATAGTGAATGAGGACCATCATGTAATGGGTGGAGAAATCTAATAAAGGCCAGGGATGGTGGAGGCCTCGACTTTCTCTCCCCTTGAGAGAAAAGCCATGTTGTCCCTTTTCCTCCACCAGACTCGGTAGTCCATGTGAATGTCTCATTTCATCCATAATGATGCAGACACTGTGGGCTGGTGTCTGCATCAATCATAATTAATATGCCAAAGGTAAAAGACAAAGAGAGAATCTTAAAAGCAGCTAAGGGAGCTCTCGTAAGACTGTTAGCTGACTTAACAACAGAAACTTTTCAGGTCAGAAGGGATTGACAAGAAGTATTCAAAGTCATTAAAGGCAAGGACCTACAGTCAAGATTACTCAACCTAGTAAAGTGATCACTTAGAATCAATTCACATGTAAAGAGCTGCACAGACGGAAAAGTTAAAGGAGTGCCTCTACATCACCACTGAAGAATATTATGTGAAATGTTAAAGGGACTTCTTTAAGAAGAAGAAGGGAAAAAAATTTAAAAAGATGAACAATAAAATGACAAGAAATACATAAAAATTCTATAAAATTTTTTGAAATTCTATCAAAAATTGAATCTGAAAGACAAAATAAATGATCAAGCAAAACAGAAACAGACTCATAGATACACACGACATTTTGACAGTTGCCACATTGGAGGGAGAATGGGTTAAAGAGGTAAATGCATTAAGTACAAAGTGGATGGCCAGGTGGCTCAGTTGGTTGGAGAGTCATACCATACACCAAAGGGTTGCAGGTTTGAACCCTGGTCATAACACATACCTGTGTTGTGGGTTCGATCCCTTCTTGGGGCATATATGGGAGACAACCAGTTAATGCTTCTCTCTCATATTGAAGTTTCTCTCTTTCTGTCTCTCTTCCTCTCTCTCTGAAATCAATAAACATATCCTCAGGTGAGTATTAAAAAAAGAAGTACAAATTGGTAGTTAAAGAATAGTCACAGGGATATAAAATATACATAGCATAAGGAATACAGTCAGTAATATTGCAGTAATTATATGTGGTATCCAATGGGTACTGGATGTATGAGTACATTACATAAAGTCTAATCACTGGATTGTACACCTGGCACTGATATATATTATATGTCACCTATTATTGAAAAATAAAAAATAATAAAATAAAAAAATTAAAATAAAAATTAGTATTTTCCATCAATGCTTAGTTGAATCCATGGATGAGAAGCTTGCAAATATTAAAAGGCTCACCATATTGCTGTCATCACAGAAAGTTCCCACATGCTCCTTGCCACTCAGTCATCCCCAAATTTGTTTTCAGGAGAAGCAACCAGGGTGCTGATCTTCCTCATCAATCAGTTTTGCCTGTTCTAAATTTACACTAAAAAGTGTAAATAAATACATTTTGATTGACTTCTTTCACTCAGCATAATGATTTTCAAGGTAATTTATGTGTTTACATGTATAAGTAATGTTTTCATTTTACTGCTGAGTAGTATTTCACTGTATAAATTGAAATTATTTGCCCATTCATTTGTTGATGAGCATTTGAGTTAGTTCTAATTTGAGGCAGTCATAAGTAAACTGCTACAAATATTTGTATATAAGTACTTTTGTCAATGTATTTTTCATTTAGCTTAGATAAATACCTAGGTGTGGAATTGCTGAGTCATAGAGTAGCTGTAACTTTAAAACATGCTGCCAAATTGTTTTCCGACTTAGTCGTATCATTTTACACACCGATCTCCAATGCATGAGAACCTCAATTTCTATAAAAATTGTCAATATTTAGTCTTGTCAGCTTTTTAAAATTTAGTTATTAGAATATAATAAACATATACAGATATATCATTGTAGTTTCAATTTTCATAAGCTTGATAACTAATGATGTTGAAAATTTTTATGTGCTCTTTATCTTCCTTTATAAGTGTCTGTTTGGGTCTTTTGCCTGTGTATTAAACAGTGTGTTGTTTTGATTTTTAAAAATTGAAAAATACCTGACATATGTCAGACATTTGAATTGCAAATATTTTCTCTCAGTCTTAGTCTTTTGATGAGCAGAATTTAATTACTTAGGAGGTATAAAAATTAAAATGAAAATTAGCAAATTTTCATTTTAGTTGTTACTTTTATGTTTAGAAATTCCAATTTTTTCCCCAGCTGGGGGCATATGAGAGACAACCAATTGATTTCTCTCATTGATGTTTCTCTCCCTTTCTTTCTCCTTCCCTTCCCCTCTCTCTAAAAATAAATAAATATTTTTTAAAAGACTGTTTTATTAAGTTTCTATTTTTCTACCAGGTTTCCCATCTGACTATTCATCATGTCCTTTATATTCTTAAACATATTTAAATTGACTTTTAAACTCTTTGCCTGCTAATTCCAAACTCTCTGTCATCTCTGGCTCTATCTGTCTCTACTACATTTTTTCCCTTGGTTATAAAGCACAAAATATCTTGCTTCTGTGCCTACATAGTAATGTTTTAAGCTAAACATTGTGAGTGCTATGTTGTTGAGTGTAAGACATTTAAAAATCTTTCTTTAAAGAATGTTGAGTGTAATTATGGCAGGGTATATTTAATAGTGGATGATTGGTATAGCCACTGTGGAAAGCAGTGTGGAAATACCTCAAAAAATTAAAAATGGATCTGCCTTTGACCAAGCAATTCCACTTATGGGAATATACCCAACAAAACCCAAAACGCTAATCTGAAAGAAGATAAGCGCCCCTATGTTTATTGCAGTGTCATTTACAATTGCCAAGATATGGAAGCAGCCCAAGTGTCCATCAGTAAAGGAATGGATAAATCAACTATGGGACATTTACACAATGGAATACTACTTGGCCATAAAAAAGAAGAAAGTTTTAGCCCTTACAACAGTGTGGATGGACCTGGAGAACATTAAGCCATTCAGAGAAAAACAAATACCATATGATTTCACTCACATGTGGAATCTAATGAACAAACTGAAATAACATGCAAAACAAAGACAGACTCATAGATAGAGAGTAGGATGACAGCTAAGGGGGGAGGAGTAAGGAATAGAGCAAAAAGGAGGAAGGACTCATTGACAAGGACAACAGTGTGGTGACTGCAGGGAGAGGGGGTTGGGGAGAGGGGAATATAAGATAATAGAAGAAAATAAAATAAAATAATCATTTAAAAATTTTTAAATAAGTGGATCACCTTGATTGTTAGGATAGGTCTGTATTATTCCTTATTCTAAGTCTAGAGTAGCCCTATCCCTAGAACATCAAGTTTCAGGAGTGAAACTGCATTGAAATCCCATTGTGCTCAGCAAGGCTTAAGCTGGTTGCAACTCCTACCTCTCTGAGAAATGTGTGATCTCCACTGCCTATATTTATTTAACAGTTTATTTATAGTTTATATTTCTTATGTTTATAGCTCCCCAGTTTTCACTATGTAGTCACAGCTTCATATTTGGTAAAAAAAAACAAAACAAAACAAAACTTAATTCCATAGCAGCTTTCTTTCTATGCACAGCTCCTTTCTTTCTGGTCTTTGGTTTTATAAATTCCAACCCATTTAGCTGCCCTGAACTACAATTTCTGCTTCCTAAATTCAGCAAAACCATCATGCTCTGCTTGGGTACCCCGCCTCACCCTTTAATTTGGAAACTGCCTCCAAGAGAAAGTAATGGTAATTTTATAGGATTCATCTGGTGTTTCCTTTCTCTCAGAGGTCACCTTTGAGTTGCCTCTTGCCAAACATCTGAAGTGGTTTCTTCGTACACTGTGTCCAGTTCGACCACCGTTTATAGTGAGTGAGCTGGTATAATGCCGGTTATCCTGTCATGCTACATTAGGAGTCCCTCCAGATTTGTTATTTATTGAAGTTAATTTACCTCAGTAACACAAAACATGGATGCTAGTCAGTAAAAGGTCAAGACATGTATAACAACTTCACACTTTTTAATAAAAACTCCATTTAAAAATCCCTGTTTCCATAGGAGTAAACATCCTGGTTTCATCAGCCCCAAGGCATAACAGATTTCTTTGCATTACACCTTTAAAGGGAAGTGAATTTTTAAATATAATGTAAGCAACTGTTTTTTAAAGCCATTAATACTTAAAAAGAGTTAACTATATTTATCCACTTAGGAAAAAAAAAACATATGAAATGTGATTTTTGAAATCAGATCTGAGCTGAGCTACACATGATATTTGATTTTACCTTTTTTCATGCCTTGACAGAGCATTTCATGATGGGGCATTTATATATTCGAAGCTGAATGTGGAATTGGGATTCTTCACCCTGTATAGCTTAACCTGGATATATACCAAGGTTTGCTTCACCGAACTCAAGTTGTTTTATATCCTGCCTCTGTGTGTATTTATTCATAACCCTGACTACCATCACATCACACACACAATCACACAGATTCACACAAATGGCCCCGTGAGGTCAGACACATCACTGACTTTGCCAAAGATGTAGGTAAGCAACACTCAAACACAATTTGAATTAGTGCCACATCCATTATCATTTTCACTATTCATCATAGCTTAGTATCAGCTGGCTTTGTGATATATTTACATATTTTTAAAAGCTGAGATAACAAACACCACTGTAATAATTTAAACTGTTAAAAAGGATGAATATCTCTGGATACTCATATGAAGCCCCTATGTACAGAAATGTGTCTTTTGTTGTTGTCACAGGGCAAATTCTGCTTCTCTACCTACAACTTTGGTAGTGGTGTCCGGTGGGTGTGGAGGTGGGTGTAGGGAGCAGTGGTGGTTACAGAGAGTGTATAAAGCTTCTTGGACACAGGTCAAAAAACCTGAATCATGCTGGAAGAGAAAAGAGCTAAAATTTAAAAACTCTTTTATAAGAAACCTTCAAAGGAAGAAAAAATAAGCTAAAAGGTGAACAGAAGCAAAAGAGCAGCCGGGCAGAGCACAAGAAAAAGAGATCAAGAATGAGTAGTCCCTTCATTTAGTATAAAGTCAAAGTGGCCCATGGGAGAATAGGCCTTTAAGTTTAAAGTAGTGAACTAAACTTTTGTGTGTAGATGAGGAAAGGGGAGCAGTGTAAGCGTATCCTTACCTTTCCCATACAGTTAACTCTCAGTAACGTGAGACTGATCAGCCCACTAAGAATTGCTAAATTAAACCCCTTGTCTTTCCTTTTCAGTCTGCTGTCTTTATTTCACATAGTACACCAGACATCCACTCTAGTCAGTGGTCCATGATATGTCCAGAGTACATCCTGACATTCTTTTTGGCTGTTCCAGCTAGGTAAGCAAGTGCTAGGCATACAGTACACAAAACTATTGAGTGATGCCAATTATATTTCAATTTAAAAATAAATAAAATTTGTTTAAAATAAATTTCCAATTTAAATTTAAAAAACAAATTTAAAATAAAAAAGGTTGACTAAAGGAGGGATTAAAATACAGGTTAATCTCTACACTCACAGAGCAAGGAGGTGGTAGAGGCAGAGTTCAGACCTGGATGTCTCTGCTGCTCAAGATTGCACTCTTCCCACTGGGCCTTATTCTCTTCCCTCAGGTACTGAATATTTTGGAAAGTGAGTAGAATATGTGTAGTTGACCTTTTTGAAAACTAAACATTGGTATGTTTTATACAAATTATAGTGTATGACATGGGAAAATGTCACATTTATTTATTACTTATCAGATAGCTTCTAATAAAAAAATGAGATTAGACAAAATTGAAAATTAACAGCCTTTACTCAAAAATGATGGAATCAAATGAAGTTGAAGATTAAATTATATCCTGTCAATAAACTATCTAATACTTTAATATCTGGTTCGTCTTCACCATGTCCAAAATTCTATAGAGCTTTTGTAAAGTTATTAGTGAATAAAACATCATCTCTAATTCACCCCTCTGAGCACCCATAAAAAGCTAAGAACCCATTATTTTAATAAGGACCTTGAAAAAAAATACAAAAATAGAAAAATCTGAAAGGATATTATTTATCACTACGAAGGAGGCCCGGCTCTGCATGGAGGGGACCAAAACCTTGATGGCTGTATTCACGTAGGGTGTATCCAAGACTGAGATTGGCCAATTTACATGGTTATGGCAGGGTTGATTGTCAAAATATTTAAATACTTCTAGTCTGACTGGTAAATAGCAGCTGCAATAAGCAGCAACATGAATTAATAATATGAATTCCAGCATATGTGTTGTTGTTGTTTTGTTTTTTTTACAAATCCAACGTGCACTGGAATTTCAGTGCATTTTCCCCCCTGGATTAGACAATCTATGCAGAGTTGAGGGCCTGATCCAAAAATCTTACCATTTACTTTAAATATTGGGGAGTTACATCATGGTAAGTATGAGATGGTCAGTCAGGTGCAGCCACAAGATGAGAGAGGACCCCTCCATCTTCATTTATCCCCTGAATACACAATACAGTATACAGATGATGTGTTGGAAAATAAAAGCTACTAAATACTTTCAAGTAAATTATTAAATTTAAAAAAATAAAATAAAGAGGAGACAGAGGAGAAGCTCAGGGAAAGAAAAAAAGAACCACTCCCAGATTCAGGAGAGGAAGACATGCTATGCCATGGCATGCCATACAGGGCTACATGAGAAAGCACCAGGGTGGTCAGGAGGCAGAAAACAGGAGTCAGGGAAGCTATAGATCAGAACCTCACTGAAGTTGCAGTGGGAAAGGCAAACTGGGGCAGACTGAACACTTCAGCACTGACTATTCTGAGTAATGCCTTCTGTGAGCTTTGGGATAAAGGATGGTCCCCAGGTGCCTGGCACCTGGCCCTGGGAGGGTTAAACCTGAGGAACATTGCTTCCTGGAACTCCTGGGGCTCAGAGAGTTGGGGGCTCTGAATTGCTTCGTTTGAATATCAAAGACATGCACCTTTGGTCCTTTGCTATCTCTAAGAATTGGCTAGTCCTGAAGCAACAGTCTTTACCCAGGCAGAAAATTTTTTAACATGTCAAAGCATCACAATGTACAGAAAAATAAATGTGTTTACAATAAGTTGGAGAGAATGTCTTGAAGCCAAACTGAGAAGAACCTAGTTTATAAACCTTCACAAGAAATAGCTCCCAAAATCTGCCTAAGGGGGAAAGCAGGGAGCATGCTCAGGTAGCAAATGGGGAGTCTGCTTGGGCTATTACCAAAGACAGGTGCTGGGGTGGACTTCCCAGTGGAATTTTTACAGAGCAGTTTGTTTTAACAACTTTTATCCTGGTGGACAAGGGCCATTCTTGTGAGGTATACAAGGTCAAGGTGGCAGTTCTCTGAAAATCCATGCAAAACACATTGAGTAGTTAGAAGAACACATACCTCAGTGAAACCCTAGATGTCACATTCTCCCATTTGTCTGATACCACCCCACTCCTCTTCTCCTCCATGCCCTTCAGTTCCCATATTCTTGGGAACATTCCAAGCCTCTGTGTTACCTGGCAAAATGAGCTCCCATCCTACTTGTCCAGAAGAGCTGCCATTTGTATTGTCCTCCATTGTCTTCACCTGGCATCTGTGAGTCAGCACCTCCCGAGCTGGCACTAGTTTTCTTCTGCTTCACCAGCACGATGTACAGCTGTCTCATGCTTCTGAGGAAAAGAAGATAAAAGTCCAGGGTTCTAGCTTCAATAACCCAGTACCTATCAATTTCTCTCTTCTTTCATTCTCTTTTATTTATTCTTGCTCTTGCCCTCTGACTAATATTATTTAAGCATTGGTTAGTTGACTAACCCATTGAGGAAGGAAGGGAAATCAAAAGTGAGGGACAGACACTTGAAGAGCCATGTGGGGAATTAAAGCTAAGATGGGAAGGCAGCCTCCATGCCTCTGAGATAATTCCCAGTCACTACATGACTAGACAATTAGCCTCTCTGAATACAGCATGAATGGGAGATAACAACTATCCCAAAGTAAATGGTGGAATTGGAAAGGATCATGGAAATTTGGAAAGAGATTAGACTCTTCTGTCTATCTCATCAGTATTCTTTTGTACCATGTAGCTCCTGGGATATCCTGGAGCTTTTGCTCAACCTTCTCAAGAGACAGAACTCGTAGCTAATGAAGCAGTTCAATTTCTCTCTTCCTCTTCTTTATATCATTTAATTTTCCTACCAGACCATGGGGCAGCACATTATAAGAGGGAAAAAAGGAATTTGATGACATTGATACTTTAATTCACATTTGTAAAATATGGTGCTCTACAATGAAACTATTTGAGACTTTGGGGAAGAGAACATTGAATATTTTTACAATTTTCTTGTATTTTTTATAAATAACACATTTAATTGATTTAAAAGTAAAGAAATTAAATAAGATTAGCATTATATTCCACATAACACAACTAACACAATTAATTTCAGTAAAGCAGCTTTGCTGCATTCAAACTGTTAGTTAATGGGATGTTAACAAGAGAAAATAAGAAGAAAAATAATTTATAAAAGATAAAAAACAGTATGAAGGAATTGGAGTACTACAAAAACACCAAGGAAGAAAACTGCAGGGAAAAAACTGACTACATATTTAAAAATGTATATAACTAATGTAATATTAAACAAAAATATTTGTTTGAGTGTGTTCAGAGCTTGGCCTCACTCAGGAACTTATGATCTTAGAGAATTTATGCATTTATTTATTTTCCCAATGTTTTCCATTTTTATATTGATAAACAGAAGTTCAAAATAAAATTCACTGACAGAATTTTCTCAGATATGAATTTTATTTTGATGTTTGCTCAAAGGCTATTAAAATATGTTCTGTGATCGATGAACTGATTTGAAATTTCTTGTGTGCCTCCAATATCATATTGAGGTACTGCATTATTCGAAGATTCCAAACATTTTAACAAAACTTAATAGAACTATTTCAGTGTCATTCCACCAAGTGTGAGATCAATAAATGACAGTATATCTTTAGACCGTAACGAACCATGCTGTATGAAGATAGAAAACAAGCTCACAAATTGTATAGTCTAGGCATTGATCTTCTAAAGCACCTGTTTGCCAGAGCAAAGCTGAGTCCTGCACTCCAAAACAGCCTCACCCTTATTTAGTGCTCTCTTTATCTTCTAACACACAAGTACTCAGCTTTTAAGCCTGGATTAAGATTATGTGATTCCAGACTGTAAAATATCTCCAAAATATATACTAGGAATTACTTGTTCAGGCAAAGCAATAGAAAAGATAGCTTGTATTGCATTTTTCTTTGGGTTTTGGGTTTTTTTCTTTTTTTTGCATTTTATACAAAACATCCAGTCAAATGAGGGTCAGGGAGAAAGCAAATGACATAGTCAAGGTCACGTATCATTAAGAAAGTTTATTTCCTCAAGAAAGTTATTGGCTTGGAAATTCACCCATGTCCAGTAAGTGCCACAAAATATATTAAGCCATCTATTTATCTTTTGTGTTTTAGGACAAAAATTTTAAAGCTAAAATTTCCCTCTAGTGTCCTCTAATTGCAAAGTACCAATTACCATGCTAAATAATAGGACAAAAGCCACTTTCTCAATCCTACTTCCCCCAGTGCTGGCTGGACCTCATAAAGCATGACTGACCCTAATTATTTTATGAGCCTTTATCCCCAGGACTAGAAAATTACTGGAAGCTCTCTGAAGGTGCAGAGGATCCCAGGGAAATTACAAAACAGGACGTACCAAGACAACAAAGACTGGGCCTGGAGGGACCTTGCACCCAAAGACAGCTGCAGCCTAACTGAACACACTCTCCTCTACAACTACCCCAATCACCTAATACAGGCTCACAGCCCTACCCCTCAAGGCTGGTGCTGGTGCATATCTCTGCACCCAGCCCTCTCACTCCATAGGGAAAGTATAAATAAAAACCCTGCACTTTGTACCTTCTTTTCTTTGTGAATTCTTTCACAGCTCATATCACCAACCATCCTAACACTAAGCTTACTGTGTCTGCAAACAATTTATGTTTTAGGATTTCATAGTTCACTTGAGTAGAGACATACTGATTTGCCACAAATTATGAAGTTAGTTTAGAATTTCCAAAAGTAATATCTGTAAACTTTCATTTTAACATGATATGTTTTATGAGTATTCTATTTTCAGGATTGTGCTTGCCGTTATTCCAAATAAAATTAATGATCTTTGGAAAACATAAAGTGGAATGCTAGGTACTATATGGGATGCATTTTTTGTTAGTTTTGTTGACTATTCTGTGAAAAAATAAAAGATTAATTTTGTGGCTAAGTACTGCCCAAACCAACTCTGAAAAAATATCACCTTCAGGAATATCACTTTTCCCTGGCTGCTATCCTTTATAGCCTAATCTGAAAGTCAAATGAGAATTTCGGGGTAAAACAAAGAAAATAATAATAATAAGAGCTGGGGTGTGCCAGTGGGTTTATTTTTAATTGGAAAAGAATTCTACTTTCTAAAAAGTCAGGTAACAATTTTAATGTGTTTCTAAGCAAGACCTGAGTAAAATACTAGACAATCACGCTCAAAAGCTATTAGTGGTTTTCTAATCTAATACAAGGTGAGGGAGTTTTGAAAGTAATTGGAGTTTTCTTTATTTGTAGTAGAACCTGTGAGAAATTCACCAAGTGTACCATTTTTTGACATTTTTATCAGGCGAAGGACTGAGTTTCAAGTTTTTTACATGTGAATAAAAAATATTTCCATGTACTAAGTGATAAATATAACACATTGAAAGGTTCTGATAGGGGTTTAAGGCTTGGGAAAATTTTTTTTTAAAGATTTTATTTATTTATTTTTAGAGAGGGAAGGGAGGGAGATAGAGAGAGAGAGAGGGAGAGAAACATCAATGTGCGGTTGCTGGGGGTTCTGGCCTGCAACCCAGGAATGTACCCTGGCTGGGAATCGAACCTGGGACACTTTGGTTCCCAGCCCGTGCTCAATCCACTGAGCTACACCAGCCTGGGCTGGGAAAATTTAACTTAAGGTAAATAGTTATAAATCTAGCAAGTAATGTGTATGTTAAGTTTTTGTTTCAGCAACTACAGATAAGGCCCATCCTGGCGCCTGAGTTTTAAGCAGTTGACCTCCTGGGGCCCTGACTGGGGATTACCTTGTATGGAGACCTCTGTACCAGGAAGAAGCAAGTGACTACCCTTCCCCCTTGGAGGCAACTGTTGAATTTCAAAGGCTTTCTCTGACACCTTGTTTGCCCTCTCCCAACCCCCTTATAAAAGATCTGGCTGGGAAAGAGAGAGCAAGATGGTTTGTTAGGGTATGAACCCGCCATCTTCTCGGATCGCCAGCCATCTGAATAAAGCGTCTATAAAAGATTCAATCCTTGTCATTGCATATTGGATTTGGTAGTGACAGGCAGCCCGAACGCCGGTGTCTTTTCCGGTTACAGTTCTATAGAAACATATACATAGTATTCACAAAATAAAATCTAGACCTCCAGAAAAGAGAGAAGTGCTTTTTTATTCTCTTTCACTTTTTCAACTAACTACTAATAGTGTTATTCTAAGGTAGGGTCTTATAATCATTTTTTATATTTCTGGAGCCAAACTCAAAGGGTAGAATCTAATGTGTTCCTGGATAAAGATATTTTCATTGAATTAATCAATGGAAACATAGATTTGAAATGAAATTTGAATCTATAGTTTTTCAATTCTGACTAAAAGTCTTCATTAACCACACAATTTTCTCGTCCATAATATAGTACAGAGCAAAGGCTAACATAGGACATTACTGAGCCTGGAGAAAGAAATAAAGTCGCTGAGAAAGAGTTGTCTGAGTTAAGCTAGAAAGCAGAAACACTAGAAGTATGTTGTGTGACAGAGCCAGTGGCCATGTTTCCCTCCTCTGAACACTTCGGTATTAAAAGCAGAATTTCTTTGGGTATGTTACGTGCATGGTGTCTTGGCTTCATGTTTAAGCTGATAACTTTCGACAGCTGTGTTAAGTTTCAGGATGGAAAAAGAGAATCAGACAAAGCACTCAAACATATAAAGTTCTAACCACTGTACCCTAACAATTAGGCCTCTGACTCACCATCCTCCCCACAGAAGTAAAGCTCTTTCAAGAATGTAAATCAAGTGTGCTCTTAAACTGTAGATTTTGCTTGGTAAAGTCTCAATGAAGGCAGAGTGACTGGGATTTATTTCATTAGCATACAAAAACTCCATTTAAGGAACATTTAAATTGTGACAAAAGAATTGCTTCTCCACTGCACCTTTAAAAGGGCACTGACACAATATTTCTTGTCCTGCTGATAATCACTTTTTCTTCCTGCTGTTCATCTAGTCCCCACTTTCAAAGATTATCTTCTTTCTTTTAAGAAATCATCATGAAATATTAAAATAAATGCTAATTACTTGACCTAGAGATAAATTATGACTACCATTTTAAATATTATAAACATAATCTAAAAAATAAGAACTTGATACATTTTTAACATACAGTGATGTTATATTTTTCAACACTAGCAAGATGCATTAAAATGTGTTCTGCTTAAAAGATTTCAAATTCATTACCAGACAGTTATGCATTCACTTTGGTTTTAAAGGCAGAGCTGACAGTGCTCTATGAATAAAAATGAAAAGTAAATCCCACAGTTGCAAAGTCTAGTGGCTGTGGACCCTTGTTGCAAGGGACTTGAGATTATGCATTGGGCAAACTAATAGCCTGCTGATTCAACCTCAATGTGTGACAGGGTGGTTAAAGTGAAAAAAGAAAAGTTAAAATATATTGGGTTCTGACTACCAAGAGTCTTATTAGCCAGATGTAAAAGTCAATATATAGCTTTTGGATTCCCAATGTAGAGATATTTAAAGAACCTATAAAGGGATTATTATTAGTCTTTCTCTTTATCAATTAAAATAAAATAGAGGCTAGAGCTCGCCTCCTCTTCTCACTCAGAACAGTAACAATCAAGTTTGGGCAAGGCAAATGCTGTTTCAGATCCCTCATTTCTGAGCAATTTTTCATTCATCACCACGTCAGCTACCCATTTAAAAGTAAGATTATGTCTGAATTGAGTTGGAAGGGGTCTTGGAGATCATTCAACAAAATGCCTAGTTTTATAGTTGAGTAAAGAGGACCAACATAGTTACTCAGCTACTTAGTAGTATAACCAGGAGTGCAATTCAAATCTTATTCTTTATCAACAATGTTGTTTGTTGTTTTTTTCCTCCAGCATACTCAACAGTGATGTTGTATTTTGAACCAAAGGTCACTAGCTTTCATGAACTTTTGAAGATATGGTGAGAAAAATATTCCACATCCTTAACCCCCAACACACTCACACACACATACACAGATACACAGATCTGAAATAAAAGTTGCTTGAAATAATATTATTAGATATGATGTACAAAGGCATCCTTGGTTCCTTTCTCTCACATGTTAATTCTGTTTATTTTTTTAATGATGATCAAGACCCAGTAAAATGATTTCACAATTCACTAAAGAATCTTGACGTACATTTTGAAATAATAACTGCCATCTAACTTTCCTATTTTGTTGTTTTCGAACAGACATAAGAACTTCATTGTAAATCGAGGAATTTTTGTCGCCAATCAGAGAGGCAGTGAAATAGGCACATGCCCTATTAGCATGTTAGTTAGTTAGCAAAGTAACTAACTTTCACTTTAGTCATTATGCATGCCCTCCTCATGCCAATATTCTCTCCGTACTGCTTTCTGAGGTAACACCTTGGCCTTTTCGGTCAGGAAGTGGATGATCTAGAATTGAAGCTTTATTTCCCTATTACTGCTTCTACCTCCTCAATTTCTTTTTCCTGGGTGGAAACATTGGCATTCAACTACATATTACAGAGATGTTGGAAAATCAGAAGTTTTCACCGTAATTACTGTTCCTCTCGTAAACAAATTGGGTTTGCCATATTTTGCTGGATTATTCCATTTGAAGAATGCTTAACTACATGTCCATGTCTTTTGGTTCAGTGCTCCACTGCATGGATCCTGAGCTAGACACTTTTCTATCCAATTCCTCATACTAAACAGATAACGAGAAGTCCCGCAAAATACAATTTGCTCGACCTGCTTTGATAGTAACTCACTACCTCTGCACCCTACCCTGCTTCCTACGTCTCCTTCTGTTCATTCCCATTCTCTGTCTCTCTCACACACTCTTACTCTGTGTGTCTGTCTGCCTGCCTGACACACAAACATACACAGGAATCATTCAATGATAATCACAGGGTTACAGAACTGAATCTGGGGGTTGAGCTGTGCAAGCCGACTTGGCTTTTTGGGTGATACAGATGTGTGCACTACCCACGCCGTCACACACCCATCTACCCCACACATACTCATACAGGCTCCCACGACCACCACAAGCCAGTCCAGAAATCACGTGACCTTACATGGCTAGTTCTTTCTATTGTCTAGTTCTCCACCAAAGCTTAAGCAAAGCCTAATATGAGAGAAAGGGAGAGGAGGAATCCTTCTGGTTTAAGGGGGTACTGAATGTTCAGACTGGCCTTGCCTCTATCAGCTTTCCACCTTCCATCCTCCACCACTACAAGGCTGGTTCAGCTCCCTGGGACAGTTTAAAAACAGCTTGTAGACCTGAGTTTTCTCTCCTAACCTTCTCAAATACTAGCAGAGGTGGGGAAAGATAATATGCTGATCACCTGATACTGGAATGTAAAGGAGAGAACAAAAAGAGGAACAGCTGAAGAAAATGAACTCCCACTAGGTCATAGATAACACTGGAAGAGTTAGTAACAAAGCTATGCTGCCATCTTCACCACCAATATCATTGACTATTTCATGTGTACTCATCCTCATATCAGTTTGTTTTTGCCAGCAGTCACACAGGTGGTAAAAGGGTCTGAAGGTAAAATACTACCTTTCTGAAGTATCTGAGTGATTTATGACAAAAATCACTCATAGTTAAGCCATCTCTACACCCCTGAAACATTTACAGGTTCTCCAAAAGAACAAACAAATTAAATTAAAAAGGATAAACAGCCATTGGACCACAATGCCCCTTGGCAAAGAAGACATTCATTCCTCCTTGGCTAAAATCATTTTTCAACCAGTGAGGGAGTGGACTGGCACAAGGCTCTCTCTGCTCTGTGAGACAGTTGTAGAGACGACAGATGATACCATTCCAGCCTTCTGCAAGGTCAGAGAACAATCTCTGCTCCTTTGCATTTGACCTAGTGAATCTCCATCAGGTGTAACTGCAAAATAAAGGCCAGTAGTCTCAAAATGTTCCTACTGCTCTGATTACCCAGGTGATCAACCTGGTAATCTTGATTATAGAAAAATCTAGAGTTAAAGTAGCACAGCCCCCACAACCTCCTCCCTGGAGAAGAAAGAACCTACTTAACCCAGATGTATGCTTCTTAGCACGGACTAGTCGTTGCAGTGAAAACCATGTAAGCAAAGGTGGGCAAAAAGGTTTCTTGAATATATTCTTATCTCTTACATGACTTTAGTTAAATATGGATGGAAATGTTTGCACCTCACAAAGTCAAACCACTACCAGGATGGGTTCTTCTTTTTGAACATGGAGTGAATGGTTAAGCAATAGGAAATTTGGCAAGTCTTGGCCACTCTCCTTCAACAATCTGTTTCCAAAGGCCTTTAGTTATCTGTGTTCTGCTTGCAGCTCACCATTTGTTTGAGGGTAAAGATGCACAATTGTGACAGTTTAGATAAGGTTGCTGTCTGCACCTTCCTCAAACTCAAACCAGGTAAAAAACAGAAACAATAATGTCTGTCAATCTGAGGTTAGTGGCACAGAGACAGCTGTGCCAGGCAGTAGAGATTTAATTTAAAAATAGGAGCACTTAGAGAAATGGTGAGCAGTCTCCCTGACTCATAAATTGTTTTCTCTGGAATGATCCAACAAAATAATTCGCATTATTAACTGTGGCTTCTTTAGTCCCCTTACCAAGCAACTTAAGTGCTTTGGATATGTTACAAGAGCAAATTGGCATGAACTACACACCTTTAAAGTCTCAGATATCGAATCACTTCCACAAGACCAGCTACATTTTAAAGCCAAAGCTTTTAGGCAAACACTTTAGAGTGTGTATGTTTGGTATGGCAGATATAATGCTATCACTTCATTTGAGAATAGCAATGTAATTTCCTCTCTTAAAAATGTATGCTTTATACATAGACTGTTCACATGAATGTTTGTGGAAGGCTTGGTTCCTGAGTGTTAACTCATTGGAGAGTAGCCAATTGGTGTATCATTTCTCGTGGCATTCATGGCTAAATCAAAATTCCTGAGTTGAGCAATGGTTTCCATTCTATGTAGTGTAATAATGCAGATACAGAAGATAACAACCACTTAACAATTATCCTCATGCTGATCTCCAGGGGCATAGATTACTTGTTCATAGGTATGACTCAGCATCATGGTAGAACTTGAAGATATTTATTTAATTCAAGGAAAACATATATGTACGTATGGATATGTATGTGTATATTTTATGCCAAGGGTACACAACTGGTTTTTAAGTGAGTTAATACAATAGATTGATCAAGAAAAAATTATATTGGAGCCTCTTTGCAAGTCACAAGTTCATTTACAGTTACCACATGTGTAAAGCCTAGTTAACCTTAGCTGATGGGAATTCTGTCATTGTACATAGGCTGTGCGTCTGCAGTTTCTGAAGCCCTGACATCCAGAGCTGCGTAGGCATAAAGTATAAAGCTGCTGGCATAGTCAAAACCCCAGCAGGATAAACTGAGAACACAACTGTTGGAATTGACATCAATCCCAACTGAGCCAACAGAGTTGAGATTTTCAGCCTCTGAAAAGGTTAAGTTGAGACTAAATCTGCCATTTACAAGCCCTGTTTTCATCAACCCAATCCCACCAAATTTCTCAGAAATTGACTATCAGTTTTGGGGTATGTTAAGCTTTAACCCCTCACTCTTAACTGATTCCTTCCTATCAGCAAGTAAGTAGCCTAAATTTCTCTCCCACAAAATACAAAAAAAATTGTATCTACTTTTATCTCAAGCTCTAGATGTTTTCATGAGTACAACTTAACACCTCTACAAAGATGTTTCAAGATACCTCAGAACTACACTAAATTCAAGACCTGCTATACCCACTCCACCAATCACCACTACCCATAACTTCATTCTATTCCTGTTTTCTAACTTATTGAATGGTACCACTTGATTAAGCTGCTGCACACACCATAAATTTAAGCATCATTCATAACACACGTTTCATTATTTCTTTAGGCAATCAATATCTATTTTGGTTAATTTTTGCCTCCATAAATATATCCACTTCTTCCTACCTTTACTGTAGCTGATCTCATCTCTCCACCTTCATCTTGCCTTCCCACAATCTGCTCTCCATTTTGCAACCAGAATGAAATTTTCAAAATGCAAGTTTAATCATGTCATCTTCTGCAAGGAACCCCAAAAATGGTTTTTATTAGTTCATAAAACATCTTTCACATGTTCTAAAACACCATTCACTTCTAGTTCTTCTCTTAGCATCTTCATCTGCTTTTTGTTCTCAAGGCATGTTAACCTTCTTCCACATCTTTTTTTAAAGATTTTATTTATTTATTTTTAGAGAGGGAAGGGAGGGAGAAAGAGAGAGAGAGAGAGAGAAACATCAGTGTGTGGTGGCTGGGGGCCGTGGCCTGCAACCCAGGTATGTGGCCTGACTGGGAATCAAACCTGCGACACTTTGGTTCGCAGCCCAAGCTAAATCCACTGAGCTATGCCAGCCAGGACTAACCTTCTTCCACATCTTAAACTAGGCATGCTTCATCCTTCCAGAAGATGTACTGTTGCTCCTCCTATCTCAAATACTCTTCACCAAGACATCTCATTGTCATTATTAAATTCTAACTCAACAATTATATTTTAGCACATATATCATTTATTTTCTTGAAACTAAATCTTCCCAGCATAGACCAAGTTTTATAATACCATGACCTTCCTTTCAGGGCAATTCTAATAGTTGTGATTTTAAATTGTAACCAAAACCCCTTTACTGCCTAAAACATATTATGAGTGGGTACATAAATAATTAACCAATTAATAAGTATAGGTACTGAGGTGGCAATAGAAATTTTAAGATAAATGAATTTTAGTTCCTGCTCTCCTTGCTAATGAGAAAATAACCTAGGCAAATAATTAAAAGCATAATGCAGCATAATAAATATTTTAATAAGGAAATGTACCCTACAAGTAGGCAGACAAGAAGATCCAATTATTTCTATGTGGAAGGAAGAATGGAGAAGGCTTCAAAGGAAAGCTGAAATTTGTGCTGGACTTTCAAGGATGATCCAGAGTTGGTAAGGTAAACACATTTTAATAAAAGATATCCTAGGCAAACAGTATGAAAAAAGTTAAAAAGGTACTAGCATGCATGTCAGCACAAGGGACTTGGCATGAGCGCTTCAGTGGTTCTAGCATATGCGCGTGTGGAGTGGAGTGATGCAGGGTAAGGTGAAGAAGTAGACCAACATAAAATTTCCAAAGGTATACACTATATGCAAAGAACTGTAAACCACGCTTTTCACAAATACAATAGGATCTCCTTCTCTCTCTCTGTCTTTCAGGTGATATGAGGTGCAAAATATAATGGGTGGTAATGTAGAGAGTAGATTGGAGAGAGGTAGCAGTATGAGAGTCAGAGAGACCAACAGACACTTATTACAGTCATCTAATAGAAGTGTAATTAGAGCAATAACAACAGAATGCTGAGAGAATTTTGAACGTGAGATAAATATGACCTGGTGACCAACTGGAATGTGAACTAGTGGTGTGATTTTTTTAAAAAGGAAGATCAAAGATGACCAGCTTGGGTGATGGAGTGAATTACAAGAGTACTTACTAATAAAAGGAACACATCAGGAGGAAAGTGTGTTGTGGAGATAAGTGCCACATTTCGTCAGCCTTCATTGAGCATACAATCTAGTAAAAGAAAGACATAGTGTCACTATATTTATAGTGTGATAACAATATGCAGGAAAATCTTGCTTTATTTTAGCAGTTGGAGAAAGAGAGAGCACCTTAATGAGAGCCCATCATTTGTCCACAAAATGTTTTAATAAGTCACCTTACAGTTTGGGCTGACACTTAGAATATGCACACCTGGGCACTGACTACATAAAATTTTAATCCAACACAGGAAGGAAACAGAGACAATCAAGGGTTGTAGAAAGAATGAGGGAAACACAATAACTGTCATCAGAAAAGAGATGGCCAGTGAGCACTGGGCATGAAATGTTTGTGTTGTGTGTGATATAGAACTCTTCCTCAGTTTCTGCCATTTGAAAAGAATGCAAACAAGTATCCAGGTTTTTCTCATGCTTAATGTATGAAGAAATCAAAGAAGAGCCATTTATGGGTCTCAGTGGAATTTAAAGCCCTATAAAGAGAGTATAAAATAACTCATAGAGCCATACATAGCAGCTTAGTGAGATAAAGCTGTTTGAAACTCCCCGATATAGAAGAGGGCATTCCATGGAAAGGGGTAAAGCATGAGCAAAGGCATAAAAGGCTAATCTGAGATGATCAGCAGTATAAAGGGTCAAAGAAAAAGATAACTAGTGGGAAATGAAAAAAATAATGATTTCAGACCAAAATTTTCCATTCAAAACTACAGTTTATGATTTCACTCACATGTGGAATCTAATAAACAAACTGAACTAACAAGAAAAATAGAGACAGACTCATAGATAGAGAGCAACTGACAGCTAAGGGTGGTTGGGGAAGTTAAGGGGTGGAGGAATTTAACAAAAAGGAAAAAGGACTCATGGACACAGACAACAGTGCAGTGATTGCAGGGGGTGGGGTGGTATAAGGAAACTGAATAGTAATGGAAAAATACAATAAAATTTTTTGAAAATAGAGTCTACACTCAATTTTTCCCCAAAGCACTTAAGAGCAGATTTATACTACTTGCTATCCAGTTCCTATAAACATTTTACTCTGATTTCTCACAAAAATGCAAAAGGTATAAATGATGACCACATATGAGGCAAACAAAAGTTCAGAAGGTTTTCATTACTCTATTTTTGAAAGAAAAAGTTTTGAACATGCTAAATCTCTTAAACATATGACTAAAGATATTTTTAAGACAGTGCAAATAAGAAACAACCATGTACATGAAATCACCATGTCCTCCTTGCATGCATATCACTAATTTCTTCCTGTAATATTTCCATAAAGAAGGTCATGTGCTTGCTGAAAGCTTAATAATGAAAAGAAAGGCTGTCTCTTAGCTGAGGAATAATTTGTAGAATTTGTAGTAAGAATACCGACAAATGTGGATTTCCTCTCCCTTCACTAGAATTGTGGCTAATGCTGGTATCTGCTTCAACTTTCTTCCTGCTCAGGGCCAAAGTGCAGTCGCGTTCACCTTATAGGGCAGATGAAAAAATATGCATGACTAACTCCATAAAGCTCTCATAAAAGATATGAAATTTGTATCATTGCATTTCCATTATGCTTTAATAATTATTAAAACAAAGGAATGCCTACTGTAAAGGGCTCAACGGACCTTGTGTTTCCTTCCTCCGTGTCTGTAATGAATCAAAAGGACTTTATATTCTCAACAAATCAATTGCCTATCCCCTAACCTACATTATTGTTCACTTAGGAAAGATGAAACATTTGCTTTTCTGGGCAAGGTGTGATGACACACTGAATACATTTGGGATTTTATGCAAAGTAGTCATTTACACTAGAGAAATAGAAACATACCATTTAGTATCAAAGTTAAATTAGGCAAAAAATTCATTATTTCATTTTTTCTCTCAACTTAATTTTAGGCCCAAAATCATGAGCACTCCTATGGTTTCTTCTGCATACAAAATGTATTTAAGGGAAAAGCACTGCTCCATTCAAAATTTTCTCAAAAAATCTTTTACTCTTTCCTAGACATCAAAAAATGATATTAATATTTCCTCTTTTCTATGGCATGTCACAGGATTTCTTGGCTGTTATACAGTATTTTGGGAGTTCCAACACATTGAATCTAGAGCCATTTAAAAATCTTTAGTGAAAGTGAATAGGAACTGTGTAAGAGTGTTTCTCTCAAATTTCCTTTTGGACCTTCTCTGGCTCACACTAGGATAAGCTGGCTTTTAAAACTATTTTATTAACATTACTTAACCATGTTACGGAAAATCACTTTTAGAGAGAATGTAATTCAACCACACCAACCCTCTGGGAAGTCATTTTGTCAACCTGTCAGACCAAGCTAATCATGGTGTGTTACATGTCTGTGGCCTTGTTTAAACCCTGAATACAATGAAAACAAACCACACCCCCCATGATCAAACTTATTGCTGTTGTGGGACTGGCTAGCTTAAATACCTGGAGATAAATGTAAAGTTCACAGCTCTCACAAGCCCTTAATTTATCCCACAGTTATAACCAGACAACTGCAAAACCACATTAAAAATAATAATAAAATCTTTCTGAATGATGACTGATTATCTCTGCTGGTATTTTTAATTCTTTTCATAAACTTATTTTTATTGCTATGTCAAGATTTGTTACTTCCAAACATAAAACATAACTAAAGTTAAATGGTAGTACTATAACAACAACAAAAAAAAAAAACAAGCAAAAAGCCCCCTGCTATATCCCTGGTTCACAGTGAGTTTGCATTAGTTCAGCAAATCCATCCAGGCACAAATCTAGGGGATATTTTGCTGTGGTGCTCTATTTCTCCGTAGTAATATGTCAGTTCTCATTAGGTACATAATAAAGTTTATTGCAAGGCCTTTTAAGTCAGCAACCATTTTGACATAAACTGATATCAGGATGAACAGCTGTTGCAAAGAAGTGATTCTTAAGGAAAATGTAGATGTAATCAACCACTATTGAACAAAAATGTTCTAATATAAAATAATTTAGCAGACATAAATTTCTTATGTTTGTGGGTATTCAGTTAACTGTTCTTTTTCTGCAGATATTAGCAAATCTCTGAGTATAATTACCTTTGTTCTAATAGCTAATGTTCTAATAGCTATGTTCTAATAGCTAACCCTCAAAACTTCTTCCCACCAACTTCTGTAACAAATATTTCCAGTCATGCAAAATGCAGTGAAAATATTAAAGCACATTTTATTTATCACAACAAAAGTAAAATTGTGAAAAAATAAATAAAACTTAAAATATAGCCAGATACGAAAGATTGTAACTTCCAAATCATAGTGTCAGTTTTTTAAAAGGTTTTTATACTAATACCCTTAATGACATATGTCCCTAAACATGTTTGACTAAATATAGCAAAAGATAGTTAAGTCACACAAAGCGTAGGGAAAATATCCCACAAAATAAAAAAGTAGAGGACTAGATGAGGATAAAAGGAGACACAAGTTAGATATCACATGTTATTTTCATAAGAACAACTGTGTTCATTTGATCTTCAATAAATACCAATATTTGCAATTATTTTTAAATGGATACAATATAAAATTACACTTAAATCATAACTCTAAAAATATTATATACAATTAACTTTTGCAAACTCTCTTTGTTTTTAAACAGAACATTCTTACTGACAAGTTTTTTCATCTATAGTCAAGTGACAGCCACAACTGAAAGGATGACCTCCAATTCATTCAGAAAGCATTTTGGAAAGCCCCACATGTACCTGAATTTGTGACAGTCACTCCTATCAAAACAAATGTGAACAGATACTTGTCTTTTTTTTTTGGTAAGGCTAGGTTTTGCATATTTCATTCCTTCAAGAGGACCCAAAATACATTAATATGTCCTATACCAGAAACAGCATTTGCTGAGATGGGCACGCAAAGTGTGGATTTATCAGCCTAGCACCAAGAATCAATACACGCTAATCAGACCACAAGAGAAACAAGACAGCACAATCAGGAAAGGAAACTGTTTTTGTGTAGCAACACCATGCCAGGAAAAGACATAGCAAATCACATTTATAGAAATGAAGATACCATTTTACTCTAGCAGAGATAGTATTGTAATTATGGCCATTTTGTTGTTTAATGTTGTTTTAGGCTTTTAACATCTTGGTCTGTGCTGTCAAAATTATAATATTAGAAAGTTGAGTCAAACACAAATCAATTGAGCATCATAAGTCATTGAATAAAGTATTTGTGTTTCTTCAACAAACATAAATAACTCTTAAAAATTATCTCAATGAATATAACTGTTAAAAGCTGTCTAACTCTCTTCAACTAGGGCAACTTGGTCATTCCCTTTCTACCCCATGCAAAATGCCCTCATAGAACATGACACTTTATTGCACATCTTTATACATTTGTCATATTTCACATGCCATGATCTTTGGAGAGTAAGGATCTTTCCTTATGTGGCTTGGTACCCACTATGGCACACAAATCAGATATCCTAAATAAGAAATAAGAAGTGTGTATTAAAATTTAATTTTTAAAAGATCAAAATCAAAACAAAAAGAAATATAACCAGGGGTATTACCAATATTTTGTTTTGGAAAAATCAAAGTTTAATTTTAAAATGTGATCTTTTGCCCTGGCTGGCAGAGCTCAGTGGATTGGATTGAGCACGGGCTGCGAACCTAAGTGTCACAGGTTCAATTCCCAGCCAGGGTACATGCCTGGGTTGCAGGCTATAACCCCCAGCAACTGCACATTGATCTCTCTCTCTCTCTCTCTCTGTCTCTCTCTGTCTCTCTCTCTCTCTCTCCCTCCTTCCTTTCCCTCTCTAAAAATAAATAAATAAAATCTTTAAAAAAAGTAAAAAAAATAAAATGTAATCTTTTTTACTAGCATTGCTATGGTCCTATTGGTTAATATTGCAAAGCCTGTACCTTGAAATTCTGCCTATGTAATTAGCTTTCACCAAGACACAGAACAAGTCACTCAACCTCTTTGTCTCTTACTAGTTAAAAATATTCTAATTTACCTTACAGGAAGATTGAGGGAAAGCAGCTATGAAGCAAATTATACTATAAAAATCTATATAAAGATTAATGGGGAAGACTGATTTATAAAAAGTGATTATAATGAAATAAAATAACTCTGGATTCAATGGCAACTTATATCAGAAACAAAGTAACTGCAGAAACAACTTTGAAGTTATTTCAATTATTATTTATACTAAGAGCATTATATCCAGATCAGAGTTGGTATTTACTCTTGTAGTACCTGAATACATTTCTGAGATTACCTGTCTAACATGCCCTTTGCTGTAATAATGAATAAATCCTTGAAGTTATAAAGCTTGTTATTTATTTTAAAATCCACAACTCTTAAATAAGACAATGAATTTATAAGCTAACAGATATTATTTAAAGTGAGATATGTTTGGAGAACTGTAAGAAACCAAGGTTCTGTGAGTTTCAGAGATTCTTTTGTGCCAAGACAAGACATCTTGTGACCCTACCTTTTTATTTTGAAAAATAATAAGCTTACATAAACTTGGTAAAATAAATACCATAATCTTTTTACCTAGATTCACCAGTTGTTCATATTTTATCACAGTGCTTTATGTTAGCACACACACACGTACACACATTTTTTGGTTTGCTTTTGGCTGAATCACTTGAAAGTAAGCTGTACATAGCATAATATTCATCTCTCAATACTAATATTTACCTCTAAATGCTAAATGACACCACTTTGTAACTCCTAAGAAGCAAGAAACAAAGACATTCTCCGACATAGTCATAATACCATTACTACACTCAGGAAATAAAACATTGATACAACAATAATAGCTAATTAAGTATTTCTCAAATTATCTGTGGAGAAAGATTAGTTTTCATTATTTTCAATCAAGATCAATACTTTAGGAAAATAAAATAAAAAACCAATTACTAAAAATGAGAAAGCACTTGTGTACCACAACGAATGTCAACATATTATAGAATTTACTAATTCCTTACTCTCAATTGTTGAACTTAAATCCTTGTGCTACAATAAATACCAATTCACTAATTGGCACTGAGTTAAGGACCATAGTTTGAATAGCACTATTATGATACTAAATAAAATTCAAATGTTCCCAATTATGTTTATGATGTAAGTCAATCAAAATTCACCCCTTTATTTTCCTTTACTCACTGAAACTGACACTTCCTTTTCTTTCTTTTTTTTTAATATTTATGACACTGACATTTTTGTAGAATCCAGGCCAGTTGATTTGTAGAATGCCCCATAATATGGTTTTATTTGGGGTTTTCTTATGATTATTTTCACTTTAAACTCTCTGGGTCAGAATATTACAATAGGTGATTCTGTGCCCTTCCTGGTGCATGATAGTAGCGGCACAAGATATTAGTTTGTCCCATTATTGTAATGTTAATGTAGTGTCTTTCACATTTCATTATGGACACAGTTGTTTCCTTTGTAAGTAATAAACAATCTGTTTGCTGACATGCTGTCATGGTATGGATATCTTGATCACCAACAATATTTAACCAGTGCTTTTAGTATCTAATTATGAGTCTTGTCTAAAGTAATTATTATGTTTTAGATATAAATGATAATTTTTAATTCTATCAATTTATTTATTAGCTGGCATTCTTCTGCAAAGAAGAGCTTTCCTGACACCATTCATTGAAGAGACTGCCTTTGTTCCATTGTATATGCTCTTGCCAACTTTGTCAAGTATCAGCTGGTCATACAGGCATGTGTTTATTGTCTGTTCTGTTCCATTGGTCTATATGTCTGTTCTTGTGCCAGTACCAGGCTGTTTTTATTACAGTTGCCTTATAGGACATCTTGACATCAAGAGTTGTGATACCTCCGGCTTTGTTCTTCTTTCATAAGATTACTGAGGCTATTCAGGGTCTTTTTTTGATTCCATATACATTTTTGGAGTATATTTTCTAGTTCTGTGAAGTATGCCATTGGTATGTTAATATGAATTGTGTTGAATGTATAAATTGCTTTGGTAGAATATCCATTTTAATGATATTAATTCTTCCAATCCATAAACACGATATATGCTTCTATTGATTTGTATCTTCCTCAGTTTCTTTCTTTGGTAGCTTATAGTTTTCAGAGTATAGGTTTTTTACCTCTTTAGTTAAATTTATTCCTAGGTACCTTGCTTTTTTTGTTGCAATAGTAAATGGAATTGTTTTCATAGTTTCTCTGATAGTCATTATTGGTGTATAAAATGCCATCTATTTTGGGATATTAATTTTGTATCCTGCTACTTTGCCAAATTCATATATTAGATTTAGTGGTTTTTTTGGTGGAGTCTTTAGGGTTTTCTACGTACGATATCATATCATCTGCAAATCATGACAACTTTACTTCCTCCTTTCCAATTTGGATGCATTTCATTTCTTCTTCTGGTATGATCCCTAGGGCTAACACTTCCAGAGCTATGTTAAATATGAGTGGGTACATGCAAAAAGTGAAACTAGAATACCACTTATACCATACACAAAAATAAACTCAAAGTGGACAAAAGACTTAAATGGAAGTCGAGAAACCATAAAAATCCTACAGGAAAACATACAGAGTAAAATCTCAGATGCTCAATGTAGAAATATTTTTGCTGATATATCTCCTAAGGCACTGGGAACAAAGCATATGATAAACAAATGGGACTACATCAAATTAGAAAGCTTCTGTACAGCTAAAGAAACCATCAGCAAGATGAACAGGAACCCATTGCATGGGAGAACATTTTTGCCAATGATACATCTGAAAAGAACTTAATTTCCAAAATATACAAAGAACTAATACAGCTCAAAACCAGGAAGACAAACAGCCCAATTAAGAAATGGGCAAAAGATCTGAATAGACACTTCTCCAAAGAGGACATACAAGGACCCAAAGACATATGAAAAAATGCTGAACATCATTAATCATCAGAGAAATTAAAATTCAAACCTCAATGAGACATCACCTTACACCTGTCAAAATGGCTATCAACAATACATCAACAAACAACAAGTGTTGGCAAGGTTGTGGAGAAAAGGGAACTCTTGGTGGGAATGCAGTCTGGTGCAGCCACTGTGGAAAACAATATGGAGTATACTTAAAAAATTAAGATTGGAACTCCCTTTTGACCCAGTGATTCCACTTCTGGGAATATACACCAAGGATCCTGAAACACCAATACAAAAAATATATATGCAACCCTAAGTTCACAGCAGCACTATTTATAATAGCCAAGATTTGGAAAGAGCCTAAGTGACCATCAGTAGATAAGTAGATAAAAAAATTGTGGTACATTTACACAATGGAATACTATGCAGCAGTAAAAAAGAATAAACTCTTGGCTTTTGCAACAGCATGGATGGGCCTGGAGAAAATAATGGTAAGTGAATTAAGCCAGTCAGTGAAAGAAAAATAGCACACTATCTCACTTGTATGTGGAATCTAATTAATGACCATAATAACCATAGGGTTTGAGTCAGGCAGTAGTGTTGGTGAAGTAACAGAGCCAAGACACAAGCTGAATAAAAGACTGAGATTTAATCAGCTTTTGCCTAACACAGGCAGGGTAAAAAAAATACTAAAAATTAGACCAGAAATCACTGAAATTGAAAACAGAGAACCAATTGAGAAAATTAACAAAACCAACAATTAGTTCTTTGAAAAGATCTATACATCTGATAGACCATACCCATCCTAGCCAAGACAGTAGAGAGAAGACGTGATTACCAATATTAGAAATAAAAAAAGCATTCTAAATGGATATTAAAGTCATACTATGAACAAGTCCAAGGCTACAAATTTTATCACTTAAATTAAAATAGATCAAGTCTTTAAAATATACAAACTACCAGAGGCCCCCAACACACACAAATAGATAACCTGAATAGGCCTATATCTATTAAAGCTATTGCATTAATAATTAATGACATTCCAGAAAAGGAATCATCAAGCCCAGATGGTTTCATTCATGAATTCTGCCAAACATTTACTGAAAAAAATACCAAGTCTTCACAATCAATTCCAGAAAATAGAAGCAGTATAAATACTCTCTAACTCATTTTATGAGATCACTAATCCAAAACCAGATAAAAACATTATAAAAAAAGAAAACTATAATTTTTCTATGAACATAGGAAAAAATCCCCAAGAAAATATTAGCAAATAAAATTCAATAATGTATAAAAAGAGTAATATACCATTGCCAAGTGGGATTTATTTGAGGTATGTAAGGCTAGTTCAACGTTTGAAAGTCAATGTATTCTATATGTCAGCAAAAGAGAGAAAACTATCTTAGAATCCTATAAATTAATGCAGGAAAATACACTTGAAAAAAACCAACACCCATTCATGATAAAAATACTCAGCGAGCGATAAATGGAGGAAAACATACCCAATGTGATAAAGACCATGTACAAAAATTCTATGGCTGAAATAATACCTAATGGTGGGATACTGGACCCTTTCTTCCTAAGACATAGAAAAAACAAGGATGTCTTCTCTCACTTCCACTGTGTCTAATTATGGTTTTAATTCTCATTTCTCTAATAGCCAGTAATTTTAAACACATTTTCATGTATTTATTTGCCATTTACCAGTATATGCCTTCTTTAGTGAAGTGTTCCATTCTTTCATCCACTTTCAAATGAGATTGTTTGAGAGGTTTGTTCTGGGTTTTGGGTTTTACGCTTTTAGTTTAGAATGTTTTCATACATTCTGAGTATGAGTTCTTTGCCAAATATATGCTTTGAAAATATTTTCTCCCACTGATGGCTTGTTTTTTCATTGTGTTAATAGGGTCTTTCATAGAACAAAGGTTTTTAATTTTGATGAACTCTAATTTATTGATCTTTATTAATGAATTGTGCCTTTGATATCATGTCTAAGAAGTTGTCACCTACACTAAGTAACAAAGATTTTCTACTATATTATATCCTAAAAGTTTTGTAGTTTCATGTTTTACATTTAGGTCATGATAATCTATTTCGAGGTTAGTTTTTTATAACTTGTGAGCTTAGCTCAAGATTCATTTTCTTGGATATCTATGGCCAGTTGTTCCTGCACTACTTGTTAAAAAGATTATCCTTCTTCCATTAAATTACTTGTGCACCTTTGTTTTAAAAAAATCTGTAATTTCAATTTAACATGTGTAAACTTAATAAACCTTCAATTTAAAATCATGAGTCCACAGCCATTATGTGTCATGTTAAAACTCTTAGGAGAACTTTAGTTTCACCTTATTAACAGGTTAATTGTTTATTATATGGGGCAATTACAATTTTCTTTTTTTCTTTCCCTTTTCCTGTTTTCTTTTTTTCAGCTTTTGAGATACTTCATGTCTTAATGAAAAGTAGAAATTGTACACATTTAAGGTATAGAGTTTGATGTTTTGATTTTTAAGTATTCTAAAGTTTTCATTTTTTAGACAACTGATGTATTTTAAAAAGAAATTAATTATTTGAAATGCATAAATTCAATGCAAAATATTAAAAAGAGATTAACTAAAAGGGTATGATACAAAATATTATTAAAATGTCCCTCAAAATGATTGCTATAATTTTCTAGATATATCAATGCCATAATTATTTATACAAGCTATATTTACATACTTAAAGATGAAGTATGTCTTTTGAATTTATAAGTTTGGTAACTGAGTGCTAATTTAAAAAAAAGGTAACACCTGTTAGCATAACTCAAATAAAAACTTATGACAATATAACATTCAGGAGATGATACAGAGAAACTGAATCTTTCATACATAATTACTGGGAATGTAAAATGATACAACCACTCCTGAGAACAGTTCAGTAGTTTCTTACAAAACTGAGTATGTACTTACCATACAATGCAGCAATTCCACCCTTCACTATGTAACCAAGAGAAATGAAAATGTATGTTCATATAAAACCTTGTACACAAATGCTCCTAGAAGCTTTATTTCTAGTAGCCAAAAACTGGAAATAATCCAAATATCCTTCAACAGATAAATAGTTAAACAAGTTGTGATACATTTATTTCATGGAATACTATGCAGCAGTGAAAAAACAAACTATTGATAAATGCTACAACTCAAAGGATGAACTGAGATTCATCCTAAGTTGTAGAATGGCCAGCTCTAAAAGATTACATATAGGAAATTTTTATTCATGTAAAATTATGAAAATGACAAAATTATGGAGATGGAGAATAGATTAATGGCTACTATGAGTAAGGCCCTGGCAGTATGGGTGGAAAGGGAGGTGGTATGTCTAAAAAAGGAAGCATAAAGAGTCCTTATAAAGTTGGAAGTGTCTGTATAGTGACGTGGTGGTAGTCCCACAATCTACATGTGTGATACAACTGCAAAGAACTAAATACACACATGCAAACAATAAAATTTGAGTAAGATCAATGGGTTGTATCAATGTCGATACACTGGTCATCTTATTGAACTCTAGATTTGCAAGATATTAACACTGTGAAGACAGGTATTAACACAAGAAAACAGGTGAAGTGTACCCAGAATTTCTGTATTATTCATTACAACAGCACACAAATCTACAATTAAATTTTTGAAAACATAATGAAAAAAACCTAAATTATGAATATTCCCCTATTTTATACATAAAAAAATTCTCTTAGGGAATCAAAAAACCTTACACTATCATGAAGATAAACAGAATTTGTTTAGAACAATGAATGGAAATACAGTATGCCCCTGGCTGGTGTGGTGCAGTGGTTGAATACCAGCCTGCGAATCAAATGGTCACTATACAACCCAGTCCAGGGCACATGCCTGGGTTGCAGGCTAGGTCTCCAGTAGGGGGTGCACAAGAGGCAACCATACATTATTGTTTCTCTCCCTCTCTTTCTTCCTTTCTTCCCTCTGTCTAAAAATAAATAAATAATTTTTTAAAAGGAGATATAGTATGTACTTAATAGATTGTATCTACTTGTTGCTGTCACCATTATTACTACTTCTATAAATATTATTAATTTAATATTTTTAAAGGGCATACCTCCTCTCTTTAAAGATTTTTTTAAAGATTTTATTTACTTATTTCTAGAGAGAGGGGAAGGGAAGGAGAAAGAGAGGGAAAGGAACATCAATGTGTGGTTGTCTCTCGCTTGCCCCCTTACTGGGGACCTGGCCCACAAGCCAGGCATGTGCCCTGAGTGGATACCAAACTGGTGACCCTTTGGTCGGCAGGCCAGCACTCAATCCACTGAGCCACACCAGCCAGGGCATAATTTAATATTTTGAGCTGACATTTGATCTTATGCCTGATACATGCTCTTCAAATATCTTCGAGGCTAACTTCCTCACTTTATTTAGTTATCTGTGAATTTTACCACAGGAAACACACCACTTCTTTGAGCAGCCTGTCTTCAGAAACCCTGCCCCATCTTTCCACCCTGTATTGCTCCCTGCTACATCCTTTTCCCTAATTTATTTTTCTTCTTGCACTTACGAGCAAATGAAATGTTGCATATTTATGTGTTTACTTGTTTGTTATTGACCCCTACCCCCTAAAAGCAAGCTTTAAGAGAAGAGGGCTTTGTCTGCTTTTATTCATTATTGCATGCCCAGTTCTTACAAAGTGTCTGACATGATAAAGGCTAGGAACTACTTATTAAACAACTAAACAGTGGAATAAATCTATGAGTGAATGTTAGATATTAAATACAGTAATGCAAAATTAATTTTTCATTCTGTTTTAAGTAATAGCTTCTGATGTGTGAGAAGAAGACCAGAGAACATGTCTTAGAAATCTCAGCTTAATTTTTTTATTAAAATACTCATAAAAACTATTTTGAAAAAGTCTTCTATGCACTTCAACAACAGCCAGAAGAAATCAAGGGTTTTCCACCCAGTTCTCCTTATGCCTTATTCATGAGTTAGGATCTCTTCTGGAAACTTCTCTTTTAATTTCACTAGCTACTCAAGCTAACTGGTTTATGGAGTTACAACTCTTAGGGTGAAAGTTCAGTTGCCTCAGACAAAATTTGCATTTTGCCTTTAGGTTCCATGTAAAGACCCTTACTTCAAGTTTCTTTTTGTCTCTTTATACTTGAACTTTGGATTGCATCAAGTTGCATAAGTATAAGCTCCACCATCTTTTTCTCCCCAGGATATCTGTGAGTCTCTTTCTATCCCTTAGAAAGAAGAAATGACATTTAAAAAATATCAACTGTTTCAGAGGTGAAAAATACTAACTTTCCTTCTGCTTCAGCTTTCAAAAAACATCTTTTTCACCCAGGTCCACTGTGAAATGGTTTATAGCAACTCTCCCAATGAATCCATGTGTGTTACTCTTCATTCAAGTACAAGTGTTAGGGGAAAAATGCATAAGAACTATGGAGGAAAGCAAATACCTACTTATTGAGTATTCTGAAAACATTATGTATGTTTCAAGATATAAGAAGAGCTGAGGCCCCAGATAGAAAGGAGAAAGTAAAATAACTCCCACTTCAAATTATGCAGGAAATACAAAGGTATGCAGGAAAACCCATGCCATGATTCCTGGAGATGTTAAGCATATCAAAAGCAAGTAGAGAGGGATTTGGGAGGGACTGATGAAGAATACTGTAAAATATAAGAGGCCCAAATATAATGTAAATTTGATACTACTGGTAATTGGCTCACATCCCCTACCTAGCTCTCCATTCTCAAAACACCCAAAACATGATGTGAGGCTGACTAGTACATGAGTGATTCTTGATAGTTTATTACAATGTAGGGTTAGTTTTATAGGATATAAGTTTGACTGTCTTTATATCCTTACCAAAAATATTGTTTTCATTAAACTCACAACAACACAACCTCACAGTTTATGCATTTGAATTCTGGAACTGAAACACTCATTAAACACATTACAAGAAAAGAAAGGCAAGTTGGATGAGCTACCAAGGCCAACAATTTAAGTCACAGAATCAAGCAATACTTTACTATGCTCTTAATCTCTTCCTCCACTTAACTCCAGGCAGAGTGAAAAAGTAGCAAGTGAGTACAGGTAGAGAACCTCTGCACCTTTCACATTATAGGTCTTCAGACCAAAGTATATTCAAGCTAAAGGGGGAAAGATTAGGGTACAAAAATGAAGTGTTCCAATTATTTTACAGTATTAGACATCCCAATTATTTAACTAAGACAATATTTGTGACTTAAGTTTTCTATAAAACTGTGTCTTAACTAAGAATTTCCCTTACTGTCTTGGGCCTGCTGGAATATTCTTCCAAAGATAGGAAGCTTACCCTGACTGGATGCATGAGACAAGAAAATAAATTTACATTATGGTCAAATTCCATGTATCACACTATTCAACATACTGGCCTCACATACCTGATTTAATTGACCCTTCACAGGATCTTTAAAAATTAGGCATGCAGCCTGTGCAGCTGTGAAGACCACATGCTCAGAAGGGCCCTGTGCTTCACTTAATGCTCTGCTCTTGCTGTCTTAAAGTTCTTAATAATTTTGGAACAAGTGACACCACATTTTCATTTTGCACTAAAATTATATAGTTGGTCCTGCAAAGAACTTTCAGGATGATGGCCACATTCAACTTCTTGCCCTAGATTGGAGTTACATGGTTTCTACTTTTAAAAATCTGTTATACTATACATAAGTTTTATGCAATTTCTTACATGTATTTTATACTAAACATTTTTAAAACCCTTACCCAAGGATGTTTATTGCTTTTAGAGAGAGAAGAAAGGGGAGAGAGGGAGAGAGACAGAAAGAGGGAGAGATATCTAACTGAGAGAGAAAACACTGATCTCCCGTAAGCACTCTGACCGGGTTTGAACTTGCAACCTAGCTACGTGCCCTGACCAGGAATTGAAACCACAACTTTTTGGTGTACAGGATGATGGTCCAACCAGCTGTGCCACATGGCCAGAGCATATATATTACACAATTTTAAACAGTTAAAAATAAATGTTTTCACAGAAATGGCAAATAAAATAATTTCTAACCTATGTTCTCAATGAGATTTAAAGGCATGCTTCTTACAAATAGACAAAATGAAGAAGAGTAAACCTAAATTTTTAAAACTTAAGATTTGTAATAACATTTCTTTCTCTTTTTTGGAAGATTTTGTTTAATTTTTAGAGAGGGGAAGGGAGGGAGAAAGTGAGGGAGAGAAACATCAATATGTGGTTGCTTCTCACTTGCCCCCACCCACACTGGGGACCTGACCCACAACCCAGGCATGTGCCCTAGACTAGGAATTGAATGTGCGCTAGACAGTGACCCTTTGGTTCACAGGCTGGTGCTCAATCCACTGAGCCACACCAACCAGGGCTGTAATAACCTTTCTATTGAAAGCACTAAGTAGACTTTACATGGTATAAAAATAATTTTTTAAGAAGAAAAAGATAAGTTTGAGATATAATTACACAATTCAGATGAATACTTATGAAATTGAGAGAAGATAAAAGAAATGGAGGTTAAATGACAGATTTAAATTAAAAATAAGGGTCATCTCCAAAGGAGAAAAAAAAAGAAAATTAAAGCCAATAATAATTTTTTAAAAAACCTTTCCAGATTAGAAAAGAACCTGACACCAAGAGAAACCAAAAAGTATCACTCTGTTCATGGTAAATTTGATAAGCAATGTTTTTGCTGTTAGCTTTATTTAATTTCCAAGAAAATAAATGTCACCTTGAAAACTTTGAAATGGAAAAAAATGCATTCTTTCCAGAATGAATGTACAATCAAGAAAGTTCCATTTGTTTGTTCTTTTCTCTGCAGAAAACAATAGAAAAATGTCTAAGTTTTGGGGATAGAAGAAGGTGATGACACAGGCACGTAGTACCCAGCTAGGCTGGCATCCACCATGGAGGGCAGGAGGGCAGGCCCAGAGCTTCAGTGCACTCAAACACTCTATTTAAAGATCACTTTAAAGATGCTAATTAGTCCATTGGGAAAGGCAAATGAATTTAATTTAAAACTCCATCACTGAAAATTTATGGTAGAAAAGGAAACTAGCATTAAACACTGAAGTTAATAGTAAAAAAAATCTTCAGAAATCACTTAACATTACTAGGAAAAAGGCTGATGTCGATAAGTTTAAATAATTGGTGTAACTATGGTAACTAACAGGATACAAATGATAAAATATGCTTTAATATAAGAACAACTTTTTTTCTTAAATAATAGGGCTTGCAACTCCAGGTTAAGTTAATTAAAAGTCTATAAATAAAGTAGGAAGGAAAAAGAGCAATAGTACCATATTTCCTACTTTTCTATAAAATGGAGTTAAGTTGTAACTTGTTGTTTTCATAAGAACATCACAAACACAACATTAAGTAATCTGGAAAAATTGTTAAATTCAGTACTAGTAAAGTTAAAATCAAATTCTCCATTTTCTATTCTAAAAGATAAGTACATACAGAACATTTTCTATGCAGTAGAGCCAAAAAAGAAAAAGAAACAATTTGGCACAAAGAGGCATAAAATTAACAGAAGTCAGACCCAGAAAAACAATGAGAAACAATTACAATAAAGTTAAATTCAAAATTAATCACAGGGTTTGAACAAAAATAACCCAAGCCTTGGAATAGGATTAAATGACTATTATTTCAAAGGAAATACAGTGCAAAACACGACTATATAGAAGACTTTTAAAAACTATAACAGCTCTATCTTTGTGATGAACATGGGTGCTAAAACTGTAAATAAAGTTGTAGGGAACAAAGGAGAATCAAATCTACAAAGCGCTAAGTGCCTTTCTCTCACTCTTGATAATTTAACAGAGAACTGGCTCAGGAGACATGAATTGCCTCAGGGAAGAACAGGCAGATTATCAGGATTACTTTCCAGGGGTCCCGTTTTCCTACAAAAGATCTTTTCTAGGACAGAAAACTTGCATTCTTCCATACTCACGTCGATGTTCCCCAGCCCTCTGTATGAATGTATAGGGCAAAGACAAGGGCAGGGCTTCCCTCTGCTGCCTTAGGAGCCATTGTGCGCATGAGCCCCCTCTGCTCCCCGAAAATGTGAACAGTGAAGTTTTAAATGATCTGCCTGTGCTAGTAAACATCCTCTCATAAGCCCTGGGTTAAACAGGCCCTGCTCTGTTGGTGATGTTGTCCATGATTGCTTTGCACAATAAGGATAGAAGTCCACAATTTATTATGTCGAAGGACATTCATCTGAGAAATGAAAAGTGGATTAAGTTTATAAAATTGATTAACACCATATGTCACATAAAAAGGATAAATAAGACAAATTTGTATTATCCATTTAATGGGGTGGCAAAGCAGCACTTGATAAAATATTGTGCCCATTTATATTTTAAAACCCTTAGAAAGGACAAGAAGGATGGATTCAGAATATTTATTTCAAAACATCTAGCAAGCTACTCAGTGGGGAAAGTGCTAAAGTCTTTTTCTTTCAAATCAGTAGCAAAGAAAATTAGATTTTTATCCAATTCAAAACTAATGATATTTAAGTAATTCTTATTAATTTCAGAATTTATAAACCTCAGGTAAGTGAAACCATAATAGAAAGAAGCAGGGAATATTTTTGTTAGTTGCAGAAGACATGATGCAGAAGCTCTAGAAATGTGATCAGTTGAAAAATGAAATTCACAGAGGAAATTCAGCAATGTGGAAGACTGCAAGAATGATATAAGGAACACAATTCCAGTTCTATGCACCACATCAAGAACTCCCATTAGAAATAGCAACAAAAATTTAATAAGAATTATCCAAATGAGAAAAGTGCATGATCTATAGGTATAAAACTGAAAAAAACCTATTTTATATTTGTATCTAAAAAAGTATCTCTTTTATTCTTGTACTTCTCAATAGTGTTAAGATTTTAAACCTTCCCAAATTAATCCAAAGGTTTAATGTGACTAGAATAAAAGTATAATGGGATCCATTTTGAATATTGAAGAAATAATTTAAACTCCATCTGTTAGAAACCAGGTAAAAATTGTCTTTGAAATTTTTCAAAAGAAAACTAGCAAGCCACATTCTTAAAAGAAATTTCTTACATGTTTACTTAACAGTTATATTCTACCCTAGTGCTATCTGTTATATTATTTTCCATGTATCTGTTAGTCTTAATATTTTCTCATAGCTTCACATTTTGAAAAGATATTTTTAATAAAAAAATAAGGCATATTATACTTTGGGTCTACAAAACTAATTTTCAAAAGCACCAAGCTACACTAATTATCAAAAGAATATAAGCTAAAGCTACAGTGAAAAATGTTTACCTGCCATATCTGTTAAATTCACATTTTTTAAAAAATAGTAACTCTCCAAAAGTGACTTCGATAAAAATTTTTTTTTTCTCTCATTCATATTTGGTAACAGAGGAGGTTGGAAGTAAAATTAAGAGAGCAATTTATAATTATAAGGAATACTTATAAATTATAATAAAATTTTTTAATTATAATAAGTCTATATTCTAAAAGCAAGCAAACAACTTTAAAATATGGCAAGGCTGTTTAAAAATTTTCTAAATAGTCCGTATGGTCAACAGCACAGGAATAAGAAAGCAAATTATGCCACTCATACAAGGAACTCAATGCTGTCATTAAAATAATCATTATGAAGATTATATAGCAGCATGGGAATACTTATGATAATTTTATCATAGGAAAACACAAAAGCAAAATAGAAAATGATGCGAATAGTAACAAAAATGGAAGGAAATGCACTAAATAAATAAACTATTAGTTCATTTTTAAACGACAAAAAGAAAATCTAGTTCTTTCAAATTACAAAGTCTCTACTCAGTAATTAAAAGTATCCAGTTCAATATGTTAATCCACATTACACTCCTCATTTAAAGATAAAATTCATTCTCCTCCCATCCCAGGTAGGGCTGGAACCTGGAGAAAAGTAATTCTTATCCTGTTACCTGCTCCTCCTTCCTAGATTGCTAAAGGACTTAGGCTCTTCTTGCCACAGACCTTCCCTCACCCTCTGAAGTGGTCCTGTTAAGCAGCACCTTTTTTCCTAATAGACTTAATGTTTTAGAGAAGTTCATCACTCAGAAAAATGGAGAGGAAAGACAGAGGGTTCCCATGTCCCCGGCCCACACATACGCATAGCCTCCCCCATTATGAACATCCCCCCGCATTTGTTACCATCAATGAACCTAAACGGACAGATCAAAATCACCGGGAGTCTGTACTTTACATTTGGTTCATTTTTGGTGTTGTACATTCTAAGAGTTTGGACATATGTAAAGTTAAACGGATACAATGTTACATTGTACATTGTAGTATCATAGCGAGTAGTTTCACTGCCCTAAAAATATTCTGTGCTCCACCCATTCATCCTTAACCACTTGTTAGGTAGAACTATCAGCTCTTTCTCTCCTGTGGCCCCTTGTGGCCAATTGCAAATGCATGCTCCTCATTCTTTGCCCCATGAGGATTGCAGTAACCACAGGTGGTACTCTACTTCCCCGCCTCCTCCTTGGGCTTGAGAGGAGACCTGAAGGAAAACCCCTAAAACATCCTTCCCCTCTAGGCTTGACGGGCCAGAGGCAGCAGCCCCGCTCCCCACACCAGTGCAGTCTCTCATCAAAGCCACTTTTTCTCTCTCCGTTTTCTCCAGCGTTTTGCATTTTTAAACTGTAAGACCCTAGATCACCTCACAGATCATAAATGGTCGCTGTTATTTCCAATTTATTTTAGTGATTAAAAATAAATTTATAAATATTGGAAACAAGAAAAGATAACTCAGCCAGGAATCATAATGCCAAGATCCCTCCTGAACCCCTACTACTTACAAGTCTTGATCAGTGTCTTTAAACTCACTGAGCTTCTATTTCCTCACCTATAATAAGAATAATACACAAAAGCTGTTCTGTTTCTACAGAATATTATAATAAACAATTTGTTTACTAGAAATATTATATCAACATAAACTAGCCTCATTACAACAATAAACTATTTCATACATAGAACTATTCCTATGTATTCTATTTTCTTTTTAATATGTGTGAATTGCTTTGCTCTTTTAAGTGTGGGAATGATCAGAAGTGAAATAATTAGAAGTAAATACCAAAGTCAAAATTTACTGTTACAGCTTATTCATTATGCTTATCAAAGTATTCACTGAGCATTTAAAAAAAAAAACCTTAATGTTTGAACAAAAACAGCTTGTGAGAGACTTTTTTTAACCAAAATCAGCAAAATAAGATGTAAAAGATCTGGAAACAAAAGCATGTCAAAGCCTTGCTTTTAATAAGCACAAAAGATATTTCTGGGTTTAGACACTTTAAAATCTAGTGATATGAGTTTAGTGTTGAAAGAAACTTTTTCTTGAAGATTATTTATTTAGATACAGATGAAATTATTTTAATTAAACAATAATAGTTGATTTAAACATCTTAAATACTTTAAAATTAACAACTGTTTAATTCATTTAATTTAATGACTTTCTTCTTTGATTCCTCTGTAACTAGTGGCAATTTATATCTAATGTTAGCATGGAATAATAATGGAAGCACTTTGTTCTAGATTTTCCTGGGGTGGTTCTCTCAAGCTGGGAATCCTTGGATGCAGTATGGCTCTGGGGAAGACCAGAGCAGAGGGAGCATCAGAGCCTGACTCCAGCTGGCTGAACCTCCATTTATTTTTCCTTATCCTCCCTTCTTCCCTTTATGTCCCTCAGTTCCCTAACTGATTTCCTCTAAGGTATGGATATGATGATTAGGAAGAACCTCTGTTCTAAAGGAATCTTTAATGCATTGAAGAGCACATGTCTGGGGGCAGAGGGACTTTCTAGAACTCCCAGCCAATTCAAATCTCAGTCCCCCTTTTCCACTCCCCTCAACACAAGGACCATCCTGTTAGGCAAATGGCTTTGCCTTATTGAGCAGCATTCAGTCACACAGCATTACCCCTGCATTTCCTGTCTGCACTCTCACTTTCACAGCTTAAATATGAGTCAGAACAGCATAACAAAACAAAGTAGCATTTTAATTCGAGTAGCTTAAAGTAAAGCAATACTTACAGCCAATAATGGCATACCCCTAAAAAAAGAAACTTTTTTACATATTTTCTAATAATGGGAAAATTATATGAAATTATATATATGTACATATACATATATGTATATATCTTCTGAAGATATACATATCTTCAGAAAAATGTTAATAAATAATTTTGAAATGCGAGTTATTAAATTTAAATAACTGTGGTATTAGTAATGAAGTATGGTAGTTCAACAGAGCATGGAAATGGTTACAGTGGTTTTTGCAGAATTACATAATATTAATGCTGGATATCACCCAAAATCATCTTCACAGCTTGTATGTGAGCACCCTCAGTAATAAAGTAACTTGTCCAAACAACTCTGCAAAATCAGAATGAAAGGTCTCCTCACTCTGGGCTTCATTCATGTAGTGTGTGTGTGTGTGTGTGTGTGTGTGTGTTTTACAAAAGATCACACACCTCTTAGGTTTTGTTATAAATCTTATTGGAAAATATTTGTTGAAATTATCAACCCAAGACTTCAATGGGTCTCATAACCAATAAGGGTCAAAAGAGAAGGAGAGAATCTGCCAGGAAACTGTATTATTGACCTTATATTCCCTGTATTGCAACTGGTGACATCTATCTTGGTCCCTGCACCCCCACAGGAGCGAAGCTCAGAAATTTGACATGAACTGGTGGGCCCCATATTCCCCTCAAGTTATAGCACTAACTGTTTCTATCATATTACTTATCTAATTGTTGAGTGTGGTTCACTGCTTCATTCTCCTCCACTCACCCACTGTATCTCCAGATTCTGGCTAAGCACATAGGTATTGGCCCTCATATTTTGAAATTGCCAAAACAAAGATATCCAGTTTCTCCTCAGAAATGACAAACCTCAGCCTCCCAGCAGTGGTCACAGTGCCAGTTCTGTAAATATGCATCTTTTTGGAGTGCCTGGGCCATGTGCCACTTAACCTTCATGAGTGTCAGCCACCTCATAGGATAGGAGACCACTGTGTTTGCTGCCCACACATTGCTACTCTTCCCAGGAATTAAGAGCACTCTAGTACCTCAAGCTAGGGATACTACTAAAAGGAAACTTTGGGCCTAGAGGGAGATTAATCTTCAGGTCGTGAAAAGTCTAAGTCGCCAGACCCATTTGACCTTCCCTCTTGATATAGGAGACATTGCCTAATGCAGTATACAGACCAATGTCCAGAAGGAGCTATAAATTCAGCTCAGGTTTCTACACTTAGTCTTCTCCCCTGGTCCCACACACTCCTCCCCTTCCCACTCATTTTCCACTCAGCCCTAGAGCCCAAAGAATAGTCTGATGGGTTAACATTTACAAATTCCTTTGCTTAATAAAGTTCTTCATGGGATGATATAAAATTAGGATTCAGGAGTAATAAACAATGTAATATTTTTCCATTTATATGTCAGATATGTTTTGATATGTTGTTTTCATTATTTAATTATGTATTTGGAAATCATGTACAAATACAGAAAATTATGCATTGGACAAAGCAAGAGCAATTAAAAACACAACCATAGGTGCATTTAATTTGTTACTATGGGAAACAGAGAAAGTCAGATCTTAGGTGCTGGAATCAGACTGTCTGGGTTCACACAGCAGCTCGATGGTTTGTCCAGGTCACTGTGCAAGCTGGTAAAGCATTTAACATACCTGAACCTCATTCTCATGTGCTTACTGCAGGGGAAAGGTTTACCAGCACACCTGACACATGTGTGAGCACTTTGCATATACTACATTTCTAAAAGAAGATAATGGAGGAGAATATTGCAGTTGTAAAGGAAAGGTCATAAGAAAACAACAGAAAAGTCCTTCAACAGGTGAATGATATAAATAATTGTGGAACATCCTACCAAGGAATACTACTCAGTAATTTAAAAGAATAAACTTTTTTTCTTAAGCAAATATAAATTTTGTATTGTTGTTCAATTAAAGTTGTCCCCATTTTTCCCCCATTACTCTCCATGACACTAGCCACCCCCCCACCTCCTACGTTCCATCCTCCCTGCACTGTTATCTTTGTCCTTCGGTCCTCTATGTATGTTCCTTCACTTGACCCTTCCCCTTCTTTCCTCTGTTAAAAGAATGAACTCTTGACACACACAACAACCTGATGGATCTCAAGAGAGTAATCCCTTGATGAACAGACTACAGAGTTTTCCAAGAGGGCTAGGAGGGAAAAGGAGTAAAGTGTCTTTGGCCATAAAAAGATAGCACAGGAGATCCTTGTGATACAAATGTTCTATGTCTTGACTGCAGTGGTCACATAAATCTACAAATGTGATAAAATGGCATAGATCTAAATACATACACACACACACACACACACACACACACACACAAAGAGTGTGTGTAAAACTGATGAATCTGAATAAGCTCTGCGGATCACATCAATATCAATCCCCTGGTTGTGATATTGTACTACAGTGATGCAAGATGTTCCCTCAGGGGGAAATTGAGTGAAACATTCATAAAATCTCTATATATTATTTTGTACAACTACATGTGAATCTATAGTTATCTCTAAATGAAAACTTAAGAAAATTAACAATGCTAAAACAATTTTCTGGGGATTCTATAATTAAGTCACTGTGCCTTTGGTCTTTACTTATTCAAGAAAGGCACCTGAAAAAAATCTCCCCCCCAAAATGTAATGGCAATAAATGTATTTTTTGAAGTTATTGAAAATCCTTTAAAAATGTAAGCTTAAAATTGATAAGCAAATATTTTTGCCAACTATGTTTTTCCTTTGAAAAAAAGGAATAACATTAATTATTCATTGACAATTTACTTGCAATCTGTAATCTGCATGTTTAGTGCTGACCTTCCTGATTTTCAGCAACCAAATCAAAAATAGCTCATCCTGGACTCCTGATATCTACAATCTAGTAGGAGTGTAAGAGCGGTTGAGCTTAGGTGCTTTATACACACACGCATGCACACAAATAAAGGAAGGGCAGCTGGAAGTTAGTAGGAAATGGGAGCAGGAAATAGAGAAATTTTGTTCGCAGATGCCTTTCCTGTCCTTTCCACCTGGTTCACTTACAATGTCAGATATTTCTTCTTTGGTCCTCACTTCCCCAAGTTATTTACCACATTCTAAGATGGATTATGTAAGTGACCAGGGAAGGAAAGGCTGATTGCTGATGTTTCATGAGTCACACAGGCCAGAATGAATCAAGGTACCCATGGTCCTACAAGTATTCTATAGGGTCTGGTATTTGCCTCAATGTTGTTTGCTGGGCTACAGCTATACCTTTTTTTTTGCACTACTAATTCTTTATCAAATTATTTACCAGTTTTCCATCTCACCCATGACACTGGCAAAAATTCTCTGTATTTCCTCTGCCTTCTGGAAGTCCTTGATTCAAGCAGCTGTAGATAAGCTGGTGTCATAAAATTCTCAAAGTCCCAACTACCAACATTATATTGACAATAAAAATATGTATACATCAGAGTTGAAAAACAATAGAAACTGTGAAGTTAGTTTAAAAAATATCACTGCACTAAATATCAACTTTTAATGAGTGGAATCTAAATTGTTTACTAATACAGGACTTTTCAAACTACTTGAGCTGAAGAACCAAATGCAGACTGATACATATACAAAATTCAATAAAAGTGAATTACTAGAAAAAAAGAAAATATGAAGGTATAAAATATAAAACTCCCAAATTTTATTAAATTGTATTAAATTATATACAATTACTATGTCAAGTTGATGTAAAAAAATTCTAAACACTCAACACTCAGTTTCTGGACTAACTTCAGTAAAAGTAGTTTATGAGCCACCACTAGTCTATCAACCACATTTTGAGTCACACTGAACTAGAGGGCATTCTGTCATCTGGTCATCCTTTCTCACTTCCTTAAACTTTTCAATATTTGCCTATGGACTGTCCCTCCCCATTTTCTTTCCTCTGTTGCTGCTCTTGGCAAAGAAAGACTATTAAAAAAGCTCCCAAGTCCACATGGTCCTCCACATGTGTGCATGTTGTCTCACTTAACAACAAAAAAAAATTGGCAAGGCCAAATTTATTAAGCCTGACACTTGGCCTTTACTTTCTCAATAGTTGAAAGAACCCCGTAGAGTAGGAATTATCTCGGGGAAATCAAAGTAATCAACTTGTAAGCAGCAAGACAAAAAAGAAATCTTGATTTCTTTTTTTCAAAACTTGAATGGTCTCTAAACCACTTCTTTCTCCTACTGTAATGTATGTACTAAGATTATTGTTCCTATGCAAATCACTTCAGTATGTAATCATATGCATTGTCTAACATGAAGAACTCAATATATTTTTTTAGATTTCCTTCCATTGCTATTTAATTACTCACGTATATGTTTCCTTACTTCCCAAAAGTGATTATACACTTTAAGATACAACCTTTTATATCTTCCACAGCATGCAGCACAGAACAAATCAACATTCCATAAATATGGAATAGGAAAAACTAGTATCAGTTATCTTACAGTTGGTGAAAGCCTTATATGTACATAATGTAATATTTTCAGGATACTAAAGTAATACTTCAAAGTGAAAGGTGTATTTTCATACAGAAATAAAAATATGAAAACAATTTTAATTATCTTTGATGATTAAAAAGGTCTTAGAAATCAGTTTTCACTGCCTTGGCAAAATATATGTAAGAGAGCAGTTATGGTTATTGGTTTTTTCTGTAACTTGGACCATTGCAGTTATTTAGCAAAGCTTTTTGCAGGACCCTGAAGACAGGGCTGACTTTCCTACTGGTTAATAAGGACCCTCAGTCAATAACAGGAATACCCCAGCTGTCTGACCAACCTTAAGAAGCACCGGCTAATTTCCTAATACACACTGCCATCTTGGACTTGCTTCTCAGTTGACAGAATTCCTACATCTACTTTAAAAGCTTTCTACTTTTTATTTTGCCAAAAGCCTCTTTAAACATTGCCTATGTGCTCTGAAGCTTTTTTAAACAAATCGCAGCTTTTCATATCTCTAAAGCAGCTGTAAGGACTTTATATTTTCACAGAGGGAATAGAAGATGGAGTCTGCAAAGAGTGGCTTATGGGAGTCTTTGTACTTATAAATAAAATGTCTTAATAAGTTTATTCATGTAAACAAAATAATCAAAAATTATAAAAACCATGAAAAATAATTTATTATGTTGACCAGTATAATTATACAAATGGATTCTATCTACTCCTGTGGAGAAGAAAAATGAAAATAACAATAATTTTCTAAAATCTGACACCTTAGAAAATTATATTTAGATTCCTAAGAAAGGTTTTAGTCACAATTTTAATGGATCAGACTGATGATAATTATATAATTCTAATTTTTCTAGTGTTCTAGGCAAACTTTAAAGTGCCAAATTGTAGTATATACAAAAGATAAAAATGAGGTTGTAAAAAATTATGATGAACCTGTTTCATCTTGATAATAGCTTCTTCATTTATACTCTGAGTTCTGAGTAATCAGATTGAAGAGGAGGTATTTGCTCTCTACTCTCAATACAGCAGGGGATAATTTCTGATATATTTACATAGTAAATTATTTTATTGATGAAACCATCCTCATCTTTCAGCCAATATCAATATGCTTCAGCAATAATTGACCATTAAATTATATATTTTTGATAGGGAAGAAAAACTGCTCGTGACATGACACACACACTCAGGAAAAGCAAATGTTTGAATTGATAATATAAGAAATTTCTTTTAGCCCTGGCTGGCATAGCTCAGTGGATTGAGTGTGGGCTGTGAACCAAAGCATTGCAGATTCGATTCCCAGTCAGGGCACATGCCTGGGTTGCAGGCCACAGCCCCCAGCAACCACACATTGATGTTTCTCTCTCTCTCTCTCTTTCTCCCTCCCTTCCCTCTCTAAAAATAAATAAATAAAAATCTTTTAAAAATCTCGAAAAATAAAAAAAAGATTTCTTAAAAAAAAAGAAATTTCTTTTAAGGCTAAACAGTGCTTATTGCATATATACATCTATATCTTTCTATATATGTGTGTGTGTGTGTGTGTGTATCTATATATATAGTAGCTAGACACTCCTTTACCAATTCCAGATGTACTACAGCTCTTTCAGAGATAAATGTAACATTATTCTATCCTATTTCTTATTATGTAGAAGTAGATATCCTGTGGCTAACAGATATCCATTGGGGTCTTCCAAGCAGTTGTCAAATGAATGAATCAATAAATGAATGAATGAACCAATAAATGAATGAACAAATAAATGGATGAATAGGTGAATGAGTAACTAAATAAAAACACAAATAGAACTATGCCTAACCAAGACTGAGTAAAAGGTTATGTTAGCTTTTCTACTTCTTGAGATCTCTAACTGTACCCCAAATGATGATTTCCAAACTCTAGGCATTTACTAAATAAAGGTTTGTTGTTTTTACCAAGAAAACATGGCTAACATTCCTAACTCCTTCACCAAAAAATACCATAAAGAATTTGCATATGTTCATTTTAAATGAATAAGGTTTCACTGCATTCTCTATTTTCCTATTCAGAATGCTTACTCAGCTGGAGAGATTTTTAATTTCTTCCATAGGCTTTCATAAAAATCACCTTCATTATGTAAATAAGTCCATTTTTTTCTCATCAGTTTACGAATTACAGTTTGAAAGGTTATGCTTAAAAAAACAACAAATAGAACAAAACAGAACAAGAGGGCATAAGTAAATTCTGAAGCCCAAATCTCTGCAAGGCTGTAATAGAAAATGAAAAGTCCAGAAGAGAAGATTAACACTGCCTGTCCCCACTCACTTGGCCACAGAGGACAGTGCTGAAGACGACAGATGGGCTCTGCCCCCTACTGCCGGGGTCTGAATCCAACCTCCCCACTTTTCGATGTGTTTCAAAGGACAAATTACCTCTCCATGCTTCAGTTTTCTCATAGGTGGATACTAAATGCATTTACCCAATAAGCTTATCAAGAGAATTAAATAAGAAACATGTATACAATGTGTTCAATAAATGCTAACTATCATTATTACAGAAAATCCACACTCTTCTGAAAAAGAGACATTCTAAAGTTACTTTGTATTCTTCCAGAATCATTTGCCCTAAAGTTGATTTGTGAATTAAGTACCTTTCTCTTTTAAAAATTTAATATAGATTATGATTTTGTATTTAATTATTGTTCTAGCCTTATTTTAGTCATGCTTGTGGAGGGTGAGAGTGAAAGAGTTATAAGAAACAAAGATCCCTTTGTTAAAAAAAAGTTATTTATTCTATAATAGATGGCAAGAAGCTGGAATAGACACCCTTACATATGCCCTTCAGTTCTTCCTACAATTTCTGCCCCACCTTTTTTTTAATTGTCTGGGTGATTCTTTTTTTTAATATTTATCTATTTTAATTCATTTATTTAGTGTGTTTTTTCACATTTTTTTTATTTTAATTGTTGTTCAAGTATAGTTTTCTATCTTTTACTCCCATCCCAGCCCTCCCCACCTCCCTCCCATTTCTGTGTCCCCTAGTTTTTGTTCATGTGTCCTTTATACTTGTTCCTGTAAACCTTCCCCTTTTCCCCTGAAATTCCCTCTCTTTCCTCTGGTCACTGTCACCCTGTTCTCTATTTCAGTGTCTTTGGTTATATTTTGCTTGTTTGTTTGTTTGTTTTGTTGATTAGGTTCCTGTTAAAGGTGAGATCATATGGTATTTGTCTTTCACCACCTGGCTTATTTTGCTTAGCATAATGCTTTCCAGCTCCATCCATGCTGTTTCAAAAGGTAGGAGCTCCTTCTTTCTTTCTGCTACATAGAATTCCATTGTGTAAATTCCACTGTGTAAAAGTGTAGTTTTTTGATCTGTTCATTTACTGATGGGCACCTAGGTTGCTTCTAACACTTGGCTATTGTAAATTGTGCTGCTATGAACATTGGGGTGAATAGGTTCTTTTGGATTGATGTTCCTAGGATATTGCTAATATCTATTGCTAATTCTATCTTAGCAATAGAATTGCTGGGTCAAAAGACAGATCCATTTTTAGTTTTCTGAGAAAATCCCATACAGTTTTTCATACTGGTTGTACCAGTCTGCAATCCCACCAACAGTGCACTAGGGTTCCCTTCTCTCCATAACCTCTCCAACACTTGTTGTTTGTTGCTTTGTTTATGATGGCCATTCTGACTGGTGTGAAGTGGTATCTCATTGTGGTCTTAATTTGCATCTCTCTGATAGCTATCGATACTAAGCATCTTTTCATGTGTCTCTGGATCCTCGGTATGTCCTCCTTTGCCCATTTTTTAATTGGGTTGCTTGTCTTCTTAGAGTGGAGTCCTGTGAGTTCTTTGTATATTTTAGAGATTAAACCCTTGTCTGAAGTATCGTTGGCAACTATGTTTTCCCATACAATTGGTTCTCTTTTTATTTTAATACTGTTTACTTTAGCAATGCAGAAGCTTTTTATTTTGATCAGATCCCATCTGCTTATTCTTTCCTTTATGTCCCTTGCTCTAGGGGACATATCAGTGAAAATGTTGCTATGTGAAATATCTGAGATTTTCCTGCTTATGTTCTCCTCTAGGACTTTAATGGTGTCACAGCACCATTATATTTAAATCTTAAATCCACCTTGAATTTATTTTTGTGTATGGTGTAAGTTGGTGCTCAAGTTTCATTTTTTTGCATGTAGCTGTCCAGTTCTCCCAACACCATTTGTAGAAGAGGCTATTTTTACTCCATTTTATGTTGCTGCCCCCTTTGTCAAATATTAATTGACCGTAGAGACTTGGGCTTATTTCTGGGCTCTCTGTTCTGTTCCACTAATCTGTGTGCCTGTTTTTATGCTAGTACCAGGCTGTTGTGATTACAGTGGCCTTGTAATATGGTTCGGTATCAGGTATTATGATTCCCCCTACTCTGCTCTTCTTTCTCAAAATTGCAGCAGCTATTTGGGGTTGTTTATGGTTCCATATAAATTTTTGAAGTGTTTGTTCTATGTCTGTGAAATATGCCATTGGTACTTTAATAGGTATTGCATTGAATCTGTAAATTGCTTTGGGTAGTATGGACATTTTGATGATGTTAATTCTTCCGATCCGTGAACATGGTGTATGTTTCCATTTGTTTGTGTGTACCTTGATTTATTTCTTCAGTGTTGTATAATTTTCTACATACAGGTCTTTTACCTCCTTGGTTAGGTTTATTCTTAAGTATTTTATTTTTCTTTTTGCTATATCAACTGGGATTTTTTTTTCTTGATTTCTGCTTCTGCTGTTTCATTGTTGGTGTACAAAAATGCCTTTGATTTCTGGATATTGACTTTGTATCCCACTGTTTTGCCAAGTTAATTATTAGGTCAAGGCTTTTTTTGGTGGAGCCTATAGGATTTTCTATGTACACTATGATGTCATCTGCAAACAGTGACAGTTTTGCTTCCTCCTTTCTGATTTGGATGCTTTTATTTCCTTTTCTTGTCTGATCACTGTGGGTAAAACTTCCAATACTATGTTGAATAAAAGAGGTGAGAGTGGACAACCTTGTCTTGTTCCTGATTTTAGTGGAAAAGATTTAATTTTGCCCATTGAATATGATGTTGGCTGTAGATCTCCCCTATATGGCTTTTATTATGTTGAGGAATGCTCCCTCTACTTCCATTTTGCTGAGTGTTTTTATCATAAATGGGTGCTGTACCTTATCAAATGCTTTTCCCACATCTATTGATATGATCATGTGATTTTTGTCTTTGCATTTGTTTATGTGATGAATTACATTTACTGATGTGCAAATGTTGAAGCATCCTTGCATCCCTGGAATGAATCCCACTTGGTCATGGTGTATGATCTTTTTAATGTATTGTTGGATGCAGTTTGCCAATATTTTGTTGAGGATTTTAGCATCTATGTTCATCAGCAATATTGGCCTGAAGTTTTCTTTCTTTGTTGTGTCTTTATCTGGTTTTGGGATGAGGATGATGCTAGCTTCATAAAAAGAGTTTGGGAGACTTTTTTAATTTTGGATTTTTTGGAATAATCTGTGAAGGATAGGGGTTAGCTCTTCCTTAAGTGCTTTGTAAAATTCTCCTGTGAAACCATCTGGTCCAGGCCTTTTGTGTGTCTGGAGTTTTTTGATTACTGCTTCAATTTCGCCTTTCATCTACTGTTATTGGTTTGTTCAGGCTTTCTGCTTTTTTTTCATTGAGTTTTGGAAGATTATATTTTTCTAGAAATTTGTCCATTTCACCTAGGTTTTCAAGTTTCTTGGCATACAGTTCTTCGTGGTGATTTCTTACAATCCTTTGTATTTCTGTGGTATCAGTTGTAATCTCTCCCCTTTCATTTCTGATTGTGTTTATTTGGGTCCTCTCTCTTTTTTTCTTGATGAGCCTCCTTAAAGTCTTATGAATTTTGTTTATCTTTTCAAACAACCAGCTGCTGGATTCATGAACTTTAGAATTGTGCTTTTAGTCTCTATGTCATTTAATTCTGCTCTGATCTTGGTTATTTAATTCCTTCTACTTTTGTTGTTGTTCCTCGAGTTCTTGTAGGTGTAAGGTTAGGTTGTTTTGTTTGAAATGTTTCTATCTGTTTTTGGTAGGCCTGTATTACTATGAACTTCCCTCTCAGGACTGCCTTGGCTGTGTCCCGTAAGTTTTGGGTTATTGTGAGTTAATTTTCATTTGTTTCCAGAAACTTTTTGATTTCTTCCCTAATTTCATTCTTGACCCATTCATTATTTAACAGCATGCTATTCAATCTCCATGACTTTGAGTGTTTTGGGGTTTTTTTTTCCTTGGGGTTGGTTTCTAGCTTCAGTCCCTTGTGGTACGAGAAAATGCTTGATATGATTTCAATTTTCTTGAATTTGTTGAGACTTGTTTTGTGTCCTATTATGTGGTCTATCTTTGAAAATGTTCTATGTGCATTTGAAAAGAATGTGTATTTGGCTTCTTTGGGATGAAGGGCTCTGTATATATCAGTTAAGTCCATTTCATCTAGCTGCCCCCACCTTTTAATTTCTCCCCTTCCTGAAGGCTCTTTGTGACCTCATGATGTTCCTTCAATATAAAACAAGGTGGTTAAAAGTAATTGTCACTAAAGTATTAAAAGGGCAATACACTTCCCACAATATTTACATTTTAAAAGAGAATTCTCTGTAATAGTCATGTTCACTATATTTTGTAAGTCTCAACTAGTGAAATTTCAGTCACTGTCATATCAACTGTTCAATAACAAGAGGCAATCTTAGAATCTACAAGGACAAGCACACATTCAACAAAAGGCAAGAGAAGTGAACCTGAAATGATGGCCTAGTAAGTCTAATATCAACAGTATAACATAATAAAACAGGACCGAAGAGATGAAATTCGTCAAAATCTGGAGGATGATAGAATCATGAGCAACAAGCAGTATAGTTTTATAAAGAGCAAATCATGCCCAGCACAATCAATAGCTCTTTTCAGCAGTATAACAAAATTAGAGGATGAAGGGAATCAGGTAAATGTTGCCTATTTGCACCATCACAATACATTTAAAATGGTCCCTGCATGTTTTAAATTCAACTGTAGATAAAACTGATTCAGCTATGAATGCTTTCTAAAAAGGCCTACAAAAAAAGTAAAATGTCATAGATAATGACAATGGAGGCCATTGTGGTATGCTGGCATTAATAAAGCTCATTCACAGCACTTCCTGAACTGATGAAAGGAAAAATTATATCAGAATTGTGTATAACATACTTAGTGAATAGCACATATTATAGAACACAATTAGGCAGATTTTAAAATACAATGGATAATCTACAAAGATCTTAGGTGAGATTTAAAAAAAAACAATGGATAATCTAAAAAGAGTTTAGGTGAGATTTTAAAATACAATGGATAATCTAAAAAGAGCTTAGGTGAGATTCCTGAAACAACCATCTCTTGACTAAAATAAAACAGACTGAGATAAGGAAAAAGCCCTCGGGACTAAAAATCAAGAAATCCTGGATCATGTGTTCATTCATCTTCCCTAATTGCAGCCTTCAGTGACTCATTCACTGTCTGGGCTTCATTCCCACCCTGACTTTAAGACTTAATATGATATGACAGGAGCCTGATCGTGCCCACTGAATGCATTGGCTCTTTGACCAGAAGAAGTTGATGTGATGAGTATATAGACACTTTTTCAACTCTGACACTCCTGCTCTTAGCTAAGAACAAATGTAATCATAGCCTTGATTCAGAGATTCTTTCTTGACCAGCAGTCTGTCTGATTAGAGAAAGAAAGAAAAGGGGAAAGAGAGAGAGAATAACTAACTACAGGGCAATAAAATAAGAATCAATAATACAAATTTGTAGAAAGTTCTAGAACAACCCAAATTAAAAAAAATTGTCGGGGAGAATAAGGTATACTTTTCAAAGAGGCAACATTTGAATGGGGCCTTGAAGGCCAGGTAGAGGAGGGGTGGGAGCTGAGGCCTACGCCACATAAAGAAACAACAGGCACAGGAGCTCTCCTCATGAGTATAAAGTGAAGAATAACTCCCATTCAGTCTAGCTCAGAATGCTCCTTTGAAGAGTAGATAGAATGACACTTATGACAGAATTTTGTAAAACATTATATAAATATGAAAGATTTAAATTACATTATGAGCAGTTCAGAATTGCTTTCAAATAAAATTACCTGTAGGATAGAATCTAAGAGAAACTTAAGCCTAACATGAGCCTGAACATGGCAGCATCAGCATTGCTGAGCTTTACAACCTCTCTAACTCTGCTTCTAAATCCTAAGCAGGGTAGGGAGATGCCACATGCAGAGCGGAGGCTGGGTTTTGTTATGGGTACATGTACTAATAACAAAACTCAGCATGACTCACATGTGTGGGATATGAAACCTCCTACAGATCAGCATGGATTTGCAGGCAGCAGCTGCCACTATCCTCCTCTGCAGTTATGTTCACTGTGAAGAGGGGAATCTCAGTGTTCCCATCGTCCAAGCTTAAGAGCGTGGAATCACCTTTAACACCTTCCCTCTGTGCTGTGATTTCATTGTAACTCATCATGGTTTTTGTACTTATTTGTCGTTTCCTTTCATGCTGGCACCAACAATTCTACCTGCTTACTTGAACAATTACATGACTCCCTACCTGGGGTCTTCCATCAAACTATGGCCTTTCTCTCTCCTCCAGTCCATCTTCCATAGCCACTTAGAATATAAAAACACTGCTCTTGTCCTGTTTCATTTTTATTTGATCAAAATTCAACAATGACTTTCTCCATTGCTTCTATCTGTGATTCTCAAACTTCATGGGAATAAAAACTGTGTCTGATATTTTTTAAAGTAGATTCTGGTATGTTCCTTTCTGCTATGATTCAATTATGCTGGGATCTTAGAATCTTCATTTTATTTTTTTAGCACACAAAAATTTGGTGTTAGTTCTATTAAGTATTTTAAGGACAGTTCTAAGAATAGAGATCAACTATTCTTATGATATATATCTGAATGATAAATACCTGCTACCAAGCATCATTAAGAGTCATTTATATACAATCACTTTATTTATATATGATTATCAAAAAAGGAATATCATATATAACCTAGGTATGTGCATAAAACATATCGATCTTTTTATCTATCTGAACACATAGTACTATATAAGAACCAGATGGTTACTAACTGGCCCCAGGATATCTGTTGAGATGTCTCACAGTTAAAAATAAAACATGCTAAATTCTGGATAGTCATGTTCAAAGGAAGCTTGATTCATGGTCCTAGAATCTTACATTTTAAATAAGTATACAAAAAGTAACCTTTCACCAAGAAGGAAAGGCTGTCCTCTTGAGGAGCATTAAGTCATAAAATAAGTACTTTTTCCCCCTTTTCTCCACAGGGAGAAGTTGGTAGTGATGGAACATTTAACTTATTGCTTCCAACATCATACCCCATCCATCAACCCTCAAACTAGAAACTGGTACGTGCCTTCTTTCTAAAAGTAGTAAAGTGATCAAGCAGCAAATGTACTCAATATGGCCAGAAGATGATCACAGCAGAATGAAACTAAGAGGCATGCTACACAGGAATAGCTTACATTCCCAGAAATTAACACTCAAGGATTCAAAAATTGATATTAGTCAAAAGGGGTCATATTAGGTATCTGGGACTTATGGCAACTTCCTAGTCACCAAATGGAAGGAGAGAAGCTTAGAAGCAAGAGGTTTTAGGGTATATAACATGGGGGAGAAGTAGGTTTACAGTTGTTCGTATAGCAAATAATACAATAATTAATAAATAATAATACAAGAACGAACTTTATATTTTGTATACTCACAACTGTAAACCTGCCTTTGCCCCACCCCGTATAGTCATCTGTGGAGAACAGGGGACAAAGAGATTCTATCTCAGTGAGGTCACCAGACCAGTGAACTGAACCACCAAAGTCCTTAAGAAACCACCAAATGAACCCTAAGAATGATCTAGCATTTGGAGGCCTGAGAGCCAGAAAGAACCAGTAGCCACAGTGGTTAGACAACTGCATGACAATCACTGGAATGGGCAATCCCATCCTACATCCAGTAACAGTGCCTGGGGCCGAAAGAATCCTGACACTCTCCCAGGCCATCAGTTGCTAACAATTTATAATCAGCTCTCCAGAGTTTTATAGAACCTCTGTTCTGTCTGTTGGAGTGAGGGCATTGAATTAGAGTGTGTATAACAATAATCTGAAGCTGACTGATCTAAACTAGAAGTCTTCAAGTGTTATGGGATAAGAGTAACATTTATCAAAAGGTATGAAAACACAGTCATTTGGCAATGTTAGATATCTGTTTATTATCGTCTACTTTTTAAAAAAAATTAAGGTAAAGCAAATGTAATTTGAATGTATATTAATAATTATTTTCACTTTTTTAATCATCATGAGTGCAGCATGGTAAAAAGTAACAAATTTTGGATTGGAACCAAAGACTTGAATTCTAGTACTGACCAAAATATTTAAAAACTGGGTGAGTGATGTAGACATGATGAACCATACATAGTTCTATATCTGTGAATTAAGAGTAGTAATTTTTGTAGTGTTTACCAAAAACAGACCAGTAAAACAAATATATTATATTACATTATATTATATTATCATTCATAGTATTATTAGATTCTCCAACTTCATTATTCAACTCTTAATTTTTGGTAGATATAGTAAAAGTAAAAATTTCATACAGAATTTTATTTTACTCATTAAAAGATTTTTGCCAGGATCATCTCTAGGGTACTCATCTAAAACTTCATATCCAAATGAACAAATTGAACTATATGTTTTCTAAATTTCCTTTTGGTTCTTAAGATTTTGAGGTTCTCTTTTCCCTTCACTTTTAAAAAGTATTCTATTAGAACTATTAACAAGTATTAGCATTATCTAATTTCACTTCTTTACAAGAACTAATGAGAAGCAATATAATCAAATGGTAGCAGAAATCTATAAAAGGAGGTAGGAATAAGAGGGCAAAAGGTTTAAAAGAGACATAATAAAAATCAGCTAAAGTAGTAATCAAGAGTTAACTTTTTCATCTCATTTAACACAGTATTTTATTAGACATATTTCACATACTTATTCAATGGCCTAAAACAAACAAAACTTGAAAATGATTACAGTTGAAGCTAAAATATTCTTAGATAATGAGACAAGAGGCAAATGTCACTTTCTGATTCAGATACTGGATAAAGGGATCACCAGTCTGAAACAAGACAGTTAAAAACTTCACATTACCTGCTATGAACTTGAACTGTCCAAAGAGAAATAGTTCCTAGGAGTCAGTTTCTTGGCAATCTGGTGCTGTGGCATAAGACATTCTCCATTTTTTACTTTTCAGTACGCTGGGCAGAAGCATTGCTGGAACAAATCAGAAAAACAGAGCCTGATCCAGCATCTGCGATATTTCATTCTCAGTAAGTTACTGTGTCCCCCGATTCAAGGGCAGATACTGTGTCACAATCACCTGGTACTACAAGGATTTTTATTTTGCCCATAAACACTAAACTGCCTAAGTATATAACTCAAATATCAAAATTAAATAATTTTAAATGAAACATGGTAATGCAGATTGCTAAAGAAATCAAGCAGAAACTGAGGGAAACCAAAGAGAAATTCACATGAGAAACCTGTTCACTTTCCCACTGAGACTAAAGTAACCACGAATAATTTTAATTAATCTGCCATAAAATGTCACAGCCTAAATGAGTTCAAAGGATTTCAATTCAATCCATAGTGCATCACAAATACCACTGTGAACCAGAGTCAATGCCGGAGCTTTAAATCTGAGAAACATGCAGATAAGAAGACAGGTGTATGCATAAAAGAATAAAGTATAGTAGAAACCAATTACAGGAAAGTCATTTTTCTTCCATAAGAAAAAATTTTATTATAAAAAGAAAAATTACTACAATGAAGGGGACTGTAATTTCTCTAATGATTGAAGTATCTACACACTTTCTTGATGAAATAAATTTAAAGGTGAATTATAAATTGTCCAGCTTGCTATGAATATTATGGTTCTACTAAGAATTGTACCACCTGTGCTGAAAGATATATTCACCACTTCATGTTCTAAACAATCTGATGTAATTAATGGGGCATTTATAATTAACATGTTTTCATACCTAAGATTAAATATGCAGATGGTTATAAAAGTCTAGGGTACATCTGGTTCCAAATAAATGCCTGACAAAGACTCTCTTGCTTGATTTGTTATTTAAATATTTGACAGGGTACAGAGATCTAGTATGTAATTTTGCAGGTGAACATCAGCACCCAGCTAGTCCTACTGTGGATATCTTTATATTTCAGATCCATAGTACTTTTTCTACCCTCAACAGATTGCTTTTGGTGGCAGCTGAACACTTTACAGCAAAGATGTATTATTAGCAAAAATTTGGCTTATTATTCAATTATCAATGGATGGTTGAATTCTCAAAGTAGACTAAGTATGACTTTGATAACTACGCAGAAGTTCTCAAAAGGTTTTAAAATAGTAATATCACAAAATGAAGCTTTTCTGGATTTTTTATTTGCTAAGACTATCTGTCTTTTTCTCATTGAATATAAGTAAGATCCTGTTATATCAAAATGGACTTTAGGCTGTTGATATTTCAGAAGTTCTGACCCATTATGTTTAAAATAAAACATAGATAAGGGGTAAGATATGGATTTGTTCCTTTTAGTTAAAAAATATGTTTGCCAATACATTTTATCTAGTATTTGACTCAACAAAACGGTTTATTATCATTATTATAAACTCACATTACTTGTATGACCTTGAGAAAGTTCTTTCATTTCTCTGGCTTTTGGTTATGGTGACAGTGATAATGATATTTCATAACATGTTCTAATGATTAAATATTTCAGAGAGTCTAACACAGTTGCAGACATAACACAGAGATATTCATTATGTGGGTTTCTTTATGCTTTGTGTAAACATTTCCTTGTTTTGTTCTTTACCTCCTTCATCCTTCACTCTTTATTTTCTTTCTTCCTTCCTAAAAATAAGGTTTTTTGAGTTTCAGGAAAGAAAACAAATAACAGAAATTTAGGCAACTTTCATTTCTTCACTATGCCAAAGTCTTTCATGCCCCTACTACAAGCACCATCATGTCGTTTTGTATTTGTCCTTACTTCTCTGTTTTGGCACTGGACTATAAATTCTGTAAGAGGAAGAATATGCATTTTCATCTTTTGATCCTTAGATCCCAGAACATTAAGAATGTATAATAAACTACCCATAAATACTTACTGAACAAATTAATGCAACATTGGGAATGTAAAATGTGATCCCTTAACAGTAAGGATACCAGAGCCTTACTCTGACTTGATCTTTGTCTCCATGCTTCATTTGATTTGGGAATCTGTTACTGGAAAAAAAGACTGGAGATAAGAAATTGTTTTATTTTCAACCAAGAAAATAAACAAGAAAGTCTTCTACATTTCCTCTAAATCTTGTTTGTCAACTGACCAGTCTTTCCTTAGCTCTTCTCTTTCTTTAGGTTACTTTAGCATATGCAGCTAAGAGCAAACAGATGACAGTTTCAACATTTGCCTAGAAATCATCATGATCACATCCAATTACATGAGGAAAGGTGCCTGTCTTCCAAATTACCACAGGCCACAATTTTAACAAATATTTTGCTCCTGCATAACAAGTATCATAATTGTTTCCAACTTCCATTCACCATCTTGCTGCAAAATCAATAAAACATATTTTGGGATTTTGTTATGGCAACATTCTACTTCTAGGTATCAGTTTTCATATCACATATTGCTGCATACAAATCCCTTCAAAACTTAGTGACTTAAAAGAGCAAACATTGATTACTTCCACAAGTTTAAGCATGGCTGGGCATTTATACCAGTCTAGTGTAGGCTCAGCTGTTCTCATATGGAATCATTCATGCATCTGCTGTCAGCTGGTGGGTTGCCTGAAAACTGGCTGATCTAAGACGAACCCCTCTGGGACAATTCAATCTCCTCCACTCCATGTCTTTCATATTCATTGAGAGGATAGCTTGGGCTTGTTCTCATAGTGGCAGATGGATTATAGAGGAGAGCGGAAATGTGCAAGGCCTCTTGAGGCCTAGGCTCAGAACTCACTTCTGCTATATTTCATTGCCCATAGCAAATCAAAAAGCCAACCATAGACAAGAGATGGTACTGGGGTGGAAAGGTTATGCCAAAGATTCTGAGAAGATGGCAGAGTAAGAAGCACCAGGAATCTGTCTACACAACAATTGTACTGGCAGAATCTGGCTGATATAACTATTTTTGAACTCTGAAGCTTGTTAAAGACTTGCAACTTCAGCTGTAAGGCTTAGAGGGTAAATTGTGGTTAATTTTGGTCAATTTTAGCTCTTAGGACACTAGTAGCTACTCAGCCTCACTTCCAGCCACATAGCAGATATCTCTACACATGTTACTGGAGCATCTTGCACACAGCTAGTGGGAGTTGGGGTGGGAAATATAAAAAGGGAATTACAAAAACAATTCCACTTATAATAGCATCACAAGAAATAAAATACTTAGGAATTAACTTAACCAAGGAGGTAAAAGACATATGCAATAAAAACCAGAAAAAAAAGACACTAAGAAATAAATAAGTGGAAACGCATCCCAGGTTCATAAATTTAAAGAGTTAATAATGTTAAAATGTCAGTATTACATATAGTGATCTATAAATCCAGTTCAATCCCTACCAAAAGCCCAATCATGCTTTTTGTAAAAATAGAAAAATCCACTCTAAAATTCAAATAGAATCTCAATAGTCAAAACAGTCTTGAAAATGAAGAACAAAATGGGAAGATTAAAATGTCCTTATTTCAAAACTCACTACAAAGCAACAGTAATCAAAACAGTGTGGTACTGGCATAAAGACATTCACATAAACCAATGGAATAAAATAGAGAGCCTCAGGTGGGGAACCCTCACACATATGATCATATAATTTTTGACAAGAGTCTAAGACCTTTTAATGGAGACAGCACAGTTTTTTTCAACAAATGGTCCTGGGGAAATTGTGTATCCACATCCAAAAGAATGAAGTTGGATCTTTATCTACTAATATCATATACAAAAATTAACTCAAAATTGATCAAGGACCTAAATATAAGACCTAAAACAATAAAACTCTTAGAATAGAAGAGAGCACAAAAGCTTCACATCACTGGCTTTGGCAATGATTTCTTGGATATGACTCCAAAGGCAAGGAAACAAAAGTAAAAACAGACAACTTGTATTTCATGAAATTTAAAAATTTTGTACACCAAAAGACACTATCTATAGAGTAAAAATGCAACCCACAAAATGAGAAAAAATATTTGCAAATCATACATCTGATAAGGGATTAATATCCAGAATATATAGAATACTAAAATTCAACAAAGGAAAAGAACCCAATTCCAAATTGGGCAAATGACTTCAAACAACATTTTCCCTATAAGATATACAAATGGCCAATAAGCACAGGAAAAGACACTCAACATCATTAATTATTGGGGAAATTCAAATCAAAACTATAATAAAATATGACCTCATTAGAAAAGGGCAAGTGTTGGGGAGGATAGAGGAATTGGAGACCCTGTGCACTGCATGTGGGAATGTAAAATGGTACAGTCACTGTGGAAAACAGTATGGCAGTTTTTCAAAAAATTAAAAATAGTATTGCCCTGTAACCCAGTGATTCCACTTCTGGGCATATACTGAAAAGAATTAAAAACAGGGTCAAAAGGAGATATTTGTGTGGCCATGTTTATAGCAGCATTATTCACAGTAGCTAAGTCATGGAGGTAATCCACATGTTCAACAACAGATGAATGGATAAGTAAAATGTGGTATATATATGCAATGAAATATTATTCAGTCTTAAAAATGAAAGGAATTCTACAATGTGCTACAACGTGGATAAACATTGAGAACGTCATGCTAAGTAATATAAGCCAGTCACTAAAAGACAAAAACTGTATGATTCCACTTATATGAGGTACTTACAGTAGGCAAAATAATAAAGGCACAAAGTACAATGGCAGATGACAGGGGCTGAAGGGAGGAGAGAATGGGGAGCTACTGTGTAATATGTGTGGACTTCACAAGATGAAAGGAGTTATAGGGATGAATGGTGATGATCGCTGCACAATACGAGTGTATCTTATTGTCACTGAACTGTACCTTTAAAAAATGGTTAAAGTGGTAAATTTCATGTTATGCATTTTAACACAATTTTAAAAAACAGAGAAAGAAAAAGAGAGATGGAGAACGATTCCACACATTGTTAAAGAATCTGAAAAGTCACATTGCAAAGAATATGAGTACAAATGAGGAGACACTTAGGATAACTGCAGTCTGGGACTTGGAATAACTGCAATCTTTCTGATAGATGTGAAGCATCTTGGGGCAGAAAGGAGAAAAAAGTCACAGCACTCTCTCTTAACCTAAGGAGTCAACACATGGACATTTCCCCAACTCCCCTCCCTTCACCAGGCCTCTGCTTACATAATAAGGACAAGAAAAGGGTGGAGATAAGGAAATAGGAGTTTATGAGGCGCTGTGTTGGCAATGACTGGGAACAGTAATATAGATTCAGAGCTCATAGAAAGTGGATCCAATTTTGGCGTTTTGTTTTAAACAATGTATTTCATTAGCATTCTTTGGACTCTATAGAATATAGTTGCCAATTTTGAGGCAAAGGAAATACTCCCACTCCGTATCCTATTATTATAGTTTTATCATATCATTTAATCTGATTGGATAGATAGAATTATAATTTATCTTTATTTATCACATAGACTTTTGGAAGGGTTAAGGACCAGAACTCAAAGGACACACAGCTGGGAAGTGGCTGAGGTCACAATCAAGTCTTCTAATTCCAAGACAGTGGCTCCGTAATTTCTACATTCTACTTGAAGGGTTTGAGATTGGCAGTCAAATTGGGAGGAGGAACTAGCATAGTTTTCTGAAAGCTGATTTGCATTGCACTTAACATAAGATTAAAAAAAAAAACAACCCTCAACTGTCCAACTAAAGCATGGGTGGAGGAGTTGGTGAAAATTACGAAGAGAGTTAACCTCCCCCTATCAGGCTAATACTTGGTAATGCCTTTGCAACAAACCTAGTGCTTTTCCCACTACACAGCTTATCCTCCTGTAGCGGGTGACACTGTGCCCTCTAAAAAGATATGTTGATGTCTTAACCCTTGGAACCTGTAAATGTGAACTCATTTGGATATAAAATCTTTACAGATGTAATCAAGTTAAGATGAGGTCATACTAGATAAGGGTGGACACCAATCCAAAATCTGGTGTTCTTATAAGAAGAGGAAAATTTTCACACAGAGAGACACACAAGGACATGTGGCAACAGAGGAAGAGATAGGAGTGATGCTTCTACAAGACGAGGAATGCCAAGGATTGCCCACAAACGCCAGAAGCTAGGAAGATGCCAGAAAGTATCACTCTCTAGACTTCAGAAGGAGCAGCTGACACCTTGATTTCAGATGTGTAGCTTCCAGAACTGTGAGACAATACATTTCTGTTGTTTTAAGTCACACAGTTTGTCATAATTTGTTCTAGCAGCCTTAGGGAATACCTTTCAACTTCTTCCATGTTTTTATAAATTCCTTCACCATACATGCTCTAGTGCACACCTCATATAATCTAATGAAGAGAAAAAGAGTCACAAACAAGTCACCTTTTCATATTCTCAGAATGAAGAAGGTAGGAATCAGAAGGAACAGAAAGCCTTTGCTTTAGAATATTGTTTTTTCTCTCCAATTCTCACAAGGGCAACCCTCCCTCCTCCTCTTGAAGCTAATCTCAAAGCTTCCAGTGCAATTTTATTTGACCTTTACTCAAAGACCACCTCTACCAGGCAACTGACTTTGTTTTATCCCCTTGGGCTGTTGCGAAGGCAGCTTTCCCCGAGTTCCTTTCATTGTTCTGCTTGGGAATCTAAAACGTGTTCATCCTAAAAAGAAACCAAACTGAAAGTGCCAAGCAGGGCAATCACAAAATATATTTCATACACTTCTGAGAATAAATATGCAGGGAAGAAAAAAGAAGAGAAGAGAATAGTCTGTTTATATGAAAACTGTGTTTTTTTCATGCTAAGTACTACATTTACAGATCCAATTCATCATACACACCAATAAAGTGGAAGTGAAGCATGTTTCCTCCACACATTGTCTGACACAGAAAGTGAGTATTTTATTGGCATTGGGTAATTTAAACTCACATAGTGGTGTCTGGAGTCTATTAGCAGCATACCATGCAAAGACTAAATTGTTCGACAATTTGTGTACCAGAGAGAAGCAGTCCAAAATAATTCAGGAAAGAAGCAAGAGCAAAAAGTGTGGGGAAGTTGCTTTATGTCAGACAAATAGAGCTGTCATTAAGATGGTATTGATAAAACCCAAGAAACCTGGTGCTCAGTTTGCTAGATAATAGTTTATATGGCAGAGTTGCAGGGAACTCTGGAAAGACTGATCTAATCACATATATAGAACTGATACCTCCTCGGGTAGTCTGTCAGATTCATTCTTCCTATATTTCTCCATCTCTCTTATAACAGCATATGAAGGGACATACACATACACACAGAAACACAGAAACGTATATACTTATTGCAATGAAATAAGAGTGCATTTTGATTGAAAGCATTGGCTCTGGAGTTATACTTCCTGGATTTGAATCCCCAGTTTTCCATACACTGCTATGGAAACTTTATGTGTAAAATAGAGATTATATAGATTATATTTCGTATGTACTATTGTGAAGCATTAAATAGAATAATGCGTGCAAAATGCAGCCTAAAACACAGAGTAAGTGGTCAATAAATGTCAGATATCACCATCATCATCACTATTATTATATATGTGCATATGCACATTGTCAATGTATGTCAGTGTAATTAGAAGCATCTATAGGTTAGCATATAATCTTAAGGGTTTATAAGTTTAAGACAGGTTTGGAATTTTGGAAAATTATATGAATTTTTTCCCATAAAACACCAAAAGTCCAGTGAGGGTGTGGAGCAATGGGAGTTCTGATTCATCGTTGTGGGAATACAAAATGGTATAGCCACTTTGGAAGACAGTTTGACAGTTTGTTACCAAACTAGACATACTCTTACCATCTAGTCCAGTAGTTGTGCTCCTTTATATTTACAAAGAGAGTTGAAAACTTTATTATCACAAAAGCCTGCACCTGGATGTTTATAACAGCTTTATTCACAATTGCCAAAACTTGAAAGCAATGAAGATGTGCTTCAGTAGGTGAATGGGTAAATAAACTGTGGTACATCCAAATAATGGAATATTATTCAGTAGAAAAAAGAAATAAGCTATCCACACATGAAAAGACATGCAGGAGACTTAAAAGCATATTACTGAGTAAAAGAAGCCAACCTGAAAAGGCTACATACCTTATGATTCCAACTATCTGACATTCTGGAAAAGGCAAAACCATCGAAACAGTAAAAATATTGGTGTTTGCCCAGGAGAAGGTGAACGGGATAAATGGTCACAGTGCAGAAGGTTTTTATGACAGTAAAACTATACTGTATGATATTGTAATGATGGGTATATGTCATTATATATTTGTCTAAATCCTTAAAATGTGTGACACTAAGAGTGGGACACATTTTAAGGGTTTCGCTGTGAATTTTGGGTGATTACAATGTGTCAATATTAGTTTATCAATCCTAACAAACATCTGGGAGGCTATGCATGTGTGGGAGCAAAGAGTGGGTGGGAAATCTCTGTATTTTCCATTAACTTTTGCTGTGAATATGAGTTTCTCTAAAAAATAAAGTCTTGAAATATATATGTATGGGGTGGGAGAAAAGTAGTTTTACAGTAGTTCACATGGAAAACAATACAATAATTAATAAATACCAATATAAGAGTAAACTGTGTTTTGCATACTCACAACTGTAAACTTACTTTTGCCCCACCCTGTATATTATGAAATAAAATTCAAAAATGTCTGAGCCCAAACTTAATCAAATAACCAATTAAATAGTAGAGGCATTCTGCTTAGTATTGACACATCTTGTCACCTGATCAACATACAGCAAAGAGCATTGTCTTATGTGCCCATTCACGGATAATTTTATTCACACTACAATGGACAGAGTAACATGTTAAAGGCAAAAAGTCACTAAAGCCAAGATACAGAGGGAAAGTAACAATTATGTCATTTTTTTCTGGCTCACCACGTGGTAACACAGAGCACACTAGACCTGAAACAAATCCCAGCACCTACTCCGTGACCTGCAGTAGGAGCATTGGACTTGTTGGAGCCTCAAAGGACTGGCTGATTTTCACATTAACTATAAGCAATGATTTGTGTGATATCAAGTGAGTAACTGTATGTTAAAGTGCTTTCTAAGACTCAGCAAACCTAGAAAATAATAATATCATTTATTATTAAACTCATTGTCAGAGATCACCTTAATATGAGGTTAAACATAAATAAAACTAAGAGTGCCCATTTAGAGTGATGGACTCTCCACTCTAGCCTGTGGAAGGCCAGTGAAGAAATGTCAAGAAGTGAGATGATCAAAATGGTGTTTCAGTGGGTTGTTGTTGCTGCCGTGTATGGCTTTATTTTTATTGGGCCAAGGTTTTCTTTTTGCAAGTAGAAGGGATAGCAAATAAAGCCATATAGAATGTTTTTGCTCCTTAGAATTGCCTACAGAAAATATATGTTAAAAAACAACCTCTGACATTTTTAAACATGGTTTCCTAGCTATTAGCCAGTCTTACAGTGCCAAAAATGAAGATCGGTACAAGATGATTTTTAAAACCTATCAGAAGTGAATTTTTTCACCTATGAATGTGTGGCTGTGTTTTTAAAAAGTGTATCTTTTTTGCTAATATAAGAGCACTGCATTTGCCTTCTATCATAGCTCCTACCTGTGTAGTACACATCTGATTATAGTTTAAAATATTTGCTGCCCCTACCTATGGATTGATTGGAGATTATAATTAACTGTGTCTCTATGATTTTCTTTCTTTGACAAATAAAATGTGAATGAATGAGACATGTCACTTCCAAATAGAAGCTATAAAACCCTTCACATAATTCTACCATCTTTGCTTTTTGACTTCCAAGGGGAAATGAAATAAGAAAAGTTTCCATACTCCTGGGGGTGGGGAGGAACTGTTCTGAAGCCATGGAAACAGGTAAACAGCAAAATTCTATAAATCTAATCAATCAATGGCAGTTCCATTGCTGTAGTAATAATCTCAACTGCTCAGGAACACCAGCCCATCAGTGACAGAATTTTGCCTCTAAAAGTCATCCACTAGGGAATGGTCTTGTAAAAGTAGCATTCTCTGAATGTCAATTTTCAGGAAGCATTCTCACGGTGGTACCTATGCTTCCATAGCTGATGTCAGCACACTCCGATCCTGAAAGTCACCCAATCCCAAAATCCCATCCTTCCCAGATGCTCTAAAAAAATTTTCTGCTTTGCTCAGAGAATGTATGCCTAAGTGAGCTTTCCCTCACTTAAATAGGCAATAAATTCTATGTTAAAATTTTTATTTCATATACAGAGCAATGGTCTTACCTTTTGATGGATGAAATGTTTAAGAAATGATCAGAGAGGGGCTACTCTGTCAGTTTCAGTCCCCCAATGAAGAGAATATGGAGCAGAGCCATGGTCTACCCATATTGGACATATATCATGAGTGAGCTGTTATTTGTGTAAGCCACCGAAATATTCAGGTAGTTTGTAAACACAGAGTAACTTAGACTAAGCTGACTTATATAGCCCATAAGTGTAAGTCATGGCTATGGGAAATAACACAAAGAAGGCAGGCAGTTATAATTTACCTCTCACACTCCATGAAAAATGGGTTTTCCTATTATGGTGTCAGATTCCTCTTCCCCCATCTAATATAATCAATATAGTACCCACATTTCATGCTACATTTATTTTGAAACATTTATTTCATTATTTCATTAGAACATTATTTTTCTAACAAATATATGATTTTAAGAGATTTCTCCTTTGCAGTAAGAGTTGGCCAAAACAATAACAATGTGAGTAATATAAAGATATGTTAACAAAAGAAATAGCATACTTCATAATACTTTATCTGGCCATATATTTTCAATTCTTAAGCAATTTCCTTCATTCTGTATTTGGTTTTAAAATGAAAACAAATAAGGAAATTAAAGTTGTCTTTAAAACATGTTCAAGTTGACTAAAATGTATCTATTGCAAAAGGAAATATCATGTTTATGTTTGTGTCTCATTTGATATATAATTATTTTCAAATTTTGGTTCTATCTCATGGCATTCATTTTGAAGGACAATTAATCAAAATTCAGTTATCATGGAAACCCATTGAGTCATTTAACAAATATATGATGAGAACACATTATATGTAAAGTACAGCATTAACTGCTGTTAGTTTTTCAAAATAAGATACAGAACTTACCTTCAGGTCTGTTGAAGTAAAAATGAAAAAGAGAAACTTTAGTCTAATCATAATAAAATGTGAACCTAATAAATGTCATCAGGGAGATACAGATAAAATGTTATTTAAGATCTTAAGGAAGAGAAATCACAATGAGAAAAGTCAAAGAAAGGCGATGGAGCAGGTGCGTTTAAACTGGGCCTTGAACTACAGGTAGGAGATACACATGAGCGCCTGACTGGACCCACGGAAGCAAGGTGGGATCCCCCAGCTCTTCCATTTTGCCCTGACCTGGCCAGCAAAGCTCTTCTCCCCCCATCACAGGACTCCTCATTCTTCTGAAGCGTATCATCAAAACCCTCTGAGATTTGTCAGGAGGAAACAGGCAGGTTATGTTTTTAGGACATGCTCTCAAGTTTCTCCCACGCACTTAGGCAGCATAACCCAACTACTTCTTCTAACAAATCTCAATGAAGTAGAGATTCCAAAGCATACTGGTCATTGGACATTGATTCTGGGTCTATACGTTTCTATGAATCGTTGGCCTATAAAGGCCCACTCTTTTCAATGCCTTTTGTCAGAATCTTTCTCAAAGTAGACTACCTTTTTACATTTTGTTTTTTTTCTATATGGGTCAGGGCTTTAATCCAAAGCACTGAACTGCAACCAGGAATTAATAGTGGTGAAAATTGTTAGTTAACTAGATTTGATGAAGCAGCCAACTGAAAAGGCTTGATTATAATCCTCATAATTCAGTAGGAAAAATTCATTAGTCAACATTTTCCCTGACACTCCCTTCCTATTAATAGTCAAAGCACAGTTCTACAGGCTTCTCCTACAATTACTTTTCTTGCTTTCAAAATTCTGGGATGGAGGGATTAAAAGAAAAGCACATCCTTTACCCCATATGTCACCTACCAAAGTGGATAACAACACTATTTGGGAAAATACCCTGAAGTCATGATGAAATGAATAGAAGAGCAAAAGCCCCCTGGACCTATAATTTGTTCTGTAAAGCAAAGTCAGTCCTTCAGAAAAAAGTAAAAAAACCTTTTACTTAAAATCATTAAGCAATATTAAAAGGCAATGCACCATCTAGGATACACAGGAATATAGTACACATGTCATTTACATTCAGTTGAGCATAAATCATTTCTTTTTATCAGATGAATAGAATCAGAGCACTATGTACTTTTAAAAAACACTGACTTAACTCTCAAGAATGGCTCTATAAAGGAATGCTTATTAAATTCTTCAGAATAAAAAAATAGGCCCAAGTATGAGGTCTTCATTCTACAGACATTCTTCAAGCCTCTGACTTAATGAAGTTAATATCATTGCCATCATTATTACTTAAAATAAGTGGAATAATGGCCATTTTCTGGGAAAAACAATAAATTAACTGAGAGATCCCATGAACATAAATGAAGCTGAAGTCTCAATGTTTTAAAAGAATTTTTTTTACATTCCCTGGCTAAAAAAAAAAAACCTCATTGTAATCAGCAACCACTTTCCAAAAAGAGATAAAGTCAGCCTCTCAATTCTCCACATCAGCTTTACTAATGGGCCAAAATAGCAGAAAAAAATACTGCATAATGATTCAAAACACCTTGTCAATAGGCTCAGATACATTATTAGTTGACATGAGGTCACTTTCCATTCCTCGGTTTCTTCATCTGAAAAAAAAAATCAAATCCCATCCTAGAATTTTTCAAGCACCAAATTCAATAATACATGTAGAAGCTCCCTGTAAACTGTAAAATGTATGAGGTCACTATTACTGCATTTCTATAAAATCTGTATGAACTTGAGTTCTTGTACATGTGGCCCAACAGTTGACAGTGGCCCCATGGATATTTACTTCTAGACCATCTTGACATTGACTTTCCTGGTACAGCTAGATATGTCCCTACCCTCTCTGCTTCCCATCCTTCTGCTTGTAAAACTCAATTGATCCCCACTGGTCAATAATATCTGTGAAACACATAAATGTTTCAAAAATTCTCTAAGAGATTCAGAGCAAAGAGCAGACTGCAAATTCAAAGTGGTAGTAAGATTTTCATGACACTGAAGTATTAGCACATCTCTCTGGAATTTGTAGGGCTTTTCTGTCCACAGGAAACAAGCAGAAGAAATTGGATATGGGTTCTTGGGTCTGTGAGAGCAGTTCCAAACAGCCAGCTATGCACAGGCTGTGGCCAAAGCCAGATACAGAGCCTCAGAATTCTATTATGAGATTGTTGAATGAGGATGTTTTTCCTAAATGAATAAATTATCTCTGACTTCCTGGCTGTTTTGAAACTAGACATGACACTCAACTTGGGTAAGCAATTACTAAAAAACTGACAATCAGCACCAACAAAAAAATTCAGAATGTTCCCTTTTACAGCTCAGTACACTTAACTGTAGTGAGCAGAGAAACTAATCTATGTTGCAATTAGTTCCCAGTGACTCCAGCAAGCTTCCACGGATTAATCAAATTCTGGCTTTTAGGGGGAAGGATTTACTTAAAATCAAATTGATCTGTTGTTCTCATATTATCACTGGTAAATCTATATTTACTCTGCTTTAGGGCTTCTGAAGAGTAATAAATTGTCACCACTCCTGCAGTCTGCCTGAGTCTCAAGTCACACTTGAAATGAGTTTAATATTTAGAGCCCCTTTCAAAAGTACTGTTGCTTGCAGACACTCAGTCGTAAACTTTCCAACAACAACAAAAAACACTGGTAGAGGCAAGATGTCATGAAGGCTGAGTTGAGTTGTAAATTTTCTTCCAGACTTTTGGGGACACAGAAGTCAGTTTCACCAAACAAAAGCAAAATTGAAATGAAAAGAGGGTGAAAGCTGAGTGGTGTGTGTGTGTGTGTGTGTGTGTGTGTGTGTGTGTTGGGGGGTAGGGGAGCATCTAATTGCTTTCTGAAGTAATATTTTAATCCACTATCATTCCCATTTTTTCTAGGCTCTGTCTTTTCTTGCCTTTGATGAATACTGACAACCACCTTCTTCATTCAAAATACAGTCTGTGTTAAAAGCATGCACATTTTTCAGTCTCCTTATCATCTCCAGGGGTTGCTATTCTTTGCCTCTCCCAGGACAAATGTTCTGATAAATCTCAAGGCTCTGATGTTTAAATACAGATTGCTACATTTAAAGAGCATCAGTGTGGCTCTTCCTACCACCAAGAGAACTGGCCTGCCAATTTGACACATCAAATGAGCCTGTTGGACTATAAGGGGTTAACCCAGTCTGACAACCAAGCCAGAAAAAAAGGAGTTGACTCCCAGATGCCACTGCTAGCAAAATTAATCCTGGAGCTTAGCATCTGGATGCTTCACCTGCCAGGCAGGCCCCAGTAGGTCTTTTTCATCACTGGGCCAGATTAAAAGAAAATGATGAGCAGAAATGGTTCTGCACTACCAGTGACAAGAAGGAAAAAATGTCCCATTGAGAACACACCTCCTGATTGCCTCCAGGTACTAATGTCCTGAAAAAGTAGATGGCAGCCCTGTGTTATGGCCAAATATCACCTGAGCTGTCTGGCTGCTGGAAACAGCCTCAGAAGCCACAGGGTAGGGCAGACTGAACAAGTCCAAGCTACCTTCAGGGTGCCACCTGTCAAGTTCTCACCTGAACAGACAGGGTTTTTAAGTGTGTTCTTTGATTTCAAGCTGCTGGCAACATTTGCCCAGAACCCCACAACCCCTGATTTTTTCCCCTGCCTTGTTTGTTTTGCACTTAACAAAAAATCAAACTTTTCCAAATCTATGTGTGCCCTTGATCTTTTTGTCTGAAATTCTTTCAACTCCAAACTCCTTTTGTCTTCATAGGCATTGTCTTTTTTTATTATTTCAAAAAAATCAAGTATTTTAACATGCTATTTCAAACACTAAAAATGCAATTACATTATTGGGGAATTGGCCAGAGCTGGAAAAACAGTGCGTCCTACCAATCTAGGTGAATGTGATGAGAGAGCAGAGGGCTGGAAAAGCAGGAAGGAGGGCCAGAAGGACAGGCCTGACTTGCAGGGATAGAACCTCAAAGAAATAATGAGGCCCCAGGGGAGGTGGAGCTCTGATGTAGGAAACTGAATCATTTTCCAATGCTTTCATAAGATGTATTTTTCTTTCTACTGCCAGATAAAGGTCTTTGTGGGGTAGAGGGAAGAAAGAAGGAAGAGGGTAAAGGCATTTAATAAAAACAATGGAGGGGAATGGTTCAGTGCCTTGCTTAGGATTCAGGTAAGATTTCCTTCAAAGTATCATGAGCAAGTTAAACAGTAAAAATGCCTGTGAATTAAAGGATAAGCTAGGATGGAGATACGTATTTCCAAGAGCTGTTATTGGGAACCATATTATTTCTATTTAACAAACACAGCTAAAAGTGGGTGGCAAATCAGTGCTTTATAAATTAGATCTCTGCACAGGAAGCCCTATTTTCTAAGTTTATGAGCTAATAGTTTTACAAATGGAATATCTAAACTAATGTAAATTTCTTGAATTTGAGTGTGTCATCTGAAAAATAACTGGCAAGCCAAATTTCAAGTTTCAGATTTGTGTTCTCATAGCAAGATAAAATAATTATTTCTAAATGTGAATGTCAAAATGCATATAACTAGTTGTATTAAGCATGGTTGGTTGAATTTCGACAGAGGTGACTTAAAAAAATCAACATAGGTTATAAGGAAATGACACCCTTTTCAACTTCTTCCTTCCTGCTCATTACTGTATGTGATTCTTTTATTATTTTGAAAACTATAGATCTCAGTATTTTACAGATAAACAAAACTAAATTTAAAGAGGTTGAGAGAGTCATTCAAGATCAGACAGCTAGAGAACGAAATCAACGTTCAAACTTTCTTTGACAATAGTTTCTGTTTCTTATAGGATCAGCTGCACACAGGAAAGTATTGGTACAAGGTTTCAATATTGCAGGGGGCAGAAAAATAAATGAAATAAGAATCCTACTAGTAAGCCATGATTATAGACAAGGTTCTTGAGTTTCTATTTCTTCTTTTGTGAAATAGACAAAATAGTTATAGTACTTCAAGATTTATCACCCTCATCATATTCCACAATGAAATACTCTTGAAAATTCAAAAAGTGATGCAAAGTTTTATTCCCATTAGGAACTAGAAATAATTAATGACTCAAAGAGTAACTGCAACTAAAGGTCAGGGGCAAGTGGTATGTAGGGGATGTGCATACTGCTGTAGCCATATGAGTTGACAAAATATTGAAATAATTCTCAGCTGCTTGATTAATTGTCCTTGTGTATCTTATTCCTCTCCTGGGATCTACCAGGACTCCTCATGAGTAAGAAACTAAAGGATTAACATTGGTAGGCTCATGCTAAGGCCAGTACCAGCCTTACTAGTACTTGACCTTTGTTTCTGCCTCATTGGAGATATTTCTGACCAATGAGAGAAGGCTCTGGCTCTGTGCTTTCAGCTTACTCTCTGGTATATCCAGAGTCATGTTGCCAACATCTGCATATGTCCCTGTGATCAATGCCCATATGAAAGTAGCACTGCTCTTCCTACTCACTGCAAGATAATAATTCCTAGAAATATAAAAATGTGGATGGGATGGGAAGGTTATCAAAATGTAATGCTTGACCTCTAGGGATTCTAATGCAGATGTATCAAAGTCCAAGCTTGTAAGATCTGTGAGCTGTGAGAAGATTGTTGAGTATTTATTCATTGTTTTTGGCAAAGGAGGAACTAAAGATTGCTTCAATTACCTGGGAATTTATTCCCCAACTCACAGCAATGTCATGCAGTTGGACCCCTATTTGGAGGGAAATAGACCCCTCCAAACCAGCTGAACCATATTACAGATAGGACATCTAAACACCAGGAATTTTAGAGACTCTAAACACCAACACTTGCCTCTGGTTTCAAATCCAAGACAGCTCCAGCAGCTGTCAACTGGACAGTGAGGCTAACCCTAGAGAAACAGCCGATACTGTTTGCAGGCAAACACCATGCTCATTCAGGAAAAGAAAACAACAAAGCCAACCAAAATCAAGCATGGTACTTAGGAAAACAGTCTGCGTTTTAAAAAAGGGAGAAGCCGTAACTACCAAAAATATAAAAGAAAAGCATATTTTTGAAAAGACATCTATTATAAGAAATGGTAAAATAATAGAATTTTTTGCAGGAATATAATTCTTACTCCCAATAAAATTGAAAAAAAATGGGCTCTATGAAATAATATGTTAACATTTAGATAGAAAGGGAACCGCCTGGATGAGGGAGCTAGATTTTTTTTTTCCAAATAGAAACACTGTAATAATATAAAATTGTAATAAAATTAAATTATTCATTCAATATGTCTTTATTAAGAGCATGGCAATCTCAAGATAAAAAGATGAGCAAGATATCAGAAGCAATATTACAGAAAATTAAATCAGTCCAACAGGCAATAAGCTTAAGAAGCACTTCAAGAGGCAGCTAGTTCACAAGTTGGCCCTCATACACAGAAGGCAAAGAGAGGCTGAGAAAAGAAGCAGGCCACTCCAAATTGGCAGGTGGCAGTTTTAACAAACAAGGGAACCTACAAGGCTTGCCTTGGGTGACCATGAGATGAGTAGATCTGTGCATCAGCCTGCCAGAATCTGCGGAGTGTATACAGAGCCCTTACCTGAATTCGGTCACATATCAGTTCAGACGGTCCCAATACCATGTTGCTCTCACAAGGCTGCATCCTTTTTGAAAATGGCTCCCACTTTGGGAGCAGCAGGGAGAGCGTGCATTCATTCCAAGGATGGGGTGGCGGGGGCGGGGGCGGGGGGGGGGGGTCGGTCAGGGCCCTCAGCTACCCAGACTCAGCTCTCTGGTCAACTAACAGTCAGGCCCTCTTATGACCATCTCCAACAGGAAGACAAGGAAAGAAAAAGTATAGAACTAAAATGGAGAACAGAAAATAAAGATATAATAAATGGACAATTGATTTCCTGAAGAAAAATACCCAACATAACAATTATGACAGAATAAATAATTAATGATATATAAGAGTAAACCTTTCCTGATGAAGTAAAGTGTTCTTAAATTTTCCCAATAGAGTCAAACATTCCTAATCTTTACCTAAGTTATATAAGGGGACCTAGGCAACAGCTCAAGAAAGACCTGAGGTCTTAGACCAAAAGGGTTTACCTTTATTCCATCACATTCTAGTGAGGTTGTGAACTTCGAAAAAACAGAGCAAATCATGCATCCCTGAGGCTGAGGCCAGGACACACAGGATTTAACCCTCTCAGAAGAAAACCTCTGAAGCTGGCCTTGGACTTCTCTACAGCATTAAAAGCCATGTGAAAAAAGGTAAAACAAAACAAAACGACTTAAAGACATTTTGAAAAAGAAAATGACTACTACCAAACCCTGTGCTCTGCTAAATTATCATTCAAGTAATGACAGGAGAAAATTATTCTTAGTAATGCACAAGCTCACAAAGGATATCTCCCAGAGCTCTTCCTGCAAATGTTAACTGTTCAAAAGATCAATCAAAAAGAGAGCCAAGAAATGAGTCTGTGGCATTAAAGGAGGCATGGAAGGCACCAAGCTCACTTAAATGTGATCATTGTAAAACAGTATGAAAATATAAAAATTATTTAGAAAGAATAACTACTTAATGTTAATGCACAGTATTTTGATAATATCCATTCATTCAGAAATCCCTCATCACATGAGAAGACCTATGAAGGTGGAGGGGTGAGAAAAGCAGGCACCTGGTGTAGCAGGGTGTGGGCAACAGTTTCTGGTTCATTCATGACACTAATCATCAACAAAATGTATATTCAAACTGGCTATTTTTAAAATTTAAAGGTAACTTCTAAAATACTGTTTTCAGGATTTTTTCTCTCCAAATCATTAAGTAAAAAAAGTTAAAATGAACACATGGCACATGACAAAAAGGACAAGACAATTGTAAAAGAAGCAAAACATACAAACAACAAAATACAGAAATTTCCAAACATAATGACAAAATCTAACATAACATTTATAACTATAAACACTCTGCTAAAGATAACTCTTAGACTTAGCTACAAAACAAAACCTAGTGATATTAGGCCTTCCTAAAACAAAACAACAAAGAAATACTAAAAGTAATATTTAGACAAATGCAGCAGGTAGGCCCAAGGAAAAGGAAACAACCACATAGATTATATTAATAACACAAAAGTAGCCTTCAAATAATTAAAATATGCACGATCTTATTTTTGTATGAAGATACAATATATAATAATGATAAGGGAGTCATAAACAATTATACTTTATAATTTAAAATATATTAAGAAAACAGTGTTCAAAATACAATGAAAAATAAATAGAAACACAATAGAAGGTAGAGATTTAATACAATATTAATATGCTTTAACAAGTAAATAACATTAAAATGATTAAAAATCCTAAATATTTAATGTTTATTTAATCTATTTGTATTGAACACTATGTGGAAAACAGAATATACACACATTATTCTCATGCCAATAGAACTTTCACTTTTTCTTTCTTTATCTTTTTTTAATAGAACTTTTGCATAAATAGTTTTTATATGAGCCCATTGAAGAATACAAACTTAATCAAAACCTCCAGAATTCCATGGTGCACAGTCTTTAAAACCAATACAAAAATATTTAAAAACCCACAAAGTAATATTAAAATGTTAAGCAAAATACAATATAATAAGCAAAATACAAACTGTTTGAAAAATGTATTAACCTCATAAATAGCATACATAAAAAATAAATATAACAAAAAAATTAAAGTGACATCAGTGATAAAACTGTATATCAAACACTTGAGAAATAGCCAAAGTTACTCAGAAAACTTTTTTAAAACTTATTTCTTTTTTTTTTTATCTATTTTTAAAGGGAAGGAGAAAGAGGGGGAGAGAAACATGGATTGGTTGCCTCTTGTATTTTACCAGACCAGGGACAGAACCAGAAACCGAAGTATGTATGTTGACTTGGAATCGAACCCTGCAACCTTTCGCTTTGTAGGAGGGATGGCACCCAACCAACTGAGCCACACCAATAAGGGATGAAAACTATTCTTCTTAATATTTAATGTTTTTGCTAAAAGAAGGAAAGAGGAAAAGAGAAAAAAATTCACTAAATCTTAATTCCATAAATTGGAAAGGAAACACAACTAAGCAACTTCATGAAAAGCAGAAGAAACAAATGTTTTTTTTTTAATTCAGAAGTCAGCAATTTAAGGAAAAAGTTAAAAAATAGAATCAATTAATCCAAGAATTAGTTCTTTGAAAATTAATGAATCAAAGTAACTTTTCAAAAAATTGTTTCAAATAAAATTCTAATACACAAATTTAGAATGAGAAAGTGTATATAGTATAATACAGATATAATTAAAAAATGATACCACGCATCAAAGCTTATGTTACAGTTCTGAAAATATCAGTGAAAGATACATTTATTTCTAATAATATAATTGGCCCTGAGGATGTAGAAATTATGAAAGAATTTCAAAGTTAATTAGTGAATCATTCAGCAAAAAATGTACCATATTAAAATAACAAGATATCACACTATATGAACCCCTGTGGAAAATAAAAATACATGATTAGCTCACCAGTTTATTTAAAATTTTTTGCATAGTCTCAATACCTAAATATAAAAATAGGCAAAATAGGAATTGAGGCCAACTTCACATAGACATACACATATGAAATTTTAAGTAAAATCTTACAATATCTATCACAGCATTGTACTTTAAAAATTGTTCACCATAATTTCAAGATCTATTTTTGTGATACATTAAAAGCTTATTATATATTAAAAAACCTATTAAGAAATTAAATAATTAAACACAAAATATAGTTGTCAAAAAAGTTACCTCAATACATAATAAAAGAAATTTTAAAAATTCTACATATATCCCAACACAGGAACAAAAATTCCCTCCTCAAAAAAGTTTCCAGATCCAGGAAATCTCCATAAGATCTCAACAAAAAATTTACAAGACTCTGATACAAATTTGCTAAGTTGCATCATTGTAAATATGGCTGCATTTTAAATTGAGACCCAGATAGCAGGATACAAAATTAATATTTAGAAGTCAGTTGCATTTTTATGTGCCAATAATGAACAGAAAGCAAATAAAGAAAACACTCTCACTCACATTGCTTCAAAAAGAATAAAATGACTATGAAAAAACCTAACCAAGGATGTAAAAAACCTGTACTCAACAAATTATAAGACACTGAACAAAGAAATAGAAGATACAAATAAGTGGAAGCACATACCATATTCATGGACAGGAAGAATTAACATCATTAAAATGCCCATACTACCCAAAGTAATAGATTAAATGCAATTTGTATCAAGATTCCAATGATGTATTTCACAGAACTAGAACAAATATTTCAAAAATTTATATAGAACCACAAAAGACCCCTCATAGCAACAGCAATCCTGAGAAGAAGAACAAAGTTGGCGGAATCATGCTAGCTAATATCAAACTATACTCCAAGGCCATAATAATCAAACCAACTTGGTACTGGAATAAAAACAGACACATGATTCAATGGAACAGAATAGAGAGTCCAGAAATAAACCCACAACCTTTATAGTCAATTAATATTCAACAGAGGAAACAAGCACACAACATGGGCTGAAGACAGTTTATTCAATAAATGGTATTGGGAAAATTGCACAGATACATGCAGAAAAACAAAACTAGACCATCTTCTTACATCACACAAGAATAAATTCAAAATAGATTAAGACTTAAGTGTTAGAGTTAACACTTAAATGTTAGACCCCAAACCATAAAAATCCTAGAATAAAACATAGGCAGCAAAATCTCAGACATTGATCATAGAGATTTTTTACTGGATATATCTCCGAGGCAAAGGAAACAAAAGAAAAAAATAAACAAATGGCTCTTCATCAAACTAAAAAGTTTCTGTACAGCAAAGGAAATCATCAACAAAATAAAAAGTCAACCCACAGAATGGGAGAACATATTCACAATAATCTGATAAGGGGTTAATATGGAAAATTTATAAAGTACTTAAAAAAACTCAACAACAAAAAAGCAAACAACCCAGTTAAAAAATGGGCAAAGGACTTGAATAGACATTTCTCCGAAGAGGACATACAGATGGCCAATAGACGTGTGAAAATATGCTCAATATCACTAATCATCAGAAAAATGCAAATTAAAACAATAATGAGATATAATCTCACACCTGTCAGAATGACTATCATCAGTAAATCAAGCAACAACAAATACTGGCAAAGATGTGGAGAAAGGGGCACTTTTTGCACTGTTGGTGGGAATTCAGACTGGTGAAGTCACTATGGAAAGCAGAATGGAAATAACTCAAAAAATTCAAAATGAATCTACCTTTTGATCCAGCAACCCCACTTCTGGGAATATAACTGAAGGAACTCAAAACACTAATTCAAAGGAACACAAGCACCCCTATGTTCATTGCAGCATTATTTGCAATCACCAAGATATGGAAACAGCCCAAGTGTCCATCAGTGGATAAATGGATAAAAGAGCTATGGGGCATTTACATAATGGAATTCTACCCATCCGTAAAAAAGAAGAAAATTTTACTCTTTTCAACAGTATGAATGGACCTGGAGAACATTATGCTAAGTGAAATTAGCCAGTCATAGAAAAAGAAATACCATATGATTTCACTCATATGTGGAATCTAATGAACCAACTGAACTAATAAGCAAAACAGAGACAGACTCATAGATAGAGAGCAGGTGGCACTTAGTGGGGGGAGGTAAGGAGGTGGAAGGATTGAGAAAAAGGGTAAAAGGACTCATAGACATGGACAACAGTGTGGTGACTGCTGGTGGGATGGGGAATATAAGGGCATTAAATGGTAATGGGATAATATAATAAAAATTTAAAAAATTAAAAAATTACAATTGGAGAACCACAAGTAACTATAGTTATTTAATTCAATCTAGAATCTTCATCCACATCCATATAAAAATCTATCCTTATAAAAGTTTATTGTGGTAACACTGATTTGCTACCTAACTTCTCCCTTCAAGGAAGAGCTTGAAAGTACTTCTGCCCACATGCTACAAGTACTATCAGCTGACAGCCTTCAAGTCTCAGCTAGTTAGGGATATTCTCAGCTACAGAGAACTGCCTCGCTCAACATCACATCTTTTCTGAGATGGCCCACATTTAATGCAGGAGTGTAAAGTACTGGCCATCAGGACATAACTCAAGACAACTCTGAAGGGCTGCTCTTGCTCTGGAATTCCTTTGGGATCAGCTAAGGCAACCACTGGGACTGTACTGTAGCTCAACCCCTTCCTCAACCAAATTCTGATTTTTCCTTTTATTTCACAGGTGTTACCCCAAAGTACTCCTTAATAAACATCCTGCAAGCTAAATTCCATGTCAGAATCCACTTCCTCAGGAACCCAGCCTATCACATGATAACATGATATTGTTATCCTATTCAGCATCTGGCCCCAATATTTGGGCCATCTCAGGACTGCATATTTATCTTCTGATGAATGAGTAGAGATTCCACTTCTGATGCCCTGCTCTGAGCTTCAGTTTCTCATCTATAAAACAGATTTTTAAACTTTTTTATTCTAAAATGCCATATAAGATTTTCAATGTATGTTAAGAACTTTAATATTCATATACCATTTAGCTAATTTTCTAAACAACACAATAATATAATCACTCAGTAAAAATAGCCATATAGTTTGAGATTGAATCTAGAATAGTTATTTAGGGAGACAAAGAATTGGGAGAGGTAATAAGCATTATCTTCATTCACTTGTCTACCAACTTGTTTATTCATTAAGGCCTTTTTGAGCAACCGCTATGTGCTAGGTATTGTGTGATATGTTCTAAAATCAGAGAGACATGACCCTTACCCTCATGAAGCTCACAATGTATTGAAGAAAATGGGTGCCAAAAATACAATAACACTAATTCACTAAGACAATAACTTCAGCAACAAAATGCAGTGTGTTCTGTTCCACTGTGGAAGAATGTACTCAGCTGAAGCTGAGGGGCACAGTAATTGAAAGGGGTCCAGAGGGAAGAAGTAGTAGACATACACAATCTCAGAAATAAACATGGTGTTTGGAGAGCACAAGTAGTGAAGTGTCTTACAACACAGTCAGGAGCAAAGTCAGAAAGGATTAGGAAGTTGCAGTTTGAGGATCCTGTAGAGCAGTGGCACCTCTGCTTCTTGCAGCTATCTGACCACCCTTTCATGTCCCCAAGATTGTGATTCTCTAGAGGTGTGGCCAGAAATCTGCCAGCCAAGTTGATAGGGTTGATTTGCAGGTGAGGTCTTCTACAAATCACACCTCAAGAAACAGTAGAAGTGCCCATACATCCATATGCCTGGAACAGCCTCATTTTTTACTTGTCAACCCAGCATAATTAGCAAAACTTTCACCACTTACTCTCGGATGTGTCCTTGTTTGATGGATAAATTATTACAGTCAGTCTAATCATACATATGTATCACAAAGGTGCCCCAGGGATCATAGAGAAGGTCAAGGGATAATAGATGATCTAAGAAAGAGAGGCTCTGGTCCCTTCCCCTAATTCAGTTGTATCAGTGTTATGCATTGGGCCTCCTCTGAAGAACAAGTTCTAATAATTAAAAATGAATACAAAAATGGAAAATTATTGAATGGTTTCAACATGTACTGACATGGTCAGATGGATAGATGACTTGATGAAGACAGATCATTTGTTAGCTATGTAGACTATGAAATGGGAGTATGGGCAATCAAAACAAGAAACTGTTCAGCTGTCTAATGGAAGATAGATGGAGGCCCTAATTAATGTAATGAGAGGATGAGAAACATTTGAGAAATTTCAAAATTGTCATGACTTAGTAATCAGTTTTATGAGGGTGGAGTGAAAATGTGGGTAAGTTATAGATGAGTCCCATGAGAATATATATCACTAAAGGAGAGACCTCAGGATACATTATGTGAATGCTCTATATTTTAGAAAGATTAGAAAAATCTTCTACAAAGGGCAAAGAGGATTTAGTAAGAAAGACCAAATCTCTTGCTACATATGCAATAATAAAAGCATTTTATTACATTTATAAAAATGTTCTATTTCATTTAACTTTACTAAACATTTTTAGATTGTCAGACATACCCAAAAAACAAAATTCTAATGATGAGATCCAGAATCATAGACAAGTCAAAATTTACTAGTGTTGTACAATATATGTGTTTAATTATAGTTATAAACCAGATGAATTTGTGATTTGGGAACTGAATATCATAATACTACGCTGAGCATTTTTTTAAAAAATCCCAAATTGGATATAAAAATCAATTTTTACTTAAAAAAGAAAAAACATAAATTACAAGTTTTAAAAATATCGCAAGCAAACCTAGAAAAGAAAAGATAATATATTTATTAATTATCTGGTTAGCATATCACTATAGTACTTTCCCTTATAATTGGCTATATACTCTTTGATCACCTTTTCATAAAACAAGATTTTATATCATTTTCTATCGTAAGGCTTCTCAGGGTTAGTAATCTTGACACTGTTGACATTTTGAGCTGGGTAATTCTTTTTGGGGCGCATGAGGAGGGGAAGGAAGAGACTGGATGTCCTATGCATTGTGGGACTTTTCATGGCATCTCTGACCTCTTCTTACTAGATGCCACTAGCATCTCCCCTGTTGTGACCATCAAAAATGTCTCCAGACATTGTCAAGTGTGTCAAATATTCCCATGGATGGCAAAACCACACCCAGTTGAGAATCACTGTTCTCTAGCTAGAAAAGAAAGATAGCATCTTAGTCTGTTCAGATTGCTATAACAAAATACTATAGACCAGTTTGCTTAAACAACAGAAAGTTATTTTCTCACATTCTGGATGCTGAAAATTCCAAGATCAAGGTTCTGGCAGAACTGTGTTCTGACTTTTCACGTGGTGGGGGGCTAGGGATGGGGCAGTAAGATCTCTGGTGTTGCTTATGAGAATACTAACCCTATGAACCCATTCTTATGACATCATTTTATTCTATGGTCCACTGTAGGCCCTATTCCAATTATAGTCACATTGAGGGTTAGGGCTACAACATGTGGATTTGGGGGAACACAACTCAATCCATAGCAGGTAGGTAGAAAATTGCCTTTTCCTCTAGTATGACTGTTCAAACATTACTTTTTTAGTATTTGCAAAAATTTCTGTAAGCTCCACAACTCTTTGTTAGTAATATGTAAAATATTAACATTGTTTTCATATTTGAGGAAATATCAAATGTCTTTCAAAAGTGGCCTGTAAGATTATAATATATTTCAAGTCTTTTAAACAATTAATTATAATTGCTCTTTGAATTAATGACACTTGTTTAGCAATTTGTCACAAATATCCTCCTTGTAGTGATATATTAAGAGTTTGATACTGTTGTCAATATCAGTCATGTCATTTTAGCAAAAAAATTAATAAGAAATATGCACAGGTCTAGTTGGGCAAGTCTGCGTTAGACAGGGGAAAGAGCATAAGTAATTTCTGTTGCAGAAATGACAAAGAATTTGTTTGGGGAGAGTATAATATATAGGTAGATCAGCAAGGAATGAGAACGTTAGAAAAATACTCTGAATCAGGAGGGGAGGAGAAAACACTGTGAAATGTTGACAAGTTGACATAGTTAATCAAGCTTCAGTTATGGAATCAAAGGCCATAGGTTGATGAACCATTAGGCATATAAAAGATAATATAGTATAGTGTGAAAATCATTAGCATCCTTGTCAGCAAACCTCAGTTCAAACAAAGGTCTTACACAAGAAACCTTTAACTTTGTCAGTTCACGTCCTCTGAGAGGCAACACCAAGATGAAATTAGATGTGCAAGAGATTTACTTAGAGGAATATCTGTGGAAGATAAAGAAGTGGGAAAACAGAAATACAGAGAACCTTTCAAACATGATGAAGATCTGATACCTGTGAAAGGAAAGAGGGAAGAAAGGAGAAGTGGGTGGGAGAAACCTCAGACTGCAGTGCAACTATGAGAAATTCTCAGCTGCATAGCACAGACTGTCCATTCTGTACTGGGAAGGCATGTCCTGCTCCAGAACTCTGGCTGAGCTCAGTCACTGGCTGAGACCAACCCAGGGAGAGGGTCGCATTGGCATCATGTTGTGATGGATGTGAAGATGTGGCAACTGGAGGATATATGCCAACATGTTCCGTTGAAGGGAGAGCTGAGCTGTGCACTTTCAGGGTTGCTCCACTAGCCAAGGCTTACTTATAGAAGTGATTGTCAAATAATCCATCCTAACATACCCAATTAAATGTATCTCACTTTCTTTCTCGCCACATCCAAAAAATATCCTGGCCCATTCTAGTGCCACCAGACATGAGCATAAATAGGACAGAGTGAAAAATAAAGTGAGATGACAATAGTGATTTCCATGGGTTGCAGTTAAAATATCTTACAAAACCATATGTCTATTTATGAACATGTTGTGGGAGCCCCTGCAAGGGTATCGGAAGGGGCCCATGTAAAGGAAGACCCTGAAACTGAAGATTCTTTAACTGTCACAGATCCACCTCTTTCTAGAAGTGGTCATGATTGAGACGTAGTCCAACTCCTAAATCCTAAAAGCTCTCAGCCAACTAAAGCTAGCACAGAATGAGTAGGTCTTTGAAAACAGAAAAGTCATCTCCTCCTAACATACAAAATCAGGAGGGTCACAGACAAGTGGCTCTTTGCATTTGCAGCATTTGTATAAAATCCAGGTTTATGCAGAAAAACTGGTACATCTTTAAGTTTAAAAATCTCTGTTATATAGAATTCTTTTATGTCCCAGATTTCTGGCTACTAGTCTCATGTTTCCCCTAAAAATTAATTTAGAACCTATGAGTGGGCAGGAGGAATTAGGGATTCTCATCAGCTATAAATTATTTATCACCTTATTCCACTCTCTCTTTACTTTCATTGGGATGCTTCCAAATTGATAAAGAAACCTATTTACTGTTAATTGATTACCACTCTAAATTCATTGAGATAGCAGCAGTAACAAGAATCTCAAGTAGTTCAGCTGAGATTAGCTGTATAACCTCACAGGAGAGGAGACAAGATGTGTCTACAGCAGGTTCTCCTCACTGACAGTGGACTTCCAATTTCAAGTGCACAGGCTTCAAAATTCAATGCAGCACTCAGTTTGTGTGAAAGACCAGCTGAAGAGCAGAGCTTCATCTTTGCAGTACAAATTATGGTCAGTGGGAATTAAGTCAGGAAAAAGAATCCTTACTTGTTCCATTACTTGTAAAAACTTACTAAAAATAGATAAAAACTCTTGATAATATATCTGTTGATAACATTGGAAAAGGTTTTCACTTCTATTGAATTCCTCAAGTATAATAAGCACTAAATTTTAAAGCAAATGAAATAAATGCAGCAGAATCTAGTGTTACATGTGAATAAGGAAAAATTCTGCACACACAAAAAAAAATGAGCTCAAAGGAGATGGATTTTATTTCACGATATTTTTTTCCAGGAATGAGTTATTTGTGATATTATCCAGTCAATAGTGAGGTTTTACTGTAGAAATTGCTCTCCCTCAAAATTGGGAGTATTTCTTATCAAATCCAGAGTTAATTATAAGAGAGCCTGAAGTCAACAGTTATAAGAGCAATCAGAAAAAAAATTTAATTAATATACTTAAGGAGGTCGACTCAATCTTCAAGAATGACAAGCTATGCCACAAATATTAACATCAACTTATTAATTCAACAAATACAAATTGAATTCCTAGTTTAAGTCAAGCATTATTCTAAGGGTAAGCAAATTGGAGAAAAAGCTCCTATCCTCATCGATCATACATGCAAGGCAGGATGGAAGGAGTTGTGAGAAAACAATACATATACAATTTTAAGTGAGGATGAATGCTATGGAGAAAAGAGAGCTGAAGTGCAGGGAGAATGTTGCCATTTTATAATGAGTAGTCAAGAAAAACTTTCTGACAAGGTGATATTTTAGCAGAAATGTCAACAAAGTATGGAAATAATCTACTGCCTATTTGGAAGAAGAGAGTTCTATGCAAAAAGAAATAACATGTGCAAAAGATCTGAGATGACAGTGTGTTGGAATCTTTGAGGAATTAAAGGTGGTTGGTGTGGCCAAAGACAAGTGGGTGTGAAGGAAAAGTTGGCCATGATGTCAAAGTTCGAATCAGCAGGGCAAGGGAAGCTGCTGTACAGACTTGATCTTCCATTGTCAATGGGCCTGACTGGCTCCTCTGAAGAGAATTGGAACAGGAGGATAAGAAGGTGTGAGGGGGAGAGACTATCTCAGAGGTTATAGAAAGTATTCTCTGCAGAAGATGTTTTGAGGAGATGAAAGCGAAGGGCGCAACAATTCAAAGACAGAACTGACATACATCTGGATGTCAATTACCAAAGAGAAAGAAGAGTCAAGGATAGATGAAGTTCATATTCTGAAGGTGCCATTTGGTAAAAGGGTAAGATTGTATTGAAGATGGGTAGATTTGAGGCAGGGAAATGAATTGTATTTTGTTCATATCAAAGTTGAGATGACACTTAGATATATGAGTTGTGTGTGTATGTGCCTTTCACTGGTCATATCACTGAGAAAAATTGTTGCTGCTAGTAATGGTTGAGCCATGGATTTTAAAAAATCTGAGGAAGAGATGCTTGGGACACCATGGAAATACTAACTGAAGATTATGGAATCCAAATAACTGAAATGTCACTAGCTAAATGATCTCTAATTGTCGAACAACCTTTCAGAGACTCAGAAGTGTCTCATCTCTAAAATAAAGAAATATGACTAAATTCCAGAAGTAAATGACTCAGCTCATCCAAATTCAAAGAGTAGAAAAAATCCTCCCAAACAACTTCTTTCCCAAACCACAGGCTATAATTCCTTCCAAAAAGATAGAGCACTCCTGTCTTCTCCAAGGAGGGAAAAAAAGTTCTATTGTAGATGACGCCAGTTTTCTCCTTTGGGTATCACTTGTATTAAGGCCCAGGACCTGAAGGTCAGAAAGGCCTTGCTTTTGCAGAGACTACATGTAGTGGAAAAAATGCACCAGGACAAGACCCAGCATGCTCCAATCCTGGCATTTCTGGCAGAAGCTCCATTACCTTGCTCAGATTTCAAAACTCTGCTGGTGTCCTTATTCATAAAAGAAACCAAATAATACTATTCTCATTGAGTTGCTGTGAAGATATAAGAAACAAAGAATTTAATACAATGTAATATGGTGTACAATGTAGTGTGAATTAAACTCTACCATGTGATTTAGAATATATCATAATTGTTATTTGCTTCATTACCAATCTCATCTCCTCTCTCCTCACTCCACAGCTTGAGGGGAGCTGGACGAGAACCAAGTCCTTTGGTGTCAGGATCTCATTAGACAGGTAGCTGAATGAGTGAGAGCTCTAAATGACATGAATTAATTTACACAGTAGGGAGGCCAAAAGAACTACATTTTTAGCATCTACTATATGAAAAGTATTTTGTAAACATTGCTTGAATTAATCTCCATAACAAACATACAGGGTAAATATTTCTATCCTATGCTATAAATAAGGAATCTGAGGCTCTGAAAGGTTAAGTAATTCAAGCAACTCACACAGGATCATGCAACCAGTAATTGTTTCTCAGACATGCTTGATTCCAAAACCTCTTATCACTCCATTACTTTGTCTCCCTTGATGCTGTCCACTGTGCCTCAGTTGCCTAGAACTATTTTTAAACATGATGGTGACACCAAGTCAGCAATCAAGACTAGCCTGGAAACATGGCCTGTCCAGATTTTTGCCTGTCTGTGCCTCTCTGTTCTCTGAGTCCCACCTACCACTGTGCTCTGTCTGTACTTTAGTTTTTATGACCAAAGCCCCTCTTTAAATCAATGTTATTCTTGATCAGTCATCAGGCATGTTGCTAGCCAGCAGCCTGGTACAAATCTAGCCAGCAATCTCATTTGACCACTGTTACTCAACTTTGTAGAAACCTAAGTCATCTTGACATCTTCCTTCTTAGTCACTCCTCACATCCAGTCCATCACCAAATTCTGCTGTTTCTATATCCAAAATATCTCTTAAATCTTCCCACTTCCATCTTCATAATCATTCTCCTCCTCCAGGTCACTGTTCACTCCTCACCAGGATTTCTGCAACAGTCCCCTTATGTACTTCCCATATCTCTATGACCCAACTCCGATCAATTCTCCACATAACAGAGTAAGATTTTTAAAGAAGAAATTAATTATGTGGCCTCCATCTTTCCTTTAAAATAACTTCCAGATCTTCCCACTGAACTGCAAATAAAATCCTTATTCTTTTATTTTTTTTTTTTAGGTAACCTACACTACCCACAAGCCTGCATTACCTGGCTCTCTCTCACCTTCACTCTCCATGCCTCAGTCAAAGTGGCCTCTTTTTTCTGAAATGTCTTACTACTTCTCTTCTTCAGGTGCCCTGCTCCTTCTAATTCTTCCAGTCCCTGCATTGTTACACTCATTTCCATTGCTTTATAGTAGTTAATTTGCAACTGCATATAATTGGCTCCCAAGAGAAAGGAGAAGAGCCTTCCAAGCTCAGGTAAAAGGAAATGCAAGCATGTGCAAGTAAGAAAGAGCTATGTGTGCTTAAGAAACTGAAGGAAAAACCTTTAGAAGACAGCCTTGTGTCTCCTCTCATGACTGCAGACTCCATGGAGGCAGGGCCCTATCTGTCTTCCTCACCAGTTCACCTAGCCTGATATACACAGTGCCTGATACATAGGAGTCACCCAGTACATGTGTAGAACTCAACTTGTCACCTTGGAAATCAATTGCAACAGTCACTCTGGGCATAGTTCTTAGTGGTTTAATTTCTTTTCCTCAACAACACAGAGAATAGGTGGCATTTTTCTCAGAAACTTGTATCTCACTACCTCACATACACAGGGTTATTTATAGTCACTGATGCTTATCTTTGCATAATTTTGTTATCTTGGTTCAGGCTTATCTTTCATTTAATGAATCCATGACCCATTTCTCTTCTTTACAGTGCCCCTCTCCCAGTGTTGTTCTCCATTGGTTGTGGGTTGATCTGAAATGGCATGTGGCCTAATCCTGAATGACATGACACTCACACACACACAAAAAAGATATTTTGGCATTTCTTTGTCTGACTTGCTACCCTGAAAAAGACCATGTGAATATTTTATAAGTATTTACTGATGTTGTGATAAAAAAAATCAGACCTAATAAGCCTCACTTTTTCTTTAATGAAGTTTATTTCTGAAAGCCTACATTTATTCAAACTAAAATTGCTTATACAATGGTTTTTGAATTAATTTTCAAAAATCCCGGGTAAAGACATATTATTAAGTGGTATAATATATTTAGAATTATGCTAAATTAAGAATTAATCCATTATGACTATTAATAAGTTATTATTTTACATATATCTTTAGGGCTGCATAGGAGATATTATTATCCAAGTTTTACAAAAGAGAAAACTTAGGCTCACTGAGAATAAGTAAATTTTTCAATGGCATAGGGCTAGTAAGTGATAGATCTACAACTGTAATCACAAACTGGAGTCAGTTGAATAAATATAGTTTTCAAGATATTGTGTTTATGGGACTCGAAAGTAAGTAATGATATCTAGTTTTTAAAATGATCAGATTCCTCATCTATTGCTTCACTAATGCTGCAGGAAAACAACTCCAATATATCAGTGGCTTATTGCAATGACCATTTGTTACTTCATGGGTCTGTGTGTCAAGTTCAGTTAGGCTGATTTTGTCTGGGTCTCACTTAGATTCTTCTGGGCATCACTGGACTCCAGCCGTGGGTCAGAGTCATGTCTGTTCCACATTTCTTCATCATTCTGAGGCAAGCATTACCTGAGCAGGTGGCAGAAATACAAAAGACTAAACCAAATGGCAACACATTTAAAACTTGTCCTTATTTTCGTATTTCATTGGCAAAAGCAAGTCACATGTCCAGGTCCAATGTCAAACAGGCAAGGAATTACAGTTCATCTAGTAGACTATGTTAAGTTACCTGTGTATATATGGAAAGTTACTCAGTAAAGGACATGAATATATAAACCAGTCATATAAAGAGACTGAAGAATTGGGAACAATAATCCATTCATAGTTCCAGACTTTGAGTTCAAGGAACATTCTTATTAACTGGGATCCAGTTAATAAGAAAATGTAAAAAAATGAATAGATTAGATCAACCCTTTAAATTTATTGACAAGAATGCTTAGTCTAGGATATGCGCTTACATGCAAAATTAAAGGTAAGTATGTACAACCATTTTGAGAATATTATTTTAAAGACTGTATCAAAAATAGGAGCTGGCAGTTTTAAAACTCTCATATCCAAAGAAAAATTATTAGCAAGAGTCATTTTTAAACATGTAATATCAATAGCCATTTATCACTAAAATTTATCACAAGGTGTTAGTTTATTTGTCTCAACAGTAAAAAGATATTAAAGATCAATGCAAAAAATATAAGATTCTATTTAATATGATGGGATAGAAGAAAGCACTCAAATTCATGGTTATAGAGAAATCCAAGAAGAGGCAGAGTAGATGAATGTTATACTCACCTCGTCCTCTGACCAAATTGGAATTACAATTAAAATATAGAGCAATCAAACTGAATAATCAACTGAAGACTAGCTAAACAGAAGCCTTGTAACTAAAGATTTACAGGAGCCATATCAAGACTGGTAGGAAGGGTGGAGATGCAAAAAGTGCTGTCCTGGCTCCCACTGGCAGTCCTCAGACCCAGCACTGGCAATGAGTTTGAACTTGTATCAGTCTGGTGAACATCAGTTACCCCTACCTGGTAACTAACTGAGAATCTGCCTCATGTAACTTAAGTACCACCTGAGGCTCTTTTAGTGACCAAAATTAATAGGGAGCTGACAGACAAAGACAGCTGGAAGCAGATCTTAGATTACCTTGGGACTTTTGTGGTCCTGCCCCCAGGACCAGTGCTGGTGAAAGCTGGCCTTAGTAAGCATCTTGGTCCTTTCCCTACACACTCAACAGAGGAAGCCACAAACTGTGGATCACTTTGTACCTCCAAACATGTTGCCCAGGGCTAGTCACAGGGAATGTCTGATGTAGACCCGCAACAAAGTCCTTCCCAAAAGATCCCATAACAAACACATTCGCAGACCAACTTCAGAAAACATCAGAGCAGAATACAATTAGCTTCACAAGTGGCAGATCAGATCTCAGAAGGCACCAGACCATGCTGAGGCAAATTCCACTTCAGGGTGCCAGCACCTGCACAGCAACTCATACACTAAAGTATGGGTTAATCCTCACAGTCAGTCAGACTGAGGGTCAACTTCATAGACAAACAGGCCAATAGAAATCAAGACACAATCACAATAATAGAACCCACACAACTTCACAAGAGATATTCCTGGAGTACCCTTTAGCTCATGTTATCATCCCATAAGACACATAATACACATGGCCAAGCTACCAAGACTGGAGTCATAGCAGATTTACCTAATACATAGAAACAAACACAAAGAAATAGCCAAAATGGGTAAACAAAGAAATATGCCCCAAATGAAAGAATAGGAGAAGTCTCCAGAAAGAGACCTAAATAAAATGGAGGCAAGCAATTTACTAGATATAATATTCAACTAAATGGTTATGAGGATGTTCAAAGAACTTCGTAAGAACTTCAACAAAGAGACGGCAAGCATTAAAAAAAACATTCAAATATTTTTTTAAAAAAAGGACAGTCCAGAAATTCAGAATAAAATAGGAATAAAGATGTTGGATGAAGCAGATCATAAAATCAGCAATTTGGGGTGGGAAAGGTAGCAGAAAACACCCAATCATAGAAGTAAAAAGAAAAAGATTAAAAATGAAGATTGTCCGCCCTGGCTGGCGTAGCTCAGTGGATTGAGCATGGGCTGAGAACCAAAGTGTCGCAGGTTCGATTCCCAGTCAGGGAACATGCCTGGGTTACAGACCATGACCCCCAGCAACCGCACATTAATGTTTCTCTCTCTCTCTTTCTCCCTCCCTTCCCTCTCTGAAAATAATTAAATAAAATCTTTAAAAAAAATGAAGATTGTTTAAGTGACCTTTGTGATAACATGAAACGTAACAAGATCTGTGTCATAGGGGTACCAGAAGGTTAAGAGAGCAAGGGATCAAGAACCTATTTGAAGAAATATTGACCAAAAATGTCCCCAATGTGGTGAAGGGAAAAGACCTACAAGTCCAGAAAGCACAGAGAGTTGAAAACAAGATGAAACTGAAGAGGCCTGTACCAAGACACAATATACCATATTTTGTCCTGTTTAATGCACACCAATGTTTTCGTGCACATTATACAATAGATTATTATATCCATAGTATGTAATCATTATACCTATGTATAATGCACATCCTTATATTTCCCTCAAAAATTTGGGCAAAAGGTGCACATTATACATGCCATAATATGGTAATTAAAATGACAAAGATAAAGACAAAGACAGAATCTTAAAAACAGTAAGAAAAAGATCATTAGTTACTTAGAAGTTCCAAAAAGACTGTCAGCTAATTTCTCAACAAAAACATTTCAGGGCCAGAAGGGAATGGCATGAAATATTTAAAGTATTTAAAATATTTAAGGACCTACAACCAAGACTACTTTGCCTACAAGGCTATCACTTAAAGTTGAAGGACACCAAGGCCAGCTTTTATTCCTCAAATAATTAAAAATGGATCTGCCTTTTGACTTAGAGATCTCACTTCTGGGGTATATCTGAAGGAACCCCAAACACTAATTCTAAAGAATATAAGCAACCCTATGTTCATTGAAGCATTATTTATAATCACCAAGATATGCAAGCAGCCCAAGTGTTCATCAATAGATAAATGAATAGCCCTGGCTGGTGTGGCTCAGTGGATTGAGCACTGGCCTACAAAACAAAGCATTGCTGGATTGATTCCCAGTCAGGGCACATGATTGGGTTGTGGGCCAGGTCCCCAGTAGGGGGCATGCAAGAGGCAACCACACATTGATGTTTCTCTCCCTGTCTTTCTCCTAACCTTCCCCTCTGTCCAAAAATAAATAAATAAAATCTTTAAAAAATAGATGAGTGGATAAAACAACTATGGGGCATTTACACACCAGAATTCTATTCAGCTGTAAAAAAGAAAATTTTACCCTTTGTACAGTATGAATGAACCTGGAGAATAGTATGCTAAGTGAAATAAGCCACTCAGAGAAAGATAAATACCATATGATTTCATTTATATGTGGAACCTAATGAACAAACTGAATAAGCAGAACAAAAACAGATTCATAGATGGAGAGCAGATGACAACTAGTGGTGGGGGAGCTTAAGCAGTGGAGGGATTAAGGAAAAACAAAAAGACTCATGGACATGGATAACAGTGTGGTGATTGTGGTGGAGAGGGTATAGGGGGACTAAATGGTAATGAAAAATATGCACTAAAGATTAAGTAAAAATATAAAATAAAATTGAAGGACATATAAAGAGACTTCCATACCAGAAAAAGCTACAGGAGTTTGTTACCACCAAACCAGTGCTACAAGAAATGTTAAAGGGTCTTGTTGAAGAAGAAGAAAAAAGATCAAGAAAAAGGAGGAGGAATGGGAGAAAAAAAAAGGAACATAGTTAAAGGAATAAAATGGCAATAAATACATACTTATCAATAATCACTTTAAATATAAAGGGCTTATCAGGGGTGGAGGAGTAAGCAGAGTCTATATTAACTGCCTCCCAGAAAAAATCTAGAATTACAATGAAATTGTAGAGAAAGCATCCTGAATAACGAACTAAACACAAGCTGGACAGAAGCCTTACTATCATGGACAGACAAAAATCCACTTCACCACAACAAGATTGGTAGGGACAGTGGAGATATGAGAGGACTGATTGGGCTCCCACACATGGCAACCGAAGTTCCAGAAGGATATTTCAGTGACCAGTCGGTTTCTTCTGAGAAGTATGGGGTCTAAACCGGAGTCTGGGCTCCCCAGCCTACAGCAACAGAGCCAGAAAGTAACCCAGATAGCATCCAGCTTATTTGAAAAGCAGCAGGTTTTCTGTCTGCCAGGGAGAGATGGCTGGAGATGCAGAGAGCCTCTTAAAGGGCCAAAGCACAAAATTTTGTTTGAGCCACTTATCCTGGGCTCTGGCAGAGGGAGGGCAGACTGGAATAGAGACACTTGAAGAGTCTGGGGTTGGTGGCTCTGGGGAGAGAATTAAAGGAACTGAAACTAGGATCCTTATGCTCAGTCATTCCCTATACTGTAGAAGCCAATTTTTTAGACAGAACACTCCCCTCCCCATGGCATCAGCCTGAGGGGGAAGCAATAGCCCTCAAGAATTGCTGGCAGGAATTACTCTGTCTCAGCAAGTGGAGCTTAAACAGGCTGCTAATTACAGACAGAAGCCACATCACTGATTAGTTTAACAACTAAGGTGGAAAATATAAACAAACAGCCAAAATGGGAAAACAAAGAAATAGACCCCAAATGAAAGTACAAGAGAAATCTGCAGAAGACCTAGAGGCAAGCAATTTAACACACAGAGCGTATAGAGTAACAATAATAAGGATACTCAACAGCATGAAAAAGACATAGAAACCATAAAAAATGACCAGTCAGAAATAAAGAATTTAATAGCTGATATAGATAAGATACTGAAAGCAACAAAGAGTACATAAGAAGAAGCAGGGGACTGAATCAGTGATTTGGAAGAAAAGGTAGAAAAAAGACCCAGGCAGAGCAGCAAAAACAAAAAAGATTTTTTAAAAGAGAGGTGAGCTTAAGAAACATTTTGGATAACATGAAGCATAACAACATCCACATTGTGGGAATACCAGAAGAGAGAGAGAGCAAGGGATTGAGAAACTATTTGAAGAAATAATGATAGAAAAATTGCCCAATCTGGTAAAGGAAAAAGTCACACATGTCCAGGGAGCTCAGAGAATCCCAAACGATATGAGACCCAAAGAGCACTATATCGAGACACATCATAATTAAAATATCAAGGCTTAAAGACAAAAAGAGAATCCTAAAATCTACCAGAGAAAAGCAGAGAGTTACCTACAAGGGAGCACCAATCAGACTAGCATCTGATTACTCAACAGAAACATTTCAGACCAGAAGGGATTGCATGCACTATTCAAGGTGGTAAAAAGCAAGACCTACAACCAAGGCTACTTTACCCACAAGGCTATCAGGAGAAATAAGGAGCTACCCAAATGAGAAAAGCTAAAGGAGTTTGTTAACACCAACCAGTATTACAACAAATGTTAAAGGGCTTGCTTTAAGAAGAAGAAGAGGTAGAAAAAGGGAAAAAAAGAAAAAAAAAACGGAAAACAGTTTAACAATAAAATGGCACTAAATATCTATCTATCTATCAATAATCACCTTAAATGTAAGTGGCTTAAATGCTCCAAACAAAAGACTCAGGGTAGATGAATGAATAAGAAAACAAGACCAATATACATGCTGCCTCCAAGACACTCAACTCAGATGGAAAGATACACACAGAATAAAAGTAAAGGGATGGAGAAAGAGATTCCATGCAAATGAAAAGGAAAAGAAAAGCTGTCGTAGCAGTACTTATATCTGACAGAATAGACTTTAAACCAAAGCTATAGTAAGAGACAAAAAAGGACACTACATAATGATAAAGGGAACAGTCTAACAAGAGGATATAACCCTAGTAAGTATTTACACACCCAACATAGGAACATCTAAATATGTAAAGCAAATCTTGATAGAAATAAAGGAAGAGATCAACAGAAATACAGTCATAGTTGGGGATTGTAACACCCCATTAACATCAATGGATAGACCTTCCAAATAGAAAATCAAAAAGGAGGCAGTGTCCTTGAATATTACACTAGATCAAATGGATTTCCTTTATGTCTTCAGAGCATTTCACCCCAAAGCAGCAGAAAATACATACTTTTCAAGTGCACATGCAATGTTTTCTAGGATAGACCACATGTTAAGGCATAAAACAAGTCTCAATAAATTTAAGAAGATTGAAATTATATCAAACATCTCCTCTGACCACACTGCTATGAAACGAGACATTAATCTCAAGAAGAACACTGGAAAACATACAAAGGCATGAAAGCTAAATAAATGTTATTAAACAATGAATGAGTCAACAATGAGACCAAGGAATAAATCAATAGATACCTTGAAACAAAGGAAAATGAGGAAACAACAATCCAAACTCTGTGGAATACAGGGAAAGCAATTCTAAGAGGGAAATTCATAATATTACAGGCCTATCTCAAAAAAAAAAAAAAAGAAAGAAAGAAAGAAAAAAAAAGCTCCAATAAACAATCTAACTTCATACTTAAAGGAACTTGACAAAGAACAACAAACAAAGCCCAAATTGAGTAAGAGGGAGTAAATAATAAAGATCATAGCAGAAATAAATGATATAGAATCTAAACACACACACACACACACAAATGATCAATGAATCCAATAGCTGGTTCTTTGGAAAAATACACTTAGATTGACAAACTTTTACCCAGACTCATCAAGAAAAAAATGAAAGGACCCAACTAAATAAAGTCAGACATGAAAGAGGAGAAAGAACAACTGACACCAGAGAAATACAAGCACTGCAAGAAAATATTATGAACAATTATATGCCAATAAACTGGATAACCTGGATAAAATGGATAAATTTCTAGAAATATACAATCTTCTCAAATTAAATCAAAAAGAATCAGAGAATCTGAACAGACAGACTACCCCTAGTGAAACTGAAGCAGTAATCAAAAAACTCCCAGACAAAAGCCCAGGACCTGAGGCTTCCCAGGTGAATTTTACCAAACATTCTGAGAAGAGCTAACACCTCTCCTTCTCATGCTATTTCATAAAATTCAATAGGCTGAAAAAATCCCAAATTCATTTTATGAGGCCAGCATTATCCTAATTCTAAAACCAGATAAAGACCATACAAAGAAAAAAATTATAGGCCTATACCCCCATGAATATAGATGTTAAAATCCTCAACAAAATATAAACCAATAAAAAAATATCAAAAGAGAAACTAAGAAAACAATCCCATTTACAATTGAAACAAAAAATAAAATACCTAGGAATAAATTTAACCAAGAATGTAAAAGGCCTGTATTTGGAAAATTATAAGACACTGAAAAAAGAAATCAAGGAGGAAACAAATAAGTGATAGTATATACTGTGTACATGGATAGAAAGAATTAACATCGTTGAAATGTCCATACTACCCAAAGCAATCTATAGATTCAACATAATTCCTACCAAGATGTCAATGGCGTATTCCCAGAACTAAAACAAACATTCTTAAAATTTATAAGGAGCCACAAGAGACCCAGTATAGCCATGGCAATCTTGAGAAAGAACGAAGTTGGAAGAATCATGCTATGTGATATCAAACTCTACTACAAGGCCATAGTAATAAAAACCATGGTTTTGGCACAAGAACATTGAAACAAACAAGATAAAGAGCCCAGAGACAAACCCACACTTTTATGGTCAGTTAATATTTGAATAGGAGGCAAAAAAACATAGAGTTAGGTAAAGATAGACTATTCAATAAATGGTGTTAGGAAAAATTAGAAAGACACATGCAAAATAATGAAACTAGACTACCAAATTACACTATACACAAGAATAAACTCAAAATGTATTAAAGACTTCCAATGTTAGACTCAAAACCATAAAAGTCCTAGAAGAAAACATAGGCAGTAAAATCTCAGAAAATTCTCATAGTAATATTTTTTCTAATATATTTCTTTGGCGAGGGAAACAAAAGAAAAAAATAAACAAATGGGACTACAGCAAACTAAAAAGTTTTCACACAGCAAAGGAAATCATCAGTAAAATAAAAAGACAACTTTCTAATTGGAAGAACATATTCACCAATGATATATGCAAATCAAAATAGAAACAGACTCATAGATACAGAGCACAGACTGACAGTTATCAGAGAAGAGGAGAGCTGGGTGTCTAGGTGGAAAAGGTGAAAGTATTAAGAACAAAAAAAAAAGCAAGAAAAATCCTCACAGACAAACAATGGTTTTGGTGTTCACCAGATGGAAAGGGTTGGGGGGTGGGGGGAGAAGAGACTAAAAGGGGGATAAATGGTGATGGAAACAGACTTGATTTGAAGTGATAAACACAATATGATATACAAATAACTGTTAAAATAAGTTGTCTCAAAAAGAGAATGGCTAGAAAATATCTTGATAAAATTATTGCTGTAGCAGTGTCTCTGAAAAAAAAAAGAAAGCTACAATTTTTAAAAGACAATCAAAGATCTTAGGTACAAATTTTAAATGCTAAAAATGAATTGAAAAAGGAAACACATATACAAAATCACTCAATAAATATCTTAGGCCAAAGATGGTAAAAAGCAAAAATTATAACAGCAAAAATCCCACAAAATAAAAATGTGACTAACACAATTAAATGACATTTCATACCTACTATACAACTAAGCATAAAACAAATAGATAACAAGTGAAAATATTCATCATCACCATTATGTGAACAACATTCCAGACATATTATGCATATACTATCTGTATGAAAGGAAGGAAGGAAGGAAGGAAGGGAGGAAGGAAGAAAGGAAGGAGGGATAGGCAAAAACATAAAGAGAATAATTTTACAAAAGTGGATATATATCAGTAATTCTTTAACAAACAAGTATTAAATTTGCTTTAATTAGCTTTTCTTTTGGAAAGATAATGCAACTAAAGGGAATGCTGAACTACTTAAATTTTTCTTTAACACATAGATATTAGTATTTTAAATATTTAGAAATTAGTTCTCAATTTTTAAGAGTTTGAAATCATTATACTATTTAACAACGTGTATTAACTTTAGAAGTATATACCAATGCCCTACTACAGAAGATAAAGAAATTAGTCTACTTCCAATACTTTCCATCTCCTGAATTTATAAATTGTATTGAATTACACTCTCCTACCCTCACTCCCACTGGCTGAAGCCAGCATGATGACCCTCTTATTATTCATTATGACCCCAAGATCACTCCTGCCTTAGATTCTTTTCACTAACTTCCTCTTCCTGACACATTCTGCCCCCAAATATTTGCCAGGCTGGCATCTTTTTGTCAGTTAAGTCTCTGTTTAAATATCATCTTCTCTGAGAGGCTCCCTGACCACTGATCCTCAAGATACTGAACACACCACCTTGTTTTATTTTCTTTAGCACATGTATCACAAACAGAAACTCCCTCGTTCAGCACTTTATTTTCTGTCTTTCCACACTACCATGCAAATTTCATGACAGCAGAAATGATTTGTTTACCAGTTCTATTCAGGACTGTTACATTTCTTAGGAAATTTGTACTTTTCTCTAAATTGTAGAAGACTTGTCAGATCTCAGCATACTCTCTTATCTCTACCTAGACATCAAGAATTTGAAAGTTATACTTAATATTTTGCAGATTGGGGCTGTTTATCCTCATTGCACTGATGACAGTTTTTACAGAGTTTACCTCTATTTTTCTTGTTGCTATTCCTGGCTTTGATGCATTTTAAAGAAGGAAATTTAACTAAAATCATCCCACATCAATATCATCTATTTGCATTCTGCATACACAGTAAATGTTTTAATTTGTTGTGTAAGACAGGGCTTGAATGGAAAAGATGATGACAGAAGGTAAGCAATGTGAACCACGACCACCATCGTGACTTGCATATGGCTTTGAGCATCTAATAAAGGACAGATCCCCTTCCCCCCACCAAAAATGAATAAGCAGACCTTTACAAGCAGACTTGTAAATGCTGTCCCCTAAACCCCATTCATAGGCTCCTTTGAGAACAATGGATCACACATGAGGGACCCCAAGTAAATGTCAATTTTAGGTCAGATTTCTCCACATTTACATTTTGAACCTCTCTCTCACTATATGCATAATAAAAGTTTAATAATCTAAATTATTCAAGCCAAAATAAATTCCACCCCACCTCACCAGGAATTACCCATCTAATTACATCTATGACAATATGTTAATATTGGTAAAGTATTACGAACAGTATCTGGCATATATTGAGCACTATATGTTTTTGAAAAATACATTAAACAAATAAAATGGTTTTGTAGTAAACTTGACCCTCTTCTCACGTGCTCAAGACAAATAATGTTATATGGAATAATTACTAGTGAAACAAAATATGTGTTCTGGTAACTATATCCCAAATACTTAACACTAGGGGGAAAAAGGCAGGAACTATGCTGACACAGAGCAGAGGGAGATTTTGTGGCTGTAATGTCAAGAAGGAACAACTCAAACAGTTACTATCTAGATGTGTCTAAACCCTTCCCTGGTTCCCAAGAGTATGAGCTTCTGTCTTTCCCAGTCCAGGGTCTCTCATTTCTTTGCTTCTCTATCAAGAATTGAAGGTCATGCATCAGGGATGTAAGGTGAATACAGAATATTAATATAATGAAAGTGAGTAGGAATAGCAATGTGTCAGCAGATATGAAAGCCCTTTTGTACATACAACCTCATTCATCTATTTATATAAAAGTAGTATTCTTCCCATTAATTATATACTTTGTGAGACAGAAACCTTTCAAATTACCACCAGATTTTTCCCAAAGTCGAAGTAATTAGGTGCCCATCTTAAAAATGTGTATGTTTTATTCCTAATTACAATGCACTTAGCATAAGATAAAGGTCATATTGCCAAGGCAACCAGAAGTGGGGTATCCTTCATCAAAGGGGCAACATTAATCAGGAACTTGAACTCCATTTGGTTGGTCTTTCTCATTATTGACTGCTCTCACTTGGATTAAGGTACAGTTGAACCATTTCTCTACTAGTCCTGTCTCTCAATCCACAAAGTCTGGATGACTTGCAAAGATTTGTGCCCCTGACCCACACTTCTTCCTCAGCATCTCTTCACTTTTAAGAAATGTTTAAAATTTTATTCACCACCATACCCCCCACCCACAGATGCCCACTATTAAGTTTCACCTTTTAAAGCAAATTGCTTGGGCCCTGATCAGGGAGCTAAATTGGTTAGAGTGTCATCCTGATACACCAAGCAGCAAATGCATTAATAAGTGGAACAACACATTCCCTCTCTCTCTCTCTCTCTATCTCTATCTCTATCTCTATCTCTATCTCTATCTCTATCTCTCTATCTCTCTCTCTTTCTCTCTCTCAACTTTCCCTTCTCTCTCTCTAAAATAAACAAATAAAAATTTAAAAAACTGATTGTTTCAACTTTTCACTTTGTATGACTGTTATTACAATATGGTGCTCTTGAGGAATAGTGATACTCTATTATAATTCTCATATATTTATAATTTCTTCATAATCTACACAGTGACATCCCCTAGCCTAATACTATTGCTGGATACAGAAGCACATATTTTGACTGCTGTAGATAGATTTGCTCTTTTTCTTCACTCTACTGTTTTTCATAGGCAAAAAGTCCTGGTTTCTTTCAAGATGATCTAATGTATCCTAGGTGACATCTAAGATTTTGACCATATTGCCCAAACCAGAGAAGCCTTTCCTGTAGATCTCTAAATCATGACACATCTATGTTTCATGTGCCTATACTGCACATGACTGTCAGTCATTCAGGGTTACTGCACTAACACAGAGTAAAGACATAAATGGGATTTTTACTGCTAAATGCAATAGAACTGGGTTTTGCCTTAGCCCAATTTTACCTTTAGCCCAGCTTTATACAGTAATATTTGACCTCAATAATCTAGTATATGAAGTCTATGTGACATTCTACAATGCTGTCCATCTCAGTACTAGAGGTGTTCTCACAACTAGCACAACACAAAAAGTATGCAGAAGAAGCCATCACACTTAGTTGCACAAAATTTAGCAATGACTTCATACACCAGCTGCCATATGTACATGAACCTTCTATATTCACAAAGACCCTACTAAAATATTGCAAAACAATATAGCTAAGGTGCAGCCTGCCTTTTCAAATGATACATCTTGCTCTTTTTACTCCTTAAATAAACTGTTAGCTACCATATTTATTCAATCATCACAGAAAACTAATGCGAGTATAAATGTAGCCAGCCATGAAAAATAAATGCCCAACAGCCAATGCAGATTATGTATGAAGATGTGGGTTATATCCAGGCAGGTTGTTTCTGTAGGGACTTCATCCCCACAAACCCTCAAGCATGTATGGTGTTACACTCAGATTGCTCTGTCAGGGCTTCTGTCTCTCAATTCCAGGTGTGCTCGATTTTACATCTGTTACTTCACAAGTGCATCAGACTTGAACGGCAAACCATATGGCTTCCCTTACTGGACCTACTTTCAATTACAACTATGCACAAATTACCAGTACAGATCAAATGTGCCATCTGAAAATGCCAAAAGTGAGTGGTGTTGGGTTAGGTGCACAGACATAACTCAACATGAGTTTACAGTACCCCTGAATGTATTGTCTGTTGCTTCCCAGCTGACCCTGATCTATGGTATCTGGATAACAAATGTGCACACTTAGGATATTCTGTTCAGTTACAGCTATGTGCTGGAAATCAAACAAGTTACAAATAGCCCCAAGTCCAAATACAGTAGTGACATGCAGTAATGGTGTCATTATCAGGCAATAATTCTATGCCTATCAGTGACTCCCACTGGCAATAAAAATGATAGCCTGTAGCAAAGTGGCCACTAATAGATACTAGCAAAGGGATAGCAAATTACACTTAGTACTATGAATGTCTTCAATTAGCTTTGTGTGTAAATGTGTGTGCCTGTGTGAAAGTCTTAATGATACAGCTTGAATACATGTCTCTAGCCACTAGTTTCCTGGCCAAGAAAAAATTAAGTAAAACAAAACAGGAATGTTCATTTTTTTAAAACCATTTCCTGGCACTGCCAGTAGACAAGTTATCATGAAGTGTGTTTTCCCTGCACAGCACTTCTTTTTATAACACAGCCATGGATCTCCAAACATTCCCTCAGGACAAGATGCTTCTCAAGAAGGGAACTCTCTGAAAGCCAAAAATACTGAAATGTTTCTATATAGTCCCTCCAGCAATGGAAACGTGTTCAGAGAGGAAGATCTACCAGAAATTTTCAATCAGAGAGGGAATAAAACTTTTTTAACCTTGCATATTCATGGATCCTTAAGAAAGATTTTTTGTTGAAATTGTTGATACACCTTTTATCAAGGACTTATCATCATAAATACAGCTTGAGGCTGTCTCAGATTATAAAGGTTTTGTACTCAAGGTAAACAAAAATTCATGCTACCCCATGGGCACTTTTATAAATTCCTTGTTTATTTTGCAAATAGCAAAATGTTGACAGAGCAAAATTGCAAAACAGAGCCACAAATTAGCATTATTTAATAGCATTCAAAACCAGCCTGATTTTATGATCAGGTAAAGGTTATAAAGATTTAATACAAAGAGAAGCAAGAGATCTGAAAGGTAGAAATTGGAACCAAAGCTAGCACTCCTGGAAATTTTATTATGATGTTCATTTTTTCATTTATATTTTACATTCAATATTATTTTATACTGGTTTAGGTGTACAGCATAGTGATTAGACAATCACATACTTCACAAAGTATCCCCTTAATACTTCTAGTACCCACCTGGCACTATACATGGTTATTATAATATTATTGACTATATTTCCTGTGCTGTATTTTACATCTCTGTGTTACAATTTTGTAACTACCAGTCTAATTCTCACTCCTCTCATCTTTTTCACTCAGTCCCCAAAGCTCCCCCCCCCGACATGTTTTCCATATCTATGAGTTTGTTTCTATTTTTTTTAGGTTCCACAAATAAGTGAGATCACATGGTATTTGTCTTTTTCTGACTGTTAACCTAAACATCCAAGATCCTTGACTGGCACGGCAAGCTTAGTCCTCAGCAAGCAACAAATAGCATCACACCAAAGTCTGCTCAGATCACCTAGCTTGCTCTGTGTCTCTTTACTTCCTGGTTTGTGGTGAGGTTGGCTGTATTTCAATGTTATTTACTTACTAGTTATCATTTAGGCAATGAATTTTACCATCAAGAGCATCATATGCTTTCTTTCTTGGACTAATTGTATTGACTTAATTTTTTTTCTTATTGGTAGATAAATTCAGCTTATGTAGCAATAATTACCAAAGGGAACATCAATAATATCCACAAGATGTAAAGAGTTTGCTTACACCTCCTGGACTATTCCTAAAATCTGACATAGAGACTTTTTTTTTAATTTATGAAAGACAAAAATCTCATGGGCCTTACCTGTTAATTTTGAGTACAATGTCACAATTTAGTCGACAGGTATAACTTTAATAAGCACAGATTCTAGCTTTATCAGAGGGGTCTATGCTTTATTTTTTTAATAGCCAACTATGTTTGAGGATCAATGGCTTGACAGAGATTCCTGACTCTCACCCAGGGAAGTTGTAAGGGGCAGCAGTGCTAGTACTCCTGAAACTGAAAATCCACCACAGGAAAAGACATAAAATATTGCTCTGTGACAAGTTGAGATTGTCTCAGTGTTAATCTATTCTATTTGGTTGTCCTACCTCCTGCCAATTTACTGGTTATCATTAATTATGTACAAATAGGCAGAAGAGAATAGCAGAGAATAGACTCTGCCCACAGTGGTGACCAAAATAATGAGTTAAACCAAAGGTCAAAAGAAGACATTTGTTATCATATCTTTAATAATGGGTATTATTAAAGTTATTCACTAATTAGAATTTATTGTGAATATTTACACCATATCTTAATATTGCCCCATTCTAAAATTGCTAAATTTACCATTTATTTTCCTGAGCAATTTTCTCTCTATGCATTTGGTTGTTTAAAAATTCCTGTAGCACTAGACAAAGTAATCAAAAAATTTGTATGAAAACACAAAAGACCCCAAATAGTGATTGAAATCTAGAAAAAGAAGAACGAAGTGGGAGGTATCATATTACCTGATATCAAGCTATACTGCAAAGCTATGGTAATCAAAAAGAAACATGGTACTAGAACAAAAACAGCCAGATACATCAATGGAGCTGAATAAAGAGGACAGAAATAAACCCACAACTATATGGTCAACTAATGAATGACAAAGGAAGCAAGAACATACGATGGTGTAAAGACAGTCTATGTAATAAATGATGTTAGGAAAACTGGACAGATACATGCAAAAAAATTAAACTAGACCATCTTCTTACACCATCTACAAGAATAAACTCAAAATGAATTAAAGACTTAAATGTAAGATCTAAAATCATATAACTCATAGAAAAAAATATACATAGGCAGTAAAATCTTGATTATTTATTTCTTTTAGCAATATTTTTTCTGACATATCACTTTGGGCAAGAAAAATAAAAGAAAAAATAAACAAATGGTACTATATCAAACTAAAAAGTATTTGCACAGCAAGGGAAACCATTAACAAAATGAAAAGACAACCAACTGAATGGGAAGAAGATATTCTCCAATTATATATCTGATAAGAAGTTAATATCCAAAATATATAAAGATTAGACAACTCAGGAAAACAAACAACCCAATTAAATAGTGGGCAGAGACCTGAGTAGACGCTTCTCACAAGAAGACATACAGATGACCAATAGACATATGAGAAGTTGCCTAACATCACTAATCATCAGAGAAATGCAAATTAAAACCACAATGTGAGAATGGCTTTATAGTATCAGCAAATTAGCAAACAACAAATGTTGGTGAGGATGTAGGGAAAGGAAACCCTAGTACACTGTTGGTGGGAATGCAGATTACTGCAACCAATCTGCAATGAAAGAGTATAAAGTTTCCTCAAAAAATTTAAAATGCAACTGCCTTATGACTCAGTGATTCTACCTCTGGGAATATAACCAAAGAAATAAAAAACACTAATTCAAAAGAATATATGCACCCCCATGTTCATTGCAGCATTATTTATAATAGCCCATATGTGGAAGCAACCCAAGTGTCCATCAATAGACAAGTAGATAAAACACTGTGGGATACACACACACACACACACACACACACACACATGCACACAAAGGAATACTTACTAGTCAACCATAAAAAAGAATAAAATTTTACCATTTGTGACAACATGATGTACCTAAAGGGTATTATGCTAAGTGAAATGTCAGACAGAGAAAAACAAATACCATATGATCTCACTTATATGTGGAATATACAGAACAAAATAAACAAAGAAAACAGAAACAGACTCAAAGACACAGAGAACAAATTGATGGTGGACAGAGGGGAGAAGGGTTTAGGGGGATGGGTGAAAAACATTAAGACATTAAGAAGTAGAAATTAGTAGTTACAGAATAGTCACAGGTATGTAAATTGCAGCATAAGGAATATGGTCAATAATACCATAATAACTAAGTTGGGGCCAGACAAGTACTTGAAATACCAGTACTCTGTATAAAGTACATTATTATCTAACTACTGTGATGTACATCTAAACTAATATAGGATAATATTGAATGTAAACTGCAATTAGTTTTTTTTAATTTTAAAAAAGTAAATACTGAAAAAAAAAAGTAAATACTGAAATAACACACACTTAACAGTGGGGAAAAGATTAAATAAATATGGTACATTCATATAATAGAATATTAAAGTTTATGCTTGCAATGAATTTTTGATGTGGTAAGAAAATATTTTTTTGCCCTGACTGGTATGGCACAGTGGCTTGAGTGTCATTCTGCAAAATGAAAGATCACCAGTTCAATTTCTGATCAGAGCCCATGCCTGGATTCCAGGCTAGGTCCACTGTTGGGGGTGTGTGAGGGGCAACCAATGGATATTTCTCTCCCACATCAATGTTTCTCTCCCACTCTTTCTCCATCCCTTCTCCTTCTCTCTATAAATAAACAAAATCTTTTTTAAAAATAAAATATTTTATAAGTATAAATAAAAAAGCATCATAAAAACTGTATGTTTTTATGATCTCAAATTAGTAAAAAATAACACATACTCAAGAAAAGAAGATTAGAAGGCAATAATACCAAAATATTAACAATGGTTTAACAAAATTAAACATTGAAATAGCCTACAAGAATCCAAGATGGTAGAGGAGTAAGTGGAAGCTACACTGACCTCCTCTCAGGAACTATCTGGAATTACAACTATATTGTAGAGAAATCATCCAGAATAATCTATTGAACCCTAGCTAGAAAGAAACCTTATAACCACAACAGACAAAAGAAAACACTTCACCACAGCATCAATGGTAGGAAGTACAAAGGAGACACAAGAGGGTTGGTCAGGCTCCCTTGAGCAGCAGCTAAAGTTCTGGAGGGATATTTCGAGGGGTTCCCTTTGAGAAGTATGGAGTATAAACCCTAAGCTTAGCTACCCAGCCTATAGCACCAGAGCCAGAAATGAACCCAGATAACATCCAGCTGTGAAAAGCAACAGGGTTACTGTCTACCAGGGAGAGATGGCTGGAAATACAGGGAGCCTCTTAAAGGGCAAAAAAACACAAAATTTCATTCATAGACACTTACTCTGGGTGCCAGCAAAATGAGGGCAGATTGGATTAGAGATGCCTGAGGATGGTCTGGGTGGGTAGCTCTGGAGAGAAAACTGAAGGAACAGCCACTAATATCCCTGTGCTGAGTCATTCCTCATACTGCAGGAACCATAACTCTCAGGCAGAACACTCCTCTCTGAATGGCATCAGCCTAAGGGGAAGCAATACACCCATTTCCCAGGAATCACACTGTGCCACCCTGTAGTGCTTAACCAGGGTAGATGAATGGATAAGAAAACGAGGTCCATATATATGCTGCCTCCAAGAGACCCATCTCAGATTGAAAGATATACACAGACTAAAAAGTAAAGGAATGGAAAAAGAGATCCCATGCAAATGGAAATGAAAAAAAAAAAGCTTGGGTAGCAGTTCTTATATCTGACAGAATAGACTTTAAACCAAAGCTACAGTAAAAGACAAAGAAGGACACTACATAATGATAAAGGGAACAGTCTAAGAGGATATAACCCTAGTAAGTATTTATACACCCAACATAGGAATACCTAAATATGTAAAGCAAATCTTGATAGAAATAAAGGAAGAGATCAACAGAAAGACAGTCATAAAGGGGATCTACCCATTAACATCAATGGATAGACCTTCCAAATAGAAAATCAAAAAGGAGACAGTGTCCTTGAATATTACATTAGGTCAAGTGGATTTCTTTGATGTCTCCAGAGCATTTCAGAGCAAGCCACAGAATATACATACTTTTCAGATGCACATGCAACGTTTTCTAGGATAGACCACATGTTAGGACACCAAACAAGTCTCAATATATTTAGGAAGATTGAAGTCATATCAAGCATCTTCTCTGACCATAATGCTATGAAACCAGACATCAATCACAAGATGAACACTAAAAAATATACAAAGACATGGAAGTTAAATAAGATGTTATTAAACGATGAATGGGTCAACAATGAGATCAAGAAAGAAATTAGCAGATACCTGAAACAAAGGAAAATGAGGAAACAACAATCCAAACTCTGTGGGACACAGGGAAAGCAATCCTAAGAGGGAAATTCATAGTATTACAGGCCTATCTCAAAAAAAAAAAAAAAAAAAAGAAGAAGGAAAGAAGGAAGGGAGGAAGGAAGGAAGAGTGAGCTTCAATAAACAATCTAACTTCACACTTAAAGGAACTTGAAGAAGAACAACAAAGTCCAAATTGAGTATGAGGAAGGAAATAATAAAGACCATAGCAGAAATATATGAGATAGAGTCTAAAAAATACAATATAAAAGATCAATGAATCCAATAGCTGGTTCTTTAGAAAAATACACTAGATTGACAAACCTGTAACCAGACTCATAAAGAAAAAACAGAAAATAAAAAAGAAAACACAAAAAAGAGAAGTGAAAGACGAGAAATAATAACTGAAACCTAAGAAGTACAAAGGATTATAAGAAAATATTATGAACAATCATATGCCAACAAACTGGACAAGCTGGATAAAACCATTAAATTTCTAGAAACATAAAATCTTCCCAGACTAAATCAGGAAGAATCAAAGAATCTGAATGACAGAGTACCCCGAGTGAAATTGTGGCAATAATCAAAAAACTCTCAAACAAAGAGAAGCCCAGGACCTGAGGCTTCCCAGGTGAATTTTACCAAACGTTCTGAGAAAAGCTAACACCTCTCCTTCTAATGCTATTTCATAAAATTCAAGATAAGGAAAGGCTTCCAAACTCATTTTACAAGGCCAGCATTATCCTAATTCCAAAACCAAATAAAGACACTACAAAGAAAAGAAATAATAGGCCAATATCCCTGATGGACATAGATGCTAAAATCCTCAACAAAATATTAGTAAACCAAATACAGCAATGCATCCAAAAGATCATACACCATGCTCAAGTGGGATTGATTCCAGGAATGCAAGGTAGGCACAACATTCATAAATCAAAATGTGATACACCACATAAACAAAATGAAGGATAACAACCACGTGATCATATCAATAGATGCAGACAATGCATTTGATAAAATTAAACACCCATTTATAATATAAACTCAGCAAAGTGGGAGTAGAGGGATCATATCTCAACATAATAATGGCCACATTTGACAAACCAACTCCCAACATCATATTCGATGCATAAAAATAAATGTTCCCCTTAAGACTGGAAACAAGAGATGTCCATTTTCACCTCTCTTATTCAACCTAGTATTGGAATCCTAGCCACAGCAATCACACAAGAAAAAGAAATAAAAAGCATCCAAACTAGAAAGTTAAAAGTAAAACTGTCTATTTGCTGATGTCATGATACTATACATACAGAATCCTAAAGATTCCACCAAGAAACTACTAGAACCGATCAATGAATTCAGCAAAGTAGCAGGGTACAAAATTAATACCCAGAAATCAGTTGCACTTTATATGCCACTAACAAACTAACAGAAAGGGAAATTAGGAAAACAGACACACTCACAACTGCTTTAAACAGAATAAAATACCTAGGAATAAACCTAACTAAGGATGTAGAAGGCCTGTACTTGGAAAATTATAAGACACTAAAAAAATAGGAGAAGATACAAGTAAGTGTACGTGCACACTGTGTTCATGGATAGAGTGAGTTAACATCATTAAACTGTCCATACTTCAAAGCAATCTACAGATTCAATGTAATTCCTATCAAGATTCCAATGACATATTTCACAAAACTAGAACAAATATTTCAAAAAGTTATATGGATACAGAAAAGACCCCATACAGCAACAGCCACCATGTGAAAGAAGAACAAAGTTGGAGGAATTACATTACCTAATATCAAACTATGCTACAAGGCCATAGATCAAAACAGTCTGGTACTGGAATAAAAACAGACATGTAGAAAATGGAACAAAATAGAACCCAGAAATAAACCCACACCTGTATAGTCAATTACTATTTGACAGAGGAAACGAGCACATACAATGGGCTAAAGATAGTTTACTCAATAAATAGTGTTGGGACAATTGGACAGATACATGCAGAAAAATGGAACTAGACCACCTTCTTACACCACACACAAGAATAAACTCAAAATGGATCAAAGACTTAAATGTTAGACCTGAAACCATAAAAGTCCTAGAAGAGAACATAAACAGCAAAATCTCAGACATTGCTTACAGAAATATTTTGGGGGATATATCTCCCCAGGCAAGGGAAACCAAAGAAAAAAATTAACAAATGGGACTAAAGAAACTAAAAAGTTCCTGAACAGCAAAAGAAATCATCAACAAAGTAAAAAGACAACCCACAGAATGGAGAACATATTCACTGATACATACAACAAAGGGATAATAACAAAAATTTATCAAGTTCTTACAAAAGTTAACACCAAGAAAACAAACAACCCAATTTAAAACGGGCAAAGGAATTGAATAGACACTTCTCCAAAGAGGACATACAGATGGCCAATAGACATATGAAAAAATGCTCAGCATCACTAATTGTCACAGAAATGCCAATTAAAATCACAATGAGAACCATCTCACACATGTCAGAATGGCTACCATCAGTAAATCAACAAACAAGTGCTAGAAGTGTAGAAAGGGGAACCCTTTTGCACTATTGGTGGGAATGCAGACTAGTGCAGCCACTGTGGAAAGCAGTATGGAGATGCCTCAAAAAATTAAAAATGGAACTGCTTTTTGACCCAGCACTCCCACTTCTGGGAATATATCCAAAGAAACCCAAAACACTAATTTGAAATAACATAAGCACCCCTATGTTCATTGCAGTGTTATTTAAAATTGCCAACATACAGAAACAGCCCACATGTCCATCAATAGATGAATGGGTAAAATAATTATGGGACATTTACAACATGGAATGCTACTAAGCCATAAAAAATAAGAAAATTCTACCCTTTGTGATAGTATGGATGGACCTGGAGAACATTATGCTAAGTGAAATAAGCCATATGATTATGGCTTATTACCAAATAAGCCATACCATACAAATACCATATGATATCACTCATATGTGGAATCTAATGAACAAACTGAACTAACAGGCAAAACAGAGACAGACTCATAGATGGAGAACAAGATGACAGCTAAGGGGTGGGAAGAGGTTAAGGGGGACATTGAGCAAAAAGGAAAAAGGACTCATGGACATGGACTACAGTGTGGTGATTGCTGGTAGGAAGGGGTTATAAGGGGACTAAATGGTAATGGAAAAAATACAACAAAGTTTAAACAAAAGAAAAGAAATAACCTAAACATCAACAATGAAGGAAGAGAAAGGTTATATAACCATGGTACATCCACACAGTAGAATATTAAAATGTACACTTCCAGTAAATTTTTGATATAGTATGAAAATATTTTTGATAAACATAAATGATAAAGCATGATAAAAACAGTATGTGCAGCATGAACCGACTATATAAAAAATATCTATTCAAGGAACAAAGACTAGAAGGAAATAAAGCTGAAATATTAACAATTGTAAACAAAAGTCCCTTCTAGCAAACAGCTGGAGAATTATAAACCTTATGCAGCTTTCAATATAGTGGCTTTCCTTTTCTTAAATTAGAAGCGATATTGTCTTACACAAGCATTTGCCCTCCATGGAATTGATCTAATACTGTACATTTTGGCATTTTCAATGATAACAGCCTCAGGGCTCTAAAAAGGGGGACCCATAAAAGTGGAATTTATTTATATAATGTTGTATATTTATTCTTACATGTTTAAACTTCAGTCCCCTTCAAAATACTCTCTATTTGATGTAATATGACTATTGAGCCATTTTCTCCACTGTTTGAAACACTTTTTTCTTTCACCTCTTCCACTTTGGCAAAATATTTCTGTTTGAGGACTTTTTTCATCTGGGGAAACAAAAAGGGGTAGCTCATGGATGAGATTGGTGAATAGGGAGGGTGTGGCACAGGGGTCATGCTAGTTTGGGTCAAAAGCTGCTGAACACTCAGCGCAGTGTGGGCAGGCGTACTTATAATTCACCCATCATGAAATGGGCATATGCATTGAAAGAGTCTTCAAAAAATTTACTGGAGCCAAATACAGCCTTTCACAACAATGGCAGATGGTACATCGATACATATCTAGCAACAGAAGCCTATACTACAAGGGGCCCACCCTCCACAAAATAATTCCTTTTCGTGGGGTGTCCCCCCTCATATAATCCTCAAAATTATGAGTACCATTGATGGAGGTGCAGATGCTGGGCAGCTGGCTAAATTTTCTCACTAGTAAATTGAATTTATCCATTTCTGGCCTAGCAGCCATTTGACTCAATCCTCATTGATGCTTTCAAGAGGAATATCATTTAATGTCTCTAGGAAGTAGGGATGCTTTTTCTCATTCTAATTATGGACACTTAGATCCTTCAAAGAATCAGAACTATAAATGCTAATTTTGCTAATGCCAACAATTGCAAAAGCCCTAAACTTAATATTTTCTTTTTGTAGGAGCAAATAAATTTTTAGTTTTAAAGCAATAATAACTTGAACCTAATATTATGTTTAATGGATTCCCATTAAAGTTTTATGTATTTCCAATGAATATTTTTCAGTATGTCCCTTCATGTTTAACATATTAGTGTATGTAGATCCATGTGGTATTTTTATACAATGCTTTGGAATCTTTAAAATAATCTGCAAAGTAAGAATGTAGTAGATAATCAAGTTACACCTAATTTTATTTAGAGATGAAGTTAAAGGAAAGAAAGAGAAAATAATCAAATGGATGGTCATTAAGAAATATAAAGAAAGCAAGAATTTCAGCATAATATTATGCTAATAAAGTGATCAGATAATGAAAACAGGTTTCTTAAAGATAAAGGGCAGGATACAAAAATTAATGCATTTAAATTTTCAACTACCTAATGATTAAATAATTAGCCTGTTGTTGAGATACCAGTCCTTCAAAAGTTGTTATTCAGTCTTCAACAAGAAATGTAAACTTACCAGCTGATGTCATAGCAATTTTTTCATATTTCCCAAAGTTTGGAAACCAAAAGTAGTTCTAATGTGAAAACTGTTCGTTGTATTCCAATAGGTGTTATCTTCTTTCTTAATATTAACCTCTTCCAAAGTGTTTCTGTATACCTGCTCACCCAGAACACTTCAACTTTCCAGCGTCTCTTTCAGCTAGGTGTGACTATAGGCCTCTTTATACAGTGGGATATAAACAGAAGTCAAATGACAGTTTCCAAATACTTTTCTTAAGAGTCAGCTAATACCCACATTTTAACTATATTTTATTGATTAGGCTATTACAGTTGTTCCATTTTTTCTCCCCTTTATCCCCCTCTACCCTGCACACCCCCTCCCTCTGGCATTTCCCCACCTTAGTTCATGTCCATGGGTTCCATGGGTTGTACATATAAATTCTTTGGCTTCTCTATTGCCTATACTATTCTTAACCTACTCCTATCTATTTTGTACCTACCATTTATGCTTCTTATTCCCTGTACCTTTTCCTCCATTTTCTCCTCTACCCATTCCTGCTGATAACCCTCCATGTGCTCTCTATTTCTGTGAATCTGTTCCTATTCTAGTTATTTGCTTAGCTTATTTTTGTTTTTTTTAAGTTCAGTTGTTGAAAGTTGTGTTTGTTGTCATTTTACTGTTCTATTTTTGATCATCTTTTTCTTAAATAAGTCCCTTTAACATTTCATATAATAAGGTCTTGGTGATGGTGAACTCCTTGAATTTGACCTTATCTGGGAAGCACTGTATCTGCCCTTCCATTCTAAATTATAGCTTTGCTGGATAGAGTAATCTTGGATGTAGGTTCTTGCCTTTAATGGTCTTTGAATACTTCTTTCCAGTCCCTTCTTGCCTGTAAGATTTCTTTTGAGAAATCTGCTGATAGTCTAATGGGAACTCCTGTGTAGGTAATGTTTCCTTTTCTCTTGCTGCATTTAAGGTTCCCTCCTTATCTTTAACCTTGGGTAATATAATTATGATGTATCTTGGCATGTGCTTCCTTGGGTCCAACTTCTTTGAGACTCTCTGAGCTTTCTGGGCTTCCTGCAAGTATTTCATTGGCCAGATTGGGGAAATTCTCCTTCATTTTGTTTTCAAATAAGTTTTCAATTTCTTGCTCTTCCTCCTCTCCTTCTGGCACCCCTATGATTTGGATGATTTAAAATTGTCTTGGAGATTCCTAAGCCTCTCCACATTTTTTTGAATTCTTGTTTCTTCATTCTGTTCTGATTGAATGTTTATTTCTTCCTTCTGCTCCAGTTTGTTGATTTGAGTCCTGTTTTCTTTCCCTTCACTGTAGGTTTCCTGTACATTCTCCTTTATTTCATTTTTCATAGCCATCACTTTTTTCTTTATTTTGCAACCATACTCAGCCATTTCTGTGAGTATCCTGATTACCAGTGTTTTGAACTGTGTATCTGATAGGTTGGCTATCTTTTCATGGCTTAGTTCTATTTTTAGAGGTTTGATTTATTCTTTCATTCGGGTCATATTTTTTTTGTCTCAGTATGCCTGTTACATTGTAAGGGGCAGAGCCTTAGGTATTCACCAGGGTAGGGCAACCCACAACTACACTGTGGCACTGTGTGTGGGGAAGGGGTCCAAGAGGGAATAATGGCACTTGCTCAGCTCTCTGTGAGCTTTCAGTCACTTCTTCCCCTACCCACAAGCAAATTGGACCCTTCTGGTGCTGATTCCCAGTGGGGTGGTCTTGCGTATATCGTAGGACCCTGTGGGCTTCTCCAACAACCTTTCCTATGAGGCTAGAAGTTTGTCTTGCTAACTCAACCCCCACAGGTTTTTTCAGTCAGAGATTTTGAGGTTTTATTTCTGCTGTCTGGAACCCTGGGTTGTGCAATCTGTCTCATTCCCCAGCTGTTCCCTCTGGTTTACCTGCATGCAAGTGTGGAACTGCCTGCTCTGACAGCCACCACATCATCCAGTCCACCAGTCACCTCCTTGCCTGCCCCAGTCCTCCCGCTGCTGCCTTGCTGTAAGTCCTCTTCACCTTGGCTGCCCATCTCCACCACTCCTACTGATCTAGTTGAATGTTTCTTCTTTAACTCTTTGGTTGTCAGACTTCCATACAATTCTATTTTCTGGCAGTTCTGGCTAATTTTCTGTTTTTAAATTTGTATACTTTTGGTTGTGTGAGGAGGCAAAGTATCTACCTACCCCTCCATCTTGGCTGGAGTAATACCCACCTTTTACCCCATTTTGCTTTGTTTCTTCTCATGGAATGCTGATGTGATGACAGAAGCTAGACTAATCATTCTAGACTATAGAGTGACCATAACAATGGAAGACAGGGATAGTAGAAGCATGCATCCTGGCACCATACCAACCCTGAACATCTAGACCTTTATGTGAAAATAAATACATTTCTGTATTTGTCTAAGGCACTGTTAATTTTTGTTTTATTCTGTTGTGTTTGTTTTACCTTTAAGCACTGAACATAATCTTTTCTGAGGTGTGCTGATAACCATGACCTTTGAATCTGCTGATAATTAGTTATTTGGATAGCAGTGTCAAGCAAATACATGGCTCTTCTTTAGGAAAAGTAGCCAGGCTTACAAAATTGATTTTTTCATCAATTATCTCTGCCTTCTATAAGAAATACATCTACAAGACTGCATTTTTAGGTTCTCATTTCCAGTGACTAATTCTGGTAAGAAACTGTCTTGTACGGGCCACATGTGTCTGTTAGGTAGAGTTAACACAGGGAAAGTCACTCTTCATTCGTGACCCAGTCGCTCGACTCTGTCTACCTGAAAACAATGACCATTTACTGTTGACCTCCAAGCTACCAAGAAATAATGAAGTAAGTCAGCCTCTTCCATCTTGCTCATGTAACTGGGTGGATTAATTTAGGAAGGTGACAATAGAAGACAAAAAACTCATTTTGGCCTCAAGCCTAAACCCAATTCTGTAATTGTGCTAAATGAATAGGGCAGTTTCATTAATCCCTATGCTGCCCTGTTTGTGACTGTTATCAGTTTAGATAGAGCCTTGATGGAGTGTGTGATGAGGCTAACCCAGTAATGATACTGAGATTCTCCACAATGTAACAGTACAGAGTCAAATCAGAAACATGTGACCCTTAATTCAAGTTCCACAGTTGTCTCATTATGAGTCTATAAAAATTCCGTAGAAAGCATATGTTCTTTTTTCTTCTTCCTCTTTGGGTCTGTGGTTTTGAAATATATATCCAATAAAACAACACACAAAAGCATCCCCCATGACCAAAACTTGAGAACAACACCACAAAATATTACCATTTTCAATCCACTGAGCAATGTCTTCAATGATGTTGATAGAAATGCGGCGCCCATGGAAACAAGAGTAAAACTGCAGACATTTGGCAGATTTTGGAAACATCGGTACAAGTCCTTAGATTTTCCCCACAAACGTGCCAGAGAACAAGCCTCATGGGGCCGAAGGCAGTTAGATGTTTTCACGTCCCAGTCGACAGAGGATGACAAGGGCTACATCACTGCAGCAGTGCCATCCTAACCTACACCGGAGCCTGAGGCAAGAAGAAAAAATCAGTTACTATACTAGTGCTGTTTTTATTTAAAATTTTAATATTTTCTTTTTAATGACCTGTTCAATACTGTATTGAAACATTATGAATCTTGATTGCCAAGTTTTTTAGCTCCTCCTTAAATTTGACACCCAAGACAAAAGTGTATGAAGATCACAAACATGGTCTTCATGTGTGCGTGAGTGGTAGGGGGGGTCTCACCCTACTTGCGGCCCTGCATTTCAGAGTCTAGCACTGGCTGTTCGTGAGACTTCTGCCAAGTTCATGTGCATTTTGGGTCCTCAGAACATCTGAAATGTAATACCAGCTGATGTTTCTTTGTTTTATGTATCATTTGAAATGCCTGTGCCATGCATGATCTCTGAAGAGCTGGCAGTAAGTAACATCAAAGCAGTCTTGTTGCTGTCCTCAAAAATACAGATCTCCTACCTTTGCCAGGCAGATTTACAAGGGTTGGTCAAACCATCCCTAATGTATGAGCCACATGGACATGTCAACAAGGTGTGAATCAGGTGATAGTAGATGCTAAATCCCTTCGGTGGTATTTTTCTTTTTTTCAAAAATAAGGTGTGTAGAACTACTAAAACCTGCAGATATTGTATTTAATAAGAACGAGCATCTGTGCTTTGCCTGCTTCAAATTATACAGCATCATCCTAGTGCCAGTCCAGTGCTTCTTGCATGCACTGATGCTTAAAGCACAGCCATAACAAAACCTGGACAGACACTTTTCTTTGCCTCCAGCAACTGCTCAATGTTCTGTTTTATTTTATTTGGCTTTATTATTTGGCTTTTGTTTGGCCACCTGAAAAGACCAGCCTTGCAAGGACAGCAAACACCGTTTCCCTCACAAGACCCATGAGTTCATTCTATCTAACCTCATGCCCTCTGCGTTTTGGGGACACAAAGATGGGGTGAGCCCCCTTTAAGGAGCCACACACAAACACTGATGTGTCCATGCCTCCTCATAGGATGGATGCTGTCTGGAGTGTTGAGATTGTTGCCAAAGAACAATGGTATCTTTGGAGATAATAGTGTAAGCTAAATGTAAGATTTTGTCAGGTAATAACCTCAGGATTTCACAATTGCTGCCTAGTGGTGATTATAGGGTAGGGCACCATGTGCTTCATGTAAAGGTCCAGATCAGGCCTGTGAGGAGCTAAGGTGTCTGGCAGGACTGACATGCAATAAAAGGTTTAAAAATCTGGTTTCTCCAGCCTGACAATAAGCATAGTTAGAAAGGAACTTAATTGCACCGTTTACGATTAGGAGAGGTATAGGGGAAGCAAGGTTATCAACTCCAAGCTTAAAATGCCATTGCACAATATGAGAATAAGTACTCATATGAATGGCCCAGCAAGAAAATTTAAAAACCAATAACATGAAATATTCTTGCACACACTGGAATTCAGTACTGCAGGAGATCAGAGAGTCAAATGCAGTAGCTATATTTTAAAGAGAGGCTGAATAATTTTATGACCACTATAAAAGAAAAGATAGGCTTAAATTGCTGCAGGTTAGAAATGAGGAAAAACTTCCTAACTACAAAGGTATTAAGACCAGGGAGTAGTCACAATCAGAGTATGTTGATTTGCCACATTTTCTGAGCTTGATCAGGATTTGCCACTCCTTTTAGCCAAACCAGGAATCTTATCAACTCCTAAGTCCATGACCTTGCGTTTCAGTCTGTGTTGCTCTGCCACTTTTTGTCTTTCACATTCTTTTAACACTACCAAGGCATTTATCATGGACTCTCTAGTGATCCCTTCCCTGAAATTTATGCCCATCAAAGTGACTGGCCAGATGCTGCTTACTTTGCACATGGATTCCTGAAACCTACTTAGGCCTTCGTTCCCTCCTCCACTTCAAATCACATTATAGCCTGGAGGAGTTACTGGGAGCAGACACCAAACTGCACACAGAAATTCCATTAGGTTTCAAATCAGTTGCTTTAACCTCTTATGCACCACAGACCACACAATAATCCAGCAGACTATGCCAGTTTCACCACTTTGGAACTCTCCCTATTAGCTAACAATATGCTACTAGATAAATTAGTATTTTTATTCTGTTGACTGTTGATTGTTTCACACTGTCCACTTGATCATTTCTTGGTGGCAGTGCCCTACCATGACCCCTTACATTTGTGTAGAATTTCAGAAGCTGCAGTACATTTCTATACTCATATCAATTGGTAATCACAGAAGCTCACTACAAAAGTCAGGGTAGGGCAGATATTAATATCTCTTTTGAAAAATGAAAAAAATCAAGCCTCATTTGTGCTCACATGCTTGCATCTTTTGGTTCCTGGTCCTTTTCAATACATAAGATAATTTACTATAGCTTAGCAAGCTGGTCATTTTATTCACAAATCCCCCTCATTTCTCTGCCACCTTACCTACATGCATATAGAATGGCCTGCCTTTTTTCCCAAGTTGTAGCTTCTAGAATGCTCCTGACTCCACAAATCAACATTTCTTCATTTAAAATAATCTTGTACCCCTAAGCGATGATCCCTAATATACATATTTCTCTAGAACTCTTGCCCTTGTCTTCTGGAAAATGTACGTTTACATCCCTAAACACCAAGGAATAGATAAAGTGAGTAAAATCCACAATATTACTCATTTTATATGCCTTATAGATTCTGAGATATCTTCCATGTGAGTGTTAATGTTTTCACTTATTTTTTTCAATAACTATTTAATCTCCTTGTATGTGCCCAGACACTGAGGATATGTAGCAGAGAATAAAACAGACTAACATTTCTGCCCTTGTTGAGTTTAGGTTCTAGTGAGGAAGATAGACAGTAAGCAAAGTAACCAAGAAATTTATAGAGTTGTTAAATAGTCTAAAAAACATGAATTAGGGAAACATGGATAGAAGTGTCAGGATGGAGGTAAGGAGATGGAATTTAGATAAAGTGGTTATGTAAGGCTTCACTGAGAAAATGACTTGAATGAAAATCTGAATAAAGCACAAGAGCTAGCTGTGTGGATTTTGAAAAAGGAACATTCCAGATAAAGAAAGAGCGAGTGCAAAAGCCCTGAGGTGGAGTTGTTCCTGTGTGTTTTAAGTAACAACGAAGAAGCCTATGTGTCAGAAGGCAGATTCATTTTTAATTTTTTGAGGTATCTCCATACTGCTTTCCATAGTGGCTGCACCAGTCTGCATTCCCACCAACAGTACAAAAGGGTTCCCCTTTCTCCGCATCCTTGCCAGCACTTGTTTGTAGATTTATTCATGATAGTCATTTAGACAGGTGTGAGGTGATGTCTCATTGTGCTTTTAATTTGCATTTCTCTGATGTTAGTGACATTGAGCACTTTTTCATATGCCTACTGGCCATCTGAATGTCTTATTTAGAAAACCATCTATTCTGGTCTTTTGCCCATTTTTTAATTGGGTTGTTTTTTTGGTGTTGAACTTTGTAAGTACTTTATAAATTTTGGACATTAACCCTTTATCAGATGTACTAGCAAATATGACAGAGATTCTACTTCTGAGAATATATCCGAAGGAATCCAAAACACTAATTCAAAAGAACATAAGCACCCCTATGTTCATTGCAGCATTATTTACAATTGCCAAGACATGGAAGCAACCCAAGTGTCCATCAATAAACGAGTGGATAAAACAACTATGGGGCATTTATACAATGGAACACTACTTGGCCATAAAAAAGAAAATTCTATCTTTTGTGACAGTATGGATGGACCTGGAGAATATTATGCTAAATGAAATAAACCAGTCAGAGAAAGACAAATACCATATGATTTCACTCATATGTGGAATCTAATGAACAAACTGAACTAACAGGCAAAACAGAGACAGACTCATAGATGGAGGGCCAGATGACAGCTAAGGGGTGGGGGGAGGTTAAGGAGAGGATTGAGCAAAAAGGAAAAAGGACTCATGAACATGGACAACAGTGTGATGATTACTGGGAGGAGGGAGGTATAAGGAGACTAAATTAAAAAATACAATAAAGAATAATTTTTTTAAAAAAGATGCAGCCTATGTGGTCAGAGTGGAAGGAATGGAGACAAGAGTGGTAGAAAGTAAAGTTGGAGGGGTAACTGGGATAATAATATAGTGCCTGGTAGGAGACAGAGAGCCATGTGGGCAAAAAATGACAAGAACCAACTTGTACTTTACAAGATCTCTAGCTGCTTAGTTTAAAATAGTCCAAAAGAGGCCAGAGCAGAAGCAGAAAGATCAGTTAGGAGTCTATTGCCTTAATCTGGACAACTGACTCAGAAGTTATAATAGAGGTGGTTAGAATCAGATAAATTTAGGATATATTTTGCAAGGTAGAATCAGTAGAATTTATGACAAATCACATATAGAATGCCAGGGAATGAGAACAATTGACACCAACATTTTGGCTGGAGAAAGTAGGTAGGTAAATTTTCTATCAACAAAAGTATGAAAGATTGCTGTAAGAAGAGATTTGGCAGTGGGGGGATATCAGCAGATCTATTTGGGAAATGTTAAATGTGTGATGTCTTTTAGACATCCCTGGAGAACATCAAGTAAGCATTGTGTATATGCAATATTTGAATGCACATGATACTGAATTTCAGACAGGAAACACATAAATATAGACATCATAATCATGTAGATGGTAGAGGGGAATGAATAGAAAAGAGAAAAAAAATTAAGTGGGCTATGGCACATTCCAACATTTAAAAACTAGAGAAATGAAGAATATGGTAAAGATGTGTCTAGAATAGTAAAGGGAAAGCTAAGTAAATGCGGTGTCTTGGAAATCAAGTTAAGACTATATTTAAAGAACAGAGTGATTATCTGTGCAAGTGCTCCTGATAGGTCTAGTAAGATGAGATCTGAGAAACAATCTTTAGGCTTAGCTGTAAGGAAATCATAGGTGACCCTGATAAGCCTGATTTCAGTGGCATTGTAGGGCAGAAGGAAGTTTAAGGGGGTTAAAAAGAAAAAGGAGAAGAGTTATTGGAAATAGGAAGTTAGCAACATAGGTAACTCAAGAAGAAATGAGATATCTAAAGGAGGAAGTGAGATCACGAGAGAATACTTTTTAATATTGGAAAAATTGCTTATGGTTGTAAATTAATTGGAATAATCCAATAGAGTTGGAACTTAGTGAGCTACAAAAGAAAGAAGAGTATTGCTGACATGTTGTCTCAAAAAGATGAGGTCTAACCACTCATGGAATATTTGGCCTTGGCCAAGAATATCAAGCTCACCTATAGTCAAAGAAGGAAAGGTAGAGAATCTGGGTTAAGATGAACATAGGCAATAAGAAAATGCGCAAGTTTCTTCTGACTGCTTCTATTTTCCCAGGGTAGAAAGCAGGGTTGTCGGGTGAGAGGGTGGGGTGGGAGGACACTTCACAGGCTGGAAAGCACTAATACAGAACACTGGGAGAATGTGTGGATTGGTAGGATGGCTGGCAGCATTAAGATCTGCCTTGAAAATAATGATCATGTGTTTAACATGAAACCAGTTACCTTGTTTGTGCATTTTGTCACATTTATTTTAGTTGCTGGGTTCAATCACAGAAGTACTCAGAGAACTTATTTTAACCAAGGACCAGATTTAGCCAAGTAAGTATAACAAAGGAGAAAAGGACAAGGAAGTTGAGGGTATTTGCAAGCTAAAGAGTATAATAACAATAGATTTTATGCTTGAGAAGGGGTTTAGAGAGGAAGTTAGAGACAGGGAAAAAGAAGCAGAAATGAAGGGGGTGTAATTGAAAGATCATTGCAATTGACATAATTGAGGGAGTGAGATGGTAAGGTAGAGGTGCATGATAATCAGTTAATGACATGTTTGAAATTGAAGTAATAGATGTGCATATGGGTAATTTAAAAATCAAAATTATGGCTGAGTTCCAAGGAAGGCCAAGAAACTGAGAATTTAGAGTACTGAAATGATCATATACATGGATTTTCAAGTCCCTAAGATGTGATGACCAGAGTGGTATCGGAGTGAGAAGCAGTAAACTAAAACCTTCACGGAATGAGGGGACTACCTAAAGAGATGGATGGAGCAGTGGATGGTTGCAACAAAGGGTGTATTGGAAGATACTTAGTCTGATGACAGGAAAGTAAAACCTAACTGGTTTTAGGGACAAAAAGGGTAAGAAGAATGATCTGGAAGCCATCAAAAGGAAAAAAGAAGCTGCCCAATACATCTTTCTATGAGCAATATGGGAGAGAAAACTGCCATATTTGAGGGACCTCTAGGGGAAGTAACGCCATCAGAGGAAAGCAGGGCTGTAATTAGACAGGAGAAGTGAAAGGAACTTTCACGGAAGAGATTAAGGACATGGGGATGTTTTTGCATGTTTTTGCAAATTGACCCTTCCTTTCAGAAAAGTTAAAGGGGCTCAGGAAATGAAAAGTAAGCATTGGGAAAGGAAGTCTGGAATGATTTGGGATCTCTGGGCTTCTTTTGTTAACTGACCTGAATACAGGTAAAGGGTATGATGAGACCAGTTCTCATGGCTCCAAGCAATGTAATGGTTGTGAGCTCCCTCCCTTATGAATGGGGTCTTATTCAGGCAAGGAGACTCTTATTCAGGAGTTGAAGAGTTCTAGACTCCTAATGATGGAAACATGGAGGTTGCAGAGGGGCAGTGTTATTCCTAAGGCACAGCTACTCTCCTGGACCCTGCCGCTGTGGACCTGCAGAGAAGTGGCCATCTCTAACATTCTGGGACCTTCTTAACTTCTGTCAAAAAGCTTTCTGGGCTGCAGGGACTGCAAAGGCAATAGTGACAGTTCCTGCTGGTCTCCACCTCCATTTGCAGTGAAAGCCAAGGTCCTCCAAAGAAAATGAAACAGTTCGGAAGGCATAAGGAGAGTTTTTAAAGAAACCCTAATTATATACATTTGTTCTGTTCAAAAGATATATGAAATATTTACCAAAAACAATTTGGAAGGAGGAAATATTACAAGGCCTATAGCCAATAACAGAGATAAATTTGGAGTTCTACCCAGATCTGGCTGGACTCCTTTGGTTATTAAAATGTTTTCTAAATGTAAACCCATAAAGCTCAGCCTGAGAAAACTGGAGATAGAAGAAAACTCCAGAATGTTTCCCAGATAGGATTTCTAGAAAAAAATACAAGATGGCCAATTAAATTTAGATTTTAGATATACTATGAATGATTTTTTAGTATAAGTATGCCTCATGCAATATTTTTATTTATTGAATTTTTACTTGCTATATTTGACAATCTTACCCCTAAAGGAATTTTAGAAAATCAACAGAATATAGATGTAGGGAAGACTAACCTTGGTCTGTTTTAGAGTAAAAGACCCTGTATGAACATGCCTCAGAAATAGTGGAGGTGTTAAAGCTTCCTTCTCTCACATTACCCATTCTAGATTTCCCATGTTATAAACTGAGTTTGGAAAGAAACATGCAAAGCTGAAATGAGCTATAAGCATCTAAGGTATCCCTTCTGGGCTTTGGCCCACACACTCTATTATTCCCTATGTCCCCACAATTTTATGCAATAGCCTAAGGACTAGAGAGAAAAGCAGTATGAAAGGTTGGAGCGGGCAACCATTGAAAGGTGCTGTCAGACTTGTTGTTGTCACAAGTTGGGTGGGGGTAGGGAAATTGGGTGACAGTGATACAAACTTCGAGTTATAAGACAAATAACTTGTGGGGGTGTAATGTACAACATGATGGCTAGTGTTAACAATGCTGTATGCATTGTATATTTCAAAGTTGCTAAGGTAGTAGATTTGTTTTTTAACCCTCGCCTGAGGACATTTTTTCATTGCTTTTAGAGAGAAACGACGTGAGAGAAGATGGGAGAAAGAGAGAAACGTCGATGTAAGAGAGAAACATTGATTGGTTGCCCATATGTGCCCAGACCAGGTATCGAACCCACAACTTGGGTCTCGAACCTGCAACATTTGGGTTATAGGACAATGCTTCAACCAGAGCCACACTAGCCAAGGCAAGGGAGTAGATCTTAAAAGTTCTCAACACAAGAAAAAAAAAATGGAATTATGTGAGCTAATGGATGTTAACTAAAACTCATTGGGTTAATGATTTGTGTGTGTGTGTATATAATCATTGTGTTGTTCACCTTATATTTGTCAATTATATCTCAATAAAACTGGAAAAATTAAAAAAAAGAAAGTGATGTCAAAAAGATTCCATAGGCGTAAGACAAAAAGGAGACACCCTCAGGGTTAGTAACTAGGACAAAACCCCACCTTTTATGTAGGCATTTCACAGCACTGCCTTTCCCTGCTGGGTCTCTGGCATAGCCCTAGATAAACAAACATTCTATACCTTTTCACTCTAATAAGCATTTAAGAAAAAGGGAAAATGAAAGATTAAAGAAGTTTTCCCTAATGAAATGACATTTCATTATCAATATAAAGGACTTAGAACAGCACATTACGTCTGCCACTTGCATTTCTCTTTATTTAGAACAAAGATGATACTCCCTGGTTATTGAAGGCCAGCAGTTACCAGAGCACACTCTGTGTCATACCACCTAATGGCACAAGTCCCACGGTTGGCTGAAACATGAAAGAAATGCAGTATATTAAAATCTACTATCAATCCAGTAGGGAAGAGCCAGCTGGATAAATCAAAACAGACTTCGAATAAACACTGTATATGAACTTGCAAATTTATCCACATCCCTATCTCAAAAGCTAACACATTTCATGCTCTTTCTCATATTTAAATCTAGATAAGTAAATTTCCAATATCCTTTCAGGATGCAGCTGTTGTTTGACACTGTGATTTCATATTTATACAGTTTATCTCATCACAGGATCTTAGACCATTTTACCAGGATAATTCAGTATTAATAACCATTAAAAAAATCATCTCAGCTATATTATTCTACTGGGCAACTAGTCATGATCACAGTTACTCTGCTGGGCATTTGGAAGTTGCTACTTTATCCTCAAGGAGAATAAACCACCAAATTCTCAGATCCCTCAAAGGAAAAAAAAATTATTAAGACCAGCCAACAAAGTAAAAGAGTGATATTTCCAAATTCCACTGGTAGGAACTACTACAAAATCATTTTGTATATTTCAGGAAAAAGGAAATTGGTTTGGAAAAGTGATGAAAAACTTGGCAACATTTACATAAGAAAGGAAACCAAGATTCTTTTACAAAATCGACTTGGATAAATTTGTATTTTTTTTGTTCTTTTAAAATGTTATTCTACTTATTTATTTATTATATTTTTCCATTATGATTTATCTGCCTTATACCCTCTTCCACCCTGCATTCACCACACTGTTGTCCATGTCCATGAGTCCTTTTTACATTTTGCTCGATTTATCCATTCCTTAACCACACCCCCCAGAACTATCCTCCTGCTCTCTACCTATGACTCATATTTTTAGACTAAGGTGGTAATGGAACTAAGGTGGTAAGGTAACTATAACAAATCAACCTGGAAATGTGTTTTTCGTGTGAGTAAACGATTGGACACAGCCTCCTCTACAAGCCCTGCTCCTGGAATATTGTATCCTCTCCCTAACAATCCCAAATCCCTCTGTACTCCATAATGCAGCCAGGATGGTTATTTGTATCACTGATACCTGATGTCTGATGCAGGAAATGTTTGTTCCTAGAACACCCAGTAATTCCTTCTTATCTCACTGGGTAAATTGGATTCCCCCTTTTTTTTCTCACCTACACATCATTTACATAATTCCTTCTCAAGACAGCTTTTTTCATGTATCAAATATCCCTTTTCCCAGCATTTAAATATAGGGTCATAAATAAAGGGGCCTTAGTACAAAGTACTAGTTCCTGAATGAGAGCATCACCACTGAAAATGTATTTAAAATTGGTGCAGAAAGGGAACAAAGAACTCCAAGTAGGAAAATGAGCAAGTGTGTCTATGCTCTTATAACCAATATGCAGTCCTGTGTGTGTAAAGATTAGCTGTAAAACCTGGCAGAATCTCACCAGATGCTAACAATGATTGTCAAGCAATTCAAATAACTAGGATAACTATGTCCATTAAATGGCACTGTGCATGCCAAGCATCTTATAGCACAGTTTATTTTGGCTTATTTGCATATTGAAATCTTGATATTGCATTATTTCTACCATTTAAAAATGAAATCTCCCTTTGAAAGGTTGTTTTCTTTCCTTTTTTGAATCATCTGCACATCAGCCCTTCCCCAAAATACGTGTCATTTTCTCGAATCAGGTCACAAAACTGAAGTAACAGCATGCTGAGAAGACACACTGAACACTAGACATTATTAGATGCTATGGGATTACTTAAGTAGCTCTAGAAAGAAATTGTATTTTCATGTCATGGTGTCCTGAGATGGATTTAGGACAAGACAGGGCAAGTAATAAGGATGTTTGTTGAATGTCATGGGTCCTGCTAAATCTGTTAGTTGCTAAAATATAAGAAGATCTTCTCTACCCACTTCCTTACTCCCAGTACTACGAAGGCCACAACATTATCGAGCACAAGGATGGGAGTGCACTGCCAGACTTCAGCTGCTGCAGGAGGCTCCTAAATGGAAAGTTACTCTAATTGTGCCAGTACAATTTCAGATAGTAAGCATCATCGATGGTGCCGAGCCTCTCCGCTGAAACTCACAGAAAGGCCCAAGTGTTCATCTTGTTCTAAAGACACAATTAGCTAAAGTTTTTATCTCCGTATCTGAAGAGCCTAAATCAGACAAGTGCCCCAATGAGCATGGCTGGCCAAGAAAAGAGGAATGCAGTCCCACACTGGGCTGCTTTCTTTCTCTTTCCATTAACTGACTTTTTGAATAGGCAGCAATTAATCACCCTCCTCTGCCTACAAAGAAAATTAGAGCTTTCTACACTAATGTGATGAGTATTCAGAGTAAAGAATCATCAATGTGGTCAGCATCTTCAACATTAAAATAAGAGTTTAGGTAGAGTGTAGGTACCAAGCAATTTTCTATTTCCATGACAACAGATCATTTCAGCATAGACAATATTATAAAAACAAGAAAGTTATTTAATCATCATCAGAGCGTTATAAAGTACAAACAAATATATTGTTAGTGATTTCATAAGACAAGTGCAAAGAATTACAGCCAAGAGGGTGTTGTCCATTAGTTTTACTGTCAGAGACTATACTTAATTCAAGCATTCTTCCATCACACTGGGCCTTTTTTGATCCTTTGTTTTGGAATTTAATTTAAAAATGAGAATACATTCACTTAGCAAGTATTTGTTCCTTGAAGCTGAATGTGATTTTGAAAACTTCCAAATTCATGTGGAAATTTGTTATTTAATTCTAATGAGTGAGAGCCCCCAAAGTGACCACATTGAAAAAATAACTCTCCTTAATGAGTACCATGTTTATCATGTCCACTCAGTTAAGCAGCATTTATCAGCTGAGACATTATTATGTGTAAGGTCCCAAGATGGTGAGATACAAATAAGAACACATGTGCACCCTCCCCATTAAGGAGTTTAAAGTCTATTGGGGAGAGAAAAATAGGTTCTTGGACAATTGCAGAACACCTTAAATGATTTATAAACAACATGTTCCGAGAGTACCCACAAAGCAATGATTGATTCCAACAGAAGTGAATCATGAGAGGGTTGGTAGTAAAAGTTGGATTTGGTCTGGGAGTTGGGATGAGTAGGACTTTACCAAGGAAAATCAGTGAAAATAGAGAAAAAAAAAGTATTTCTTAGACAAATGTGATAACAAAGCCACAGTACACAAGAAAGTGAAGGGTGTATGTATGGTACTACAGGTATCCTGCTGTAATTATCTCAAGTTATTTAGAAAATATGAGACTAGGAAAATAGAAAAGTGGCCAGCAAGAAATGTACAACTGCAACAAGTCCTCTCTATTTGTTTTTTCCAAGAGTTTGTTAACTAATTTTGACTTTTTACATGCCTATGTTTACTTTAGAATTATCTTGTCAGGTTGCCCTGCCCAACTGTGGAATTTTAATTGGATTTTTAAGATCATAAATTATTTTTAAGAGAGTTGATATTTTTACATGTTGAGTTTTCTGGTCTATAAACATAGACTGTCTTTCCATTTATGTAGCTTTTCTTTAATTCTCCAGTAATATTTTGTATTTTGTGCCTTGAAAGTTTGCACATTTTAAAAGATGTGTTTTAGGTATTTCATTATTTGATGCCCTCTCAAAAAAACTAATATTCTAACTAGATGATGGCATATGGAAATATGAGTAATCTTCAAATATTGGCCTTTGATACTGCAAAATTATTAAAAATCACCTATTATTTTCAGAAAAAAAGAATGTACAACTGGATAGGACCTGCGAAAATATCAAGTTCCACTCCCTTGTTTTAGATATAAAGAAACAAAAAGTAGCTAGAGTAACTAGTAAGGTCATAAGGATAACTAGATCCAGCCAGAACTGAACCCAAATCTTCTGCTATTGAAACCAGTTTTCTTTGCACTACTCCTATGTAGATTAGCATCAAATTGTAGAAGATGGCTCTGGTAAGCAATAATGAGTTTGAAGTTTTTGAGCATCAGAGTGATATGATCAGATATGCACACACTAAGGAAAACTCTAAAAGCAGTGAGAAGAAACTGGAGAGAGAAAGACTGGTTAAAAAGCCTTTGCAGTCATCTGAGCTGGAAATAATGAGAGCCTGACCCAGAACTGTGATAACTGAAATAGAAATGAATTGAAGGACTCAAGTGTCATTTCAAGGATGAAACTGCTGCAGCTTGGTGATGAGAGAAAGGAAAGAATTACAGATGATGATCAAGCTTGAGAGCCTGAGTGAAGGTAAATGTTACCCCATCACCTGAGTAAGGAAAAGGGATGAAAAAAAGACTCAGAGAAATAAAATAGTTAGCTCTGTGATTTCCTATCTTGGTGAATAGCAGTCAATCACTCATTGGAAGCAAGGACCCCAGACTTTACTCCAAGTTTCTGGCCCTTAGAGAATAACATGCAAGGATCAATAGCAAATGGAGCCAAAATACCAACTTTATTAGTGACTGGTGAGGAGCCAACAACAAAAAGTAAGCTTTGGGCACTGTACTAGGGATACATTGACAGAACCTCTACTTTTCAGCCCACATGAAGTGGGAAACAGTAATATGCCTACAAGGCAGATCCTGGGTCAACTTGTCAGTCAGCACTAAGGCCAACTTCACAACCCAGATGGAGACAGGATACAGAAGAGAACCCCTCCCATTAGAACAGACGAAGAAACGGGAGGTCTTCTGCCTCTTCCTTGAGTTTAAAGACAGTAACTCTACCCCGTAATATATCATTGTCCAATGAGAATCAAACTCTGATTAAGCTGAATAGTCAATCCTCTTCCTCAAAGGAAACAGAGAGAGAGAGAGAGAGAGAGAGAGAGAGAGGCACAGGAACTTCCCTCCCAGCATACCCCTGCAAAGGCCAAACTTCTGTCAGGGTAAAAAGAACAGAAATCTTCACTGCCCTGCATCCTAAGTCAGAAACCTGGGAATCATCTTCTCCCAACATTCCCTCCTTCCACAACAGTCAACCAATTCTCAAGTCCCATCAATTTTCACTTCTATCTCCTGAAAGCAACACAACTCTGTCTCCATTTGGCCATTCCCACTGATACTTTGTTCATATCTCTTCTAGACCATTGCAGTAGAATCTCTCAAATTACATATTAATCTGTACTTTACAACCTTTCATTTCATTGTTTACAATGCTGAGAGATACTAAAGTGCAATGTAATCACACTCTCCTCTCACTTAAAACTCTCCACATGCTCTCAGTCATCTCCAGATAACATACAAACACTTAACAGCATCGAGTTTATTGCAATTATTTTTTTGCCATGTCTTTCTATCCCACTAAATTGGAGTTCCTTTATTGCAGGGATTTTTTATAATTTATTTGTATATCTTTAATGCCTAGCTATTAATTTAGGTATTCAAAAATATATTTGGACCTACACAAGCCCTTCCACATGTGACCCTGCCTATTTCTCCAACTTCATGTCCTGTCTGTAACAGCCCCACTAGTCCCTACCTAACTCTCAAGCAAGTTCCAATTTTAGGTATACCAAACTATTCACAGGTGTTTGAGTATTCTTTGCTCTTTCTCCTCACATTTGCACACTATCATGGCCCACCTCTTTCTGTTTCTTTTTTCCACTTAGATATATTTCTTGTATATTACCTGTATTTCAAAATATCAGCTCATGCCTCCCTTCCTCCAAATAGCCTTTTCTAATCTTAACCCTTTCTTCTCACCCCACCTTGGGCCCATACCGAGTAGAAGACTCTTCATAGTATCTATTCATATCTCTAACACTGCATTGATGAAAATGCTTTTTAATAAATTTAGTAATTTATTTTATTTTTCTCATATTAATGATAAGTTCCTTAAGTGTGGGCATGGGTCTTTATGTCTGGAAATAGAAACCAGTAAATGAAGAAAGATAAGAAAAGAAAAGGAAAGGAAAGAAAGGAAGGAAATGAAGGAAAAGAAGGAAAGGAAGGAAGGAAGGAAAAAGAAAAAACACAAGCTAGCATTTTATATATCAAGTTTCTTGACAAAGTGTTCATTGAGAAATACACAATAGAGCCACAGCATGGAGTGGACAGAGGGTTGAGCACCTATTCATGTCTTCTTGCAAATTACTTTGTTTTACTAGACTTTCAGAAATAATTCAATAACTATAGGGTTCATTCTAAATTGTACTTTAACTTGTTGGGAGACAGAGAAAAACACAAATCCTTTAGGAAAAGTTGTGTTTTATTAAATATTTAACTTTCTTCACTTTGGCTTAAGACCTATGGAGTTATACAAGTCAGAAAATGCCTACTATTCCATCAAGGTGCAACTATATAAAGCAAGTTCAAATTCGACTATGTTTATGAAGTATTTGACAATTTCCTATACCACTAAAAGAGTATAGTGTCCCTCTAGTGTGCTATCTGGTTGCCACCTTCTCCCTAAGCAACTGCATTTCATAGTCATGGTCACAATCATGAAATACAACATTCCAAAAATTCAACTAGAGTCTTTTTTCTCTGATGACAATCGAAGACCCTTCAAAAATTCTTATGGAAATAAATAAGAATATATTAAATACTTTTAAAAAAATCAAACCATTACCTGGCTGGTGTGGTTCAGTGGACTGAGAATCAGCCTGCCAACCAAAGTGTCGCCAGTTTGATGCCCAGTCAGGGCATAAGCCTGGGGTGCAGGTCAGGTGCCCAGTAGGGGGTACATGAGAGGCAACCACACATTGCTGTTTCTCTCTCTCCCTTTCTCTCTGTAAACATAAATAAATAAAGTCTTTTTAAAAATCAAACCATTATAGTTCAATAAATTAAAAGTTGGAGGATAAAGCTTTGGTGATAATAGATAATCATTTATTAAGGTCAATTTAGAGTACTATATAAGTAAGTTGTAAGAAAACAAGAAGTTTTATTCTGCAAAAGTTCTGCTTTTAACACCTTTGCTTCTTTGGAGAAGAAAGCAGAACAAAAAAAATTAAGGTTCTTCTCAGTGATGGCAAATGTGTAACGTGGCTGTCAGAACTTCCACTCACCATCTGTTTTGTCTTTTCTTTGTCCATTCTCTTCTCATGACAAACCTACTTGACTAGGGCTCTTCATTCAATCAATTTATTGTTTGCTTGTAGATGAACACCATAGTTAACAAAACACATTCCTTGCCCTGGAGCTTAGCAAGTGGATTAAAAATCAAAGATAAAGTCAAGGTATCATAAGGGCTAAATTGAGGAAGCAGGTGGAAAGAAAAAGTAATCTAATCTGAGAGAAAGGGCATTAGTAAGGATTTACAGGCAGGGGTAATCGCTAAACTGAGTTAATCTAGCAAAACAGAGTGGCAGAGCGATGGGAAAGGAATCAGAGAACATAGAGGATTTTGCAGTCTGTGGGAACAGCATCTGCAAAACCAAGAAAATGCGTGTTTGAAGGGGGTTTACAGACTTCAGTACCTTATAATATAAACTGTGATGGAACAAGAGATAGGTGATGAAGCTGAAAACATAAACAGCAAGATTGTGGAAAGCCTGGTAGGACAAGTTAAAAAATTTGGATTTTATCCTGAGGGCTCAACATTGTACTGAAAAGTTTCAGTCACATAGGTTTGGTTTTAAAGACCATAGGATGTTAGTGTGGAAAAAATAAGACTGGAGAGAGTCTGGAGATTGTGCCAATAACCTAGGTACGAGGTGATGCTGGCCTAACTCAAGGGAGCAGCACTGCTGTGAAAAGGGGTTGATAAATTGGAATGATACTAAGGAGGAAGAAGTTGTAACAGGTCTTGATATATAGATATGGGAATTTAAGAAGGAAGAAATTACTTTCCAGGTTTTTTTGTACCTTGTCTTTTTTTTTCCTTTTTTAAATATAATCTGTGAAACCTAAACACTATCAGTGGTTAAACATCCTATGAAGTCACGCAAGGCAGCTGTGTGGGCTGCACCTAGTTGTTTATACTGGTGGGCTAACAATACTGCTAGGGAGAAATGAAACTTCCTATCCAATTAACAGATATTTTTCATTATTCTAGGGAAGTGGAACGTGCAACATTATATCCAAGATATTGGATTAAAAAAAAACGGAAAAGATAAGAACAATGACTGAAGTTATCCCTCATGTAAATTAGTAGTTAATAAACCAGCCATAAAGGCATCCATAAATCTGCTAATTCTAAATTTAGTGTTCTTGTTTATGCTCAAAACAAAAGATGTTTCCATTATCACTATTCCATATGAGTTTACAACCCATGATTTTTTCTTTAAATCTACAATTCAAACTTCAAATCTAATCATAAACCTTTAGGTTTTTATCTTCTCAGTTTTTTAAACTGAGAATAGATTAATATTCTTTTCACATTTGCATGAATTTATTTTTCAATATAATTCTTATTTAATATTCTTTTCTTGAATTAATAATTACTTTAGGATCTGGATAATCTTATCCATTGTGTCTTTCTTAATGCACTAAAAGCTTTTTTTTCTTTTAATTTGAGTTTTTGATTATGCTATTACTCAATGGTCCCAATTTTCCCCTATACCCCCCTCAATTCCAGCATTCTCATTCTTTCAGGCAATCCCCACACCATTGTTCATGTCCACAGGTGGAGTACTTAAGTCCTTTGGTTACTTCATTTCCTATACTGTACTTTATATCCCCATGGCTATTCTGTAACTACCTATTTGTACCACTTAATCCCTTCACCTCTTCACCCATTTTCCCATATACCCTCCCATCTGGCAACCATCAAAACACTCTCTGTATCCATGATTCTGTCTCTGTTCTGTTGGCTGTGCTTGTTTTTAGGTTCAATGGTTGATACATATGTTTTTGTTGCCATTTGTTGTTCATAGTTTTGATTTTGTTCTTTTTCTTAAATAAGTCCCTTTATATTTCATATAATCATGGTTCGGTGAACTTTTTTTAGTTTTTCTTTTTTTTAATATTTTATTTATTTAATTCTAGAAGGAGGGGAAAGGAGAAAGAGAGGGAGAGAAACATCAATGTGTGGTTGCCTCTTGTGTGCCCCCTACTAGGGACCTGACCTGCAACCCAGGCATGTGCCCTGATTGGGAATTGAACCTGCAGCAGCCCTCTTATTCACAGGCCAGAGCTTAATCCACTGAGCCACACAAGCCAGGGCTGCTTCAGTTTTTTCTTGTCTGAGAAGCTCTTTATTTGCCCTTTGATTCTATGCTGGGTAGAGCAATCTTGGCTATAGATCCTTGCTGTTCATGACTCTGAATATTTTGTGCCAATTTCTTATAGCCTGCAAAGTTTCTTTTAAGAAACCAACTGACAGTCTTATGGGAACTCCTCTGTAAGTAACTGCTTTTCTCTTGCTGCTTTTAAGAATTCTATCTTTATATTTAACCTTTAGCATTTTAATTATGATGTGTCTTGGAGTGGGCCTCTTTGCATCCATCTTGTTTGGGATTCTGTGCTTCCTGGACTTGCATGTGTATTTCCTTCACCAAATTAGTGAAGTTTTCTTTCATTATTTTTTCAAATATATTTCTAATTTTTTGCTCTTTCTCTCCTCCTTCTGGCACCCCTATGATGTAAATGATGGAACGCACTCGAAGTTGTTCCAGAGGCTGCTTACATTATTCTCATTTGTTTGGATTCTTTTTTCTTCTTCTTCTGATTTTTTTTTTTTTTGCTTTCTTATGTTCCAAATCATTGATTTGATTCTCAGCTTCATTCACTCTATTGTTGTTTCCCAGTAAATTGTTCTTTATTTCAATTAATCCTTCATTTCTGACTATATCTTTTTTATGCTTTTGAAGACCTCACTAAGTTCCGTGAGCATCCTTAGAACCAGTGTTTTGAACTCTGTGTCTGATAAATTGCTTATCTCCATTTTGTTTAGTTCTTTTTCTGGAGTTTTGATCTGTTCTTTGATTTGGGTCATGTTTCTTTGTCTCCTCATTTTGGCAGCTTCCCTATGTTTGTTTCTATGCATTAGGTAGAGCTGCTATGACTCCCTGTCTTGGTAGTGTGGCCTAATGTGGTAAGTGTCCTGTGGGGTCCAGTGGCACATTCTCCCCTATTACCCAAGTTGGGTACTTAAGGTGCACCCTTCATGTTGGGTGAGTACACCCTCTTCTTGTAGTTGAGCTTTGGTCACTGTTGACAAATCAATGGGAAAGATTTACCCAGGCCAGTCAGCTGCAAGGATTCTGTCACCACTGACCACCAACTTCTGCTCTCTGTGGAGGATTAACTGGGCAGGGACAGGGAGGTGGTGCTCTGACATGGTCTGTAGCTGTCCACTGGGTTCACAGGATCTGGGATTTCCTGGGTGGTACAGGCCAAGTTCAGCCCTTACTTTTGTTCTGTCCTGGGCCTTCCTGAATGAACTACAAAGCAATTTAAGATGGATGCTGCTTGTTCTGGACTTGGAGATTCAGAGGCAAAGCCAAGCTATGAATCTAGGCTGGCTACTGTTAGTGCCAGTTAGCAAGACTTACTGGGGCTGGAGGCTCACTGATGATGGTTTTTGCTTGATGGGATTTAGGAAGTTGTGAAGTACAAGCCAAGACCAGCCATTAATATGGAAAGTCAAAGTTAACAGTTTAAGTGGACCCGTAAGCTGGTTGGGAGGAGTCTCGGGGATCTCCACAGTAAGGCAAACAGTGTTAGTTGGGTTGCTGGAGTCTCAGATATGGCACCTGCCTGCCAGCTCTTGAAGGGTGGGCTTAAAAAAGGGACAATAGTCTCTGCACAACTTTCTATCTGGGAGAAAACTGTCCCCCACCTCCCACCTTGATGCCAGACACCTCAGTTCCTCCCTGTATGCCACTGGTGCCTTTTAAGCTGCTACCCTGGAGCTGGAGCTCAAAGGGAGTAAGTTTGAATAAGTCCATGTGTAGGTTCTTTAAGGGGACCTGCTTGGGACTCCAGAAGTTTCTTCCACCAAATCAATTGCCACTGGTTATAGCAGCCAGAAGTTGTGGGGCCTTATCTTCCTGGCACTGGAACCCTGGGGTGGGGGGCATGGTGTGGGGCTGGGACTCCTCACTCCCAAGATATCCCTCCCAAATTTTTATCCACCACATGTGGATGTGGGACCAGCCCATTCCCTGTCTCTGCCCCTCCTACTAGTCTAGATAAATGTGGTTTCTTTAAATCCATCGTTGTCAGACTTCCATTTCACTCAATTTCTGATGGTCCTGAGTGATGGTTGTTCTATATTTTAGTTGTAATTTTAATGTGATTATGTGAGGAGGTGAGCCATGTTTACCTATGCCTCCATCTTGACTGGAAGTCTGCATGAAATTTATATAGGAAGTATAGTTCCCTATCAAGATATATCTCAGGCAAAGATAAATGTAAGTAAATTTGAATATGTTCCAAGTATCATCTAGGCTGCTTTTTACTATGTCAATGATGAGACCCAAAAAAGAAAAAATAGAACAATACAAAAAATAAAAGTAAAAAGACTGTATGTTGAGCATAGGAAAGGAGTAACAGTGAAAATCTAAACATACCCCCCTGTTAAGTCTCTGAATGAAAGTATCATAGACTTCTGAGAAGATATGAATGCCATGGGGTACTAAAAATATCATATGTAATAAGAAAGAAGATGAGGTAAGGGGGTTGTTCATAAAGAAAACCCCACATAGCAATCTAACTCACATTTTACTCAAGGGAACTTTATTCTTTCACAGCTCCTCTTCCGAATGGTCAAAAGTACAAATCCAGTAAATGCATGTTGATAGGTTTGATCTGGGAAAAACAATATTCTATCATTACAACCCTTGGCTATAGCCCAGAAAATATATGGCCAAATCAGAAAATTCTCCAACCATTACAACAAAACTACACAACATAGAAAAGGAGTTTTTTAAGTTCTTATGCTAGTGCTCATTTGTAACACATCCCTAAAGAAAGAAATTGCTTTAAATTTTTGAGATGAAACTAAAACAAAAATTTTAGAGAGGTTATAAATTAAACAATCACCCGCCTTGATCTAGCACTCTACCTTGGATGAATAAGGCTGCCTGTGAATGTTACCTTAATAGGGAAAAATCATCTGTGCAGATATGATTAAGTTAAAGTTCTTGAGAGAGAAAGATGATGCTGGATTACCCGAGTGGGCCCTAAATGCCAACATGAGTGACCTTATAGAGACAGGCAAGGGAAGATTTAATACAGAACAGGAAAAAGTGATGAGACTACAGAGACAGGAAATGCACTGATGTGGCTACAAGCCAAGGAACTCTTGAGTCACCAGAAGCTAGAAGGGGCAAGGAAGAGTATCTCCCCTAAAGCCTCCTGAGAGAAATGGACTTCCAACATCTTGATTTTAGGCCCAGTGATAGTGACTTTGGACTTCTGGCCTCCAGAATTGGGAGGGAATTAATTTCTCCTGTTTTAAAATACCAAGTTTGTAGTAACTTATTACAGCAGCCACAGGAAGCTAATGCAGACACCTTGGGTGCAGTAGGGCATAGTGAAAGTTCTCATCACTCAGTCTGCAATTCAGCAGTTCTACCCAATGAGCTCAGAGCCTTGGGCATGTACCCTCATAAAAGAAGCAGAGCTTTAACTGCTATAACTGAAGACAACTGAACACAGGCATTCTCCTGGGTACCCTTACACCAAAGGAAAGTCAACCTTCTGTGGAATCAGAACAGCCTAGCCCCACTCAATAAGAGAGTTAGGTGGTGGGTAAGAGGCGACGTCCCTTTCAATGCATTTACTGCTTCCAGTTGCAACTGCAGCCATTCTGGTCACACATCAGCTTATATGACTCACCAGAAGGGAGAAATCAGAGGCTAAGTATGAAGTAATGGGAAGGCTTCCTGAGAAGGTGCTCTTCTCTCAGGCCCAGGATTCATAAGCAATGTGACTTTGGGCAAATTTCTAACCTACTTCACAACAGTGTCATAGGGCAGGTTTGCAATTAATTTGCAAATGCCCTTTGGCCCACAGAAAATCCATTCATCCTGTGAGATTTGTATCTCCCAGAGCTACTGATTTGCATACCATGATGCTCTGCCAAGGAAACAAGCATCTGCCTGCAGTAAGTACACACCCAGAGTTCTCCCATAAACACAGATTCCCTGCAAGGTCCAAACAGAAACCAAAGGAAGGAAGGAGATGACAATTACATTTGATTTGGTCCCACTGACTAAATCCTATTTGACGTATTCTGATTCTATTTAGCAAACACGTATATTGCTAAGCGTTTATTTCCTTAGACACTGTAAAGCTGCAGCAAATTGTGTGCAAAAGCTTTTGAATCCTCAGGAAAAGGGCACTGTCTAAATCCAGGGAACTATTATGAGCAAGAGACAGCCTTTTTCTCTCCATCTTAATAAAGAAGTGAGTATGAGCCCTATCAGAGTTCTAGTTCAGACACCAAATTGACCCCTCTGGGAGCTGGGAAGTCTCAATCTTGCGTTACATGCAGAGGTAATAAAAGAGCATACACTGAGGATTAACTAAAGTTCACATACTGCCTTGAAGAGAAAAGTCTTGATTTAAGTGCTGAAAATTGATATTAGTGGGAAGAGAAAGACTGAAAAGTGACAAAAGGAATGGAAAGATGCTGAAAGTTAAAGTGAGAAATATAAATTGAAGCAGGTTTAAGGGAAAGATGAGAGATCGGATGTAGGAAGTAGGAAAGGTTGCCAAAAAAAAAAAAAACTTCCTCCGTCTGTGCTGGCTCAGCCATGTTCCTCCATCCCTAAATGGAAGCATATCCTTTAGGCAACAAAGACTAGGAATTCCAACCAGAGAGTAGAGAAAACAGCAGTAAAATACCAGGGAATGAAGGGAGGAAAAGAGGACAAAGAACAGAAGTGAAGAGAGGAGGCGCCGGGTGATAAAACAATAGGAACGAAATTCCTAGAATCTCTAGTGGGAGCTAGGAAAAGAGCCATTTAGTCCACAAATTATTTTAAAGGCAAGAATTGTTACCTTGATTTTATGAAATCAGAGCTAGCCCATGCTATCAGCTACCTGCTACAAAAAACAAATGTAGATACAGTCTAGCCTCTTGTCATATGGCAAAAAGAAATATTTTACTCACATTCCGGTTCCTAATATAAAATATACTGACCACCAAAGCTGTATCTGCACACACAAAAAACAATTTGGCAGAATTTATTTAAAAAAGCTGAATTAAATTGCTTTCCAGACTCTTGTAATCAAGCAAATGGTTAGTTTTTTTTGTTGTGGTGGTTGCTTTCATCTGTTTGTTTTTTTTAACCTAAATTACCTAGGCTTTGCATAGATAGAGTTGACAACAGATAAACATTTTTAAATTTATCTAAATTGTTAGAGGCAAAAGTTATTTTGACTTTATACATAGACAATTTCAAAAGTCATCTCACGGTTTTGTAGAAACCTTGGCCCAAATCCATCACGTAATAGCTGTGTCTCCTTGTGATATGAGTTGTAACAGGGAGTGGAGAGAGAAAAGGTGACACAGTTGGATTGCTCTGATTTCCCCAGCTCCCATACGAGCAGATGTCAGGTTGCATGTCCGCTCTCCAGTGCTCTGTTTCTTCAGAACTGCTCAGTTCTTTTAGCCCCCAAATGTATGGTTAAACCCCATTGTTTGTGTAGCATTTTAAGACATAAACATCTCATCTTTCCAGTAGCGTCATTTATTTATTGAACACAAGTATTCAATAGAATCCAATTAAGGAATAGAAAGCAGACCAGGATGTACTAATTAGGTATTACAAAACTGGAAACTAGGAGGTATCACAGAGGTAGCAACAGGAGAAAGCAACTACCTCCCGTGGGCCTGGAAAACAAGGTGAGATGCGGGGAAAACAAACTTAGAGCTGTGTGGCCCAACATGGCTTTTGAGCATTTGAAATGTCACTAGTCTGAACTGAGATATACTGAAATTATGAAATGCACACCAGATTTCCAAGATTAATTATGAAAAAAAAAGGTGAAATAACCCATTAATAATTTTTGTGTTGATTACATGTTAAAATATTTTGGATACATTGGGTTAAAATATATTTATCTCACCTATTTCTTTTTTATTTTTATAATATGACTACTAGAAAACTTAAATTTTTCTGACTTGTGTCTTCTTTCTATTGAACAGTGCTGGCTTATAGGCTTGGAAGAAGGCCTCCCAGAGCTGGGGCTCAGCCTTTTGAGAAGCGTGCTGCAGGATGATGCTGATGTATCTGAGAGAGAAGGAAGAGTCTGGTTCTTGCAGTGCAAATATCAGCAAACTGGAGCCAATTGCCAGTGAATCAACTGTCCCTGCCAAGGTGAAGAAATACTGCTGCAGTGACGTCAACAAGAGCAACAGCAAAACAGAAGTCTTTTTCTTCCCCAGCCTTGTGGTTTCTTTCTGTTGCCCCATTGGCAAAGCCTAACAGGGAACCAACTCTAAGGGAGAAATGTGATTTGCAGGGTCCCAGCCCCAGCTTCACAGAGCAGAATATAGAAAGATGATTCTGCAGCCATAAGAAGAAGTGAAATAATGCTGTTTGTGACAACAGGGATGGACCTTGTGAATATCATGCTAGGCAAAATATGACAGAAAAAGTCAACAACCATATTTCACTCACATGTGGGATATAAATTTAAAAGCAACAAATGAACAAACAAGAAAAGAAACAAAAACTCTTAGACACAGACAACAATATGGTGGCTAGCAGAAGAAAAAGGGGAATGGGGGGAGTTGTGAAAGATAAAAGAGGTCAAATATATAGTGTTAGAAGGAGATTTGACTTTGGGTGGTGGACACACAATGCAATATACAGATGATGTATCATAGAACTGTACACTTGAAACCTATATAATTTTATTAACCAGTGTCACAGCAATAAATTTATAAATAAATAAATAAATTTGGTGTTGAGAGGCAAATAACTTAATAACCAGCAAAAAAAAAAATTCATTGGCTACCAAGCATGGTTTTAAATGTTAGGACATAACCATGAACCAAAGGCCCTGTGTTCATACAGCTTTCATTCTAGTGAGACAAGGCAGACAATAAACAGACACATAAGCAAGGTGATTTCAGAGAGAGATAAGTGCTATGGAGTTAAGAAAACAGTCATGGATTAGAGGATGACAAGGAGAGAGGAAGAAGTTTGATGTGGCTTTAGATAATGATATCAGGAGATGCCTTTCTGAGATGACATTTGAAGTAAGGTCTGAATTAAGGGATCGAGAGGACAGGGGGAGAAGGAAGATGAAATATTCCAAGACAGAAGGAATGAAATACGCAAAAACTCTGAAAGAAGAATGATCTGGAATTGTAGCTGCACCTTAATTGTCAGGAGGAAAGATGGTAATGGATGATTGGGACTGGATTATGTAGGGTCCCTGAAAATCATGGTGAGTAATACAGATTTTTAACTTAATTGCTATGGGAACCACTGTAGGATTTTACAAAGAGAGTGGTATGATTTGATTTACATTTGTAAAAGGTCATCCTGGCTTCTGTGTAGAAGAATGGACTCTAGAGGGGCAGGCATATGAGGGAGACCAGGAAACTATTGCAATACCCAGGTAAAAGATAATGATGTCTGGAACTGTGGTTAAAGCAGTAGAAATGGTGAGAAGTGACTATATTCAAGATATGAAGTGAGGTTGAGCCAACATTACCCATTAAGATTGGGATGATTTGTATAACTAATCTGAGTAAATTTTTCAAATAGCTAACATGAATGACAAAATTCTTTTTAAAATATTCTTATTTTTCATGGAAGCAATTCAAAATTATACAAAACATTTCCTGATCTTCTTGTATATAAAATCCCAACTAAATTTATAAACTGTTATTTTTGACTTGGGTTCTGGTTCTCCATTTTTATTTGTCATCTGACATACTCTCTGTCAATTTCTTGAGTTCCTCAACTCCTATTGCATTTTCACTGCATATGTTAAAGCTCTGTTTGTATTGAGGCACATCTTCAATCGAATGAAAGATAATTTTTCAGACAATCTAATCCACACATTGACTATGCCATTTGAGTCGAAACTGCACCTGCCTGGTTCAGGTCAACATCTGCTGCCCTAGTGAGTCCATAAAGCTTGTGTTTAACCAGGCCCTCATCTAACCCAAATCATCCTTGCTTCTTAGACATCAGCCATATTATGTGCTGTAACCAACCAAGGTCAAAATCAACATAATCCATACTTACTGAAGCCAACTAACCAACCAGTCATTCAGAAAATCTTATGTACATATTATTTTGAGTCCCAATTTCTAGTCCTTGTCTATTTTTCAATGTTCCCAGCCAATCCATAATGATGCTGGAGTTTCCTGGGACCAATAAATGAACTTCTTTTCTTTTTCTTCCAAAACTCTGAATGAGAGTCTGAATTAAAATTCAAATTATCATTTACTGATGGGTTTAAATTAGAAACTGTGGCTTGGATTTGAGGCCAAATGACATTTTTGATATGTCCTTCTGAACTGAACTAAACCCACCAAACTACAAATCCACCACTGTCAGTGGAATGGTGAAGATGGGAATCAAATTGAGGAGGGGTGAAAAGCAAATGCAAGGTGAAGAAGTAGAGATAGAAAAAAAGACTTGATAAATCACAACGTTGAGCAATGAAGAGGAATGGAAAAATGGAGTAATAGGTAAGGATGTCAGATCAATGGAAGACTCTATGAGGCAGGACCCCCCCTAAAAGAAAACCCAGAATTTATTTATAAAAAATTGTGTATTTATTCTCATGTGTTTAAACCTCAGTCACCTTCAAAGTACTCTCCATTTCATGCAATACACCTACTGAGACTTTTTTCCACTGCCCAAACAGTTTTTGAACTCGTTGATTTTGATGCCTTTTAGTCATGCCATGTTTTGTTTCACCTCTTCCACACCTGCCAAACAGTTCCCTTTGAGGACTTTTTTTTATCAGGGGAACAAACAAAAAAGAGCCACTCAGGGTGAGATCAGGTAAATAGGGAGGGTTGGGCACCAGGGTCATGCCATATTTGGAAAAAAAAAAAACTGCTGAACACTCAGAGTAGTGTGGGCAGGTGCATTCACAAATCACCCATCATGAAATGGGCACATGTGTTTGCAAGGGCCTTCGAAAAAGATCACTGAAGCCAAACACAGCCTCTCACAACAACATCAGCTCATACAGTCATACAGATGGGTTCCTAGAATACTCACCTAGCAAGGGAAGCCTGTATATATGGTACCTTCCCTCCAGAAGATAATTCTGCTTTGTGGGGTGTAGGGGGTCCTTCCTCATATTTTAAGACAGAAAATTGTGGCACAAGCTTATGTATGCATTAGAATAATCAAGAAAAGGGAGAAAAAATGAGGATGCCAGGAAATGACTGTATATCGGAAAAGGTGATTGAGAGTCAGTGAATGGTTTTCAGAGCAATGGTAGAGAGCCTGACCTCCACAGCAACAGCTGGGAACATAGCAGAGATGGGGGCAAATGAACTTCCGTTTTTAGATTTAGTTATGGGCAGATGGAGTTTTCATTCTCTGTTTTCTATTTTCTGAATGAAAAATGAAATGAGGCATTCAGCTAAGAATGAGAGAGTGGGAGGTGTGAAAAGAGAGAATGTTGGAAATTAAAATCTTGCTGGGAAGCAAAGTTACTGAGAGAAGAATTTCTGAGTGGTGCTGAAGGTCCAGTTGAGGAGTGTGGTAATTTAAAGCCCAGCCATGTAACTCGCTCCAGCAATGTTCAGATGATCAGGGATAAACAAGGAGGAGCTGGGTACGTGATCTCAAGTAAATATGGATTATCACAGGGTACACATGGAGGAGAAACAGAGAGTCAAAGGCATTTGCAAGAGCGTGATTATGTTAATTTATTCAGCAATAATCATCAAAATTCTAATATATGTCAAGAACTAGTCAGAAATACCCAGTTGAGATAGGAAGCTGTAGGTGCAGGCCGGTATCTAGGCACTGTACCAGAATTAGATGCAGATTTTTTCTTTAATCTGTTTATTCTCCTTTTCCTTTTCATGCTTGTGGGGGAAATGGTAACATATATTTAGTGCTTACTTGTGTATCAGGTACCATGCTAGGCTCTCTTTTAAAAAATTACCATATTCTCCTTATATCAATGCTAGGAGGAAATTGGTGTTATTAGCCTCATTCGCTGATGAAGAAAAAGAATATAAAGATATTAAACAACTTATGCAGGTAACCATACCACATTCTAAACTACTGGCTATAGGGTCGCTTGTTTCCACAAGGTAAGTCTTCATCACTTGTGGGGAGAAAACCCTAAATATTTCCATTAGAATATTTAAATTTTCCAATTTTCATTTTAACACAAAAGCAACTTATCCTATATTTAGAGATCCTTTTGAAAGAAGTAAAAACTTCAAACTGTGCAACAAAACTGAGCAAAGTTATTATTCCAAATTATCTATTTTTTTTCAAATTAAACAGTCTTGCGTATCCAAGTAATTGTTTAAAACTGCTCTTGTGTGTGATACATGCTGAAGGAAATATTTATGCTCTACCTAGTATTTTCCACTTAAGAGAAACAATGTGAATTTCTAAATTTGGGCCTGGAAAATAAACAGAAGTTTCTCCCCTTAACTCTTCTTCCTTCCTTCCTTATTAATCAGACCAAGATGATTGTTCTGCCCTAGAAAACATCCAATGACTAACAGATACTATTGTTTCTTCTTTCCTATGAGAAACAAGACTTAAAGAGGCAACCCATCCTATTCATCAAAAAATCACAAAATTATTGAGGAATGAGACAACTCACACTTTAAAACAAAACTCTGTGTAGGGTTGAAGGTTTTTCACATTCTTAATGCAAAATTTTGACAGGGAAGTGGGCAGTGTTCCCTTACTCCCTTATTATCTAAAAACCAAATGATTTTTAAAGTTGAATCATACAAAATTCCCTTTGACTAGTTATATTTTTCAAGACTACATTTTATTTGCATATAATCAGCTATCACTATCTGTAAAGACAAATGAAGGTTAAACAAAACATAAAAAGTGAACCACACTTCCTGAACGGCAAAACTGAGTGGTCATGCGTGACATTTAGCCAGGTTTGATAACAGCTGTCATTTGTTGAGAATTTACTACATTCTAAACCAAAGGTGCCTAATCTTGGTTACACATTAGAATCACTGGAGACATTTTTTTAATTTTGAATTTTTAATTGATTTTAGACTCAGTTGCAAAAATAGTTCAGAGAGTGCTCATGTATCCCTCCTCTGCTTCTTCTTACATTAGCCCCTTGCATAGTACCGTTATCAAAACCAAGAAACTAACACTGGTACAATACTATTAACTAAATTACAGACTCTGTTAGAATCTTACCAGTGGTCCCACTCATGTCCTTTTCTTTACATTTGAAATTGCATTTAACTGGTGTTTCTTCTTAGTCTTGTCTGATCAGTGATGTTTTTTCAGTCTTCCCTTCCCTTGTCTTTCATAACCTTCATCCTTTTGGAGAGTGCTAAACAGTAATTTTATAGAGTATTCTTCAATTTGGGTTTGATGTTTCCTCATGATCACACTGAAGTAATACATTTTTCTAAGAACACCATAGAAGTGATGTGCTTTTTTCAATGCATTATATCAAGAGGTTCATATTATCAGTGTCCTGTTCCTGATGGCACTGACTTTTATAACTTGGTTAAAGTCCAATTTTCTGGGTTTCTCCATTGTAAAGTTGTTATTTTTCCCTTAATAATTAATAAATATCTTGATACTTTGAAACAATGCAAATCCTGTTTCTCCTCCAACTTTTACTCACTAATTTTAACATCCATCAAGAGGTCTTGTATAAAACAATTGTTACTGTGAGGTTCGTCTGATAATGAATTTCTATTTGTCTACTTCCTTGAGCATGTATGAATTGGAATTCCACTTGAGGAGTTTTTTAAAATACTGATACTTAGGCCCCACCACAGACAAATGAGATGAAAATTTACTAAGCATATTATCCCTTGTTCATACAATATGACTAATAAATATGTATTATCTACATTGAAATATAAAGAAATTGATATTTGGAATGGTACAATAACTTATGTTTTCTTAGCTAGTAAGTAATGAAGGCAAGACCAACTCTGAGCCATGCCCTTTCCTCTGTCCCATCTTCCCTCCTGTTATGTTCAACTCATTATTCCTGATGTCAAAACTTGCCCTAAAGTTTTGACATCAGGCTTTAAAGCTAATCTTGCCCTGCCCAGGTGGCTCCATTGGTTGCACCACCATCCCATACACCAAAATGAAGTTGTGGGTTCAATCCCTGGTCAGAGCACATACCTAGGTTGCAGGTTCGATCCCCAGTCAGGGCACATATGGAAGGCAACTGATTAATGTCTCTCTCTTTCTCTTATCAATAAACATACCCTCAGGAGAGGATTTTAAAATATTTTTTAAAAAAGAACAACTCTTTCTATTAACTGCAATCATCTGTAATTGTAGTCTAGATTTGTCCAGGGTTAGACTTTTTTTTTGACATCTACCATCCTAAAGAGTAAGAAACAGAGATGCCAACTATTATTTATCTTCTTCTGGGAAATAAATTGTTGCAGAACAATATGTTAGTGAAAGAAAAGGGTATATCATATACACATCAAGTCATTTAGGTATTTAGGCTAATAGGCAACCTTTTCAAAGAAATATAATCCAGATGTTCCCTGAGGGAGTTAAGCTCAAAAGGCTTTGAAACATTAAAATGTGTGCATGTCCATGGTGGTTAAGAGTCAAGCTTTGAACCAGGTAGACCTGAGGTGGAGTCCAGCAAAACATTCAATTACCTTGAGTTTTTTTTAACTTATTTATGGTTTAATTGCTTAATTGCTAAAATGCAAATATTAATACCAATTACACAAAATTTTATGAAGTTTCAATGAGTTCTCAGCACATGGGTGCAAGCAATCAATAACCATGAGCTTTAGAAACAAAACAAAATAAAACAATTGACAGGAAATGAGTGTTTTTAAGAGAATTTGGGGGGCAAAAAAGATAATTTTGGAGGGTGTTGTGGGTACATATAAGGGTTTTGGAACTGCCAAAGGGGTGCATAAGGACTCTCAGAGAAAGAGATGAAGGAAATGGAAAGTGTGAACTATCATCTTGATTGGTTTCTCTTGTGGAGGCAACCATCAAACACAGAACTAGATCAAAGGATGGGCCAGCCAAAGAGCTGTAATATAAAGAGAAAATTTTCCCCAGAATGCCTTTCCAGAAGGATATTATGCATGTGACTGTGATAGAAAATTTTGTCTATTTCATTCATTTCCATATTCCCAGTGCCTAGAACCCTGCCTAGATATAATAACTTTTCAATAGCATTTTTAGATTACTGGATAAATGAATACATAGATGGATTCAAAAGACCAGACTTAGAAGCTTGGCTGCTAAAAAGAGAAAGGTATGTCACATTGCTTATAGATCTTCTCTCTTGCTAATAAGGCCATGCTGACTGTTTATTTAGAGGTAAATAAGGAAGCTGAGGACCCACCTACCAGCCGCTCCCCTTGCCTCCTCCATCATTAAGGGTCAGCATCTCCTCTAAATACTTATTGAATAATAAAGAATAATAATTTTTAAAATGATGCCAAATTATAAACCTGCTCAGGAAATCTAAAAATATGTTCAACTTTGTCTATAAGTCATTTACCTGGCTATATGCTTGCCCAACTGTGAAAATGTGAAATAAGGTGCCTGGGTTAAAGACAGGAAGTCACTTTTCTTCCTTTCCTGCTTAATAAGAGACCCCTTGGAAGTGTCCCTCACTAAAGAACTGTGTTTCCAAACCACATTTGTAAATAGAAGCAGCCACTGAGATGTAAGATCTCCAGGTAAACAGTGTTGTCCCTGCCCTTCTCATCCCTACCTGGAATGAAGATACAATGGCTGGAGCTCCAAAAGTCATCTTGTGATTTTAAGGATGGGGAACAGAAAGATGTAAGGAGACTAAGTCTCTCATGATTTTCTGGAGCTAACATACCAGTGCCTATCTTTAGTCTTGATTTGTGTGGGAGAAGAATTTTCATCCTGTTTAAGTGACTCTAGCGAGGTCAGTAACCAACACAATTTTAGTGTTATGCCCCATTAGATGAAGCATGGGTATAATTGAGTCAATAGAAACTTACTATGTGTGCTTTGGAGAGAAAAAAGGCAATTAGAAGCTTTAGTTGACAGTTTTAGTAATTATTGACAAGACAGAAGAAAATGTAGTGTATATATTTTTTAAACACTGTGAACGCACTGTTAGCTACTACCTAGTTAAATAACTGAGCTGTACTATAACAAGAGTTTTTGTCAATAATTGACACATTTCAATATTAAAAAGAAACATAAATCACCTAGCCCAGTTGTCCATGTAATGCTCAGCTTTTCTCTAGATATTTAGGTAAGAAGTCATCCAGCTCATGCTTGGCTACATCAAGTGATGAATAGCTCTCCTCTTCCCACGACAGCCCATTTTTATCTTTGGACAGTTCTGAAAGTTAGAATGTTGTTTCTAACACTCATCTGAAAAATCTGTTTTTCTCTAGTTTCCATCTACTCTAGTCTAGTTGTCATGTTTAGAGTTATATTCAATACATACAATCCCTGTTCTAAATGGTAAACTTTCAATTATCACACTTCTCTTGAGACACCTGTCTTTCCAGATTTTCATGCCACAAAATTATGCTGACTATGTTAAAATCTACTTCCCCAGAATTCAGGAGATATGTACCTACTCTTTCCTTTCCTTGCTAACATATGCATTGGAGGATATGGCCATGTCCTCCCTAGTTATAAAACAACTCCTATTTTACCAAAAAATGTTCTCTCTGTTACTCAAACACAGATACAAAGTAATCGTTATTCCCAGATGTGTTCAATATCTCTGGGGGATACATTTTGAAACAAAGCAAGTAGAGAATTTGTCAGATGTTGTACTATCAGCTGAATGAGAGTTCCTTTATATATCCCTCAATTTCTGAAATCCCTTCTACATATTATACCTATGCAACCTATATGACCTAAATCAGAAATAAATCATTTATTTCTTACAATTAGGCAAAATAACATTTAATACATCTTTACAATAACATTATATCTGTCCTTTCACCTTTCATTCATACACCAGTGATCTCCAGTAAATTTCTATTTTTAAGTTTTGGACTTTTGCATAGGCATAAATGATATCAACACAGAATACTATTATAAATTTCTCCACTAAATAAGGTCTATTTCTACTCAATTGGATCTATTCTCCCATTACCATATTTCAAGCAAAATCTGCTCACCAAACTTTGATGATACCAATGAGGTATTTACTAACTTCATGCTGTCTAATTCATTTGACTATCCACTAAAATCAAATATATTGAGCCCACAGGGTGTAATAGTAACCAAAACAAATGTAAACTAAACTAATAATTTTTAGAATTAAGAAATGAAATTAAAATTTAGCCAAGTAGCAAAGATATTGTAAATTTAATCTGAAACTAATTCCTGGGTTTGATACCTAAGGGCAGACCTTCTATCAGGAACTTCCGGCACTTTCCTCTGCTTCTCCAACTGGTGTTATGTCGAAGAGGCAAAATGAAAACGGTCAGAACCTGCAGTTATCTTGTACCAGGAGAGCAGAAGTCATTTTTCAGGCTAGATTCTTTTAAGAATATAAAGCCAGGTTTACAGTTTAGGAGAAACATAGTTTCTCCTTCACAATCTGTCTTCCAGCCAACCTATTCTATTACCAATATCAAGAAGGTACAAAGATTTTTAAAAAGTAGTTCAAACTTCAAATTTCTCAAACCAAGCTGTCAGGGAAGGGAGAGGTCAGATGCTAACATGGTGAAAAAAAGGGGGAGGCTGGTGATGTCCACAGTGGTGGTATCAGCTTTTCACCTGTGAATGAGGATGGGATCAGAGGCGAGAGTGGAGTTCTGTGCAGTTAGTGCTGCTGATGTTAGAGACAGATGTGCCTGGAGAGGTAGTAGGGGCGCTTTGGGGAAGTAGCAACCGGGCAAACCTCGAAACTGTCATAAAGGTTCTGCAAGCTCTGGGACTCGTGTTATCTTCTGCTAAATGGTATGAGAGACTGTTTTTTAATTATATTCATCTTGAACAAGTCTTTCCAGAAATGTCTTGCCCCAGGCAACAGAGAAAAAGATGAGGCGTGTCTGGAGGGGTACTGCTGTCCTCCAGTGCCTTTCACTTCACTTTGCATCTATTTCCTTCTCATTAAAAAAAAGAACAAATAAATAAATAAGACATATTAGACTATGTTAGTGAGATAGCATTTGGAATTCTCATTCATATGGCTTATAAAAGATAATTGCTTAATTACACAACTATCTTATGGAAAACAACTTATTTTTATTTTTACATTTATGGACTGCTGTTGGCATTTTATGTACAAAAGTAAGGGTAGGTTTCTTCTGCTTTCAAACACCCCAAAACTAAGAGAAATTATAAGACATACATAAGTATGTACTGTGGCAGGTGCCTTAAGAGAGATATAAAGAGCCCCAGAGGTTTCGATAAAAGATTAATTCTGAACTCAAGAACACCACAGCAAAATGATTTCTACAGTTTGAATCTTATGCCCCTCCCTCAAAAATTTATGTGTTGAAATCCTAATGCCCAAAGTGATGGTATTAGAAGATGGTGTCTCTGGGAGATGTGTAGGTCATGAATGTGAAGTCCTTGCAAATGGAATAGTGCTTTAACGCGGGGGGGGGGGGGGGGGGGGGGGGGGGGGCAGGGACAACCTCCACAGAGATAGATTCCTAGCCCCTCTATTATGTGAGGCCAGAGTGAGAAGACACAAGGCTTTGAACCAAGAAGAGGGCCCTCACCAGAAGGTGACCATGTTGCCAGCTTGACCTTGGGCTTTCCAGCCTCTGAAGCTGTGAGAAATACATTTTTGCTGTTTGTAAGTCACCAGAACTGTGGTATTTGTTATAGCAGCCCTAACAGACTAAGACAATGGCTAGTGGTAAAACAACAGGATTCAAACATGAGCACGGGGAGTGCTGATCTCAAGTTCATGGCCCTGCCTTAGCCACATCATTTCACTGTGCATTAGTTTGTTCAACCATTAAATGAGAAAGGAAAAACGGCATTCTTGCCCGAAGTACTCATATCCTCTGGAGATGGCTCCGAGATGAACACATCAATAGACAGATCCCAAACCAAGCAAAAACATTGCATTGTTCACGGAAAGCTTCACAGCACTCAAAACAGTTCAGTCACGTCCTCGTTCTGCTCAACCACCTCCCTCCAAACCTGAGGTTCTTTAGGATGGTCCAGACAGCTGAGACCGTATGGTCAAGCCCAAGTCAGACTAGAAGTTCACATGCAGCCAGTCTTAAAAGAAGGTTAATTTATGTTAGCAAATTGTCAAATAACCTGGCATACCTAATTATTTTTCTTTACACACAGCATTTTCCCCCCTCACACAGTGTTAAATAAATAAATAACTAAATAGGAGAAAATGTCTTCAGGATGATGTGATAGGTGATCTTTCAAGGCTTCATTTTGGCTAAACAAAAGGAAAATCAGAAACATTGCCATTTTGAAGGACTTGGTTTTTATTTCTCTTTAAAAACACTGTAAAGCAATAACGATCATGTAAATTCAAGGGCAAATGCTTCAGTTTTTATAAACTTGAATCAGTATGTTGATCTTTTCACCCACCATGTTTTTAATGTACAGAGAGATAAAATTTGTTATGTTCTTGAAAACATTACTTTAGCCCAAGTGAGAGGTGTTAATAGAGTATAGGCACAGAAAATGTATAAAACAAACCAAAATGGAGAGAGAGTGAGGAAGTTACTATTGTAATATATAAATTGCAATGTTGAAATGATGACTGATATTACAGTTTCTGTTTCATAAACGCCCTTTATATAAGTCTATTGTCAAAACTGATAAGAAAATATTTCCTCAAGATATACCTGCCCGTATATTATTCCTATAAAATTTTAGGCATGGAAGAGTTATCTGAAATAATAGCATGTCTAAAAATGAGAGGTAAAAAAAAAGGATTTAAAGGAAGAAAATTACACCAAAATATATCACCTTAAAAAAATTTTTTTTTATCTACTTATTTGCTGATAGGCATTTAGGCTGTTTCCAGCACTTGGCTATTGTAAATAAAATTGCTATGAACATTTGGGTGCATAGATTCCTTTGAATTGGTGTTTCAGGATTCTTAGAATATAATCCCAGCAGTGAAATTGTCAGGTCAAAAGGTAGTTCCATTTTTAGTTTTTTTGAGGAAAGTCCATACTCTTTTCTACAGTGGCTGCACCAGTCTGCATTCCCACCAACAGTGCACTAGAGTTCCCTTTTCTCCACAACCTCATCAGCACTTGTTATTTGTTGATTTGTTTATGATGGCCATTCTGACTGGTGTGAAGTGGTATCTGACTTATGCACCCCTATGTTCATAGCAGTGCTATAGTAGCCAAGTGCTGGAAATAGCCTAGGTGCCCATCAGTAAATGAGTGGATTAAAAAATAGTGATACATTTACACAATGGAATACTAGAAAGCAGAAAGAAAAAAGGAATCCCTACCTTTTCAACAGCATGGTTGGAACCGGAGACTATTATGCTAAGTGAAATAAGCCAGTCAGTGAAAGACAAATACCATAATGATTTCACTCATAAGAGGAAATTAATGAACAAAATAAACTAACAAGCAAAATAGAAGTGGAGACATGGAAACACGGAACAGACTGATAGCTGCCAGAGGGGAGGGGAGAAGAGGAAATGATGGAAAGAAGGGAAAGGGATTAGTCAAAGAACATGTATGAATGACCCGTGAGCATGGACAATGGCGTGGGGATTGACCATGGGAGCAGGGGGCAGGTTGGGTGGAGGGGGAGGCAAAAGGGGAAAAATTGAGACAACTGTAATAGAATAAATGATAATAAATAAATAAATAAATAAAATATTTTCATGCAGTGCTTCAGTATAGTCAATGGGGCACACAAGTTTACGCTGTTTAGAGTTTTATAGCACTCCATATTTTTCAAACATCATTCGTGTTTGAATTCCTAGTAGTGTTCTTCTGTAGTTGCCAGATTATTTCTCTCTCTCTCTTCCAATAAAGAAATAAGAGAAATTGAGAAAGAAATGAGTCCAGTAACTTGCCTTAGCTCAATACTGAATAGAAACAAGTTCTTAAACATCTAATAAGAGAATTTTCTTTTTTTCTTTTTTTAGGGAGGGAAGGGAGGGAGAGGGAGAGAGAGAGAGAGAAACATTAATGTGCGGTTGCTGGGGGTTATCGCCTGCAACCCAGGAATGTACCCTGACTGGGAATCGAACCTGGGACACTTTGGTTCCCAGCCCACACTCAATCCACTGAGCTACACCAGCCAGGGAGAATTTTCAAATATTATAAAAGAGATCACGTACTGACCAACTTAAATAAAAAAGAAAGAAGAAGGAAGGAAGGAAGGAAGGAAGGAAGGAAGGAAGGAAGGAAGGAAGGAAGGAAGGAAGGAAGGAAGGGAGGAAACCAGTCTCTTCCAGGGCTTAAACGTTTGTTATTTGTACTTTTATAGGTTGCAAAGAACAGAGGGGAATTTAGGTTAGTTCAAGTAATGACAGGATCACTTCCAGTTTCCAGACCAACATGTAAAGAACTTGGAAGTCATCACTTCCATCCTCACAACAAGAAAAGAGCTGAGCAAACTGAAAATCAACTATTCTTAAATCTGTCACAGAACTGAAGTCACAGAGCAAGCCACCACTCCCAAACCTGGAGAGACCAGGAAACAATAGGGAATGACAGCTTATGGGAGAAGCAACCACAGCTAGAGGCAGCATCCACTAGGAATACTTAAGTGGTAATTGACTGATTGCCAAAGAGTGAGCATGAACTACCTTGAGAAATAAAAACTTCTAAAGACCAAGCCTTGGGGATACCTATAGACTTTCGTGAGTTTTACCTCCAGTAGCCCCCACCAGATTCTTACTGAGAAATCAGAAAAAAGTTTTCTCAAGTTTCTGAAAGGGGAGTGAAAGGGTAACAATTCTGAAATATGGCTGGAGCTTTTTGTTCTCCTTAACGGACACTTACCTTAAGGAAATCTATTTTATCAAAGCCTAACTGACTTAGATTTTCTCCAGAGTCTAACAGATCTGAGGGGAGGGTTACACCCAATTCCAGGGCCCTGTAGTCTTTCTTTTTCACCTAAGGGGGAAAGGGGACAAAATTTAGACTTAAATACAATCACAGGTCTACAGAATGATTCCTTACTCTCACATGCACATCTTACCACCACATCAATGGGGCTACTGAATAATAACAGGGGATTACATTTTAAAAAACTAGAGAGATTAAGAATAGTATGGGTTGGAGAAGCCAAAGAATTTGTATGTACAACCCACGGACCTGAACTAAGGTGGGGGAATGCTGATGGAAAGGGGATACAGGGCGGAAGGGAGTGAAGGGGAGGAAAAAAATGGGACAACTGTATTAGCATAATCAATAAAATGTATTTTTAAAAAAGAGATTACAGCATGTCTCAGACCTTGCTTACAAAGGAGCCTTTAGGGAAACCCAAAGACAGTAGAAAGGACAACATCAAGGACACAACAAGAAATTTTAGCATCTGACATCACAGCTAGAGCATATAGTACACAGAACCTAACACCTACCCAGATAAATACAAAACCTCATTATAAGTTCTCATTATCTTAGTTCCTTTTACCAAATGCATCATGTGTGGCTTTTAGCAAAAAAATTTAAAACATGCTATGTGGCAAAAAAGAGTCTGAAGAAAGGGAGAGAGCATCAGAACCAGATTCAGATATGGCAGATATTTTAAAATCATCAGACCTGCCCTCACTGGTGTGGCTCAGTGGGTTGGGCATTGTCCTGCAAACGAAAAAGGTCACCAGTTCAATTCTTGGTCACATGCCTGGGTTGCAGGCTGGTCCACACTGAAGGGTGTGCTACAGGCAACTGATGGATGTTTCTAACAATGATGTATTTCTCCCTCTTTATTTACCTCCCTTCCCCTCTCTCTAAAAAAATGAATAAATAAAAATTTTTAAATGATCAGACCTGAAATTTAACTATATGCTAAGACCTTAATGTTAAAGGGGGACAACGTGAAAGAATAAATGGACAATGTAAGCAGGGAGTGGAAACTCTAAGACAGGATCAAATGGAAATGCTAGAAATCAAAAACACTGTAGCAGAAATAAAGAATGCTTTTGATGAGCTCATCAATAGATTGGGTGCAGTCAAGGAAAGAATCAGTGAGTTGAAGCTATGTCAGTAGAAGCTTCTCAAATTGAAAAACAAAGAGTTTTTTTTAAACTGAAAAAAAGGAACAGAATACCCCAAAACTGCAGAACAAATGCAAAGGTATAACATACACATAATAGGAACACCAGAAGAAGTAGAGAGGAAGGAACAGAAGTAATGTTTGATGTATTATTAATGGCTGAGAATTTTCAAGCTATAAGGATTTGTTGTGAGGGTACAAGGGGAAATTAGTGAGGGTAGGGAACCATCTTCAACAGCCAAGGGAAACGTTTCGTGGAGGGTTTGAATGCTGTTGTAGCTACTCCACTGGTCACAGAATGTAATCTGGCAGTCACTAGTCTCACAGGTAAATTTCTACACCTGAATGGGTTGGTCTGCTTTCAGACTACTTTTTCTCTCTACTTAAAGTCCTTAATTTATGTGGCTTCTACCACCTGATGCCTGCTGCTTTGTTTCTGTGTGTCTCTTAGCTTTGTGATCAATTTATTGTCTGTGTCCATCTCTGTAAGTCCCTATTCTACTCAATAAAAGAGAATTTGACTGAGTTAATAACCCTCCAACATCAGCATCCGTACTGGACAGAATCCGTTCATCAAACTGCTGACAGGCTGCTGGCCAACCTATACGATGACAGCACAGTATTTGGCTCAGGTGCCAGTTCCTGTTCCAACCATCTCTGAGCTAAGCAGACAGATCTTGTGATAAAATAAATTAAGAGCAGCATGCTGCTTGCTAGTTCATGTTTGGAAAAGACTATTGGCAAGGTCATCTCTTAGTATGTTATGAATTTAAATTATCGGGCATTTTAGTAACAGATTGCAAAAAGCAAACTTAATTTCCCAGAGAAAATGGCACATTTGATTCAATATATTATTTTCTCCCTGAGTTTCACTTATGGTTTATATCACCCACCACCACCACTGATGGAGCGACAAGGAACATGAAAAGTGACTCTGCTGCTGATAGTCCCGGGGTAAACTCTGAGAGCCATTAGAACCAGGACCAGGATGCCCCTGACCTGGAGAACTGTCATAACAGACCAGGGCAAACAGCTACAGAAAGAGTACAAAAATTGATCTGACCTCTTCAAGCACAGCTATGCACATCCTTGATGGTCCCATTCCTTGAGTTATTTCACTATGTCACCTGTCCCAAAATATTTTTGAGTTATTATCTACTAAACGTGTGGCTGAGAAAGGCAAAGAGGAAAGGATGTATGTACTAAAACATTGGTGTATGTATGTAAGTAATTTTCCCCTCAAGAGCTCAATATGTTTGAGGATATATTTTTCATCTGCCTGGTTTCAACTTAGGCTGTTAATTTTCTGCAGCAGATAAAATCAATGTAGAAAGAAAGTATAGTATTCTATTAGTGCTACTTTTTACTTGAATTTAAGTTAAATATGAATGTGCTTCTTTTTCACTAGTTTTCAAAGAATCATAGTCAACTAACTTCTCTGTGTACATATGACACAGCAGCCAGAGAAAGGCACCTGGCACCGGCGCCATTCTTTTTAGTTCTTGACTCTGTCTGACCTGCAAGAGCACCGTTCTCAGGGAGGAAGAGAGTACTTTATCTGCACATAAAGGGCCGGGTGTGAGTAAAGGCTACAAGACAAAAGATAAGGACCTTGTTCTTGTTTAACTAACTCTCTCTGGCCCCAGAATCCAAAGAGGTGCCCTCATGCGTCATGTCTTCCCTATTATCTCTGTCCTCTGTGCATACTCTTTCTTGGCAAGAAGCAGAAGGTTACCTTTGGCTTTCCTCGTGGAGATCTGTGTTTAAGAGACACAAAATGTGCAGCAGGACAGTGTTCCCATTTACCAATCTCCCTCTCTGTATACCCTATAATCTGACTGCTACAAGGCTATAAACAACGCATTTTATCCTAATCTGGATTTTTTAGAAGAAGCAAATGTTTTCAGTACCTTTTTTTCCGTGACACCTTTTTCTTACCCCACCCCAAAAAACCTGTCACGGTTGTCACTTTTCAATTTGAAAAAAATACCAAGGTCATTTATTCATTCATCACATTGTTTGAGTGCCTTCAGACTCAAAGGATCTTTATATATTACATGTCTATGGGAACTTAAAACAGTCAGACTTTTGTTTCCATTTTAAGTCACAGAGAGGGTAGGTGATTTATCTAAACTAAAAAATGGAGCCCAGGCCAGGTGGCTCATTTGGTTGGAGTGTGGTCCCATACACCAAAAGGCTGGGGGTTTGATTCCCAGCCAGGGCACAAACCTAGGTTGAAGTGTGATCCCTGGTCTGGCTTGCATAGGGGAAGCAACCCATCAATGTTTTTTCTCACATCAGTGTTTCTCTCCCTGTCTCTCTCCCTCCCTTTACTTCTCTCTAAAATCAAAACATGTATCTTGGGGTGAGGACTGGGAAAAAAGCAAAGAAAGGCAGTATGACTGCAAAATGAGGTCATTTTTTTAAGTCTGGCTTAGTGATTATCAGGGAAATCATTTCAGTTACATTTTCATACAATAACTACAATGTTACCGTATCTGAGGACCCTTAACATCTCTCTGTCTATCTCTCCATATACATGCACATAATCACTGCTGGAGGATGGGGAATTTACCATGGATGATTGTACCAAGAGCATCCTCAGAGCCCTCTCTACCCCTCTTTCAACCTCACTGTCACATGTCTGCCAAGACCCTCGTCTTGCTGATGGGCAAAGAAGGTGTCCATGGTGGTACAATCAACAAGAAATGTTATAAAATAGCCTCCCACCTGCAGCATTCCCAGTAATGACCCGGTCTTTTCCTTCCCCCCACCAGTCCCCACTGCTTTTCACCCCTCTCCTTTCCATACACACACATATATGCCATTTTTATACTGAGGATTACCCCACACCCCTTATTGCTGCCAAAACCACACAGGCTGTGAACCAGGGATGGATCGACAGACATCACCTACCCGTACCCCTCCTGTGTGTGGCTGGAAAACTTTTTGGAGGGGGAGGGGGTTTCCAAAAAAAAGATTCTACTAACAACAAAAAAAGGCTGCTATTATTGGGCAGCTCATGCCTCTGATAAATATATATTATGATATATATATAAATATCATAAATTCATGTAACATATGTTCCATGTACCATAAAGCAACTGTTTGTTTGTACCTCGGTAGCATAAAACATACTGTGAATTTACACTGTTTTCACTGAAGAGATATTCAAAGTCAACTTTATTCTTTGCCAAAAAAAAAGTTAGACTCTTCTGAATTGAAAAAGAAAATTGACCAGGCTTACTTTGTTCCCTCTCCTAAGGGCCTCTTATATATATGAATTAGTATTAATGAAGGTGTGAGAAAAGTGAACTTCCCATTCCTGGAGAGTAAAGAAAATCAGACACATATAGAGAGCTTAGTGCACACGCTGCATAATGGTATTTCTGAAGAGTACTGAATTCTGTAGTCAAACAGAGGTCAGCAAATAAATCCACAGTGCCTGAGTGTTTGATATTTTCTTTCTACAGATGAGCTGCTCTGATGGTTGGAGGTTTTCATTTCCCAGCTCCAACACAGAGTAGTCACATATGCAAACACGGACTCGGTGCCTGCAGTCTCAATTTGGGTTAATTATTTCTGGCTGCAGGAACCAGGAGTGGGCTATGCTGCTTCCATGACAAACTCCAGCCCTGCCTCACACGGAGACAAAAGAAACACACACAGAAAAACACTAGCGCCTCAAACCACAGTCATTTCACCTTGAATAGACTTTCCAAATAGAGCCCTTTGAATTTGCTTCCTATACTAAACACTAAAAAGCAAAAAGGAATTTCAAATATTGTTTTTCTTCATTAATGTATCACAAACTGCTAATTAGAAAAGATTTCTTTTACTAAATGATTCAGTTCTTATGTCTGCTTTAACACTTGAAAGGTTACAGCTTCAGGAAAAGAGGAAAGAGCCTTAATTAAATAGTGAATTATTGAATATTCAGCCTTAATTGATGTTGCCCGCGCTATTATTTTGCATGTTTATAGATGTGTTATGTGATTCTGTTATCAGAATAACCAGAGAGACAGACATTGACTACTGAGCCTCAAAAAGGGGGAGGGCTTCTGCCTGATCACATCCAGCCATTGAAGTTCAAGAATCATTTGAAGCGTGGTTTCCATGACAACAAGTCACTAATTGCAAACATAAAGTAAAAAATCAACCTTCCCTGAATTTGGCAGCTACAATGGATGATGTCTATTTTTTTTTAAATAGTGAAATGGCACTTCTCCTTAGGGAAATTCTAAAGTCACTTTCCTGAAACCAAAAAGCCACCCCCCGTTGAGGGGTTAACAGTGGTCTGGCAAAGGTGTCAGCCTAAGCAGCCCAGATCTGTCCGGCTGTGACTGCCAACACCTGGCTTGTTTTAGCGATGAGGGGAGATGGCTGTGATGAGGAGGGAACAATTTTTGCATCTTTGAGCTACACAACAGCTTAAGAGAGGTGCTGAGGCAGATGAATGAACCAAAGAAAATGCTACCAAATACTAGATTTGAACATCCTTTAGACAAAGGGGTGCCACAAATTGAGAAAAAATGAGCTAAACCCTAAAATCAGGCATTGCCCATAGGGTTGGTCATTCCCGATCTATCACTAGCAGAGGTTTCTGGTTTCTCTGGCTGGCAGGTTTTTTAAGAACAAACAAACAAAAGTGAATCCTTTGAGAGTTGGAAACCTGTTCAACGGACACAATGGCACCATTCAAATTCACCAGTTTATGGACTGCAGCATATCATTTGTAAAAATTGCTTCAGCCTAAGTAAGTCTACTCACTGGGTCACTAGGAGTGAGCAAGAACATTTTGATAAATTCTGTTTCCATGACGATGAATTAACCAGTGAAAAGGGGGAGGTGTTGAAAGATCTATATTCTGTAGAATACTCTCAAATGCTTGCCTGTTTTCATTTTTAGCCATTTAGTTCTCATGGCTCTGTTCCAAGACTCTTTAATTTGCCAGTAGCTGTTTTCCTACACAGATTACAGGAGTAATTCATCAGTGAATGTTTCACTCAGTGGTCCCATCTAATGTAAGGAAACATAAAAATGAATTTTTCTAATTATGCCTTTTTGTTTGTTTAGAAAGAATATAGTAAGCTTTTTTCTTTCTTTCCTCAAAATCTAGCTTTACAGTTCTTATTCTCCCTTACTTATTGACCATTTCCTTACACAGACTACAACTACAATTTGTAAGATGTTGGGATATCTGCTTTTAAATACCAATAAATCCCCAAAGGGCAATGATTTTTGAATTAACTGGACTGAAATCCCGGAGGGGAATATAAAGAGAAAAAGAACATTAAAACATGTAGGCCTAGTACATGTTACAATGAAACAAAGTGTTCAGGAAAAATTAAGAAAGCAATAGAGCCTTTCCTTTGTTAAATTACTTTAAATCGGCTTATTTATATACAGTGGAATCTGTTTATGTTATTTCAGCATTTATCCACTTCTAGAATTTAATGATGATACTACTATTTCCTTTGGGGCAAAAAAAGTGATTCTCATGGTTTTATTTTCCAAATGATAAAATATATAGCAAAAAGAACTAATCTATTTGCAACAGAAAAAATGACTATACAACTATTTTTTCTGAAGTATGAAGAAAAATGTCCCCTCAAAATATGTATTTCCAATCTAGCTTCAATTTGTGTTTCAACAGTAACTAATTTAGTTCATTTGAAAAATTAAGTTCAAATAATGGGATTTTTCCCTTGCCTTTCTTTTCAGCTGAAACAAGACAAATTACTAGTTTTCAATTTTCAACTGTTTGTTCTGCCACTGTGTAGCCAAACATTTAAAGGATACTTACAGTCTTTTCCAAATTCATTCATCCTTTGTTTAAAGCAGAAAAAAATCTTACTGGGAGCTCTTCTAGGCTGCCAACATTTAACAAACTGATTGGATACCTTTTTTTTTTTGGAGCTTATTTATTTATTTATTTATTTATTTATTTTTAAAGAGAAGGGGAGGAATTTATTTATTTATTTTTAGAGAGAGGGGAAGGAAAGGAAAAAGAGAGACAAACATCTATGTGAGACAGAAACATTGATTGGTTGCTTCTTGTATGCTCCTCGACCAGAGACTTGAACCCACAACCGAGCCATGTGCCTAGACTGGGAATCGAGCAAGTGACCTTTCTCTTTGTGGGACGACACCCAAACCAATGAGCCAGACCAGTCAGAAATGATCAGATATTATCTTAATCTAAGATTGAAAGTGCAAAGGACCAGGAGATCCTTTTATTATACAAAGCTCTGTCAATCAGAATGATTTTTAAAAATTTTCAGTAAATAGCAATGCAATAATATTTTTCCTAGGAGCTGTTCTTCAGGGTCATATTTGCTCTGAGAGCTTAATTTCTCTACAAAGAACAGAGAAAACACTCACTTTGAAAAGAATATGGTAATTTCCTTTTCCTCCTTCTCTAACACACACATAAAAATATTATTAATATTAGTGAATTTCAGAGAATGTACACAATTGAGAAATCAAAGTAATTGTTTTAATGAATAAACTCCAGTTGGTTGGCAGCAGACACTTATAAACTATTAAAAAAGAAAACCATGCCACTTTAAAAGCAGCATGTTTGTAGCCCTGAATTTGTTCATTTTGACTTAAAATAGCAGAGGTAACAGTGTTGGTTGACTGGAATGGATAAGGGAAAGTCTAATGACTTCTTTTGTTTACCTGCCATGCGTAACTCCTTCAGCTTCTTATGGGCAACAGGCATGGGTTCAACTAGTAGTGCCCTGCTTCCCTTCCTATACCTGAGGTCGTTATGCAGGTAGCTAGCATTCAGTGCACATTGATGTTAATAGCATAAGATTACTTGGCCAGCTGTTGTCTGGGAAATAGGGATGGTATGGCTCACCCAAGAGATGGCTGCCTTCACACCAATGTGACCCGCAGTTGGCACAAGGCAGTGCAGGAGTCAGCTCATTAATGCTAATGTCTCCATTGAGATAGGGATAAACAGCAGCTCTCTCAGTCTTATAGGTTGCAAGTGTCATGATAATACTGTCAGGTTCAGTTGCTGATCACTAAAAATGAGTACAAATGAGAGGAGTAATGGCTTGTTGATCCACCTGAGTCAAGTTTAACATCCTTATGGCACTATTTACAACTGAATAGATATCCTTCCAGCATAGTGAGATTTTTTTTGACAAAGAAAGTAATCATAAAACTTCTTGAGTTTTGGGTTAAAATGGGTCAATAACAAAACATATTATAAACTCCAATAATTTTATTTTATAATGCACATTAGATGATGTAGTCAACAACTATTGTACAGGCTACACATGCCACAATACATCTATTAGTTAAAGTTGTTTTTTACTTTGACAGGGCATTTTGTAAATATTCAGGACAATAATATTTTAAAGGCTTCTTACTTTGTCCATGAACATAACACATATACAAATACACAAAATTTATCATAAATGTGATCACATTTAAATGACCAAAAGGGAAAATTGAATGTATATTCGTATAGCAATATAAAGGCTAATAAGGAAATGTATGTTTGTGAATCTAAAGGACAGGTGTCTTCTAAAACTTATGATCTGTTCCTGAAAAGTTGTGTGAATAGTTTTTAATAATACAGTTTTTAAATTCACTGAGATTTCACTACTTAAATATATTTTTCAATGAACCTTTTAGTAAATCCAGAAATGTTTGTAACAAGAAAAACTAGTCTGTTTGGCAACTTTATTTTTTTATACCTATAATTTTTAAATGGTGTATTTAGCGTAAAAAGTTTAAAGCATATATACATGCTTTTATTGTTGGAATGTTTTTCCACTCTTCTCCCAGAAATAATACTTGCCAAGAAAGCACTAATAAAGGATGCTGTTAGGTGAAGAAACACAGTCTTCCACTTAATTTATGAGTCAAGGCTAACCCCCATTTGTAAATCACATAAAAATTTAACTGTTTTGAGAGATAATCACTTTTAAAAGCCCTTTGAGTAGATTGCTGCCAGTTCAGTGAGACAGCTGACAGTCATTCACTCAATGAATGTTTATGGAGTATTCACTACGTCTTGCCCCAAAGAGCTGACTGTGTGTGTACAGATCTATAAAGATAGAGAATTAAATAATTATAAAGCACTATGGAAGAGTAACTATAAAAGGCAACCAGAATAATTGTATTGGAGGATTGTGGGAGTGTGGGAGGAGGTTATTAGGGAGAAAACAGTAAGGTTTAATAAAAACTTTCCAAATGAAATGAGGGAAAGGTCATTCCAAAGAAGACAGCTGGGCAGCAAAGGAAAGAAAGTCAATCTGTTAGGTATAGACAACCAACCACAAACTGCTCAGTGTTCCTGAGCGCCCAGTGCAAGGCAGGCGGTGAAAACCAACAGAGATAGAGATAGACAAGGGCACTTCAGGACATCTCACAGTCATTTTTAACCACTTGGATGTTATCCTGTCCTAATGACCTTTTGGGAGGTGAAGGCAGCAATTGTGATGGAAGACATTGACAGTGACAGTAAATATTCCAGAAGATGATGAGTTGAAGATATGTTTAGGAGTAGAAATAGCAGAACCTGGTGACTGATTGGGCATCTTTAGAAACGAGAGGTTGCAAAATTCTACCTTATACACAAGGTTAATCTTGAACAACTGGGTGGATGATGATGCCACCCACCAAGAAAAAGTTGCCAATTTAGGGAGAACATGCTGAACAGAGTGCCTGTGGAACATTCCTGCAGAGATGCCCAGGTAGTAGCTGACTAGATGAGTCTGAGGCTCTGGGCACAGACCTAAACTAAAGACACAAACTAGGAATCCACCAGTAAATGATTGCTTCTGAAACCATGAGACTGGAGGAGATTGCTCAAAGAATATAGAAAGTGAGATGAGTTATGAATTGAGGGGCCTACTCAAATTCTCGATGCACAAGAACTATTTGAAATTAAAAGTAGCCAAGAAAGAAAAAAGCAAGGAGCTGAGCAGAGGCAGAAGAAGGACCCATACACATTAGCATCATGGAGCCACAAAAGTGAAAATGCAGCAGAGGGCTCCAATGAGATAAAGGTGGAAAAATACAAATCTCTTTCTGCCTCCCCCCACCTGAACACAAATCTACATCATTCAGAATGGAAAGAACTTGGACACCTAGATGGAGAAATATTTAGGAAAAGCCATGATCAGCACACTCACATATTATTTGGAAGTTGTCTGTTCTTAATTTTTAAGCAAAGAAAATTTTACCTATTTATTCTATTGTTTATTTTCTACCTTGTCCTCAAAGCACTACAAATCCTTTAGGTAAAATTCCTGGACTCATTCTTCTCAATCAAGCTTGTAAGAAATACCAAGCAAAAGTCAGTTCACCGTTTCTCTTGTTGGAAAGGAGCAGTAGGGCAGATTGTATTTGTTGCCATTTATGGGTGGACACTTTTGCTTTAATGTCAAGCGGTGAGTGCAACTGATAGTTTATGAGAGTTGAGAAAACACTCAGCAGCCGGGTCCTAATGGGAAAGTAGAGCAGTCTTCGATGTGGACAAGAAGAGCAAATTTTAAAGAGAAAGGAAGCTGGTCTGTAAAGCCAAATAGAGTAAACCCATTGTAGTCTCTGGAGTAGGAGGTAGCATAAATGCAAGGGAATGTGGACTTTGTGGCATTTTACATGGGAGCAACCCACCAGCTGAAGATATATAACTAACACACCATCAAAACTTTGTTATCAGTCCGAGTAAGTTTCTAGCAACAGCTCAGTCCTCACCAGCTGCGTGTCTTAGGACAAATATTTAATGTTCCTAAATTGTACTTTCATTTGTAAAAATTACCAACCCTGTAAGCTTGTGAAAATTAAGAGGTAAAATATATAAAGCATTCTTCTGATACAATTGTTCTCAATACAACTTTGCCATCCAAGGAACATCTGGGAATGTCTGGAAACAGTTTTGGTTATCCGGTCAGGGAGGGTTTGGCTGTTGTGCTGCAAAACACTATAATGCACAGGACAGCCCCCCCACACAAAGAATGATCTGACTTAGAATGCTAATAGTGCCAGGGATGAGAAACCCTGATCTAGTAGTCGTGTGCACTTCAGTGCTGATGTTTCCTGAGCCCTCACATCGTGCCAGAGGCTAAGTGCTTAATATTATAGATTAAGAAACTGACATACAAAAAAAGAAGTAATGTACACAAAGTTACATAGCTGGTAGTGGTAGCACCAGGATTCCACAAAAGCTAACAAATACAATATTTCCTGCAAAAGTGAAAATGTTTTCAGGTGTTTTTAAGTATCAGACTCTTGGCATCAGACAACAAGAAAGATTGGTTTTCACCTTTCATCCAAACATTGACATATTGCTATATCTGGACAAAACTGGTATGTAGCGTGTTTTGACCTAGGAAGTTTGTTTTTTTTAAGTGGGACAAGATGAAAATGGAGTTAACAGTTAACAGAGGAAAAAAATTAACATTTATTAGGAGCATCTTTAAAAAAAACACTGCCTTATCTGCTTTTAGAAAAATCTTTTTTTGTGTTAAAAATCAGTAAAACCTGACTTCAATAACTCGCATTAGGTTTTCTCTAATACTGAAGTCAATAGCTCCTTTTGTAATGGTGTTATGGTTTAAGTATTGCTCCGGGCCTATGTGAAACTTGAACATGGGATCAAAGAGATAAAAGTCACCTGACTATATCACTTTCACTTTATAGTCTAAAATTCTTAGGATCTGTACATTTATTCAATGAGTCATTGATTGTTTTTAACAATCTTTTGCATCAATGTGTTTTGGAAAGTGTTTTTCTCCTCTTTAAATCTCCCTTCAGGGAAGCCAAAACATAAACTGTTGAGTGTGGATGTGTGTGGACCTGAAATCCTGGAAAGGCAATGAATGCCAAAATATGAGCACACATACAAATATTTTATCAGTTATAACATAGTGTTTATGGAAGTCTTGGGATCCCGAATTTCTAAGATAATATACTGAGCGAAAACTGTATAGTGTAAAAAAGGAAGTAGTATTGCATAGTAGTTAAATGCAATATTTCCTCTTAGGTTGGTATTCAAATTCTGACTGTATCATTTACTAATTATGTGATTTTGACAGAGTCTCAGTTATTCTTTTTATTGAGGAAGGAAAGTCAAACTGACCACAGTAGGTTCTGCAACAATAAAAATTTTATTTCATTTTATACTACCATATGCCAAGCACAGTTTTCGACAGTAAGGATACTATGGTGAACTGCCCACATGCAGGCTATGATTAAATGGTGAAAAAAATCATCTCAGGTAGCAATAATCATTCCAACAAAAACAATTCCAATAAGCTAATTGTGGTCAAACATGAGTGGGAGCTGGTAGGTCTCCAAGGAGGTGCCATGTCAGCAGGGACCTGAAGGACACAAGTCAGTGATCCTCGTGAATACCTGGAGAAGAACTTTCCAAGCAGAGACAACAGCAAATGCAAACATCCCACCCAACCTGGGATACTCTGGGGAATTTGAGAAAAATCAGGGAGATCTGTGAGCCTGGTGCTCAGTGACTTAATTTAAAAGATAGCCAGGGATTATTATATAATATAGGAATTTAAATGCCATATAGTAGGCTTTTGAATTTTACTTTGTGATGGGACAGCACTAGCCATTTTTTAGTAGGGGATTATCACGATCAGTTTATGCTTTAAGATGATCACTTTGGGTCCCATGTGGAGAATAGACTTCAGGGAACCAGGAACAAATACAGGTTGACAAGGCAAAGGCAATTGCACCAGTGCAGGCAAGAGATGGTGGAGGCTTAAAATAGGAAGATGACACTTGGTAGCAACCGAAAGTGGTTAGATACATGGATTTGTAAGGAAACTCAACAAAACTTCTTATAGATTTAATGTGAGTTGTGAGAAGGAAAAGTAAAATAATTCCAAAATTTGCGGCCAAAATAACTTGGTGAATGGAGGCCATAAGAAACGGGTAAAAAGGAGGGAACTACAAAAAATTTAGTTAGAGATACAAAATAGACAGCCATGGTAAGAATATTCAGTAGAGTACTGGATATATAAGTATGCACTCAGGAAAGAGGTCAAGAATGGATTTTAAAATTTGGACCTTATCAAAATATATGTTTAAGTTATAAGGATGGAGTGAGAGCCCCATAAGAGTACATTAAAATAGGAAAGTGTTTCTAGGTCTGACCTCTAGACATCTCCAATATTGAGATCAAGAAAAAGAGGAAAATGCATGTGTGTGTGTGCGCATATAATTATTTCATCTTATCTGTGGGGGCAAAATACATAGTCATATGAATTTTCCCCTGGTTTACAGCTAATGAGGCTGAGGCTCATAGCTTATGACTTACCCACAGTCACATACAAAGCCAGAAATAAAACCAAGATTTACCAACACCTCGCCATTTTTCTTTTCAGCAATAAATGTAGAATTTTAGTTATCTCACAAAAGAGAAAATAGCACAATATCAGTAAGAATCAGCTAATGTAAGTATCCAGCTTGAATAACAAACACTCAAAGGATATTTTTAATTTATAAACACTTACACATGTATTGTGAACCATCCCACACAATTTGTTTTTTTGGACATGATCAGATTCCTCAATTGAGTGAGAAAATGTTCTGCCATAAAAAGAGATAAAATGTTTCCTTTATAGAAATTATGTAAAGAAAGCTAAAAAAATTGCAAAACATTTATTTAAGCATATATTTAATCAATCAAAAAATAGTATATTGTGCAATTACCCATACCGGGCACTGTGTTAGGTATGGAGGTATAAGAGGAAATAGATCAAGTGTGATCCCTGCTCTCTTGACATCTATAGTCTAGTGAGAGATGATAATCAAATTTGAAAATAATAATTTGTGAAATTATGATAGAGGTAGAGGAAAGAAATGGATCCACAGCAGAGAAAAATCAGAGTATTTCAGTGTCACTATATGAAATGACATGAGAAATGTGTCATTTGTGTAAAAGAGATAAGAAAATGTCTGGATCCTTTTGATAAACCAGGTATAATCACTTCCAAAAGTGAAAAGAGACTCAAAAGTGACATGCAGTTGACAGCTGTCAGAGGAAAGGGGGTAGAGTGACTGGGTGAAAAGGGATTAAGTAAAAGAACAAACAAACAAAAACCTCAGAGACAGACAACAGTATGTTAATTACCAGAGGGAAAAGGGGGTGGGGGGAGCTTGAAAAGAGTAAATGGAGAATAAATGGTGATGGAAGGAGATGACTTGGGGTGGTAAACACGCAATACAGTATACAGATGATGTGTTATAGAATTGAATCCTGACACGTACACAATGTTACTAACCAATGTTACCCCAATTAATTTAATTAAACAAAAGTGACATACATTCAATAAGGCGCTTTTATAATATATATGAAAGGGACATTCCATCAATTTTCTCCTTAGGAATTCATCTTTCTTGTTTCCAGTTAAATAAAAACAAGGACGAGTGTACTTTCTTTACATTTCCTTGTAAGAGGACACTGAGGCCAATGTGAAGTGTTAAAAGAAATAAACATCAAACAATTATGAAATGTGTTAGTGTCTTCCAAGACTCCAAGTAATCAATATGGAACCCTGCTGACTCCCACAGGGCCACAGTTTGCCATCCACAAAAGGCTAGAGTTCCTTTGGAGCTGCAACCAACCCAAGTCCTTGGTATCTTCTGAGAGGCATACATTTCACCATCAATGACAGGATGCCTGAGGTAAACTGTGTGTCAACCTTCAAATCAGCTACTTTCACACTCAAGTCATCTTTGCGACTGACCAAATTAAGTGTTATTGTGTATCCAGTTCTCTGATTCCCACGCTGCTGGGTACTTGTTTCCACCAACTCACACCCACTGTTCCTTTTTCTCTCAAATCTTTCAACTGTGTTCTCTGGAATTCCACTCTGATTAACCTTATATCTTTAAATTCTTCCTAAACAAACCATCTTCTACTTGGTTAAAATTCAGATGTTGTTACATGAGGTCTCAAAATATGAACTATGTTTCAAGAGGTGAAAGATATGCTTTAAAAATTAATGTTTAAGTTTTCTTCTTGCTATTGTAAAATACATCTTTTTCAAAAATATTGTTGCTGTGTTATAATTATATCTGCTACTACAAAAAATCCAAGTTGTCTTTTTTAATTTTTATTTTGTTATTTTATTTTTATTTTTAGTATATTTTATTGATTATGCTATTACAGTTGTCCCAATTTTTCTGCCTTTTCCCCCTCTACCCAGTGCCCACCTCTGCCAGTTACTCCCATTCCCTCCAGCAATCCCTGCTTAGTTCATGTCCATGGGTTGTACATATAAGTTCTTTGGCTTCTCCATTTCCTATACTATCCTTAACATCCTCCTTTCTATTTTGTACCTACCATTTATGCTTCACAATCCTTGCTATTCTCTCCTTTCCCCCCAACCAGCTGATAACCCTCCAAATGATCTCCATATCTGTGATTCTGTTCCTATTCCGGTTGTTTGCTTAGTTTGTTTTTTTAGACTCAGTGTTGACAGTTGTGAATCTGTTTCCATTTTAGTGCTCATAGCACTAAACTTGATCGTTTTCTTCTTTTTCTTAAATAAGTCCCTTTAACATTTCATATAATCAGGGCTTGGTGATGATTAACTCCTTTCCCTTGACCTTATCTGGGAAGCACTTTATCTGCCCTTCCACTCTAGATGATAGCTTTGCTGTATAGAGTGATCTAGGTTGTAGGTCCTTGCTTTTCATCACTTTAAATATTTCCTGTCAGTCCCTTCTTGCCTGCAAAGTTTCTTTTGAGAAATCAGCTGACAATCTTATGGAAACTTATTTGTAGGTAACTCTCTACTTTTCTCTTGCTACTTTTAAGATTCTCTCTTTATCTTTAACCTTGGGCATTTTAATTATGATGTGTCTTTGTGTGGTCCTCTTTGGGTCCAACTTGTTTGGGATTCTTTGTGCTTCCGGGACTTGTATGTTTATTTCCCTCAACAAATTCGGGAAGTTTTCTTTCATAATTTTTTCAAATAAGTTCTCAGTTTCTTGTTTTTCCTCTTCTCCTCCTGGCATCCTTATGTTGGTATGTTTGGAGATGTCCCAGAGGCACCTTATACTATCCTAATTTATTTTATTCTTGTTTTTCTTGCTGTTCTGATCTAATGCTTATTTCTTCTTTATGTTCCAAATCATTGATTTGAATCTCAGTTTCATCCCCCACCACAGTTGGTTCCCTGTAGGTTTTTCTTTATTTTGCTTAGTGTAGCCTTCATTTCTTCTTTTATGTTGTTGCCATACTGAATGATTTTTTTGAGCATCCTGATCACAAATGTTTTGAACTCTGCACCTGATAGGTTGGTTATCTTTGTTTCATTTAGTTCTTTTTCAGAGGTTTTGTTCTGTTCTTTCATTTGGCCATATTTCTTTGTCTTGCCAATTTGTCAGCCTCCCTGTGTTTGTTTCTGTGTATTGGAGAGAGCTGCTTTGACTCCCTGTCTTAGTAACCCGGCCTATTGTAGAAAAGGCACCCATTTGGATGAATGTGGTTTCTTTTAATCCTTAGTTGTTGTACTCCCATACAGCTTAATTTTCTAATGGTTATGGGTGTTATTTTTTTTTTTTGAGGTCTAGTTGTAGTTCTTTCTGTGGTTGCACGAGGAGGTGGAGCATATTTACCTGTGCCTCCTTCCTAACTGGAAATAAGTCCAGGTTATTTGATCCATGTATGATCAAATAACATGCAATCAAATAATCAAAACCATATTATAATACCTAGAATTGTTTCCTATTGAAAAAAATTAAATCAATGCCTCTGCCTTTTGATTAAAGTGATCTATCATTGTTTAAGCATAAATTTGCAGGAAAACCTCAAAGGAAGCAAATTATAAGGATGATTCCATATCATCTAGTTTCACTTTTATCTTTAAAATGGGTACAGAAGCCACAATTTTTTGTGTTGAAAGGTTTCTACAAATGGAAGCATGAACCTAGCAAATATAAAGGTTTGCTTTGAATTTCTGGACTGGGTTTTTTATAAAAACACGTGAATGGGAAAGACTGGAACACTGCCAAAAAATTGCCAAGCCAGGAACCAAGATGCATCCTTGATTCCTCAATGTCTTTCAGCCTTCACCCCTCATCTATTCACTTCCCAACTCCTACGGACTGAATTTCTTAATATCTCTCAAATCCATTCACTTCTCTCCGTACCCACAACTGTCACTCTTGTCCAAGCCAATGCTACCTATTACTACAGTTGCTATTAAATACAATCTTTCCTGCACATTTGGTGTTACCCCTCACTACCATCAATTTTGCACTCAGCCAGGGTGATCCTTATATTGCAAGACAAAGAGAAAGAGAGAAAAACAGAAATCACTGAGATTGTTTTTGAAACTGCAAATATTTGAAATTCTTGGTGAAAGATGTGTTAAAGAAAAAGCTGTATCTACATAAAGGAAAAACAAATAATCACTTTGTTTCTAAAAGACTGAAGTCTTTGGAGTTAATTTATACTGTAATCACAAGTAAAATAAGGTAATGAAGAAATCTTTAGCTGACTTGAATTTTGTTAATGCTAAGGGATGTTAACTTGTCACCTATCTAGCCAGAAAAACAAGTTATTCTTTTTCTTTGGGATTGGGATTCATAGAGTAGTTGGGGCTTAGAAAAGAGAGGAGGTGGGAGAAAAGGCTCTGATCTGAAGAAGAACAGATCACAGATTGTACTGACCTGTGGGACGGCTAGAGCCAAGGGCAGAAGTTGTCAAGGAACCCCTGTGACAGACAATGTCAAATGAGCTGAATTCCAAGTTTCCTTTTTCCACTCTTAGGAAATCCTCTTCTTCTACTTTTATGAATCCTCTTATAAAAGCCTCATGTATTTAGTAAAGCACATTAGTATAACTGTAGATAAGAAAATAAATAGGCTGTATTTATGCTTCAGACAAAGCAATATGGAGAGAGGACAGCAGCTTGCAGAGTGGTGATGAAAAGGCCAGAAGGGTTCATGAGAAGACTCAAGTAGGAGTTAGGAGAGTGCAGAAAAGAGCAACAACTGGAAAAAAAACAGGAGCCTACCTTTTCTGGAGATTCTCAGACAAAATTTCATTCTCTACACAGATAATACACAGATATTTGTTTGAAATATTTGTATTATCAGTGTTTAACACTCTTCTAGGGTCTGGAAATAATAGAAATGAATAAGACTCCCACCACTCAAGTCTTGTGGAATATAGAGTCCTAGGAAAGAAACAAGCAATAAATAAGCATAATGATGTCATATGGTAATAAAAGCCATGGAGAAAATAAAGCATGGTGCAGGGGATATTAACTGCTGAGGAAGGACTCAGTGACATTTTATGAAAGGAAAAGAGGGGACCTCACTAAGACGACATTTGAGCGGAGATCTGAAGGAAGCTGTGAACTATACAGATGTCTGCAAAAAGAATGTTCTAAGCAAAAGGAACAAGAGAAAAAGATTTGATAATGGAAGATGCTTGACATTTCTGATAGCTCATTGAAAAAAGGAGCTCCATGTGTCTATGTGACTCATTGCTCCCTCCGTCAGTATACATTGGCATCAAATCTTTGTTTTCCACTGAGGAATTTATAACTTAATCAGAAACCAGTTTTTCTGGGTTTCATCAAGAAATGAAAGCAGAATTTGAAATTCTTTACTTGTATACCAGAGTTTTCTGATTTTCTGCAGGGCAAATCTTGAAGCATCTGATTAACATTAAAGCAAATATTTCACCTTTTTTTTAGAAAAAGAGAGAAAAGGAAAGTCAGCCCCAAAAATGCTTTTCAATAACAGATTTTATTCATGATTTGCCTTATTTGGAAGCAATATTTGGCCACATTGACATTATATATCTATATATATATCACATGTGAAATGCATGTATATACACATGCATGTATACATGTATGTATTTACTCAAATTCATACATATATATGTATATATACATATATACACACACATACATATATATGTACGTATTTACTCAAACTCAAAGTCTATCACTGCAAGAGTATATACATTTCTGGTCAAGCTCCTCCTTTCTGAAGAGAATGTTGGAGGTAGTGCACTATATAAATCTAATGTTACTGAAGCATTTTCACAGTCTAGAATTAAGAATGGCAAAGCCCGAAAGTCTCTGCAAGCAGAAAGCTGCAGATAACTAGAAATTAAAAAAACAAACAAAAGCTTTTTTGAACATTAATCAGGTGAACTTAGAATCAAAACATAAGCTCATTATACTTTTCTTGCTGACATTGCTAGCATCTGTGTCATAGTCTTTCTTAATGGTAACTTATTTGATTTGAGAACAACAAAAATGATGTTACATGAATTTAACTACTCGACATGGAAAATTTGATGATAACTGTAATTCCTAACACAAGCCCCCCTTAATCGGACAAGTGAGCAATGAGAGGGCTGATTGCCATTTTCTGACTCAACCTTTTTAAGTCAGGGTGTTCCCTATTTCTTAACATCAAAATTAAGATAAATGTTTAAGTAATTCTTGAGCAAGTGTTTTACACATCAAAATCCAGTTATCTTCCTTCCTTCCTTCCTTCCTTCCTTCCTTCCTTCCTTCCTTCCTTCCTTCCTTCCTCCCCCCTTCCTACCTTCTCTCCCTTCCCTCCTCTTTCTCTCCTTTTTGTGAATAAACCTTGCTTTCTCATTGTTTGTTATAAAGCACATTAAAATTTACTGTTAAAATCTGCATAACTTATAATTGTGTCAGTTTTTAAGGAAATGACTATTAGTTGTTTGTATGAAAAAGCAAAATTGAAAGATGCAATTATTTGTAGAAATTGATTTTACATTTTGTCTCTGAAAAGAAATCAATTTTCCATTCAGTAGAATACATCGTACAACTTTTGTGCATATGTGTGTTTATATGCAGTTTCCTGGGAACAAATCTGTGACTTTCACCAAATTCTCAAATGCCTTTCAAAGGAACATCCCCCCCAAAAAAAGTCAAGGCCCACTGTCTTAAACTAAACCTGAGTTCTGCTCTGAAAATAGTTCTTCCCCTCCTGCTCTCTCCAGTAGAGTCTGTTAATTTGCTTAAACTTCACAGATCTCAGCATCGAGATACGTTCCCACTGCTACTTCCTAACCATCCCCACCCACCATTTTGTCCCATGTTTATTCTCTCAGCATCACTGTCCTCCACCAACTCCCTTTTACATCTTTTCATTTGCTAAAAACTTCATGACCTAATTTAGTTTTCTTCTCTGTTCCATGTTTTGCCACTGTTGCCGGAAAGTTGAGCATACAGGTGGACAATATACTCAAAAGGGGACTTGAAACATTCCTTTATTTCCATAATTTCATTCCCCACTCTTCTAGCTCTGCTACCCACATCCCATGGATAAGTACTGTTCCTTTGCCATCACTTGAAATGTTCGTGTCTGATTTCCTAAATTTAAACATTACAATCTAATAGCCACAAGGTCTCCCTTCTAACCCTCTCACTTGGCTACTTAGATAACCTGTAGCTGCAAACAGTCCAATGGTTACAGCAAGTACTCTGGATTCAGAGACTAGACTTAATAGCAATTCTGCCATGTTCAAAATGTAAGAACATGAGCAAGTTTCTTAATTTCTCTAAACTTCTGCTTTTTTCTTTTGGAAATAATAGTTGTTGTTGAGAGGGTATTATAAACCATAACATTTAGCGTGATGCACTGAGGAAGCATACAATCATAGTCCTTTTTATGAGTGTTTGACCTTACCAAGATCTCTATTCACTTCATTTTTCTGATTTTTTCTTTATTAACCCACAGACACACACAAAAACCGTATTACTTAGTATGCTATTGTTAGGACAGTGCAGCTCCTCAGAGAATAACATTATGAATGAATTCACAAATATACACTACGATAAATTTAATGCCTCTAGACTCTATGGGACCCACAGCCACCCAACAGCTTCATTTCCTGGTCATATTTTCTCTTTTTTTTTCCTAAAACAGTTATTACAAACACACTCTACCATTCTCAAACATCAAGCCTTATCTCCCGACCTCTCAGGCATTGCAATCTATGTATTTTTCCCTCACTTCTGCTGTCCTACTCTACTAACTTTATCAGCATTGAATCATGCACGATTCTTTCCTGCCCAAATGAAAACAAACTACCCCTCAAAATTAATCCCATCTTTCCTCCTTGAGTTGTAGCCTTATTTGTGTCCTTTTTCCATAAAAAATTCTTGAAAGAGTTATCTAAACACACAATCTATATTTTTTCACTTCCCATTTACTCTTCAATATAATTTGCACCCACACCAGACAATTGAACTCTTGCCAATGTCACTTGCTGTAATAGAAGCTTGACATTTTCACAGCAATTGACATTATGACCTCTAGATATTTTTTCTTGAATGTTTTTCCCTTGAGTTTTTGTATATAACAGCTTTATTGAGATGTAATTCACATGCCATGAACTTCATCCTTCTACAGAGCACAATTCAATGTTTTTTTGTATATTCGCAAAGTTCTGCATCAATTACCATTACCTAATTTCAGGATATTTTATCATCCCCCAAAAGAAACTCTGTACCCATTCACCATCACTCCCTACTTGTTCTTCTCCTGGCAATCGTTAATCTACTTTCTGCCTCTGTAGATTTACCTATTCTGTTCATTTCATATATACAGAATCATGCGTGTGGCCTTTTGTGTTCAGCTAAAGCAGCATGTATCAAAACTTTTTATGGCTGATAATATCCCATTACATGGGTATATCACATGTCATTTATCCATTAATTAATTGATGTGCACTGAGTCTTTCCACTTTTTGGCTCCTATAAGCAATACTGCTATGAACATTTAGTTACAAGTTTTTATGCAAAAACGTTTTCAATTCTCTTTCGGTATATACCTGTAAGTGGAATTATTGGGGTATGTGGTCAATCTACAAGCAATTTTTTTAAGGCAATCCCAAACTGTTTTCCAGAATGGCTACACCAACAATGCATGAGGGCTCCAATTTCTCTACACCCTTGACAACATTTGCTATTGTCCATCTTTTTTAATTATAGCCATCCTATTTGGTATGAAGTGGTATTTCATTGTGGTTTGAATTTGCATTCCCCTAATTGCTAATGATGTTGAGCATCTTTTCATGCATTTATTAGCTATTTGTATGTCTTCTTTGGAGGAACAGCTATTCTTCCCTTGACTTTTATATAATCATAATCTATTGGTTTTTCTCTCTCCTGTGTAGGATCCTCTTTTTCTGCCATTCCTTACTTTAAATATTGATATTTCTTTTTTAATTAAATTATTTTATTGTTGTTCAGTTACAGTTTGTATTTTCTCCCCACCCCCTCCAAGCCCACCTCCCCCCTTGCTTCCACCCTCCTCTTTGGGTTTGTCCATGTGTCCTTTATAGCAGTTCCTGAAAACCCTTCTCCCTACTGTCCCCTCTCCCTTCCCCTCTGGCTATTGTTAGATTGCTCTTAATTTCAATGACTCTGGTTATATTTTGTTTGCTTTTTTCTTGTGTTAATTATGCTCCAGTTAAAGGTGAGATCATATGGTATTTGTACCTCACCGCCTGGCTTTTTTCGCTTAGCATAATGCTCTCCAGTTCCATCCATGCTGTTGCAAAGGGTATAAGCTCCTCCTAAATATTGATATTTCTCATTATTTTGTTCCTAATCCTATCCCTAGTTACCTCATCCACCACAGACATTCATTAAATCTAAAAATCATAATGCCTAAATCTCTACCTCCTGTTCAGTCTTCTCTCTTGAGATCCAGGTTTGGCTATTCTACTGTCTACTCTACATCTTCATCTGCATATCCTATAAACTTCCAAAACTGAACACAGCTAAATCTGAATTCATTGTTCTCTACCAAAACCTTAACCTATTTCTCCCAAGATGAATTGTCCAACCATTCAACAAATTACTGAAGCCAAAATTCCTTCTATCCTCTTCTCTTTCCATAAACCCACATATCTAAAATATCCAAGTTCACCTTATTCTGTCTCTTAAATTCTTCTCTAGATAGGGTCCTTCACCCTTTTCCTATTATCGGTGTTCTACGTCAGACCTGAACTAATAACAAAGGCCTCTACTCCTTCCCCACTGGTCTTCTCATAGCAAACACTATGTCCTTTGAGATCACACCCTTCATTACTTTTACTCTGAATTAGTGTAGCCTTAAACCCCTTAAAACTACTTCAGCACCTTCTGCCAATATGAACAGAGGTTGACATGTTTAACAACTATATTTCCCCATCTACCTTCAAGCTGGGTTTTCCATTCAGAATTTCCCAGCAGAATTATCTTCCAGGTTATAGAACTGTAGTAAATATGATAAAGGGGCAGTCACACAGCTCTTCTGAAAGCACTGGCAGGAAAGAAAATTGGTTATCCTGTGGCAGCTTTTCATGGAGATTCTTGTGCAATGGCTCTTGACTTTGGCTGTGCCTCACCTGCAGAGTTTTTTTGTTTTATTTTTTACACTTTGACTCAGCCTTGCTTGAGGTCAATTAAATATAGTCTCTGGAAATACAAGCCAAGCAACTGTACCTTGTAAAGCATTCCAAGTAATGATGATGTCCAGTCAGATTTGAGAATTACTCTGATGTCCACCTGGCTCCTAACTTTCTGGTTGCCAAGCCCGAGCCCTGGTGGCAGCAGTGCCGCCTCATTCAGCAGTTTTCCTGAGTGTGATCAACGCAGTATGGTTCTTGAGTAGGAAGTGGTGACCACAAACACTGCAATTCTTTGGCCAGCCAGCATGACAGTGTGACTTGTGCTATTAGTGTGACAGTGTGACTTGTTTCTAGAAGCTCAGACTACAGCCAGCTTCTTCAGACCTTCCAAGTCTCTATGTTGCTTAACACCTTGTAATAAATCCCTTTCTGATGAAACTGGCTAGAGATTCTTCTGCTGTCTGCTACTGAACCCTGGCCAATACAGCTCTCTAAAAATCAAGTCTGACCATGTCACATTCCTGCTTTAAATAATTAAACAGATAACCCTTGTTCTTACATTAAATCTAAAATGTCTTTCAATGGCTTACAAAGTCTTTTGTGATCTGGCAGCTGCTTTTATTTAAGACATGTTAGAAATATGTATTAAAGGTATTTTAGAAATGCATACTTTCATTAAGAAGTTGTACCTGTAAGAATTTATTGAAAGAAAATATTTGAATATATGGGCAATACATTCTATACACAAATATACATCACTGCATTATTACTATTGTAAAACTTGTAAACAACTTAACTATCAATCAATAGGACTTTAGTAAGAAGAGTTATGGTATACTCATATAGTGAAATAATTTTCATTCATTAAAAGAGTCTCCAGGTGTTAGTGTTATAACTTCTTAAACTTTATTCTCATCTCTCCATTTTTTACAAGAACATGTATATGTCTATCTGAAAAAAAGATTAAGAAATTTTTAGTGTAGGAGGAAAAGTTTTATGTTTATAATAGATAAATTAAATCAGATGAACAACCTCCTTATAGAAGAATGCCTTGACAACTATAAATTCTTCCTGGGTGAGTTAATGGACATCTGCTTCTCCACTGACAGTACATCTCCTCTTGAGCAAGCCACTGTAGACATTGTGACAGCATTCTGGTGGAGAAAAGGTGAAAGAAACTATTGTAAGGGCATGGAGGAACACAATTACCTTGCAAACAGTGTTTATATGTCTCACCTGCAGGTTAAAAGTAAAAAAAAAAGAGATCCCTAAACAACAAAAGCAAAGGTAAAAGCAGACTTAAGGGAATTAGGAGAAATGATCAATAATTCTCCTTTTGCTTCCTTTGTCTCCTTCTTGAATAGCACGTGTTACACCAAAAGGGAAGGAAATGTGGTATTGACTGACGCACATACTAACAAAAAAATTATCAAAATACATTATTAGTACCAGTCCTGGTTGGTGTGGTCCAGTGGACTGAACGCCAACCTGCAAACAAAAGGGTTGTTGGTTTGATTCCCAGTCAGGACACATGCCTGGGTTGTGGGCCAGGTGCCCAGGAGGGAGCACTCCAGAGGCAACCACACATTGATGTTCCTCTCCCTCTCTTTCTCCCTCCCTTCCCCTCTCTTTAAATATTTAAATAAATATATACATATATATCTCCAGTACCAAACAAGCATCAGGAGCTATAGTAGGAGTTTTGGATAATAGAAAAATAGCATTACAGCCCCACGCAGTTCCTCACCTGGTTCCTTCAATAATCCTGTGTGATGGGGATTTCTGCATTGTCATTTCACAGGCAGGGAAGCTGGAGCTCTGGAAAAGTAAATTTGTTGCTCAGGCAGGGTAATTCATAAATGGCAGGCCAGGTTACTGAGTCAGCTTTCTCTATTCATCTATGTTTTTTATTTATAGCAGCTTTATTTATTTTTTAATTTTATTTTATTTTATTGTGGTAAGAACACTTTACATGAGATTTGCCTCTTAACAAATTTTAATTGCACAACACATTATTGTTAAACATAAGTGCAATGTTGTTGGGCAGATCTCCAGAGCTTATCCATCTTGCTTAACTGAAACTATATGCCTATTGATTAGTAATTCCCTACTTCCCCCTCTCCCCAGCCCCTAACAACCACCTTCCCATTAACTGATTCAATGAGTCCGACTATATTACATACCTTGTATAAGTGGAAACATGAGTGCTTGTCTTTCTGTCACTGGCTTCTTGTTTCACTTAACACAATGTTCCCATGGTTCATCTGTGTTGATACATTCTTCAGAATTTCCTTTCATAAGGCTAAAATATACCACATTTTCTTTATCTGTTCATCTGTCAAAGGACATTTAGGCTATTTGCATATCTTGGCTATTTTGAATAGTGCTACAATAAACATTGGAGTGCTGATACATCTTTAAGATCATGATTTCAATTCTTTTGGATAAGTACTCGGCAGTAGATATGCTAGGTCATATGGTAATTCTACTTCTTATTTTTTGAGGAACTTCCATACTGTTTTCCATAGAGGCTGCATCAGAGGTGACAGACTTGTGTATTGAAACCTATAAAACATTGATGAAAGATTTTTAAAAAGACAAATAAATGAAAAGATAGTTCATCTTGGTGAATTGGAAGATTTCATATTGTTACCATACCTATTCTCCCCCAAATCCCAATGGCATGGCACTTTTACAGAAATACAAAAAAAAAAAACAAAAACAGTTCTATATTCATATGGAACCACAAATACAACACAAATACCTAATCTAGTCTGAGAGAGAGAAACAAAACAGGGGACATCACACTTCCTTATTTCAAAACATATTACATGAGCCCTGAAATAAAAATCCAGAGAAACATTCCAGGTCTGCAAGTGGGCTGGGCGGAGGGTTTGGAGGGAGGATGAAAGAGAAGGAGGGGTGTAGCTGAGGGAGGGAGTAACAAAGAAGGAGACTCAGACAGTAGCATGAAAACCAGAAGGCCCCATTAATCGCTTCTTATAAAAGCAAATTTGGAGGTAAACATGCCTTTTATAAGCAAAATTAGTGTTTAACATATTGTCTTTGTGTGCACACATGCATTCTTCTCCTGAAAAAAGAATAAACTTTTCTGTTGGCTCTGGGTAAGGCAATTCTAAACAGGACTCCCAGGCGTCACTGTCTTTCTCTTCTTCCTGCCAATGTATATGGGGGCCTTTCCATACTGATCATTTTTAATTGAAAAATTCAAGTTATAATAAACTTATACTTTAAAAATATGAAGCCTTTGCAGAAGTGGATAGTAAATACTTAAAAAAAGAACATTCTCAGCTTCAATTTGTTCCCCGCTCTACCCTGACTATTTTCTCTAAAGGTGACTCTGGGGAACATTAGCATTGTCTCCCACAGTGAGACATTCATGCTCAAAGCAGAGCCTTCCTTCTCTATTTTTAGGAATCGATTTTAAGGAAATGCACATTGGTACATTATATTATTTATATTATTAATGATAATTTTTAAATGGGGGGCAAAATACCCATCAATAAAAGTATTCTTACGTAAATCATGGAAGAGCCAGAACTCAGAACAATAAGCAGCTGAAAAAAGGGAAGTAGATTTAGAACAGTAATGTTAGAAATAGCCCCCAGCATCCCTTCCTTATTAGGGTCCTGGTGCCTGTCTGGAAAGTAGCTTAGGTTTGGGAAGTTCTGGGAAATTCCTTAGTACCATAAATAGTTAACAACAGTCCTCTTCAACTCTCATCATTGCAGGGAACTGCAGAAAGTAAAGTGACAATGCACCAGACAATATAAAAAGTAAATGACGCACATGGATTGAAGGAGGCCAACAGAATGAAGCCATGCTCGTAAGACACTTAAGTTGTTTTTGCTACTGCCTCTGATTCAATCCGGGCATCCAAAATTTTCATGCTCTCTTCGTTCCTGCTATCAGCTCAAAGGCTGATCTGAAATCAATCATTTATAGCTTAGTAGGATGTGTTTCAGAGCCAAGATAGATCTGGCTGAATAACTCAGGAGCCTCTTCCCAGAAGCTCCTGGCCTAGAGAACTCCATGTTGCTAAAGTATTTAATATACTTGTGTAGCAGAATTGCTCTCTGCTATTTCCACTATTTTAAATATTTTTATTACAAGAATATGGTTTTCTGCCTCAAAAGGTCAGTTGTGTTTTTATAGACCAGCATTGCAAGATAATAATTCATTTTTAGTGTCATTCAGTGGGGGGATGTGATCCAAATTTCAGAATTACTAATACCCATACATACTTTTAGAAAAGCAATCTGTTTCTAAATTTTGAATTACTTGGATGGTAAATCAGAAATTAAAGGTAGTTAAACACCACAAACTGTTCTTGGAGAGACATGTTTGCCTCTGGAGCGGGGGTCTTAGCATCGTTGCTGAAGTTAATGGGAAATCACTGAGTTCATGACGTAGATCTACAAAATAAAAATGACACAGGAGATCATTTAGGGGTGTGGAGAATGGACTGGAAAGGGTAGAGATGGAGGCAAGCAAATTTGAAATCTCCTGATGTGTACAAGTCACTAAACTGAATATTTTATACATCTAACCTCACTTATTCATCATGACAATAACCTGCCATAGATATTGATATTCACTTCATAGATGAGAGAACTAAGGCTCAAGGGAATAAAACATGTCTCCCAGTTTTATATTGCTATTAAATATCAGTGCTAATTTGAGGGAAGAGAGAGTACAGAACAAATTTATGGCATCCTAGGAAGTAAGATCAATTACTTTGATTATCCTCTCCCTAGAACAGTACTTCCAACTTGGCTGATCACTGGAATCACCTGCAGTGCTTTTCAAAATACCTAATCCAGTACTCTACATCACAGTAATTCTGATGATAAATCAGGTTTGGGAACCTCTGCTGTCATCCAGATGATCTTCTAGTCCTTTTACCAGAAAAGAAACTAAGTCCATGAGATAATTAATTCAGCATTAGACCTATTAAATTTGAGACAATGGCATGGCACCCAGTAGGATCTCTGCATAGTTTAGCTGGAGATAGGAGAACAGAGCTGGGAAGAAATGTCAGAACTAGAAATAAATTTTGGATCTATCTGCATGGAGGTGATATTTGGGATCATGAAAGTTCTTCCAGGAAGAAACAAGAAGGAAAGAAAGAGAGGCAGAAGGCAGAGCTTTAATAAATATCCACAGAGAGAGAATGGGAGGAGAAAGGAACAAGTGGACATGATTGAGTGGTACAGTATTTAGACAGAAGCAGAACCAGGAAGATAAACTGCCATAGAAGCCAAATGAGTGGGGTGTAATTCTTTCATCATCAAGGGTAACATGCACTAAAAAAAAATTGGATTCAACAAATGAAAAGTCTGGTGGGTTCTGAGACTATTATCTGGAGAGAAGGCAAAAAATAAGGAGTTGATGAAGTTGTTGACACAAAAGAAAGGAAGCAGATACAGTGTTTGGCAGAGTTTGGCTATGAAAAAAAGGGGAAAAACAGTAGCGGCATCTGGACCAGCAAGGTCAATGAAAGACATTTTTATTCTGTTTTTCTTTAGAGAGTAGGGAAGGGGGGGAGAGAAACATCAATGTGAGAGAGAAACATCAATTGGTTGCCTCTTGTACACACCCCAAAAAGGGGCTGAACTTGAAACCCAGGCATGTGCACTGATCAAGAATCGAGGGAAGTATATTCCATTTACAGGAGAAAGGTCTGGGTATGTGTCTCAGATATAAAAGACTGAGACCTCTCCAGACTGCCCATCAGGGCTCCACACCCTGGATGCTATCCCTGAAAAATGAGGCCACCTTGGAATAAAAGAGCTTATGCTCTTCTTCTTCTATCAGCTGAACCAAGACTTTGGTCCCATTTGGGTTTGGGGTCAGCTTATCCAAGGCACATGAGTACATCTGAAGACACATGTACTCTCTTATTGCCTTCTCCTTTACATGTGGTCTGCAGATATGAGGGAAGATGTGAAATTCAAGTTTGCTATTTGTTTTATTGATGGGGTGGGGGAGCTGAAGATGGCAGGACTTCAGACCTCCGGGCTGTGTGCACAAGTCCAGCCTCCCAGAGTACTTCCAGTTGAGGTCTGACCCAGGTCAAGTTAGCAATGTAACTTAACTTCCCCCCCTCATGTCATTACTTGTTGCTTGCATATATCCCATATTGGGAATGTTGAGTTTGGTCAACATTTCCCTCCTACTACTACCAGAATGATCCTTTTTCTAATTTTAGGCAAATCTGTTTACTCCCACTTTGAATTTTATGCCCCCTGCTTTCCTATATACATTTCTTTTTCTTCTGCCATAGCCTGTTGATTATCCCTCTTTTTCCTATATCTTCATCTCCTCTCTCTCAACTATATCTTTTTTATTATTACAACTTCCCAAGCCTCTCTTACAATTTTAAAAGCCATCCATAGGCCATGCCCTCAGGTTACCATCTATCTCTCACCTCTCCTTCAAAGCCAGATTTCTCAGTAGAGAGGTCTGACCTCATTGGTCTTATGTTGCCATCAACATCTCTAACCTTTCCAACTGGCTCCCAGCCCATTACTCTACTGAAGAACCCCTTGGTTCTAATTAGAGTCAACCTACCTTGAGCCTGATTCAGTTGGCATTTTCATTTTTCATACTAACTGATCTCATAAGAATGTTCAATATCATTAGTCACTCCCTCACTCTAGAAATTCTTTCCTTGGCCTGGGTTACAGAATCCACATTCCCCTGTTTCATTTTATTGTATTTTATCTTGTTTATTTCTTCTTCATCTTCCTTTCTTATCCATATTCCTTCATTTGGCTATAGTATTTGGCCACTGGTGGCATCATTTCCAAGCCCTTCTCTCTCTCCAAGTGGTCTTTTCTATGGCTGTAGATTAAATGACTATCTATATATGTATTGATGACCTTCATTGTATATACTTGCTCCAGTTCTATCCTCTGACCTCTAGTCCTAGAAACCCAATTTCTTACTTAAAATCTCTGTAGTATAAAAACATCCCCTGATCATCATGTCCCCAAATGAACTCAAGATCTCCCATTCCAAACCTGGTTTTCTTACAGTGTTGCTTCTTTTAGTGAATGTCATTTGTACAATCCAGAAATGTATGGGTTGGAAAGCTCTCTAAGACCGTGGCCTAGGTAAACCTCCTCTCACAACCACATCAAAATTACAACCTAATTATAGAACAACTATCACTTGGAACTAGCAGAAATGGAATTGAATGTCCTACAACCACAGAATTAAAGAAGAAACACATTCATTCAGACTGATAGGAGTGGGGGAGATGAAGAAATGCAGAGACATGAAACAGGCTCATCCCACACACACATATGGTGGATAAAAATCAGGAGGGATAGCTCAGGAATGAGAGGTCTCAGCCCCACACTGGGTCCCCAGCCAAGGGTCCCAGTGCCAGGAAGAGAAGTCCCTGTGCTTCTGGCTGTCAAAATCAGTGGAGATTGAGTCGATGGAAGAAATGTCTAGAGTTCCAGGCAGTTCCTTTTAAAGGGCTCACACACGGACTTACTCAGACTCCCTTCCTCTGAGCTCCAGCACCAGGGCAGCAGCTTAAAAGGCACCAGTGGTATATGGGAGGAACTGAAGTGTCTGGCTTCAGAGGAAGAGCTGGAGGACAGCTTTCTCCAAGACAGAACTGGTGGCAGAGGCCATGGCTTCTCTTCTAAGCCCTCCCCCAATAGAGTCACTGAGCTCCATCAACCTGGCTCACACTATTTTCCCCACCCTGGTGATTCCCTGAGACTCCACCTTATCTAATTTATGGGCCCACCTAAGTGGTTAATGGTGGTGTCTCTATACAAATAACTTGTCTTGACACATGCTTCTGATCTTCCTAAATCCTTTCAAACAAGCAGCAGCTAGCCTCAGTGAGCCCCAGTACCTTGCTAAGCAGCCCAAGGCCTGGCACTAGCAGCAGTTTGTCTTGATTCACAGCCTGGCCTTGCTAGGGAACCTCCAAGCCCAGCACAAGTAGCAGACAGAATGCAAGCAGGCACCAGAGCCCTGCTGAAATAAGCCCTGCTCTGTGGAATGGGCCCCTGCACAGCTCCATGGAGGTCCTCCATGGATTGTGGAGGTTGGTGGTCAGTGGTCACAGACAGTCCTTGCAGATGACTGGCCTGGGTAAATCCCTCCCATTGACCTTCCAATAGCAATCCATTCTCAGCTAAAAGTGGTGGGTGTACTCAGACCACACAGAGGGTGCCCCTTGAGTACCAGCTTGGGTGATAGGGGTGGTTCTGCCACTGGACCCCACGGGAAATCTACTACATTAGGCCATGCTACCAAGACAGGGAGCCATAGAATCTCTACCCAAAACATAGAAACAAACACAGAGGGGAGAGCAAAATGAGGAGACAAAGAAACATGGCCCAAATGAAAAAGCAGAACAAAACTCCAGAAAAAGAACTAAACAAAATGAAGATAAGCAATCTTTCAAATGCCAAGTTCAAAACACTGGGTATAAGTGTGTTCAAGAAACTTAGTGAGGACCTCAACAGCATAAAAAAGATCCAGTCAGAAATGAATTGTACCACTAAGTGAAATAAAGAACAATTTACAGGGAATCAACAGTAAAGTGGGTAAAGCTTAGAATCAAATCACTGATTTGGAACATAAGGAAGAAAAAAAAACCCAATCAAAATAACAAAAAGAAAAAAGAATTCAAAAAAAGAAATGAGGGCAATATAAGAAGCAACAATGACAACTTCACGCATAACATTTGCATCATAGAGGTGCCAGAAGGCAAAGAGAAAGAGGAAGAAATTGGAACTCTATTTGAAAAAATAATGAAAGAAAACTTCCCTAATTTGGAGAAGGAAATAGACATGCAAGTCCAGGAAGCACAGAGAGTACCAAACAAAATGGATGCAAAGAGGCCCACATCAGGAAACACCATAATCAAAATGCCAAATGTTAAAGACAAAAAGAGAATCCTAAAAGCAGCAGAAGAAAAGCAGGTAATTACCTACAAGGGAGTTCCCATAAGACTATCAGTTGACTTCTCAAAAAAAATCTTTGCAGGGTATGCAGGCTAGAAGGCACTGGCAAAGAATATTAAAAATGATGAAAAGCAAAGACCTACAGCCAAGATTGCTCTACCTAGAAAAATTATCATTTAGAATCAACAGGTAGATAAAGAGCTTCCCAGACAAGAAAAAGTAAAGGAATTTATCATCCCCAAACCATTATTACATGAAATGTTAAAGGGATTTGTTTAAGAAAATAACATCAAAACTATGAACAATAAAACGGCAATAAATACATATCTATCAACAATTGAATCTAAAGAACAAACTAAGCAAACAAGCAGAACAGAAATGGCATTATAAATACAGATAACAGTTTGATGACAGCCAGATGGGAGGGGTGCTGGGGGAATAAGGAAAAGGTGAAAAGAGTAAAAAGCACAAATTGGTAGTTACAGAATAGTCACAGGGATATAAAGTACAGTATAGGGAATGAAGAAGCCAAAGAATGTATATACATGACCCAGGGACAAGAACACAGGTATAGGGATTGCCTGAGGGAGTGGGGGATGCTGGGTGGAGAGTGGCATAGTAGGAAAAATTGTGACAACAGCAATAGTATAATCAATAAAATATAATTTAAAAATAAAATAAAAATTAACTGTATGGGTCATACTTAAAGCTCCATATCTAATTCATCTATAAGCCCTGAGATACTGCCTGAAAATCTCTGAAATTCATCTATTTCTTTTCATTCCCACAACTACCATCTCAGAATGAACTGTTATCAACTTTCCCCTACACTGCTGTACTTAATCCTTTATTGTTTTCCCTACATCTACCTTGACTCTTTCCAATTGGTTCTCCACACTATAATCAACATGATATTTAAACAATGATTGTGTCATCCTCTACTTAAAATTCTTTAGTATTTTCCAAGGCTCTTAGGATCTTACTAGGTCTTACCTCTCCAGCTCCACCTCGCACACTCTCCCTTGGATTGCTCAAAAGAGATTACACTGACCTGCCTGCTTTTGCTCACTGTCTTTCCTCTCCCTGGAATATCTCTCTCCCTCTCTGTCTCTCTCTCTTTCTCTCTCTCTCTCTCTCTCTCACACACACACACAACTTCTCTTAGTTGACTCTAAGTCATACTTCCTAAGCACCTACATGAATAAATTCTTACTAGAAACTTTCACTAACCTACCCACTTTTGACCTGTTCCCCTCCCCACCATACGTCCTCATAGCACATTGCATCTTTTCTGTACAGCTTTATCACAGTGTGTAATTATACATTTATTTGAGTTTATTTGACTCTTCCCCTCTGACTATATTGTAAACTCCCTGAGATAGGGATCTTGGCCCATAGTAACCACAAATATTTATTGGATTCAATATGTTAAATTTGACCAAGGGGCTATAAACCAGATTGAGTTTAAAGTTTAAAAACCAAAGTTCAGGATCAAGTTGAGATCCAGCTACAGAAGAGGTGGTCCTTGGTTCTGTAGCACACATTTAATGCTTCACAGATGCGCAAGTGAGACAGTCTGCCTCAAAAAAGGGGAGAAAAAGCAGACATCCTACCCTCTCAAACTGTCATAAAAATTAAGGTATGCATGGGAAAGGGTTTTACAAACTTTAATAGCCATTGTTTATAGATTTTGTTTAAGCCTGTGTAGGGTGATATAAGATTAAGGAAGTCAGAGAAAGCCTTTTATTCCCAGCTCCAACCCCAGTGTATAGAGCAGTGTCTGGCATGTAGTAGATGCTCACTAATTGCTTGTCAATGGATTAAACGGTTATCCCTCATATTAAACTAAGCTAAATTTAATGGAGTATTTTGTTGAATGAGGGAATCCTATTCTCTGAACTGTCAGGCTGTCCTTAAAGGAGTTTAAGTTAAAGTCTCTAAAAAATAAGATAGAGTCACATATATAATATAGTTTTTTTAAACTTAAGATGGTAGAACACACGAATGATCCTTTTAAGATAACTTTAAGACCTATATCCCTAGTTAATTCCTATTCATCCTTGAAAGCAACGTGGGTATCAGCTGTAGAAAGCTTCTCTTGACCTCCAGTGTGAGAGAAGTACTCATCACACCCCCCAATGGATACAGGCACCACACCCTGAACTTCTCTAGCACTGTAGAAATATCCCTTTCATAGCACTTTTCTTATTGTTTTAAAATTTAGATGTCTTTTCTACCAATCTCTAACTTCCATTAGGTCAGTGAAATGGTCTTATTTTCCTAATATTTGCTATTCTAACACAGTATCTGACACTTAGTAGATGCTAAATAAGTTTTAGTTGAAGTGGACTGAATTTTTGAAGACTTTCATTGATGGTATCAATTTTATAACCTGATTCACCCATGCATTAACTTCCAGACAGTTCTGCAGCTAATCCTTGTTCATACCTGGAAGAGATGATAACATATCATTTCATAAAGACTTTCTGGACCACTTTCAAGGTACCAAATGTTACTTTAAAAGAATTCTGATCAATAGTAGTTTAAATTAGATATCAGAAAATCCAATGCATACATAAGTGTTTGCAGTATTTATATAAAGCTAAACTCAACAGTTTTTTTTATTTCCTTTCCTTCATTTAGCATGACATTTTAGCTGATCTTCCTGAACTGCTGGGCAAAGCAAATGCATTTCTTTGAGAGCCCGCATTCCCCCTGCTTCTGCCAACAGGTGTTTCAGCTTCTCTATTCTATGTACACTTTCCTTACTTACTCTATTACCAAATCAAAAATTCTTTATTAAAGAATTTACTGTGATTGCTGTAAAGACTGGATCTACTTAAACAAATACGGCTCTCTGGATTATGTACAGAATTAAAATTGGAGGCCCAACTCTCCCCAGTATTGTATAATGTGTGGCCAATAGATAGTATCCTGGTGTTTTCTTTCCTGTATCTTCACTCAGCTCTGACATTAGAGGCAGGGTATATTCAAGGAATACATTATTATATTCACAATTCTAGTATTTCAAACACAAAGGAAAATCCCACTCTAAGAAAATATAGCTGAATTTTTCCATTCCAAATATGACATATCAGCATAAGCCCATATATTCCAGATTACTTTATTTAGTAAATATATAACTTATGTTACCCATCTGTGCAACTGCCATATATTTATAAAGCACTGAAATTCACAGGAAACTCTCTTAAAGAAACAAATGATAAAAAAGTATACTAATGTTTGATTTATTTCTTTGAGTAGATACCTCCTCAGGAGAAAATACACTGTACTGTCTTCAAGACATGTGGCTTACCATTGGGGAAGAAGAGTGAGGGTGAAGATAAAATCATTTTTCTGTCTTGATCTGGCAATCTAGATATATTTGCAAAAATATTTGTGATTCTCATTTTTTTAAAGTTGGCTTTGCCATGTACTGACTTGAAATTCTCCTGATATTGCTTCATTTTTCTTTTCCCAAGAATTTTGAATTATATGTTGCCACACACACACACACACACACGCACATTTTATTTCCCTGGTTGATTTCGATTGTATTCATTATCTCCCTCTCCCATATCACTTGCCCCAACGGAATAAATATTCTTTTGAATTAACCAGCAGAACATCCCCAACTATTACTGCTCTGCAGCAGCCCCTGCTGGTAAAAGACATCATCCAATTTATCTGTCTCTTAGCTGGGCTAATCAGACCTGATGATTCATTCCCAGTTAAGGACACCACAGTCTGGCCACAAGTGACCTGGAGGTTTGGCGGACCTTAGGCCAGGGCTGCCTACCATCTGCAAGGTAAAACAGTCCCTTTCAGTGTGGAAAGAGAGCGTCAGAGGAATAGGTGAGTTTTGTGAGTCTTTATTGTCCTTGTTTGTAGAACACATAAGAAAAAAAAGAGATTTGAAACTGTTTGTGACTAAAATGATAAAAGGAAATCAATACAGCAAAGCATAGACCACCTGAAAATCTTCAGTTGAAGCACAAGTTGTGACATGATGTCAAAGAGGCATTCTTTTCACAGAGAAGGCTGGTGTTAAATTATGCTATTGCTGACTGCTCTTCCAAGGACTGTTGATAGATGTTTAGAAAAGGAAAATCTTCCTTTCTGGTTGACCTTAAAAGCTGTCTTACCCCAGGCCTTAAACGTTTAAATGTGAACATAAAACATTTTTTCTTTAATCCCAGAAAAAAATATTTTCAACCTGTTCTCTTTAGTTGTGGCTTATCATCTGCCCATATGTATGGGAAAAAAAAAATATATATGGGTATATGTAGAAATAGATAGATGTACAGATATATTAATTTTCAGCTAAAGAATAAGTGCGGTTATCACTCAGGATGACAGAACTAGAGTGGAAAACACCCAGATGATTGCAATTTGTTTTGCCATGCACCCATGAAAACTCCCTGTAGTGGAAAGAAAATAGCGCAGGCAGGTTATAATAATAGAATATATCTATTTTTCCACACATTTATCATTATATTTAAGCCAATCTTCCCAAACAGTGTAAAATGTATACATTTGGAGTAAGGATACAATTTTCCCAGGATGGAGTTGAATGGCGGGGGGTGGGGGAGAAGCTGCAGAACTAATCCACGTGAACATGAGTCATGCAACAGAAAACAAGACATTGACTGAGAGAAATAAAAGGAACAAGAACAATGGAGGACAGGAAACAGGACACAGAAGACAAACCAATTTAAAGATTGGGAGTATGTGGCTATTTTGGTATCAGAAACTCTATCTTTAAAAGGAAATGTGAATGAATAAGCCTAAAACAATGGGAAATACATTATATTTTGTACCAATCCCACTAGGAACAGCATCCCTTCAAAAGAGCAACCTCAGGGCTACATCTAATTAACATTTGATACATAGTGTGACTTTATTCAATAGCAAATAATACCACCAGGTGTGCCAGTTACCAAGAGGCCTAACGAAGCATTCCAGATGTATCTGGTTGTGATGTTTGCAGTCTTCTCACTTGCAATATCATGCAATGGGCAAAGCAAGGTCCCCAAGGCCGGCAAAGCATGATTGGTGACAGTTGTGCTATTTTATTGAAACAGAACCATCCAATGTCTTTATTTTTCTATTTAAAAACCAAAGTTGACCTGAAAGAGCCATCTTGATATAACAAAGCAACAAAATCCAGCCTGATATAATAGAAGCCTCTTAGGCAAAGCTGCTAATAGTTGTATCTGTTAAAGAAAATAAAGAAAAATAAATCAAAACAACTCTCTATGTTCCCTCAGTACCGAAGATAAACTTTCAAGTGGTGACAAAGAACTTTGACTTACAGCAAACCTTGACTTAAAGAATCAGTGTGCAGATGAGAAACTGTTAAGTCATCTGACCTTCGTTTGTACTCTATTTGGCAGACACTCACAAAAATACTACCCAAGAAATATCACTCTCATAAAGCAATACAAAAAAGTCACTAATGTATTACCATATCTGGCGAGGGGAAGGCTCTAGAATTTATTGATTGTTAATGAATTACCAATAGTAGGAGTATATTTATATGCTTTTGTGCAAAAAAAAAGTAAGGTTTCATTATGCCAATGGGCATAAGCTCCTTTGACAACCTTCTTGGAAGTGATTATAAAAGCAGTATCTTGGGGGAAATGTCACAAGGGTCCGGCTTATTAAATTTTGTAAATCATAAGACTTGTCTGCAAATGCAGAGCACTACAGCTGATTTAGTTGTTGGCCTAGAAACTCTGCTGTTAGGACCATTAAACAGGTCCAGAGTTTAAGTTGCACAGTAAATTATACTCATAAGAAAAAGATGGAAATTTCACCTTATGTTTTCTGTCTCTAAAGTGCAAACCCGCGGCACTGCAGCAGCCCTGGGAGGTGGAATCAGATTTTCACGGTGAGGCATCAGCTTTATGCACCATGATGAAGCCCACCTGAGACTACTATGGAATTCTGTGAATTTTACAATCAAAAATGGAGAACTAAATCAAGTTAAGCTTTTCCTGGTTGACAAATCTTCACAGCTGGAATAGATAGAACCAATACTCTTTTTAGATTATGCCAGCTTTTAAAGTCAATTTCAAGAAATAGCTATTAGTAGAAAAAATGGCAATGCAGTTGATCATTTAAAAATAAAGGATTGTCATTTTGAGAGTTTTTTTCTAAAAAGAAATAATAAATCACCTATGGCTACTATGACTGAAACATCTCTTAGAGGTCACAAATAAACCAGGCCAAAAAGAAAACAAAGTCATATGTCAAAGAGACCTGATCCAATTAATTATTCTTTGTAGTAATTCTGTCATGGTACTTTCTGATGTTTTTTTTTCCCTGTTGATATGTAAACTGTTCACTGGTAATTTGGAGCCTACTCAGTTATTTAATGATATATTAATTTTTAAATGAAATTTTCCATGCAAGATTACACTTTGAAAGTTTCTAATGGCTAAGTTATAAATAGCTATTTAATAAAAAGTGGGAAAATTTATTTTTTGAAGTATAGAAACTAAAAGAATATGTATTGGAGTATGTAATATAATGTTATTGTGTTTACATTTTGAAAAAACCTTTACATTCTATAATTGTTGCATAAAAATATTTAATTGGCTAAAATTATATAAAATTGTCCCTGTTACACTCTTATAATATGGCAACATGCCTTTAAGTTATATAAAAAAACTATGCTATTTGACATCATTTCTAGGATGGAGCCCTACACATTTGTAGATACTCAATAAATGTTGGCCAATGAAAAGTATGATTCTACCCATTCTATGGGTAGAAAGTCCTGACTTAGGTTTCCATGGTAAAATAACACAAGCCAATTAACTTAGGCAATTTATATCTATGAAGCCCACTTCATGAAAAAAAATTTGTCAGTCACTTACCGAGCTCTTCCTATTGCCCCCCAAGACTCTGCATACCTAGTGTTTCACAGTGTAATACAATAGAACATAGGTTGCTTGTTTATTAAATTTTTACCCATTTTTTATGGCAAGATATACAAATCTAGTTTGAAAGATGTGATTAAAATGTGGTTTGATATCAATAGAAGAAAAAAGCAGAAATCAATACTGGGAGAACTAATAAAGACAAATGTTCTCTGATTCACCAGGGAAGAAATAATGGATGAAAAATTGAATATGATTCAGCAGTGTAACACTGTCACCAAAAGGCAAATGCTGTATTGGATTGTATTAATAGACATATCATGTAAAACAAGCAATGTAATTTTTCAGCAGTGGCTGTTCTCAACACTATTGTTTAGGACAAAATCAGAAAAGTGCCTGTACTTTGGGGCACCATCAGTGCACAAAGTGCTGTATCAGTTCACAAGAGAATAAAACACAAGCAGAAAAAAATAATTAATATAGATATAGATTGACTGATAGATGGGCAGGCTATCAAGCACAAGGTTTAGAAAACCAGGTTTGTTTTCAAGGATTGAAAGGACTAAGTCTTGTCCTTTCAAGTCAAAAGCAAAGTCAACTAAGGGAGAACATAGTTGCTCTTGTCCTTTGCTTTCAGTCTAAAGCAAAGTCAACTAAGGGAGAACATAGTTGCTGTAAAACCAAATGCATAAAGGGAAAACGTCTAAAAGGAAGATAGGGACTAGTTGCTTTTCTTAGGCAGTGATATAACCAACAATAAATGATTCCGGTTGTTTCAGACAATGATTTACATTAAAAAGAAAGAAAATTTCTTTTTATACACAGGCTTGCAGTAATTCAATATGCCTGGGATCCCAGTCATTGGATGCATTAAAAATAATCAGCATACGCAGCCTTTCAAAAGTGATTTGGATTAATGAGTACATGGCTGAAGACACCTTCAAACACTTACAGCTGTTGTGTTGTCTATATAATATATCTAGCCAGATCATTGACTAAAAGAGCAAAATTGAAAGAAACAGCTAGAGAAATTCAGCTTGAAGTAATAGGCTCCAAAAATCACTAAATCTCTACTTTGTCAAAAATAAATTATCTCAGAATAAAAAGGGAAAATTAGCTATTTTATTGAGAACTTGCTATATACCTGTGTCCTGTATTTTTGACATGTAAAATTCCATTTATTACACAATCATGAGAGCTTTATATTCCATTATTAGCTCCATTTTATAAAAGAGAAAATGAGGTATAGGGAGGTTAAGTCATTTTACCCAAAACATCCCACTTTCAGGATTGTGAACTCTAGCATCCTAGCTGCAGGGTATAGTAAGCTAATATGAACCCTCAGTTACCTAGGAACATACCACAAAGTTGATGGGACCTAAATAAAATAAGCTATGATGGCAGCTTAAGAATCACTATAATTACAACTGGTGACTATAGATATAACATTTTGATGCAGAAAGAAAAAATTTATACTCAGAATAAGGAAAATTTTGCATTCAATGAGTGGTGTTAAGCACTAGAACACATACTGTGAAAATCTAAAAAATATTCTCTCTAGAGATTTTCTGGAATCCTAAATAGTTTAGATATTCATCTTTTGTAATAATTTTATGAATTTTTTCTGAATATAGAGTATTACATTAAATTCTCCTAAACTCTTTTATACCATATGATTTATATAAATCATAACATTGCATTGGAAACATCACACTAGAGGACTTCTAAGGGAATATTTAAGTTCTCTCTAATATAGGTTACTTTAACACTTAAATTCTGTCTAATATAAATTAATTTCATTAATAGAGGCATCTGGCTACATAATCACATCCCCAAATTTTGCATCTCTTAGGTCTTGTTGGAAGAACAGGCAGTTAGAAATAGGAATAGGAAAGCAATCTAGAACATGGTCATGATTATGACAATTACCTAAATGTATCACTTATTGTATAACCATACCAAATTCAGAAACATTATTCAAAGATGTATTCACGATACGAGAAAAAATGTCCAGCTACAAAACAAGGTCTTTCCAGAAAGTATCCAGCCATCTACTATGGAAAATGGAAACATTTATTGACAAAGATACAACACAGTTCTCCTGATCACCATTACCTGCCCCATCATATTTTCCTAAATCTCATTGACAGTCTGGAATGTGTTCCCTTTCAAAGGTGATTTTAGTTTTGGGAAAAGCCGAAAGTCACAGGGTGTCAAACCTGTCCTATAGTGGGGCTGAGTCACCTGGGTGATTTTGTGTTTTGCCGACTCTGCAAGAGACTGTGATGCCATGAGCAAGTGTGCCGTTGTGATGAAGACGCCAATCAGCAGTTATCCATAACTGTCACCTTCTGAATCATCCAAATAGTTTCCATATAGGAATGTTCAAACTTAACACAAAATTTGATGCAGATTCATTACTCTACTCCCTCAGTCATTTTGAATGATACGTCCACACAGTACACATGTTCACTCAATGTCACTTACCAACTCCACTGACTAGTACAAGGAAGTCATCACTGTTCACTCATGCATGTTCCAGTCCACTCTATTTGGCTGCCAGGTCACACTGATGCTGTGAAAACCACTCCCATTGTATCAACAATGGCTGGACTTTTTCCAGACATATTCATTCTGCTTCTTACAAAAATCCAGGGATTATAACAATTTTTTTGCCCTTACAGCTTCCAAATATTTCAATATGCTTTTATTCTAGGCACATTTTATAGGTAGACTCAAGAGGATTTTAGAGCCAAATGTCAGTGTGGAGAATCAAATATTTCTCCAAAGTTTTGGGCTTGAACAACTATAATAATGAAGTTGCCATTTATAGATGTAGGAAGATTGTAATTCAAGGATGTTTGGGGTAGAGAGAGTTCAATTATGAATATGTTAATTTTGAGATTAGCTTTTAACTTTTTAGACTTTGTGATGTCCAGCAAAAGGCAAAGATTTGGACTAGAATCAAACTCATGAATTATTGTTTCTATATCAGTGAACCAGTGAATATTGGTATTTTAAATATGTTTTAAGTTTAAGAGAATTCATCTTCATAGAGCAACACATCAGCCTTATAATTCTGAATTAAAATGTATAACCAGAATTTAAATATATTAGAGGTTTTAAGTAGAAATTTTAGCTTTATATAGTATCAGATTATTTTTTAAAACTTAAAGTTTCCCATGTTTATAATTTTAATTTATTGGAGTCATAAGAAATTATTAAATTAGACTTGTCAATCATATCATTGACACAGTAAAAAAAATAAATATTAAATCCATTAATGAAGTTTTAAAAATTTAAAAGTGTTATTCAAAGGCCCCGAAAAGGTACTGTATACTTATGTACATACAGTAAGTTTTGTAAAATGAACCAAAAAGCTTAAGGAAGAATAAGGATTTTAAGTTTCTAACATTAATCAATTGACTATTTTTTTTTAAGCAAGTTAAATACTGAATAGTCTTTCTACACACATAACTGCCCCCAAGGGCATCAACAGGCTCACATTCAATAGCTTTCTCTCATGACAAAATGAAGACATTTGATGTTTAGTGTCTAGTCAAGCGTATTTCTGGGAAGACCAGAGAAAATAAATTGCTATTTAAAAATTCAAAGCCTAAATTTCCAGATATTTCCTGGTTTATTTAGGCATTATTCATGCCTAAAGTGAACCGTACTTTAATTGTGAGTTGTTTTAGAAGTGCTGGCACTCTGCGTTGCATGTCCGGTTACTTAGGAAAGTGGTTGGAGGCCCATCTTGTTAAGGTACTTGCTGCCTTTTCTTGTTATTGTTTTAACTCGGTGATTTTCACCCTTTTTCCTCTCGTGGCACACGTACACTAACTCCTAAAATTCTGTGACACACCAAAAAATACATTTTTTGCTAATCTGACAAAAATAGATATAATTTTGATTCATTCACACTGGAAGCCTATTGTGTTAGCTGCTGTCATTTTTTTATTTGATGATCTAAGGGAGAAGAGGTCAGTGCCCCTGACTAAACAGTCTGGTATTGCATGTTTGAAAAATTCTTGCAACACAATGCAACACCAGTTGAAAATTGTAATTTTAACTATTCAGCACAATGAATACAAGAATCTAATCCAATGTATATATGACATAATACTGCTTGTTAGGGGTAATGGAGTTGCCAGTGTGTCCCATATGTCACGATCAAGGCTAGAGCAGGTAGTGTCAGAAAACAAAGGAGAGAATTTGAATCTGGAGACGTGAAAGAAACTACATTCATCTTTTTCTAATTCATTACCATATCTGAGGAGAAAACACAAAAGCTTAAAATATTAAGAAAAATTGGGGGCAACATATAAAACTGTGTTGATTAAAATGTTTAAAAATACAACGCATAGGTGACACTGAGCTCCATTGAATTGGAATTTGAACTCTTTCTAAGTTTATGACCAACTTTTGATATGAGAAGTGGAGTTTCATTGTATTTATTCTTTTAAAGATTTATTTTAAAAATTTAAGGTATCTGAAATTTTGAGTTGCTCCCATAAGTAGAATTTATTTAGATGGATTTGAAACTGAATTATTTCTGAGACTGGCTGGAGGTGAAATAAGATGGGGTAGTGACATGAAAGTAGAAAATCAGTTTGAACAGCTTAAATTTCCAGCCAAGCTTTCTGTATTTGTTTAATTCACTAGGTAATCCTTTATCCCCTTCTGAAGTGTATCTTTTGAGGAAAAAAAAATGATTATCACAGAAAAAATAACAATTAAGGATTACTAACCACAGAAAAGTAGAACATGAGATTTTTCTAGAAATTCAGAAATAAAATAACCTGTCGAAGAATGTATCTAATTTGTCATTTCTTGCCCAACCCATTTAAATATCTCATTAACTTTTTCTAAATTTTTAGCTGTAAATGTAACTTTTCCCCTTGTTAAAAAATTTTTTGCCCATTTCACAAATTCATTTTTTAAAATTAAGAAAATGCCAAAATGTTTCGAATAGTAAAATAAAAATTTCACACATATTCACCATCCAAAGTCAACATTTAGTATACCTTGTCCAGGTCTTTTCCTGCATTTATGTAAACAGATCTCTAAAAGCAAATTTGAGATCATGTATTTCCTTTAGTTGAGTGATGCAGACCCCGGCTCATGGGGACCAAGTTATTATGGATGAAATATGAGACAAATTCACATGGACTACCGAGTTCACTGGAGGAAAAGGGACGACATGGCTTTTCTCTCAAGGGGAGCAAAAGCTTTGGCCCTCGGTCTAGTGAGCTTTTATTGTCTGACTGAGCACATTACAAGAAGGTCCTCATTAACTATGCACAGGCTCGCTTTAGGTGGTTATCTTTTACAGAAAACAAAGGAGAGGATGCAGGTAATCACATCACAGAAGAGGAATACTTGCAAATGAAAAGGCGAAAGTAGTTGAACTGGTTCCACTCCTCCTTAGAAGGTTTAGCGTGGGTTTTAGGAAGTTGCTTTGCAGTAAATGTCCTCAATGCAGGGTGAGGGAGTTTTAGCAAAAAGCAAGACTCATAGCAGCCTAGGTACATTGCAGGCCTGATTTCCCATGGCAGAACCTATCTGTGAGCATGGGTCCTGTGCATCTCCCAGTGGGAGCTGGGCCCACACCATGCAGAGCAGCCTCCCACAGTTGAGTATTCTTTTCTTCCTGCTATAACTTTACTTTGTGTATATATTCCCAAATCTATAACCACTAGAAGTGTCACCCCACCGCCACTGTGAGTAGAATGAATCTGTTTCATTTTGCACTATCCCATTCAAGGCTCAATTTTCCTGGAAGAAAGTGTCTGACTGGGCCAGCTGCTTTGACAGTACTTAGGTAAGAAAAAGGATCTTGAGAAAGGAGCCCACAAGGATGTTTTGGATTCTCTATGGAGAAAGCAAACATAGGGTTTTACCTTACCACTGAGGGAGGTGTCACAAAATGAAAATGAAATTCCCCAAAGGAAATTAAGGTGCTCTTTTGACAAACAGAAATGAATGCTAGACCACAAACACCATGGGAGCAAAAATCTTTTTTCTTTTTTGTTCACAAATGCTATATGTAGTTATTCTTAATAAATAGTTATTGAACAATCTGAATTGGGCAAACAAAACAGAAAAAAATGGGGAAGGAAGGAAACAAGGGAGGGAAGAAGCAAAGGAGGAAGGAGGAAGAAAAGAAAAAATAGGGAGGGCCAAATTCAGGGTAAATATTATCTTAATAAAGAGTAAAACTTGGTGACAATTTTTTTTTCAATACGATTAAGTGACTCTAAAGCAATGTAATCAATTTTCTGGGGTGCTTGCACATTGACTTTGAAGCCAATTTTCAAAAGGAAGTTCTAAAATGTCCTTAAACTATGGCAGTAATGTTGGTGTAATATAGAGCTTCCCTATGGGGGCACTTCAAAGGACTCATTTGGAGGTTTAAGTCCTGCAATGTAGGTTTTTGTAAATTCATTTGTGATTATATATTGCATATGTTCTGTAAACTAATTGGTTAAGGAAAGCAATATAAGGCAATAAGGAAACTAAGAGAGAAGCAGTAAGGAAATCACTCTAAACATGGTAGACTTAATAAAATTTACAGATCAAATATAATTTTGAAGGACTAAATTATTTTTTAAACACATTTGCAAGGCTTACTAAAAGCTGTACAAATAGTTACCATATGTCTAATACTATGTCTAAGACAGGTTACCTTAAATTATCTATAATAGTCTTTATAACCTAAATGACTATTATAGATGCCACTATAATAGATAAATAGATAGCTAAATAGATACCACTTCTGAAATTTTATAGGCAAGAAAATTGAGGGTCAGAAAATTTGAATTGTCCTAAGCCATCTAATAAAGCAAGACAAAGCCATGATTTGAACCAGTCTGTTCAGTGCCAAACCCTGCACGTGATACTGAACGCAATACTCTCTAAAACAGAAGGGCTAATAAGGCAGTGTCCCAATGTCTCCTCTAAGATGCAAATTTATGAGTATATTTATTATTTATCTACATCCAAAATGTTCTCACATGAATCACTTAACATATTTTCAAAATGATACTAAACTCAAGCAAATATTTAATATTATCAAACCTGTCTTTATTTCTTCTTTTATACACAATTTATTTTACTGTTTTAAAAATCTAATTATGTATCTAAACATCATATTAATTTTTTAAATCCAATATACATGAAACATTATCAAATACATGGATAGTGATAAACTTTACACTAAATGAAATTAAGTTCCATGCTTTAGCATATGATTCACATTTGCACCAAATTCTTATTTTATGGGGGAAAAAAAAGTCTTGTTTTCTATAATGACCAAGGAATAGGCCTGTATATATCCCTTGTAAGGACTTCTTGATGCCAGAGCATATCAGCATGAAAAAGTAATAAAAGATAGCTCACGAAGATCTAAAAAGTTTGTGGAAAGAACAACTACTTCATATTGAGAGTTTCCAGATCACAAAGTAGAAAGAAGAAATCTAACTATAAACCTATATTCAGAATACAGGGGGGGAATAGGATATGAGATCATTTTTGCCTTACTTTTGAGTAGCACAGATCTTATGACAGGAGGTGGAAGCTATTCAATAACATTTATTGCGACACCTAGTTCAGTGCCTTCCATGGATGGGCAGTCAATAAATCTTATTTGGAGATAATATTTATGCAATAATAATCAGTCTACCACAGCACAGCAATTTTGGGGAGAATATTGTCTCTAGTGAGTTTAAGCCATGTGAAATAAAATAATAAAAGCAAAGGAAAGACCAGATGTGGAAAGTATTCAAAAAAGAAATTAAAGTTTAGCTAATATTTGCATAAGCACTAACTACTACAATTCAGAAAAGTAAGTGCATTTTCAAAAAAAAACTTGCAACACACTTTGGTAAATTAGGAAGTCATTAAAATTATATGTGATTCTCCCTTCCATCTTCACCAATCAACATGTTTATTTACTCATTCAAATAGTGAAGACATAGATTCAGAAGAAATCTGACCTTTGTTTCAGAGCAGAGTAGGTTAATTATACACCAAAAAGTCCTTTATCTTTGTTTCTTAAATTTATGTACACTAAATTAACAAATTATAAGCCCTCCTCCTAAAGGTTTGCCACCCCAAAAATCAAACTAAGTAATTTCATATCATGATTTAATGGTTTGGTTTAACTATATAAAACAATTTAAACATAAAAAATTTAGGTTGATTTTGAGTTTAGAATCTTTATTTTGTGGGAATGAATTGAAATTCAATATCTCATTACATACACACACAGCAGGGAACTCTCAGTGGACATTCAGATGCTGACAATAAGCTGGTCTTGTGTCTAGAAAATAAAAAACAAGCTGTGCTGACAGTTAATGTAGAAAAATCTATACATTTTCCTTGTGAACAGCTTATTTTTCATATAAATTTTGTATGGAATTTCAAAATAGTGAAAATGTAAATTATTTTTTCTATCTAATAAAGAACATTAAGCCCTGGCTAAGGTAGTTCAGTGGATTGAGCACAGGCTTGCAAACCAAAGGGTCAGGTTCCCAGTCAGGTTTGGTTCCCAGTCAGGGCACATGCCTGGGTTGTGGGCCAGGTCCCCAGTAGGGGGGTGCGCAGGAGGCAACCACACATCAATGTTTCTTTCTCTCTTTCTCCTTCCCTTCCCCTCTCTCTAAAAATAAATAAATAAAATCTTCAAACAAAAATCTCAGTTGGAAACACTGCCAAAGACATAGATCCTTACCAATTAAAAAAAGAAGTACATTAAAGAATAAACTGAGGAGTAGAGAAGAAAAAACTAATGAAGCTATGACATGTAGAATTATTTCACTCCGTTAACCATAAAGTTTCCCTATATGTATGTCTTAGAAGTTGTTAACATATCTAGACTAAAAAATTATATGGCGATGTTAACAAGACAAATAACCAGAACTAAACCTGTCACCTGAACAGTCCCAATTTCTCCTTCAACGTCCGTAGGATCCGTGAGAGCTACATTGCCGACAGGACACTGTTAGAAACCCAGAAAGAACAGAAGTCATTTACTGCAATCTTTAGTTTACCCAAATACTAAACTCTTTCCTCTACTCAGGTCTAATTTTAGTTTTCTTAGACTTGCCTATATCTTCCTTCCTTTGTCCATTCATAAACCCAGTTTGAAAATCTATGGCTGGCATAATTCTCTCTAACGTATCAGCAGTCAGCTAGAAGAATAGCTTTCACCTGATCTTTTCTTATAGCAAAAGTTGGGAAGAAGAAAACCCAGGTTGTTCAGTTAGCAGAGACAATGAAACCTAAAATGCAGATTTTATTTTCATAACTGGAGGGATGGGTAGAGGATTCCAGTAACTGAAGTGTAGGAAGCAAACTGGTCCCTGGGAGTGGCCATGGGCCAAACTAGCAGAAAGGAGAAACTAAAAATAAGAATGACTTCCTTTCTCTGGTTTTTCTCACTTCACACAAACTACTCCCTGCATCCAACTTCATCTCTGACTTCCTTCTGCAGGGAAGTCCATTTTCACAATTTAAATTGACAAAGTTTACATTAAATCTTCAAAAGCAGACAACTGAAACCTTGGCAGCAAGTCACTTTGAAAACATGAAGAAGACAAAACCAAACTCCACATTGCACTGAGATCGAATTCAAATCAATTATGAGTTTGTTTTTGTGGAAACATGTTGGATCCCACACAAACACCACACACACACACATACACACACACACACACCAGTTAGTAAATCCTGAACCTGTTGCATTTTTTCACATTAAGCCTGGAATCAGCACACACAGGCACACATACACAGGTGTGTGGGGGAGAGAGAGAAAGACACAAAGAACTAGGGCAAAAACCACAGAGAACCCCCAAAAGATAAACACATCTTTTATTCTTTGTGATGTTCAAGTACTTGATAATTACTAAATAAGAATATACCCATTCAGAAAAAAAAAGCAAGTTTCATGCTAGAATTAGGGGGAAATCTTTCAGGATTATAAGTGAGTTCAGTTGAATTAGAGATAGTAAAGTAATTATAAATCAAGCCGTGGTCAAATTTAGGAAAATCTGCCAAGAGAGTGAAAGCAAGGTTTTCAGCCAGAACTTACAAAATACCTTACTTGTAGTTCACAGATAACAGCTTATATAATTCACTCTTCATCCAATTTAACATTTCTAAATATCTAGTGAGCACCTACCATATTCTGTTTGAGATTTGCTTTCAGTGAGTTCACAGATAACTTTGTATAGGAGGCCAAAGGTGTCGCATCTGGGAATGAGGCAACAGAATCAGAAAATCAGGTAAAGAGAGCAAAGAAAAAGATACCTGAGCCCAGAAATGAAGCCAATATGAGAAGCTGGGCCTCTGGACCAGCAGATCCACTTAGCTCTGCAGAGCAGTGCTCAATCTCAAGTCAGGAGAACTCTTGTGTCACAGATGGGGAGCTAAAGCCCACAAAACTGAATCCAGTCTTGTTTATTCCCCCATCAACCCCCATGTAACCTATAATCACCCTCATCATCACTCCCATCTTTGTACATTTTGGTTCAAATCCCTTATCTTAGTACAAAAATACATCTAAGTTTGTTCCTTTTGATCAGCACCTGCCACTTCTCTGCTCTCACTTTTTATTGCAGCCAATTTCAGATCTGCACAAGCAACATGCTCTTTCATGCTTACATGTTTGTGCCACAGCCTCCATTTGATGAGTTTCCACATATGCCAGGCATTTCGCCAACTGCTCCATGTGAATAGCTTATATAATTCCTATGAACAAGCTACAGTGATTATTGCTGTTTTACTGACAAGGAAACTGAGGTTTTGAAAGTGAAATAACTTACACAATAATACACAGCCATAAGTTGAATTGAGGGCTGAAGCCCTCAAGGCTGCATCCAAAGTCCATTTCATCAACCACGCCATCCCTCCATCTCTTTGGCTAACTGATATTCCAAACCTTTCCTTACTCCATAATTGGATTTAGATGCTGTTTCCTATTCTCCCTAAACAGCCTGCCCATTCCTCTATCAGAGCACTTATCACGCCTCATTTACTTGATTTTTTTCCTCTAGTGAATAGAATAAACTCATGGCCCCTTCCTATAGCCCCTACATAGCCCAGTGCCTGGTACTTGAAAGGTGTTCAATAAAAGTTTGTTAACTCACTCAGGAATAAATAAATGTCATTTGGCTATAAATTATGGGCAGTGGAAGGATTAAAATATAATCTATTTGACTTCCAATCATTCTTCTTCTAATGCATCATACTGGCTCCCAGCTAATCATGAATAAATGTCTTTACTCCACCTACAAAGCACAGTCATGCCCAGCTTAATGAGGGGCATATGTCCTGAGAAATGCAGTGATAGAAAGATGAGAAATGCAGGCAGTGTTGTTGTGCAAACATTGTAGACTGCACTTACACACATGCACTATAAATATATGTGCTACACTTTTATAAGAATGGCAGTGCAATAGGTGTATTTACCAGTGGCACCACAAACACATGCTAATAGTAGTGTAAGCCTTGACTTTTTTTTTTTTTTTTTGGTAATTCAAGTGCCTGCCTTAAGCTTTGACTGCCTCCTTGAGGCATCCACTTAAGGAAGGCTGTCTGAACAAACACAGTGCCAGCCACGTGACTAGACAAGGAGTGAAGCCACCCACCCTACCCAGCCTCCTTTGTTTTAGAGCTTGGTTGATTTCAATTACTGACCATTTGGGCTACATGGTATTTTTTCTTTTCCCACGCTTTGAATTCCTATTCTTGTGCTTTTAATACACCAATAAAGAGTGAGCCCGCAAAACCTAGGCCTCCAGCCTGCACCAGAACAAAAGCAGGACCCCCGGTCCATTCTCTTTCTCTTTTCCTACCTGCAACCGCACTGTGTGCCTTCCAGCATGCCTTGTACAGTCAGGCCTGTAAGCAATAAACTCTTTTTTCTTTCAAGGTTTCCTAATGATTATCACTAAAAGATGTCTTGCAATGGTCATAAGAACCAGAAAGGTCAGTGCAGTTGAAACATTGACTTAGAACTGGAGAGATGTCTGGGGGAAGTTCACTGGGCCCAGATTAGTGCCCCTGGGCATCTCTAGCGGGCTGCATTGCTGTGGATAGGATGATACAGCACAAACCAGTTAAGTGTTATGTTATAAGAGCATGTTACCATGGCTATGATACTGTGACAGGTATGATGGCTATGAAGTCACTGGGTGATAGGAATTTTTCAGTTCCATTATAATGTTACACGGCCACCTTCATATATGTGGTCTATCGTTGATGGACATGTCCTCCTACTGCACATGATCAGAAGTAACACTAACAATTGTGTTATCCTTGAATTAGGATAATGAGAGAACCAGAATTAAAATCTAATGTTTCCTGTATCCAGCACACATTAGGAGTTCAGTAAACGTCTATCAAATCAATAAGCCTGGTTCTAGCATATATATAGCTCTTACCACCCTTTTCTATCTATATATATATAGGTTGACATTGAACAGTGATACTCAAACTGTGATTTGTGTACCAGCAAAACTGGCATTACCAGAAATCCTGCTGGAAACACAGACTGTCAGATTTCAGCCCAAACCTAATAATTCAGAATTTGCAATTTATCAAGACCCCCAAATAACTAATGTACTTGGTAAAGTTTGAGAATAACTACTCTAGAGTATATTGTGTGTACTAGAATGTGGTTCCCACCTGAGAGACTTAAATTTAAGTTTTACAGAAAAATTATCCCAATTATAACCTGCTATAAATTAACATCATAAAAACAATATCAATGCAAAGAAAGAACAGCACTGAAGTAAAATGAAAATGATAAAGAATAAAATATGCAATATTTCAAGAAACTCTTCTCGGGCAGAAAGCACAGAGGCCTCAACAAAGGTGCTGTCTGCAAAAGGTGAACTCACTGTCCAGCTTGCCCACATTGAAATCATAACGAAGACAGACATCAACAAAACCCAGGTGGTTGGCTCCATATCACATAACTCAAAGAAACGATTGGTATAGTAGACCAAGAGGCAGGATCTGGAGGTAAATGGCCTGGGTTCCAATCCCAGATCAATCATCAACAAGCTCAATGATCTTGTGACATTGGTAGATTCATGGCTTAACCTCAGTTCCTCTTTGGAAAAAGGAGATAGTAAAGTACCTTATAGACTTGCAATGAGCCTGAGACAAAACAATCACTGCAAAGTGCTTAGGAGAACATTTGACACAAATAAGTACTCAACAAAAGTAAAAATTACATACCCCTTCTCAAAGAACGTGAGCATTTGGCTTATGTGGGCATGGCTCCCCTGTCCTGGTCAGCTTGATTGGTGGTCGGGATTGACCCATCCCTATTTCCACCTCCCCATCCGCAGATGTGGCTGCTGGTCCCCAGATCAGAGCCCATAAACCAGGGTGCTGTTAACTGTAAACCCCTTAATCTTGTATGAAAATGTGTGTAGAAGCATACGGGCAAATTTCTTCAGAAATGTTTATCATTTTTATCAGATTTTCAAAGGCAATTGTTGGCCTGACAAAGGTTATTAATCACTGTTCTCAATGAGGTGGCATGGCCTGGTTGAGAGCACCAGTGACTTGAATTTCAATCCTGACCTCCCTAGTTGTGCGATTTCTGTAAAGGTGTCTTCTCATCTTTTAAGTGAGGATAATAACAGCACTTTAATAATAGGTCCTCAGGGGGATTGTGTAACAGTCCAATGAGTTGCTGTATGAAATGGTACTCTGTAATTAGAAATAGAGCTTCCAGATGTTAGTGACAGCTGTTTTTATTTGTGATGTCTCAGTTGTCTTCTCCCACAGTAGGACACATCCACTCTCTCCAAGGAACCATGTTCTCTGGTAGCACCCCCCTTAGGGAGCTACTAGTGCAGTAAGCTGGTCAGGAGGCCTCAGTGCCTGTAACCTGTGCCCTGTTGTGTTTAAAAGATGCAGGTGGTCAAGTATAGCAAGATGGACACAGCAGCGGGAAGACTGGTTAAAAATACACGTTGCTTAAGCAGTCCCGGGTGATGGTGGCAGCTCCTGGCTTGGCTGCTGTGGGTTGCTACACTTTGATCTCTAGACAGATATCTGAGGTGGACACATCTAGATGTCTTCCAGCCAGCAATGCTATCTCTCCAGCAGCACATTCCCAGGCAGCCTTGCTGTGACATCTCCATTTATCAACAGCTAAAGTGAGTAGAATACAGAATTCAGAAGTCAAAACATTCTGCTTCTTTAATTAAAAGAGGTTAAAAAAAAAACAGTATAAACGGAGAAAAGAAAAAACAGTCTCCACCAGTAGATCAGGCCATAAGCCTGACTTTGAACTGAGACATTTCCACCCTGTAATCGAGTGGCTTGTCAAGAAGCCATGAGTGTATAGCTGAGGTGCAAGTGAAAATGAGACTGTGATGGGTGTGATAACAGTTCTATATCCATAACACTTTCGTCTCTTTCATCTCATAGTACACTTGTACATCAAATGCATTTGCCGGCAGCTTTCTTGCCTTTCGAGCGGGAATCTAGCTGGAAGACCGGAACAAAGAAGCTATCGGGAACTTCAGTTTCTGTGTATGCCAGTGGGACAGGAGTGGGACAGCCCTGTGCTGAGTGCGCAAAGGAAACGGGAGTTTTTACAGACGTGTTAACCGTCTTCTTCATGGGCTTGAACAATCCATTCCAATCAACTAGTCCTTCGCAGCTTGCATTCCTTTTGAATTTAAAAAAAGAAAAAAGGCAGGCTGTCTTCCTCTTATCACTTTTAAATTAGAAGCAAGGATATTAAGTCAATTCCTGAAGAAGTGACACAGGAAAGCTATTTAAGACTTCCAATTCTTGATGATATGGAAAAATAGGGTGGTGATGTTGGGCTTTTCCTGTGTGTTTAAAACTGAACCATTGTGTGTGTTAGTCCATGATCATATTTAGCTGATTTCCTATGTCCTTACATTTGTTCACATTTTCTTCTCTTTGAGCTTTAACTGCTTGAACAGTACCAGTAATGAAGAAAAACGTATTTGTCTTTCATAACTGTCAGAGATGACACAGAGAAGCAAAAAGAATGTGGAAGGTGCTGGTTTGTTTCTAATTAGTGAGGGTTTTCAAGTATTTGTTTAAAGAAAACAAGTAGGCATTCAAAGGGTTGGAATCCATTGCCCTTTTCAATGTTTACTTATAAGAAAAAATGAAAGATTTGTATGTAAAGGAAATACTGTGTTTGCAATTTAATAGAAATAGTAGGGGCAGCTAGAAATAAAATATGAAAAAAAATTTAAACCATTCAAGTACCATAAAGCAATGCGTAGCTGAAGGTGCCTTATTACTTTCTATTATACCTCTCATTCCAAATAACTACTGTTATGTAATATAAATCAGTGATGTTTAATAATAGAAATAACCACAGTCGGATGCCAAATCAAGAAAAAAGATCTGCATTTGGAAAAAAGAACTCTTCATGTACATGCCACACAAACATTCAGGGCTTGCACTCTGAAAGGAATCCTGCAGTGGGGAGCTATTGAGAAAGCAGTTCTGAGAAACGGAGGAGGAGTGGGTGCAACACTAGTTACAAGCCTGGCTCTTTCCAAGTTGAAGTAAGTGATACTATGGAAGTACGTCTGCACCTGGCTCTACTGCCATACACTGACACCCCTTCTGGTTGCCTAGTAGCAGCTGGCAGAATTCAATGTGTGGAATGTCCATCCATCAAAAATACCCACTGAAATGTTTAAAAAGAGGAGAGCTCTGAATCACACATCTTAAGGGAGTTTTTAAAAAACTACTTTTTATGCCTCAAAGACAAAAACCAAAACATAAAAAGAATATTACAGCTACAGGTAACTTAGCAACAAATAGAAGGTGTTAATATTAAATAGAGGGTCTCAAGGAGCAAGGTGAAATGTATTAATTGATAGTTAAAATCAAAAAGCAAAGGGATGCCCAATGACACTGTTTAATCAGCTCTATGAAAAGAAGAAAATATACTTATGAGGAGGATGTGGACTGAACTGTTTATGCTTTCCTGAAAGAGGGGAGTTTTTAGAAGATGAGGAATTAATGGAGATTCATGGGAATTCACAAGTGAATAGAATGTTTTGTTCAAAGTTACCATATCAGAATATAAGCAGCCACAAGTAACAGAAAATATGATGGACAGCAATTAAAAGCATTGGGGATTTCTTTATCTCAGATGACAAGAAGTCTGGGGATAAACAGCTGCTTATATTAGTTCTACAGTTTCAAAGGGTAAAAGCTAAAATTTCTGTGATTTTCTCAGTTCTTCCTCTTGATCACAAAATGGCTGCTGCAGCTCCAGTTATCACAGTTTTATTCAAGGCATACCAAAAAAATGAGGCAAAGAAAGAATAAAGAGGATAGAGGAAGAAAAATGAAGAATGAGTGGTACTCATGATAAATGTGGCATATGCCACTTTTATTAGGAAAAGTAAAAACCTTCCCTAAGCCCCCATTTCCTCTGCAGGCTTCTACTGGTGTCTCATTGGCCAAAATTGTTTCTCATGGCCACAGAAGGAATGTGGTAAGGTGCACCATGAGTTTTTCTAGTCTCCAGGATGACTGGCAGAAGGAGGTCGAAATCTACCAAGGGTCGGTGCCTGCTACGATTGGACAGAGAAATGAGATAAAATACAGGTGATGGAGAAATTCATTTGAGGGATTGAAAGTATTTGATGGTATTTTGAAAGATTTTACAAAGCGCACACACACACACAATAGTAAATTGTGGGTAGAAATAACATCTAGAATATCTTGTTTACAAAAACTTTCACACCTTTATGATCCACTTTCACACTTTTATACAGTGGAAAATTTCCATGTGTGAAAGAAGAGCAGCGATCTCTGAAACAGGATTTGGCAGTAATTTGCCATGCTACATACAAGAATTCTCTGACACAGTCTAAGCGAGAAGAGAGAAACCACTTTCACCAGAGCCAAACCGCAAAAATGGGTTATAAGGACAGAATATATTTACTGAGAGAATCTCCCAGTGAAGTTCCACATTTTACCCTCGCTCTTCTCTGGTCTGTGATCCAACAAGTGATGCAGCACCAAGTGTCTTGTCTAGTGTCTTGAGTGTGTCTAGTTATTCTAGGCACACTCTCCAGGAGCCCATGTCCCGTTACCTCAAATGAGGGGGGAATGAAAAGGGTTCTACCCTCTGCTTACTCCATGCCAATGAAGTCTTATGTGTTGGGTCTCTGTAAGCTCCCGCCTACCCTGGGACTTAAAGAGTTACTTTCCTGACTTGAAAGGGGACAGACTGAGGGTTCCAGAAAGAAAACTGGGTGACTAAGAAGGAAGGAGCAGCCTGGCACCAAACCCAGCCCACCAGACTGCAGTGCCCATGGTTCTTCCTGGGCACCACGCTTACTCCAGAGTTCTTTTTCCCCCTTTTAAATATTTTCTTGTTCGTGTTATTATAGTTGTCCCAATTAACTCCAGAATTCTAAGGGACTAGCCAAAAACTCCAACAACTAGCATAATTCCTGAATTATGTTAGGTGTTGAATAAGTGAATTAAACCCGATTCTACTCTAGCCGCAAAAAAGAGAGTAAAAAGCAATGAAATATTTCCCAGCTTTGAGGACACCAGTCACTTTGTTTAAACCATTCTGGTCATCTGAAAGCCTCTCCATGGTCCAGGGAAAGTTACTATCTTGGACAACCTAAGTGTGTTGGGAGGCCCCTAACTGTATACGAGACATGGAAGCAAGAGGATCCTGTGGGAAGACTGAGGGCTTTAAACCAAACAGTCCCTGAGTGCAATGCCTCATTCTATCTGTTGCAAACAAATGTGCTCAGCTGGTTGGTGAAATGCTCTGAGCCTTCTTTTCCTCTTGGGTACAGTAGGGTTAATGATGTCTACCCAATTGAGACAATGTGTGAAAATCACCCTGCTGCAGTGGCTGACACCTATGGCTGGTGCTCTGTGAGGGAGAGCAAACAGGTGTGAGCCCTCTGTTAGCACCACAATGTCACTATGATAACAACCCATGGGCCCAGGACCTTCCAGAGTATGACAGGGTAAGGGAAACGGAGACAGCAGGGGAGTTGTCCAGGCTCCTCCCAGACCAGGACAGGGAAACCAAAGCTTAGTGCCACCCAACAAAACGCACATTAATGTAGTCTCGGGAGTGTGTGAGCACACAGGAGTGCAGCAGAGGGAGGGTATCAATGACTAGAACTGTTTAGAGAATATAGAGATGAGAGGGAAACCCAAAAGAACATAAAACAGAATGTTTGAAGGGATGTATGAAGAAAGTCAGAAGAAAAGAAAAGATATTCTTGAAGGATCAAATGTTTCACAATTAAAAAGGGTGAAGTCTGAACACCATTTAAAAAGTCTTTGAATATCATGAAATTATGCTATTGACAATAGCAAACTGGAGAGGGATTACCAGTGACAACTAGGGAATGGATGAAAAAGCAGTGAAACCTTGGTAAGCTCCAGCAAGGTTTTGAAGGGGATTATTTGGAGGGAGTTGTTTTAGAACAGGGTTTCTCAACACCATCACTACTGAGGTTTTGGGCTAGATAATTTTTTGGTTGTAGGGCTTGTTCTGTGCATTGTAGAATTTTTAGCAGCATCCCCCGCTTCTACTGGCTGGATGCCAGTAGCCCCTCCCACCGGCAAGTCATGACAATCAAAAATGTCTTCAGACATTGCCAAATGTCCTTGAGAGGAAGAGGGGGTGAGAGCGGGACATGTGACAAAATCAGTCTTGGTTGAAAACCACTGCTTTGGAATGCAGAGACCTGCATAGGTTTTAAACCACAAGGAAAGAAATATATAAATAGTTTCAACTTCTTGTCATGTCAAGCTTTTCTGTTTCATATCAATACAGAGGGAAATGCCAAAATTTCAAATAGTAGAGAAAAAATAGCAATGACTGTCAGCTTGAGGACACGGGAATCATCACTTCCTTGATGCTTTTCTTCTGTGTAATAATGCAAGTAAAGATAACTTTAGGGGTAAGTCTTGGCCTTTAATTTTATTTAATTTTAGGATATGACCAACTTAAAAATAAAGAGTCTCTGTATACAAAATCAAAAAGTTCATAATAGTTTGAAAACAAATTTGCAGCCAAGAGTTCTGAAAGAACTCGATAAGCTTACAATACCCTTAATATATGGATGGAAAGAAGAAATGAATATGAGAAGAAGTCTTTATAGCCTTAGCTTGTCTTTTGGCCTTTTAAAACATGATGCATTTGAACTCTTTCACTGGCTCCTAACTCTCAGTTTTCTTGCAGTATGAAAGCTTTAGCATTCAGTCATGAAATACTGCACCCCAGTTGCTCCTATTTTTAAACAGATTCTGCAGAGTTGATATTAGTGTAGTTTAGTGTCTTAGGTAGGAGTTCAAAATATAAATAATTCAACCCCATATCTTTACTTAGTCACATACTAAAGAAATATAATTTATAATAAACATCTGCTTTCCACTAACAGAAAGAAATGAAAATTGGGTTTAAGAAATGATATACACTCATACATATATGTAATTAAACCCTAGAAGAATAGCTGAGTGATTTTTTATATCAATCCAAGAATTAATAATACTCAAGTCAGGGTCATAAAACTGCCATCTTAAATACAATGGCCTGGTCCAGTGGTAGCACCTGTTAAGATCTCAGTTTATACAGTTCTTTGAGGTACATGCTGAGGTGACACTATAGAAAAACCAAACAACGGATCAGCTTGGAAGACTGGGAAATCAATAAAATTGATTATTCGGCATTGTGAACACACCTCTCCAAAAAAGGTGATCACATTTAATTTTCACTTTCCAGTTGTTTGCTTTAAATCGCTTTGATAAGAACTTGTAGGAAATAACTACAGAGATTGCTCTGTTATCATTACACCAAAATATATAATGTTTATATTTTCTTCTGTCTCTTATCAAATCTGTCCCTGAAGAAATAATGGGTATTTGAAAAAGTAATTGCCGGGTTTTCTGGAAAAGTCCCTACAGATAAGGACTTTAATTTTAAAAATAGCCATTAGATTAAAACCAATAAACTCTGGTATAGAGCATGTTGCAAATGAGGTCAAGCTCTCGAATTAATTCTGTAATAAGCTGTTTACTTTGGTATGGTTCCATGACTATAGATTAAAGTTGCAACCCAGGCCAGGCAAATCAAAACCACAGATGCTAATCCAGCAGGGACTACTCTCCAGTGTAAATGGATCAACTCAAACCCATGACCATTACTGGAAAAACAACTCAAGGGCATATAAACCCTCCCTAAAACATGGTCCTCTAATGGGGGAAAAACAGCCACATGCCTTATTTTCATGGTTGATCAATAATGCTACCTTCATGCCTTAGTCCTACCACCCAGAACAGGCTTTACCTTGTCTGATCTGGGATAAATGCTACCTTCATTTAGGGGAAAAAAAGAATACATATGCCATTTTGAATTACAATAAACAAAGACAAATGGTACATTTGTTTCAAACTCAGCCTAACATCACCAGTTGCAAAGAGTCTGTGCCTCTGTTTAACACAAGCCAATCTGTAGATATGGTCTATAGATTCACAGTTCAGTTATAGCCAGCCTTGGTCACTATTTCTAAACTATTCCTAAACAGGATTGGAAATAAAATTTGTTTGACAGGTGACTTAGCTAATAGGGTTCCAACTGGAAAGAAATGTTATAATAAGTTAGGAAAGTAGAACATCCATATTCTACAGAATCAAGTTCTAAATAACCAGCAAAAGCTTGACTGAAAACAATGAAAATCAATATTCTATTTCATATCATAAACACTATAACATCAGACATCTGGTACCCAAAAATTGAGTCTTAAAGTGAGTTGACAGAAAGCTGAAATGTTACTGATACTAAAACAATACATAATGTTTTGAAGGCTGCAAAAGGATGACACTAAAAATAGAAAATAAGCTTTTAGTGTGATTAGCAAACACCTTAGATGATTTCAGTTGTTGATAATTTTGCAAAAAAAAAAAGGCAGGCATATTATCTCATCTTTGAATACTTGCAGTTGCTCAATCTTAACTTGAGTTTTATGAAAATAAGATTAAATAACATGAATACAAGCTGGTATTAAAGATTCCTTTTCAAAAAGCAGTCTTAGCATTCATACAGTTTCAGCACAATTTCTCAATTTAGTACATTTGCATCTTTAATGTTTACCATAATTGATGTTTAAAATGTTTAACTGAAGGCACTATAAGAGTCTGAAAAGTCAATCTAGGTTTAATATACCTTGTTTATTAAAGCATAAAATTTGAAAATACATTTTCAAAAGCTTACTCAAAGGTATGATTGAAGTAAAGTAACAGAAGTTAGAATGATAGATGGGGAATCAGATGGCTTATGTTCAGCCATGCCAAAAAACTGAGCTGTGGCCAAATACTTGTAGTTCTGTTACAGAGATCTTGTGAGTCAAGCTGCCCAAATTTGCTCTCTGTCAGTAGGTCTCAACCTTGGTATGGGTGTAGGTGGGGGAGGGGGGAATAATGGAGAGGACATATCAAAATGCCGAACTTCATAGAGTTCCGCTCAAATAGATTCTCACTACTCTAAGTCAGAGGGGCATCCAGTGTAGACCTTCGTAATGAGTCTCCCAGGTGGTTATGATCGAAGTCCATGGCAAATGCTTTGAGGAATGTTACAGGCCTCTGCTTAATGCTTGAGAAGCCTTGCTTTACATCCTCAATTCTCTCTTCCCAACTACTCTCAGGAATGAATGATGCTCACAGATTCCTCCTTCCCTCTTACTGTTTCCTTGGGACATTTTTCCAGTCTCTGCCTACCAAATCTTCTCCTTGCATCTTTTCCTACATCATTTCCTTCCACTGAACATGATGCTTTGAATTTTCCTTTACTTCCTGAAACTGAGCTCACTTGATGTGAAGACTCTAGTTCCCCTGCAAATGCAATTTTCTGCAAAATACAGACAGTTCTATCCTTCTTTCAGTATACCTGCTATTACAAATTTGTGACATTCTTATTTTGAAAAAGGTAGAGTGGTGTCATACAAAGAACCTGGCACCTGGAGTCAGATGACTGAAGTTTACATCTTGGAGCTGCTATTTCTGACTTAAGATATTGGGAAATTCAATGTATGGTCTGAGTTTCAGTCTCCTCATCTATAAAATGAATTAAATAATATCTACTTCTTAGGGCTTTAGTTTGGGTTAAAGGAGATACTGACTGTAAAAAAAATCTTTAAAAACTTCAATTTCCTATTTGAATATTAGACTATTCGATTAAAATGTTTGAATATTTCTGCAAAGCAAGTGAAAAACTTGCCAATAATTATTTTGAAATTCTCATCTCATATGAAAGAAAATAAGGGAACTTCTAGCTTCTTCCTCATGAAGGGTGACAAGTATAACCCCTTAACAGTAATTTAGTTCCTTTGACATCAATAATGTTAAATCTTTAGTGATCCAGAGGCCACCGGTTCTGGGTATTTTCCATTTTTGCACCCCTTCCTTCCTTCCTCTGCCTTGCTTTGATTCAGCAGGTGGCTCCAGCAGACTACGTCTCCTAAGACCCTGCTGGCTATCTTCTAGGTGGGGTTGACCAACAGAGGCACCAGCAGAAGATGGTTGGCAGAAGGAAAGAGGTTGGGATATTTCTTCCCTACTCATTCCATTTCCATACTTTGTCTATGGCAACAACTGTGCCCACCCTCTCAGACAACAGCCTTTGCTCCACAGTTCCAGTGCTCACTGGGTTTCAATTTTACCTCTCCCTTTCCCAACCCCTCAGCCCCTCAGCCCAGGGTGTGGTGACAACTTCCTGCTTTCAGTCCCTGAGTCAAGCACCTTACCATCCTTTATGCATTCCCCCCATTTGATTGCAGTCTCCATATCCCTGTAAGTTATACTTTTTGAAAGTTTTCTCATTCAAACCATCTGCAATAAATTCTGTTTCCTGCAGAGGCCCTTATATGTATACCAATACAGCAGTAGGCCAACAACATGCATAGAATTTTTGAAGAAGAGTGTGAATTTAAGTTCATTTTTATGATTAGGGTTTTTGTTATTGTAGATTAATTTCCATTCTCCTATTCTTAGTTATAAGCAGGCATTACTGCTAATATTGAACCATTAGTGTGGAGCAACATAGTAAAAAAGATTATTGCCCTGAAGCTACATAGAAACAAACTCTTCTGAAGAATCTCTCTGAAGTTTTTTTAATTATTGATTTGAGAGAGAGAGACATCGATTTGTTATTCCACTTATTTATGCATTCATTGGTTGACTCTTGTATGTGCCTGACAGGAAATCAAACCCCCAGCCTTGGTGTATCAGGAAGAAACTCCAACCAATTGAACTACTCAACCAGGACTTTTTGAAGTGTCTCGTTACCATGCGGTACTTTGGCTTTGGGGTGTTTTTCTTTCCTTTCTCTGTTTAAATAATGCATAAAAGTTTTCCAGTGGAAGGGTGGTATTATTTCCTGCAACTGAGGTGGGGTGTGAAATGATTTTCTTTTAAAACAAATGTTTATAAGTTTTTAATGTGGATTAAACTCCCTCAATATTTTTATGGAAAAAATAATGAAGAAGTTATTAACATTGGAAAATAGGCTATCTCAATTACACAGTAACTTTTTCCCAATGGTTTTCTTAATATTTATGTATTAACATCATAATGGCTCAATACAATTTATATAATATGGAGCCGTTATTGTGGAAAAATCCATTAAAATAATATCTCCATCCTACAGACAGACTCAACATGCCCATAATGGCTCATGGGGAGCCAACTGCAGGATTACATGATAGGCCGGAAGTTGTGTCATGGTCTACAAGGCCAGGTAAGTAAAACACATTTTGTAAAAGAGCCAAGTAAATAGTTATGGATACAGGAAAGTCTCTGTAGAATAAATGTGCACTCAGGCAATTATTAAAATATGGATTATGGAAGAGTCTCTTTTCTCCTTTTCTCTAGGCTTACCCTTTTAATAAGAACAAAAGTAAATCAGACGTGTGTGCACAAAGACACAGAATACATTTTAATAACTTCAGGGACTCTGTTTTAATCGACAAAAGAAATATACCTCAGAGTAGAGAAATGACATCTTGAGATACCTTCATTCTAGCTGGATGTTACAGCTGATACTGGCCTGTGTCAGGCAAGCTAAGAACAATACGTGCTATTCTGATGCCTGGTATTATAGGTGCAGCAATAACTAGCTTGCAGAGCTTCAAAGTGCAGAAATGATTTCAACCTTAATAACCTCTGTGGCATTTTTCAATTTTCCAGGCTGCCAGTCAAATGAATGCATGTCTGAGAAGGAGAGGAGACAAGAAAGGGAAAAGATTAACCTCTGAGATCCACGATATAAACTCCATTGGCTAATACTGGTCATGTGTTAGAAAACAAACATGGGTAGCAATAGCCCTCTGTGAGCACTGAGCACAAATGTTAGAGCAAAGATTCCCGTAGAGAAACTTGAGCTTCAGGGTTGCCTGGCTGAAATAGTCTTGGAATGTTAATCATTCTTATTTCTTCTTCCTCTGGGCTGAAAGAAACCCAGCAGCCTCCTCCTGATCCTCAAACTTACTAGCTCAAGAGATGGTTCTTTAAAAATGTGCACTGTCTTTCCAATGAGAAAGGCTTGCAGAAAACTCAGACCTGCCACTGCCAGACTGCTGGATCTGAGCAGAAGTGAGCAAAGAGAACTCTTGGTGTGGCGCCTTCTTCATTCACACTCCGCAGCCCTTCCGCAGGCTTCCTTTATCCATATGGAAATTAGAAACTTTCCTCCAGGACGTGAAGAACCCCTAATTATGGATATCTCTTAAAACACTGGGATTACTTCTATTGCCAAAAGGGCAAAATACAAATTATATGTGGAATGAATCTGCTCAAAAAAGAAGCCATTGTGCAGATGGCTCACTGCATCTTGACTTTGTTTCTTACATTTCCAGGAATTAAACAATTTCCAGTTTTCTTTCCAAGTGTACCTTTTGCCTGAGCTTTTCTACTTGGTGCTTCTGCCTGAACCTTTGTGCAAGCACTGGGCATTCCAAAAACAAGACAAGGAATCACTCATTTCTGGAGTAAGTGTCCTTGAAAGTCAGAGGAAAAACACTTTCAAGGGTCCTTGAAAGTGTGAGGCAAAGTTTGTTGATTCTGTCAAAAATCACCAGTTGGAGCCCGAGAGTTTTAGACAGGGTCACCATCATACTGCCCAGGGATTGCTGACTTCAGGAGCTGCTTAAACTGATCTCATCCTTTTTTACTAACTCATCTATTTATCTATTCATTTATTCATTCGAGAAATATGTATCATGTAGAACCCTGTGATAGACACTAAAGAAGGATAAAAGATAAATACACTCCAAAAACACGTATCTTACTAAGGAAAGTCTGCCCCACTTTTATCTAACTCATTTCTAACCCACTCTCCACACTGCTCCCAAGCTAGTGATATTTCCAAAGGCAGCTCTCCTGTGACATCCACTATCTAAACCATTACAGCCTTCCCCTCACTACAAGATAAAGCCCAACATTTTGTAAATGGTGCACAGGTCCCAGGAAGTCTCATGTTGTACCACTCTTCCATTATGCACTGAGCTACTTCCATTCTGGCCTTACTTTATTTTTAAACTTGTAATTTGTAATAATCTCAGATATGCAGAAAAGTTGCATAGCTAATAGAGTTCTCAAACACTGTTCACCCAGTTTCAGTTTCTCCTCCAGTTACCATCTTCCATTACTATGACATGCTTTTCAAAACTTAGAAACCAACTTTGGTACATTACTATTAATTAAACTCCATACATTATTCAGATTCCACCAGTTTTTCTACAAGTGTGCTTTTTCTGTTTCTGGATCCAATCACTCTGGCCTTCTATTGAATTTTTATCCTATTATACAGTCATACATTCCATTGTATTGCTCTTTTGATTGCTCAACACAATCTCTTTTACCCTCACGTTTCCCCTCAGCCCTCTATGTACTTTCTAGTCATTGTTTAAGTCTCAGTTCATAAGCTACTTACTTAGAAGAGTCTCTCGAATCTGAGTCTAATCTGTGTTATGTGCCTTCACAAAACTGGGTGCTATGCCTTGTAGGAATTTTTTATTATACCCTTCTTGACATAATTATTTAATTTTGTCCCTATTTACAACTAGGCTCTAAGGGCCATGAAAGCAGAAAGCCTGTATGGTTTTCCTAATCATTGTATCCACCAAGACTTAGCATAGTTAGTGTGTGGCATATACTAGGTACTCAAGGAAAGTGTTGGATTAATCAATAAATGATGAACAAGTGAATGAAGGAGAAGAGAGTGATAATAGGAGGAAGTACATTACAGAAATTATGAGTGATACAGACAATATAGAAGACAGACAATTATAATACAGACAATACAGACAATATAATATCAGAGGACTTCAAAGGAGGAAAGGTCAAACTAAGAGGCCTAATTATAAGAAGACTTCATGAAAATAGAGTGGGGCTTTACCTGGACCTTTTATTCATGCAATTAATAATAGTGAGTACCTACTAAGTGCTAAGCCCTCAAAGTGTTTGTTCATTATCAGCAAAGAAATGATATGATTAGTGTGATATGTAAAAACTGTGGAGCAATATAGAAGATGAATTGGAGCAGAAAGAACTTAGAAATGTAAAAAAGCAATTAAGATAATTATCTAGGAAATACTGAGAATTTACACTAAGGCAGGGGTGGTGAAGATAAGGAAATATTGAGGAGGCTGATTCAACAAGGACCTGCAAATACTGAATAACAGAATGAGAAATTCCCAGTAAGTGAACAGAAACAAGAACAAGTTAAGAGTTAAAAATTAGCATGGATATTTGGAATACAGTGAGAGTACTTCCATGTTGAAGTAAAGAGCTCATGATGGAAGCAGTGAAATAGAGACTTGGATAGATGAATTCTGCTTTTAAAAAGTCAAGGAGAATGGACTTTATTCTATTAGTAATGAGTCATTAAGCAATAATGACATGATGAAAGTGAGATATAGGAAGAAGAGAATTCAAACAAAGGAAGGTGCATTGAGAAGCTGCTGGAGAAATCCAAGCACTTGCTCTGGACTGCTACCATTGGAAATATAAAGGAAATGACATACCTACAACACCTTTTGAAAAAAGATCAACTTACAAGTACTTGAATCAGCATCCAACATAGTAACTAGTACAGAGTAGTTTGTCTCCCATAGATTTAACTGATTTACTCCTTTTTGTGAACAAAACACATCCTGGGAGACTAGTAGATTTTGATTATCCATTGAGATATTCATTCAGAACCCTTTATATGACACATACATGGAGCACACAAAAATATGTATACACATGGTTCTTTGAGCTGTTTTTTTTTTACTCTTAACGGCTTTCAGGAGAAGTGACTATATGTGACATACTTCTGTGGCTATCACCTTCAAAAATGGCCTCTATGATCTCCACCACCTGCATTCACACACTGTGTAGTCTCCTCCTACCTTACACTGTGCTTGGCCCATGAGACCAATGATATAAAGCAGAAGTGATGGTTTATCATGTCCCAGAGTATATAATAAAAGCCTGAACCTTCTGTCTTGGCTTTCTTTCTCTCTCAGATCACTCACTCATGGGGAAGCAGGCTGCTGTTGTCAAGAAGACATTCAGGCTGCCCACAAGGAGTCACAATTGGCAAGGAACTGAGGCCTCCTAGCAGCCACATGAATGAGCTTGGAAATGGAGTCTTCAGTCCCAGTCAAGCCTTGATAAGACTGCCACTGTTGCCAACAGCTTGACTGCAGCTTGAGACTATGAGCCAGAACCACTCAGCTAAGCTGCTCCCCATTTCCTGCCCTGCAGAAACTGAGAGGTAATAAATGTTTGTTGTTTCAAACTGCTAAATTTGGGGGTAATTTGTTACACAGCAGTAGACAACTAAAACAACTTCCTACTACTAAACATTGAAAACTAGCAAGGAAATCTTGTTTCCATCTTTGTCCTAGCTGCTAAGAAGCACAAGCTAAACATTCTTAATGTTGTTTATTTTTCTTCCTTTTCTTTTTTGGTCTCCATTCTTTGTCTTCTCTCTAATGATTTTGGTCTTATTGTACCTATCCATTTATTGTAAAGCTCCTTAACATTTTCTTAGAAATAGATGGGAAATAAAACAACAAAGTAAAACTACTAGGCCCTAGATAAAATCCCAGCCACCCTCAGATCACAATCTCATTGAAGTGAAAAGAGAACAAGTCAATGACCAGTGTTCAACCATATAGAGATTGCTATTAAAATTAAGAAAAGGTAGAAGTTGTGTTTTAGGTCAAGTTCTCCAGAATTGGGCCTTGAGATAAGATTTGCATTATGAAAGTGCTCTCAGAAGGAACTACTAAAGAAATGAGGAAAGCAGGACAGGGAAGGGGAAGAAGCCAAGCTTAGATAATATTTCAGAGTCTCACAGAAGGTTCTGCATAGAATGACTGGAATGTAAATTAATCCTTCAGGGCTTGTCTGAGGCAGAGATGATGAGCTTCCATACTTCTGCACCAGCCACTCTTAGGCAAGGGCCTCTAAAGGACAGATAAGTGTCTAGGCACTCCGGCTCTCTGCAGGGCTTCTTGAACAAGCAGGCCAAGTGGCTGCAGTAGCCTGAGGAAAGTCCTCGAAAGACAGCTGCAGGTGTCTGTGGTCAGAAGAAAGAGCAGACTGAAACCAAATTAAAACACACAGAACTGGTGAAGAGATCTGAGGGCATCTTCAGAGAGTACCAAGGTCTGCTCTATTAGGGAAAAGCTCCATTCAAAGAGATGCCTCTTCACCTGTACTGAGTCTTACAGGATAAAGGTAGAATTGGAACAGGCATGAAGGTAAAAGTATTTTACAGAATCTAAATGAAGTGACTAACCAATTACAAAATTAGCAGAACCTCTCAGGTACTCTAGAATTATCTGATATTTAACTTAGTCTCTTAATTTTATTTCTAATCCCAAGGAGGGATCTTGAATCATCTCTTATTTGGGTTATTAAAATACAATCATTTGTCTTTGGAAAAGAGGCAATGAGAGGTTAAAATAATCTTATATGTCTTCCAAACCTTAGCAATGCTATTTTCATCCATTCTGGTTTTAAAGTACAAATGCAGAATAAAACTCTGGGCTTGATATTCAATAAAAAGAAAGCCTGGTGGAAGAGGATGATGCCCACCAAGTGTTTTGAGACCCTCTCTTCTATTTTCATCATTATCCCCAGGTTGCTGAAATTTGGAAACCATTTCAAATGCAAGCTATTTAATAATATGTCTCTTTTTTATTCTTTTTAGAATTTATCTTTGACAAGCAAAGTGCTGTAATAGCTTCTCCTCCTATATATGCTTTAGGATTTAGTCTAACTTTATCTGAAGCTGAGCATAAAGGCATAAATCATTAAGCCCCTGCTTGCCTGATCAAGAGCCTATCTTTCAGAAAAATCAGGTGTCCGAAGGCTGCTGTTCACAGAAGCTCTATTTTCTGGCTCTCCGTCAGGTTTGCAGACACTTCTCCCCAAGGATTCATCAACCGCCAAATAAAGAAGGAAGGCAGGTCAATGACACCAAAATCTGCAGCTTCAGCAGCTTCTGAAGTTCCTGGCTAGAAAAAAAAGAAAAGAAAAATAAAAAAAAGAAAGAGAGTGAAAAAAACACTCTCAAAGAAACTTTAACAAATGATCTCAGAATTCATAGGTTACATTCTGCAAAGAGACTTTCAGAACCCTATAACAAGCAAGTTTCTGGTGTTATCATGACGGGCTACCAGCCAGCCTAGATAGATGCTGGTCATTATTGTTTCATTAGCTACAGCACAGTTTTGTGTGCCATTTTATCATTTTGACAAAAGAATTTCTTCGTATCTTTTATCATGTTATCATGACTTAAATGTGGATAAACCATACTGAACGAGTCTACAGACTGTAGGCACTGCCCTCCAATTGAATACTCCTCTTTCAATTTGTCCTCAGATACCCTTGTACTTTGGCAACACCAATCCACACCACAAAATGATAGAATTGACATCCTTTATAAGAACCACTGCATTGAGGGTTATTGCTCATTCTGTAGGCAAGAAAGCTGAGATTCAGAGAGGTTAAATAAACCTACTTAAGGCCACGTGAAGCCTGTTGTAGAAGCCCAGCCACCTATTCAAAGTGTTTCCAGTATACCACAGTTCAACTAGAAAGGTTAGAGACAAATTTAAACTCCAAAGTGATGTTTGTATGAAATTTAAAGACTCTTTGGAGGGTGAGACATGACACAATAAAACATAGAGAGATGAAAAACAAACTCTGTTACCTCAACTCTGATTAAGACAAGGCCACATATAGGACTGGACAACAAAGAGGGAGAGCCAGCTGGAGATGGAGGAGGCAGCTTAAGTATGGCAAGTAGGGTAGAGTTGGCTAAGGTTCTGGGCTTTCCATAGACTGGTTGATTTGAGTGATTCCTATTTCCTAGTTGGGGCTGCCCCAGTTACCTGGTATCTGGCCCCAGAGGTGGTTAGGGTGAGTGCATAGTAGCCCTGGAGTATGGAAGTTCCATAAGGTCAATGGTTGAGTTGTGGACTTAACCAGTTGTTCTGAGAAAGAGAACTGACCAGCCTTTAGCCATGGCCATAAAATTGGGTGAAGACAGCATCTCCAAAAAATTTCATTATGAGTGCTTATCAATAAACAGTGTTAGCCCTATGTAAAATCTCAGATACTCACAGAAGGAGCGGTGAAAAAGAAAATTAAACAATATCATTAAGAATCAATAGACCTGGAATGAGTTCCTCGGCACCTCATTTGCCTTGTCATTTAAGGTAAGTTATGTGACTTCCTCAGTACCTCAGGTTCTTCATCTGTGCATGAGGAATTCACATAACTTACCTCCCAAGATTATTGTGGAGATTAAATATAATAATATGCATCTAAACAAGTATAAACAGTTCATATGTTTATATAAAATATAAGATTTAAAAAAGGAATTTTTACCTGAATACAAGTATCATACAAATATAATGATATCAAACTATTTTTAAATGACCATATTCTTATCACTACATATGCATGCAAGCCTAGCTCTCAGGGAGTGTCCTTTTACTACCCAATAGACAGAGCTATAAATTGTGGAGTCTGGATATAATAGATCAGATAGCTCTTTCCAATGTGTTATGTTCTATTGCTTCAGAATAATAAAGTGCCAAGACAATATCATGCATCATATTAGTGGCAGATTATTCAGTGAAACTCACAAGGAGAGGAACTTACAGCTCACAGACAGATTCGAGGTTTCATCCTCTGTTATCTCGTCCTTCTTTGTAGAGTCCTGAGTTTTATAGAGTAAAAAAAAATCTTAACTTATAATCAGCAAAAGACATGATTCATGGAAACACTTCAAATTCTTAGAAACACAAAACTTTACATTTATCGGGGTAAAGCAAGATAAAAATAAATCATTCTGGACTTAGAAGGACTACTCTCGAGGCAAAGATTTATGAAAGGGATCAAGGAATGAGAGTCTAAGTATAAAACATTCAGAATTCTTTTCCAGACATTCAGAACTTCTCAGTGATTCTCAGCTCATTTTTCTCAGGAAGCACAGTTCTTCTGATATCAATAAAAGAAACTCAAATTGGCCTCACTATTGCTTCTTTCACTCTCTTCCCTCATAAGAATTGGGTGGTAGAGCAGACCCCTCCAAGGAAGGAAAAGACCTTACTCACATTCTGTCACACATCTAAAAGAAGTTCCAGTCCAGGAAGAACTCAAAAATTTCCAAGAGACAGAATTCTTTCTCCATGAAAACAAGAACACTGGTGAATTATTCAAGTATATATTTTTTCCAAAGCACTGTATGTAGTGTGTACTTTCAAGATGTTTATGAAACAATGGTTTGAATAGTCCAGTTCCAAAGAGAAATATCCAACTGCCACTCCTAAATCTCAAACATCTAAGGGTGTCCACTTACAAGCGAGTGAAAGCTCTCATATGGAGTTTTCTTATCTGCTGGGTATCCTTGAAACTCCAGAGAGCCTCCTGCTACCCTACCCCAGGTGCATCTGTTACAACTAAGCTCTCTGTAAGAACTCCCCTCCTGTATCAGTGGTCAAGACTATGTCACTCATCCACCATAAATCAGCCACTGGTGAGGGAAATGTAACCACAACCTTTGGCTTAGACAAATCAGGATTTATAGCTGAATCATGTGGAAAAGTTCTAAAATGCCAGTGGGTAGGAACCCCACAAGGTCTGTTAGCACTGCCTTTTCTTGTGCCCTGCGCTCAGCATTTAATACAGTATCTTATTCAATCCTCAAATATCTCTGAGGTGTTTAACACTGTCTTCATTTTACATCTGAGGAACCAGTTGCAGCAAGAATCACTAACTGCCCGGTACATCAGTAGTATGCCCAAATGTACACTACTTTTCATAGTGGCGCCAGAAACTATAGCTAGGTTTGTCTGATTCCAAAATGCTTGCAATTACCTGATGTGCTGAACTTTGAAGTAAAAACTTCAGCCACTGTCATTTCTCTTGGATCACCATAACAAGTTGCTGTCGAATCATCAATTTGTTTTCCTTGGATGTTGCTGCAAATAACAGATTAAAGATACCAAGCTTAAACCCTTTTTAGTTTTCCCAACTCCAACTCAGAACAATTCATTGATATTGAGATTGTTCAACAAAATGCCATATGGAAAAAGAGAGAACCAGAGGCTTGCCATGAAGTGCTGAGAACAATAGAGATACCAAAATATCATTGATTCACTGGAGAAAATGTTCCTGTTCTGATTCTCACATGCTGATACTACAGATGGACCCAGCTTAGCTGAGGCACGCTCTGTGCTTCAGCTGTTTACTGAAGCAGCACCAGGGTTCTCAGAAATAGTTGCTATGCCAACCAGCCCCAGGACTATATATACATTCATGACCAGGGCTTATTCTTAGGGCTTTGTTGCCTCTCTTTCTAAAGTTTGACTCTCTTGTTGCTAAACTGCTTGTATTCATGCATTATGGACTCTGTTAGGTAGATTTTTTTTTCCTCCAGCAGGTGAAAAACCCAAGTGGAGGTTTGCAGTGTGTACTAAGCAACCTTTGACGTCGCTATTTTTTAATTTAATCTTTATTGTATTTTTCCCATTACCATTTGGTCCCCTTATACCTCCTCCCCCCAGTAATCACCACACTGTTATCCATGTCCCTGAGTTCTTTTTCCTTTTGCTCAATCCCTCCACCCCCTAACCTCCCTCCCAACTAGCTGTAGCTGTCATTTGTTCTCCACCTGATTCTGTATCTGTTTTGCTTGTTAGTTCAGTTTGTTCATGAAATTCCACATATGAATGAAATCATATGGCATTTGTCTTTCTCTGACTGGCTTATTTCACTTAGCGTCACAATTTTATAGTCAGTGACCAGACTGCTCTCTCTGTCCAAGCCCCTGAAGATTTAGTGTTTAGATGACAAAGGGCAGTGTCTTTTGTCATCCATTATTAACTGTCAGGTGTGCCCATTGCCATAGAAGTTCTCAGAGGAAAAAGCAAAGCATGCTTTTCAGATGCCATGACTAACAACATGCTTCTGAAATTTCCACACTGCATTTTTAGTGGGACACGTTTCAGGATAGCGTCAGTGAACAAATTTGGCCAATCAATCCACTTCACATCTCCTGCTAGAGCTGCATTTAAATAAACCTGTAGTGTTGAAAACTGAAAATAGAAAGCTCTTTAATTACCTTTCCTCCTATTTATGTTACTTTGATGGCTTTTGTTTAAATGTATCTGAAATTTCAGTCTGTTTATTTTATAATTATTGAATGACTACATACAGCACTGCCATTTCAATTAGATTTTGATGGCTGATAAAATCATTGTTGACAGAGAGTGCACAAATGAATGTGGGTAAACCAGATTACTGATGTTTGTGTTGTTGAATTTAAATAAAACAAAATGACCTGGTGGCTCTGTGATCAAAGCAGAAAATTTTGCTATAAAGACAAAGCAGCTCTGTGAGAAATCAGGTTTTCAACCAAGAAGCTGTTTCCTGTTGAGATGTCATTTTAAAGCCTCAAGTATGCAGCCACTTCTTCAAACAGATTATAAAACCAAAAACAGGCATATAATCTCTTCTAACAAGAGGTTTGCAGCTAGACAGATTGCTTTGAAGGGGAAAGAAGTGAAAAGAAAGTCGAGATCTAAATACTGATAATGCGTGCTAAATCCATTTGAATTGATAAGGTAGAGAAAGTATGGTGATAAAGCTTGAGGGGTTAAGACTTTATGTTCACCCAAAAGATCAACAACTAGGGAAGAAGAAAATTTGGAAATATTTCCATCTCCAAATAACAGCTGAAATATATAAGGGAGATGAGACAGAGAAGAAACAGACAGGCTGTTTCCCGACAACAGACCCTGCTGAAGTGGGGCTCAGTCTTGCTCTGTTATCAGTATAACAACAGTGCTGATAACAATCTCTGAGTGCTAAAATATTTGCAAAAAGTAGTAAAAATCTGCTGTTTATTCCAAACTTGGAATAAAGCAAAGCCAGAGAGTTGAAACAAAAGAGAACCATGTACAGTCAGCCAAACTGAAGAGATACTAACATCCCCACAGTGTGCCCTATTACCATCCGTGCTGGGTGCTCCGTGCTGTGTCATGGCAATGCAGCCTCCCAGTTCAGAAGGCGAGGCCCACACAGCTGGCCATGGGCAGAGCTGGGATAAGGACTCAGGAGTGTCTCCAGCATCTGTGTTCTTGACCGTTTGGCAATGGCAGGTTATGTAGTCTGTAGCCTGTACAACATTCACTTACTGAATCAGTCTACTCTTTGCTGCTCCTCACCCTCCTCTTTCAGCCAAATTGGAGATCTGAACCAGGAAAAGTCAACTACGGTGGAAGTGAGACAACACCTACTGTCTACATATTCACAAATAACCTGATGTGAAATGTCCTGGAAAACAAAACCCAGAAAGGTTGGTTATACTTCTCATTTTTCATTAGATGTTTTGATAGAATAATTTCAGCTAACAACCACATAGTGCTTTCTATGTGCCAAACATTTTTCTAAGGACTTTATAGATAATAACTTATTTAATAATTATAACCCAAAATGTTCTTACTTCCATCACCCTCATCTTACAGAAAAGGAGCAAGGGGGCAAAGAGATCTTGCAGTTACAAAATAAGAGAGCCAGATTCTGACCTAAGCAATCTCGCTGCCAATCAACACTCCTGCCTGACAACATTCTCCAGATCTGCGAGGATAATCTGAGTGTACATATGGCTGTGCATCATGCACGCTTACATGGTGCTTGCATCCAGTTGCAACTGTGATCCACTGAACAGTGAAACAAAATCACCTGTTGTTTTCTATCACCTGTTGTTTTCTATGATTACCACCGATAACTGGCTTCTAAAAGAATTATTTTTAATTGTTATTAAATATATAGAGTTGCTAACATATTCTGGACTCAAATTTATGAATAAGCTATTTATACCCTGTTTCACAAGTACATTGCCTATATTCTCTCCTTTCACATGGAAAGAGACAGCTCTACAAAAATAATTTCTGCCAGTTAAGCTTCCCATACCTCCATTCCGATGTGTGCAGCCTTTCCTTCGGTCCTTGCTGCAAGTTCACGAAGTAATGTAGGCAACATTTTCTCAGACTGAAAGGGTAAAGAACCACACGTGGCAAAAATCAAAGATAGTAGTCAATAGGATAAATTCAGAAAACTACAAGATGAGAAAGGAAAAATAATAGAAATGGGGGCTAAAGAAAGTCAAGCTGGCTTGCCCATGCCAACTGCTGAGCAAGTCAGACATCCCGCTAGAGTCCTGGGGAGGGTGGAAGGAGGCCTATTCGTCAAGAAATGGCAGTTTTTGTCATCTGGGCTGTGGGAGTTTCACAAGGAAGAGAAACCAAGCTCTATAACCTTAAAGATCTTACAATTTGAAGAAGAAAGAGATGCACATGTCCATATAAATAAGGACAAGATTTCAAAAAGGTCCATCTTGTCTCTCAGTAAAAATTTGAAAAAAGGGAGTATCTTTTAATTTTTTTAATGTTTTCACTCCAATACATGACTATCATATGATTATTGTTAAACAAATTAATAAAAATTGTTATTGAGAAAAATAAATAGCATAATGAAGATTCTTGAAATGGATAGAGGGGACTTGACTTTGATAGTAGAATGAGTAACACTGGAGCTTGAGGACCTATCGGAATCCATTTGCTGCTGGAAGTGAGATGTCACTTTAAGAGACACAGAACCAAGATCTGAAATGAAAAGTGGTGGTGTAGTTTGAGAGTAGAATGTTCTTACCCAGCAAGTCTAAGAAGCTAGAGAGTAAGGACTGTGGATTCTTGGTTTCTTGTTTAGTAGTGAGGCAGGTCAGAGAAAAGGAACTTTTTAAAAGGATAAAAATTCAATACTGCATTTCAAATATGAAGATAACTGCCTTTCCCTGCTATAATCTTAGTGACCTGTTTTTATACTGGTGATACATAAGGCTTATTCATCCACTCTCAGACTTGACCTTCCCTTCTCACCCTACTCTTCAATAAACATCATACATTTACAATAACAAAACAAAACAAACCCTGAAGTACTGGGTTAGGATGTATATGGGAGAGTTAACTGGAGAAAAGAAAGAAAGCTGGTTCTTATCAACATGTAACAACGGAACCAGACAGAAGCAAGGCCAAGGGGTTATTTCAAGGGCTGGGCTAAAATAGCTGCTTTTCTGCTTTTAACTTCAATTACATATGACAGTTTGCCTCAACAAAGTCTGCAGATAAATTATGATTCTGATTCTGAATCTGAGAACATGGGGAAAGTTACACATCTTGTCAGAATTTTATTTTGTACAGATAAACTTTTAAATCTTAGTGTTCAGCAGTGTATGGCCTTAGGACAGTATGCCAATTTCTCTGGCTGTCTATTTATTTATCTGTAAAAGGTGGTGTTGAATTGGGAAGAGATATATATAAACTCTAAGGAGATCTGCTAAAGCCCTTGGATTCCAAGCACTGTGACGTATATAAGTGGTCTGAAACACATTATATCACTGCGGGGAGAGTCACTCAAGCAATTCTTCCATCGTGTAATAAAGGGATTCTGTCCAGTAAACAATACTACTTTTTAATATTTAAACACACAAATACTGTATTGTTACTAGCATTTTGTTTTGTTTTTCTCTTTCTCATCAAATATAGCAGTTTCTTCACACTGGATTTTTGGAAGGAAGAAGGACGGAGAATTCTCAGAAGAAAGATAGCTTATATTCTATTTCATGTCAGTGTCATCGTTTAGGTCTCACATTCATTTAGCATGACATACTGGTAATCAAACTGCAAAATATGGAAATAAATAATCAAATCACCTCCATTCTCTACTCTTTTACCTCTTCTGTTAGAGAAGATGAGACAAGAGGAGGGGAGAAGAAAGGAAAGGAGAGGAAAATCCCTTCCAGGTCTCAAACTATCACGATCAAAATGAAAGATCTTACAAACATACTTTTCAGAGAGTCTAGCTCTTCTTAAGAGCATATTTCTCACCCCTCCTCCACTGTACTGATTGCTCTGTCTGCAATTTCACCCCCTGCTCCTCTGTAATCTCTCCACTCAGCTTTGTTTTCTTAGTGTTTTCCCTGTCCTCTACATCTCTTCTGTGATTGCTCTGGCCTCCCTGGCTGTTTCCAAGCTAGCCCTGTTCCCCAGTTATCCCTCTCTTCTATTTTGGTAACCCTTTAGGCGCCCTCCTCTGCTCCCCTCTACCACCTGTGTGATCTTTCTGGCCTCTGGAGCTTTTCCTATGATCCTTCTCTTTGTTTTTTCTCTGAGATTTCTCTGCCCTTTCAGGTTTTCTCAGCCTTTAGAACTCAGAAAACCTCAAAAGGTTCAGGGATTAATTACAGTTTGGATAAGCACCTAAAGTTGGGATTGCTTATGGCAATTCTTTACTGAAAGTCTGTGGATACAAAAATCTCATTGGGAAAGTCTGCCTTATAAAAGTTCAGGTATTTAGAGCTGCATTAAGAGAATAATTTCCCTTCAAACACTGGCCTTTCTGCTTCTTATTTTGGGATGGGTGAAAAGGAGTTAGCCACTGCTTTTTGTGCAGAGTTTATGTTCTTTCATTTGAATAGGCTGCACGTGATCAGAAAAACCAATATGCTGGGTACTGAGAGAGGACCCAAGCAAGCCTTTTTTTTATGTGTTCAGTAAAGATTTATTGAATACCTACTATGTGCTGGAAGTGCTGGAAGCTAAACTTTATTTCAATCTCCACCAAATAACTATAGATTTACTTCCCATAAATATATTTTATAGACTGTCTACTTTGTGTGACCTCAAACTAAATTGGAAGTGTCAAAAATGTTATTGTATAGGTTTCCCTACCACTCTTGTTTCACTGCGTAGAATTTAAAGATTAGGTATTGTTATTTATGTCCTGTTACTTTAAAGTGTATATTGCTATTATTCCTATCACAGAGCAGCTTAGGTGCTTTTAAATCAAAAGTTTTCATGGATTCTCCCTTTCCAAGTCAAGTACAACCACCAGGATTGGGAGCTCATACCCTATAGACTAAAAGATGGATAATGTAGAGAAGGTAATTCTTTTCCCTTGATGTGTCCATCCAATATTTAGCACATTTCTTTGTTAGTTTTTACTTTTACATTTCTTAGGAAAATTGGAAAATGAATTTTTTATAGTCAACATTTAGCCAGATTGCATAATCTGAAAATATTGAAATGTTGAACAAAATGTTGAGTTCTATCTTCTATCCTACTAGTATCTGGGCATTTCCTCCTGTATCCCTTTGTTCTTGGAGCCCCACACTGATGATTCACGGGCTATGTCTGCCAAAGGATGTGTTTTATTTGCCTGTAAAATATTTTGTAAATTTGAATATAAATTCTCTAACAGACTGAAAATCTCCACTTTGCTATACTCTCCAGTAATATTTGTTGTTATGTATTTGTTCCATTTCACACATTTATATTACTCACCTAGTTCCATAGACATTCAGATTTATGATTCCTAAGTTGAGTGATAAGTTAGACCCAAGTGGGAGGCAAGATATGGAGGGAAATAAACTTTTGATGGTATTTCAATACATCCTAACAATAGGTTTATTTGAAATGTAGTGACAAAATGCAAACTTTGATTAAGATACCCTCTCCCACATTTTCCTCATAGGATGAATACATAAGATGAATGAAATAAAGAAAGCCATTCGGTTCTCTTAAATTCCCACAAGAGCCTTGTGCAGTGTTTGGGATGAGTGAGCCTGTATACTTAGAAGAATTCTCTCCTTTAACAGACACTAGCAGGAATATGCACTTCCTCCCATATATGTGAATGCTGCTTTTCAGTCACTTTTCCTGATTGTTTCAAGAATCAAAAAAAAAGTAATATTTACAAATCATCCCTTAAATTAAAATTGCATAGATTATATAGACTATCATGTATGGTACAGTGAGGTAGTGCCTGGGTACAAAAGGGTGTGGGGATTACAAGAATTGGTCCATATCCTCAATCCCAGCAGGATCCTACCTACATTGGAAATGTCTAGACTACATATGACTTCTCTACATGCTCCATGTAGCCATCACACCTGAATTCCATATTAGCATCTTAAATGTGTTTCTAGTTTGGAAGAGGAAAGGGTAGCGTGCGACAAAGGATTACCTTTGCCCAGATTGAGGTTTGATCTTGTCCTCAGTTCTTGAGGGGTAACCTCGGAGCCCTTGGAATGACATTTCTCCATAACAGTGTCTTTGTTCGCCTCAGAGATTTGGGCCTCACTAGATAGTCTCTGCTAACAACGTGACTTATAGTGGGGAGCCTTGGTGGTAAGAGCTCAGCCTATGGAAGGGCTGAAGACTAAGATCAGCCGTGTGGGTCGTCAACCATGCCTGTATGACTAAGAAAAAAAACCCTCTGAAGATCGAGGCTCAGACAAACTTCCCTGGCTGGCAGCACTACGTGTGTGTTGCCATACGTCAAAGCTGAGAGGAAGACGGACTGTCCGACAACTCCACTGGGAAAGATGGACTGGAGGCTCCATGTCCCGCCTCCTGGACCCTGCCCTACGCCACTCTCACCTCCTCTGACTTCATCTGCACCTTTCACTGTAATAAACCCTACCGAGGAGTAAAACAGCTTTTCTGAGTTCCATGGGTCCCTTTAGTGAATTATTGAACCTGAGGATAATCTTGGGGACTTCTGAACTTGTAGTTAGATGGTCTCCCCAGACTTTCAGCCCTTATCCAGCTCACAGAAAAGGGTCCGGGCACCCGCAAAGGGCAGCCTGAGCACTTAAGCAACAGTACATGATCCGTCTCCATCTGTCCAACCCAAGCCCCACCAACAGAGACAAAGGGAAGCCAGTCAACTCGTCTTTCATTCACTCTCATCATCTTAGTCAATTTTATTAAACCTACTTCTTAATATTATCTCATTAAGGAAAAAAGATAATTACAATATTTACATCTTGTTTCCCAACACTTAGTAAAGTCACAAACGTTTAACTTCACACTTAAAAGAAATGGGTACCAATGTATCTGACACCTATTACTCAAATGCAAATCTCATAATGATGCTGAAAACTCAATTTCTTTTTATTTCTGACTACAAAGAACAGATGGTATTTTCAATGAAGTGATCTCAAATTGCCTGTGGGACTGGAGGAAAAAACACAGGTATGTATGCAGATCCATCTTATAAAGTAACAAATTATATTTGGAAAAATATACATCTAGACTAATTTTACCCATGAAACTAATAACATGCTGTCAAAGACTGAAAAAGCTTCCCCAGTACCTGTTACTTTCCTTCTTAGTATAAGGCTCCAAGCCCTCGAGCGGAAATACAGGATGCCCAAAGGCACACACCCAGGGCTTCCTCTCCCCCAATACATCTTCCACAGTAATCACAGGACACACCATGGGAACAGAGGATAGACATGAGGGTGGCTGCTCTTCCTATTTCAACTACTTACTGAAGGGGGACCAAATACCTGTCACTGTGCTGAGCACACACATGACCTCCTTTAATCTGCCCTGCAGGGAGGAGATATTGTTCTTCCCATTTCACAGACAGGAAGAATCCACTGTTTACAGAGGTTAGGGACCTGCCCAAGATCACAAAGCTAGCAACGGTCAAGTCAGCATTCCTTAGCTCTGTCCACCTAAAAACATTATTTAATCTCAACATATTCAGTGTTTTGGTTAATTATAGAGTCTGATTATAGCAATTTATCCTATATATCATTAATAAATTGCTAATTTTCAAAGAAAGTCCAGTAAAATAGTCTTAAGACTCAAAGTGCAAAAATTATACAGAATATAATCAAATTTTTCTTGGATGCTTCCGATAATACTTTAAGCCCTATAATGTCCCGGGTGCATCATCCTGCAGAAGAGTGATTGTGCTAATGAAGTGCAGGTCAGAAGAATAACAGATAAATCAGCTTCCACTTACATATAATCACTACCCTAATTCTCATAAATACTTTCGCAGAGTTCATGATGTAGTGATCTACTAACTTTTTTTTTACTTCAAGTTAACAAATCTTTATCCAGTGCTTTCTTTGTGCCAAGCCCTGTGGTAAGTTCTGGGCAGCAGTAATAAGTGTGATATAATGCTTGTCCTTAAGGAGGACACATTCTGTCTTTGGATCCCTACATTATTCCCCTTGCAGTAGAATTACCCTGTCAATATTTAATTGGCTGGAAGTGGAATATTAACAGCAGCAGATCTACATTTTAAAAAACCACACTGGTGTGTCCACTGATGTTGTAAAGTAGCTACCTTTTCTCTTCTCCTTTATGCTATCTTTTTAATGATCTATAACTACTTCCCATGTCATCCAAGCTTTTTTGTTAATTCTCCCCCATACATGCAAATACTCACACACTTTAGTAAATAAATTATTTGGTGCTGGTATTTGTGGTGTTACCTGGTTTCTATCACTGGCCCATATTCACAGAAATTTGCAAAAATCTCTCTTATGACTCTTGGAAGGGAAAGGAAGCAGGGAACAAAGCGGAAGGAAGGGAGGAAAGGAGCATAACCTTCCCTTTGGCAGATGTCTAGGAAAAGGAGACTCTTCATGTGATCACTGCATCAAAGGGAAGTAAGAAGTTTCCGGGCTGCCAGTCACAAAGCCACCAAAAACTCACTTCTAATGAAAAAAGAAACTGTTAACTCCTGCACTGTTGTAAAATACTTACCAAAGACACCTTCCCTGCTAAGTGCCATTCATTTCAGGAGTGAAATGCTGTAACAGAGAAAAATGCCCAGGGCAAATGGGAACCAAAGAAGGAGGGAAATGTGTGCTTCAACTGTCCCTGTAGGGGAGGAAAGCATCTCTTTCCTTGACAGCTACCCCGCTTAACTACTGTGCAGTCAGCCCTGCTTGGCACCAGTGAAAGTCAGCCTTCCAGCAGATTCCCTGACATCTCTCCGCCTTACGGTTTCCAGCCCACAGTCGAAATACCTTGGATGCTTAAAATCCTCAACACTCCCAAGAGTTGTCTTTTGGGGGCAATTAGAAAACCCAAGGAAAGAAAAATCTTTACTTTGTGTTGGCTTCGATTTCCACATTTAGTTGAAATTCTAGAAGAGAACTCTCAGACAAAGATTATTTCCTGATTTGTTTTTTCTTTCACCTTGGTACAGTTTTAGGACCCGTAGTCAGCAGCCATGGAAGCTGAGGGTGTGACAAATGGTCAACAAGAAGGCTCGAGTCTCCAGAAAATCAGCAGACATGTTCTTCAACCGACAAAGAAGAAAAAAAGAGAAATGAAAACAAAACCAAAATGAACTCAGGTTTTGGCCCCAGGGTTCCACCAGGTATCTGCCAATGTATTCACCCTGAAATCTAAAGATTCCAGATGAAAGCATTTTAACTTTTAAAACTGTCTCTTTCCTTTGTTGGGATTTTAATGGTTATTATTTGAAAGTTTCCTTGCACAGGGCTAAAAAAAAATAATAGCTCAAAATCTTTGGAGGGAATAAGGAAGTTTTAGTTTTAACCCATCTGGATTACTAGAATATATGTCTCAGTATAGCCAAGGTCTGTTCTCCCAAAATGTGTCCATCTTCCACAAGGAAAAAAAAAACTAGACAAGTTTAATAATTTTTGTTTCATATAAAACATATGACTGGGATGGAGCACAATTTGAGTCCAGTTACAACCAAAGCTAAGTGCCTCATTCAACAGTTCAGTCCAGGGCCTGAAAATGAGATGATTGTCTGGTATCTTCAGAGTCTGAAAACCCTTGTGAACAGTGGTACAGATGTTAGAAACAGCTTTTTCATATCAGTCCAGAATTGTCCTCCCCACAGGTTCCTTTTTCCTAATGAATCCCTGGTCATTTTCATCTAGTTCCCCTTGTTGAATGATTCCTCTAGGTTTGGATTAATGAACTTTTAAGCGTCTCCAGTTCAGATCCACATTAATCACATTCATAGTTCTACTTATTTTTCTGAGCACATACTTGAAGAGTTCATGAGCTCAGATATAAATAATGCCTCTGAACAACTGTATTTTTCTTCTTTTTTCAGTGACAGTTTATAGCCAATGTTACTTTGTATTAGTTTCAGGTGTATGGCATGGTGGTTAAACAGTCATACGTTACAAAGTGTTCCCCCTGATATTTCCAGTACCCACCTGGCACCGTATATAGTTAATAAAATATTATTGACTACATTCCCTATGTTGAACTTTACATCCCCATGAGTATATTGTAACTACCAATTTGTATTTCTTAATCCCTTCACTTTTTTCACCCAGTCCGCCAATCCCTCCCCTCTCAGTATTTAAAAATACATTAGCCCTGGCTGATCTGGCTCAGTATTGAGTGCCGGCCTGTGAACAAAAGAGTCTCTGGTTCGATTCCCAGTCAGGGCACATGTCTGGGTTGCAGGACAGGTCCTCAGTAGGGGGTGCATGAGAGGCAACCACACATTGCTGATTTCCTCTCCCTCTCCCTTTCTTCCCCCTGTCTAAAAATAAATAAATAAACTCTTTAAAAATAAATACATAAAAATACCTTAAAGCTGACACAAAAGTTTTCTACTTAAATTAGGAAGTGGCCAAGTTTCAACGAAAATCATATTCACACCATACTGAACCTGTGTTCCAACAACAGTTTAACTTCTTAAAGATATTTAGAAATGCAGTAAAAGTGATTCCATAGCCTCTTCAGATGGATTGCAATCACTTCTGTTCAGAATTAAACTTATATTTGTTATGAGAGAAACTTCCAGGAACTCGGTTCTTCTTGCCAATGCAATAAAGAATTACAGGTCAACGAGTCCACTGGCGTGCAAGCAGGGCTTACTGGTGACCCATTCTGGAAGAGAATAGGCCTAGCTAATGTGGGGGTGGGGAATGAAGGGCAACGTAGGGAAAGTAAGGATGGCCAAAGGAGTGGTGAGAGCCAGGGTGGCAAGTGTGAGCATGCCCAGAGGCCAGGTGGCCTGATGCTGGGTGGCCAGAGGCCAGACAGCCAGGGAGCCAAGAGAGCCAAGAATGCCAAGCCCAGAGTCCTTTGTTCTGAGGACTTGTATAGTTGGTGGGATGAGGGGTGAAGAAGTTACGTATTGATTGACAGGTAAAAGTGGTTCCAGCTTTCAGTGGGTTGGGGTGTGGCATGAATGCCCAAGGACATTACTGGGCTTCTTCCTTTGGGCACTGTGGGCCCTTTTCAGTCTTTCATTGAGGGCCAGGAAATCTTTGTTCTTTGAGCCTGAGTATTGTCATGTCCCTATTCAGAAAACCATTTATGCACAGTAAGTTGTATCCGTTATCTGCATTAAAGGAATTTGAATCCTTTCCCTGTCTCAGCTGGCATTTCCATCAACCACACTTATACACCAGATATCTTGCCACAAAATACTCTTTTAAAATACTTATTTAGTAAATCCATGATGGCTACATTCCCAAACCAAACAACTATAAACATTAGTGGATTATATTGTCACTCTTCTGATTTTATCACATTATATGTTACCTACGAGGAAAGTTATCTGTGCCTAATTTATAAAATTTAAAGAGATGTTTGAGGCTAATTCTATATGTTTCTAAATTCCCAGCTAAATATAGAAAGTTCAGTCAAATGTCTCCATTTTTTATCTACATGATGTCAAACACCTAGATATTTTAAAATACGTGGATCACTGACATGTCTTATAAAACAACCTAAAAAGAAAAAAATATTATGTGTGAACATATTCACATATTTTCAGTACTCCTATTTGAGTTTTTACTTGGCTAATTATAATTTTTGTTTCAATGTTAAATATTATGTTTAGATTTTTCTTATAAGTTGACTTAGTACTTAATTATCCTTATTTTTCATGTGTCTGTCATGACTTTTTAAACATATTTCCTGGCATTCATTTTTTTTAACATTTCTTCTCAGTTATGCTCTTGCCATTTACCCTAATATAGCTGTTTCATGATTAGGATAGAGCATATTTCAACCTTTTCTCTCTCTTCATTTCTTGAGGATTTATGTCCTTAGGTTAATTTCTTACTTAATGTTACAAACTTCTCTGATTTCACAACTCTATAAAAATACCTAGTGGAAAATGATGGATATAATCAAAAGAAAGTTTCTGCTACCTGATTCACACAAAAAATGGAGATTTGATGAACGAGGTGGGAGGGTTGACCGCCTACTTAAATTCATTAGTGGCATACTCTCTGAGCTTCACACATGGCACATTTCAAGATATTTTTAAATTCTTACTTCTTCTCATGAAATGAAATGAAAAATGTTTACTCTTCATATGTCACTGAAACAAGTAGTTTATTCATACTTGAATGGGAAGAACATGTTCTCCCTGGATGAATCATGTGGAGGCAGTAAATGTAAGAAACAGGGTATTTATTTTTGTATAAATGCTTTTAACCCACACTGCTGGCCAGGCTTCATGTTCAGCCTCTTTTTCTACTGTGCCTTAAGAAAAATAACTCACTTAAAAATAAATAAATACAATGATAAACAATAGCACTTATTTCTGTTGATGTCTCCTTGAAATTCATTATACCTCCTCATAGGTTAAATTTAAATACATTCTCTGATGACTAAACTGCAGCTCATTCCAGAAGTCGGTTGGAATTTGCCTCCCCCAAACACGTCCAGGTGCACTTAGAATAAAATCCAGCTTCTTTTACCCTGATCAGTAAGGCCGTGTCTGATCTATGCCCTGCCCTCCCCACTCCAATCAACTACTACTCCTTTTATTTAATATATCCCAGCCACACCAGTCTTTATGTTACATGACTTGCAAATCTCATTTCTCAGAATGCTTGCGTTTGCCCTTTCCTCTGCCAGGAAGGTTGTTTCCCTAGTTCGTTGAATGGCCAGCTCCTTCTTCTCATTTTTGTCTTACCTCAAATACCACCTCTTCAGAGAAGTCTTCTCTAAACACCATAGCTATTCTGTACTTCATTGCCCTGGATCATAGCATTTACCTGTATCTGACATCATATATTGACTTGCTGCTGTCTGCCATAGAATGAGTCCTTGGATAGCTTCATTCTCCTCTGGGCCTTCTCCTCCTTTCTAAGTCTGGACCTTGGGGTGTCTCCAGGTTCTTGTTCTCCTGCTCTCCACTGGGACTGAAGCCTCCCTAAAATCGTGAACTGCTCATGTTCGGCCCTGATCCCTGTCTTCCTCCCACCAGTACTCTCCGACACAGAATATGCTGCTCTCTCTCCCTTAAGGCCTTGTTTCCATAGAGGGACCTACCTAGGACTTCTTTTCTTTAAAAGATTATTGGTATCATTGCTGCACTCGCTAGATCAGAATCTTTGGCTCAGACCTGAGGAGTTTGTGTAAGCATTGGCCTCCTTATGGAAGAGGCTGACATGAAGACTGTTCTTTTTCTCCGCTAATATTCTTTGAGACTGTAAGTTCTATTGATTCCCCAATATTCCTTGATACTTACAAGAACATCATTTCTGGAAATGAATAATTTCCCATTGATCTTATCAGGATACCAAAATATGATTCATGTAGCTTTATGCAGGAAACGTGTGGTGCAGTGAGGTGGTCAGTTGCATGAGTCTGGGTTCAAATCCTGACTATGCCCTTTATTAGCTGTGTGACCCTGGAAATACCTTTCAAGACTTAGCCTCCTAAGTTTAAAGTGAGAGTAATGAAGGTACCTTCCTGAAAAGGTTGTTGTGAGATCTTAGTGCGATAATGCAAAGCATTCATATCCGTGCCAGATATGTTCACACATTGTTTGTAGAAGTCAGAATGATACAATTCTATGGAGGGTGATTTGCAATATGTAACAACATTACATTTTCATTTACCTTTTGGCCCAGCACCACACCATTGTGAAAAGAATAGCAAATACCTCTATGAACTGATATGAAGGCATTTCTATGATATATACTAAGTGAAAAAGAAGCAGATGCAAAATAATGTTATATACATTAACCATAGTCGTAAGACAAAATCAGAAATACACATGTATCTATTTACATATATATAGACATGCTTACATGTAATATATACAAATAAGTATATACCTATGCACATATATATTTATTAGTAACTTCTTTGCTCATTTTCTGCAAAATAAAATATATGAAGGATAAACCAGAAAATAACAAAAATGATTACCTAAAAGAAGTGAGTGGGAATTGGGAGAAATACAGAAATAAAAAGAAGAGTTTGAGTAAAAATTTTAAATGCTGTTTTGCCTTTTGAGTCATGTAAATATTTTATGTATTTAAAAATTAAATTTAAATTAAAAAGGATTTGCCAAAATCAAACTCTAAAATCGAATACATACAGAAACAATGAACCTGACCACATGTCAACTTGATGGCATAACCATATAGAAAAGCAGTGAGCTTTGAACACAGCAGTCTGACCATACACTTGGTTAGGCCTTATCAGGAAAAAGCAAATTATGGAGCTTTCTATAGGGAGACTGTCCCAGAATCTTCAAAAATATTAATGCTGCAATTAACAAAATAAGCAGGTGGAGGCTGTTTTAGATGAATAGAGACCAAAGAGACAAAATAACTACATGTAATACATAATTCTTCTTTGGATCTTGAATTCAACAAGAGAATAGCTATAAAGGACATTTTGGGGGAAACTGGGGAGAATTTGCATGTGGACTGCACATGACAATGTATTACTGCATCCATGTTATGTTCCTTAGATATGCTGATGATAGGGTGTCTTTGTTCTTAGAAGATATATGCTAAAGTCTTTAGAGATGAACTATTAGGATTCTACATGAAACTTACTTTCAAAGAGAGACAGAGAAAGCAAATGTGCAAAACATTCATATTACTCTCTCAACTATTCTGTATGTTTTAAATTATTCAAAATAAAAAATTTGAGAGGTAACCCTGAAAACAAACTAAAAATGATCTGTGCCTGCTAGCTATTGCTAATCTCTGATTCTTCCAATCTGGGAGTCTCTGAAAAGGAGACCTGAAATGAGTACATAGGGCTGATAAATAAAAAAGAAATCGTGTACTGGGATCTATTTTCAGCCTATTGAAGCATGTCAGTTGATACTTTACTTATTCATTTCCCATAATGTGTGCCCAAACAAATAAAATTGTCTCCAACTTTAAAAATGGAAGTGAGGCTGTCTATAAGCTTGCCTGGAAAGAGGCAGTTAAATCTTGTCCTTATTTTCCCTCCTTATTTAGTGATGTGCCTTGGCAGAAACTCAAGGGGAATCTCGCTGCAGCCAGCCTCTGGAAAAGACGCAGACAGCACAGCCGCTCACCCTCCTGAATTACACTGGGGAACAGGCCACAGCTTCCAACCTGCCTGTGCCCATTGTGGTGACAAAGCACCAGGGCAAGAGGCAGGCCCCTGGATAGTCGAGTATATAGTATTTCAGATTTTAAATAGTGAAAGAGACACAGAAAACCCTTCTCCCAGATCAAGGAGTGGGAAGTATAATTTACAATACATGAGGCTCACCTTTTTCAGTGGGGAAAGGGGTGGCATTTAAAGATCTATAGGTTCTGCCTTTTAATTCCTGATACACAATTGACCTAACAAAACACCTTTAGACACTCCTAAATCATATATTTAAAAAGAAAAATCTTTTCCTCAGTTATATAATATTTGCCCCATGAGATGATGAAATGACAATTTGCCACTGGCCTTCTATTTTCATTTCTTTCTAGGCTTAAAAGCCTATTTCATTTCTATTTCAGGATTGTGTCCAGGTACAGACAGACAGCCTTTGTAACTGGGTAAAAGCTACAGAAAGGCTCTATTGAAACAAAATGCTGCTCATATCCCGATTCATGCCAGGAGGAATAAATCATACAAAAGCACCTAAAGAAAACTGTTCTAGAGTTACTACTGTGTTACATTAGCTGACAAGGGAGAGATGATTACATTTATAGATTTTTTTTTCCTTTTATAGAGACAGAATCTATATGCAGCTGAAAAATTGTGTATTATCACCACTGGAATTTGAATTCAGCTAATGAGAACAAATAGCAAAAGGAAGACTTCTTGCAAAGTTTCATGGTTTGGTCCAGTACATAAGCCACAAAATCAGACTCCCTTGCTTCCATTTAGGGCCACAGCACTGACTTACAGGTATATTTGAAGATTCTATTTTGGCTTCCAAAAAATATGAAAACATGTATCTTTTTAAAACATGCATCTGAAGCTAATTATGAAGTTGGAAGCTATTAATACCAAGCTATCCTTATGATATAATGCTCTCTATTTGCATAGTGTTATATACACCTCTGCTTCAAAGCACAGTCACAAACATAATCTCACTTAATCCTGGGAACTCTGTGAGGTAAATTGTGTGGTTAATCATTGCATTATGTAGTTAAAGCAACTGAACAAGACACGATCATCCTCAGTGCTGAGACTTTATTTCCACCGTTTATCAGAACTGAAAAGGCCTAACAGAGAGAGAGAGAGAGAGAGAGAGTGACTCAGTTCTGTCACTTCCTAGGTGTAGCACCCTAAACAAATGGCCAAAACTCTCTGAGCCCCAGTTTTCTCAGCTCAAAATAAGGGACACAATACTTACCTCTTAAGAATAGTTTGATGGTTAAATAAATTTATAAGAAATAACACTCTAGATGCTAGCTATTTATTCATTCATGCATTCCACAAATACATTGGTGTTTTTAGCAGTTGACAGACAAGAAAGACACAGATCTAGAGGAGACAAGTAATATAACCGTACTGTTGGGATGCAGTGCCAGCGGTCATGAAGCTCACAGACTTGAAGCATGATGGACATTCGAACAAACCACTAGAATGGAGTGTGATATTGAGGAAAGTAGTTCAGGGCCACCATATACAGTTGCAAAGGTTTCACACTGCGCAGTCTAGGGGACAACCACTCATGTCACACTGTAGCTGAGTGATGGTAATGCTAGAGTTTTATAAGGGACCACCCAAGAAGCCTTTCACAGCAATCCTACTGGGAGCAGAAAAAGGCTAACAAACTCTTCACAAAGGTGATATATTTAATCTAGGTCATTCCAAAAAAGAGGAAAAGTACATGAGAATACATGAAATGAATATTGAATTGTAAGACCACTATTGCCATAGTAGATGAGGTATGTATATAACAGAAAAATGAAATTGAAAGAAGTGACCCCAGAGTGAGGGGCCTTATAAGCCATGTCGAATACATTGCACTTTATGCTTCAACAACAAAGTACTTTAATGAAATATGTGATTGCTACAAAAGTGTACCTTCTGGGCTTCCCATCAGCCCCTAGTTTCCATTTGGAGATAGTTCTAGGGATTGTCCAAACAGAATAAAACCCAAAAATGCATTGATAATGCTGAGGCAACTATATAGGATGCACTGTGGCTAAGAGGGAGGACAGCTTTAGCGCAAAGCCAACACCCTGACAGTCAGGCTGGAGAGAGAGAAGGAGAAGCCAGGCTTCTGATGACTATACTGAAGTCCTAAGTCTAGCCTTGTCTGAAGTCTGCCCACTTTAGAATCTTCAGTTATGTAAAGAAACAAAATTCCATTTATTCTTTAAACCAGTTTAAGTTTTTTTTCTTTTAATTTCAACCAAAAGATTTTTAAGTGATACAGGTAATAATGAAAGACTGTAAGCAAAGAAGTCCATAATTGTATATATGAGGACTGTTCAGGAAGAATACAGCCCTGTCATGTGATAGAGACATTTACTGGAGAAGATACAAGATACATTGTACATAAGACAATGACACCTCAGTCCCTTCAAAGTAGGCACCTTGGGACCTCACACAGTTCTCCCAAATGCAGCACAACATTCCTTCTGCTCTGGTAGCAGAAGCCACAGAAAAAAAATTGCTACAACACATTTCATGCCAAGATTCTAAGTCAAAATCTCAGACACAGTAGATCCCCAGATCAGCTTTTAGTTCTCATACTGTCCATCGCTGATCTTTGTTGATTGCAGCCTGTGCACATTCAATGTTCTCTGGTGTTCTGCTTGTTTCAGGCCTTCCAGAATATGGATTACTTTCAACAGATTCTTGACCATTTTTGAAGTGTTTGTGCCACACTTTTATTTGCACTGCACTCATTGCATCATCCCCAAAAGCCTTCTGAATCATCCAAATAGTTTCCATGGGGGAATGTTCAAGCTTAAGGCAAAGTTTGATGCAGATTTGTTGCTCTATTCAGTCATTTTGAATGTGGTAGCCACACAGTACACATGCTCAGTCACCAGTGTCTACTGCCCCCACTGACTAGTACAGTGAAGTCATCATTTTTCAAGCTTGCGCATTCCAGTCCACTCTCCTTGGCTGCCAGGTTACATTGATGCCATGCAAACTGTTCTCATTATATTAATAACAGCTGGACTTTTTCTGGACAGACAGCATATATTTTATAGAAGTATTATTGGTAGTAATTGTGAAGATTTACTGGAAAAGGCCAGAAATCAGTAGAATATAGTCTTTTGCCAAAGTCTAAACAAGAAGGGAAGCCAAAACAATGAGCTGTATATGCTGAGTAAAAAAGATCTTAGAGAAATGTTTTTCATGGCTAAAACCAAGTTGCAAAATATTTCGTATGATCTGACCTTGTTTTATTTTTATTTTTTCAATCTTCCTTATTTATGTGTCTACGTGTCATTTCACATTTTATTGCACATATACATATGTATATTTAAATGTATGTGTAAAATATATGTGTGTATACATATGTATATGTGCAATCTATGTAATACATGTGCATGTCTGAATTTTCTAAAGTGAGAATTATTAGTTGCATAATTAAAGAAAGAACATTTAAGAAATACTGCTCACATGACCTAATTTTGTGGCCTTGAATGTAAAGGGTGAACTTGAAAGACATTTAGAAGTCAACCTATCTGAAGTCATCATCCTTTTACAAAAGGTTCTAGGCCCTCCTTCCTGGACTGCCCCTGTCAGGATGCTCTTCTTTCTTTTAATTCCTAACACACTCACTTTCTGGATAATTATTCAGTCTTCCCACATTCTACCTTGTATTGAGATTTAACTTTTCATAAATGTATATCTTCCAACTGTTTATAATCTCCAGGAATCTTGGTTTATGCTTTTTATAGCTATACTTCACCTAGGTCTGTGTTTTTATGAAGTAATTATCTAAATACCCCCTGATTAGCTCAGTGCTCCCCAGTACACGACATTGCCCTCCCTGTTCCCTGCTTTCCTACCCCTGCCCAGACTACACCTTGACTTATCGGAGAGCAGTAGGCCTGGGTATCTCCAGAAGGGCTGGGAATACCTCTGAACTTCAATGTTCAAAACTTTCTCCCAGGTTCTAGTTTTATCTCTGCTCTATATCACCAAATAGCTTTGGGAAAATCTCAACCTTTCTAGGTCTGCATCTACCTGAATACTTTCATAAAAATATTTGGAGGGGTCAAGATAGTCAGAACCTGTGAGACACAGAAGTAAAAAGCAGGCTGGTACATAAGGATAACATGAGGAAGGAAATCACATATCACAAGGGTGATAGTTAAAGGACATTCTTGAAAAAGAGCAATTGATGAAGACATCCATTTGAGAAAAACAATAAGACAGGAAGACATAGCTAATGTGGCTTTGCACCAGAACCCATAATCCAAGCAAATAAACTGTCCTCAAGTGCAGAGAACAAACTTAACAAACAGGTTTGATTCAGTTGTGTTTTGGTTGTCAAGGTTATTTATTCATAAATGTTCATCAAGTGTCCACATTTATAAAGCACTGTGGTAGGTATTGAGTTGATAGTGATACACAAGATAACCTCTAGTGAAGGATACAAACAACTACGTAATCAACTGCAATACAGTATGATGAATGCACTCGGAGGGCAACACACACATTGTAGCCTACGTCATTGGCACCCCTGAAGTACATTTCACAAACTACAATGTGAGTGCTGCTCTAGGTAAGAAATATAATAATTTTAACTATTGAATGTTTGTATCTCCCCAAAATTCATATGTGCAATCCCATCCTCTAATGCAACTGTGCTTAGAGATACAGCCTTGAAGAAAATAATAAAGTTAAATGAGGTTATAAGGATGGGGCCTTAATCTGATAGGGTTAGTGTCCTTTCTATGAAGAGACATGATCCTCTCTCTCTCTTGCTTTCTCTGCCATGTAAGGACACAGCAACAAGGTGGCCATCTGAAAGACAGGAAGAGAAGCCTTGCCAGAAATCAACTTGCTGGCACTCTGATATTATAGTTCCAGGCCCCAGAACAGTCAAAAAATAAGTTCTGTTCTTTAAGCCACCTAGCCTGTGGTATTTCATTATGTCGGCCTTAGAAGGCTAATAGGAGCACCTATTCCAATCTTATGAATTCATGGAAGTCCTCTTAAAAGAAAAGAAAATTTAACATTAGATCCAAAGAGTAAGAGTTAGCAAGTCAAAGGCAGTGTTGGTAGAGGAGCTCAGGGAAGGTACTGAGTAGAAATTGTTTCCCAGGCAAAGAGAAGAGCAGAGGTACAATAAACAAGAGCGAGACACATTCACACCGAGTGGGTCACAAAGTGTGAGGAGCACAGCATGTGAAAAGATTAGAAGGGACAGAGTTACAATAGATCTTTCATAAACCTGTATAAAAACTTTGAATTTTACCCTGAGATCCATAAAAATGCTACAGTATTCCTAAAATATTAAAAAGTAATAATATTAACTGGAGTCATTTGTTCTCTCTGGAGGAAATTCCCACTTTTGCAGCTTTTCAAGCATTTTGCCAGCACCACCTGGTTAGTCTTCAGTGACATTTGTTTACTAAATGATGGGTTTAGGCTTTTTCTGAAGATACCATGATCCTTGTCTTACTATCACAATGTCCCCTTGATTCCAGGTCAGAGGAGTTATTTTTAATGATTTCTTATTGACATAGTAAGACAGCATTTTTCTAAAACAATCCATATAACTCTGCCCTAAAATTCAAGTTTACATTCAGATTGTCTCCTGAAGCTCAGCCCTTGAATCACCAGGCTAACCAACACAGTGCTGGATTTGTGAAGATCAAGTTTAAACCGATCGCTCTGGCCTCCAGAACAATTCTGCACATTTTTTCACCTCCTGAAAGCTGCTGATCCTTGGATGAGTATTACCACACCACTTTTACATTTTTCATCCTTCTGGAAAACAATAGCTAGACATCAGAGCATGAAATAATGTATTGTTCAGGGGTCTGCAGAGCATGTCAGGTCAAATTCTCCTTTCTTTTGGCCTTCATGTTGTTTTGTGAACTCCTGTAATGGCATTGCACCACATTTCGTCTTCAGGAAAACAGACTTTGAGAACAAAAGTTGATGGACCCTGACAGCCAGTTTTTTAGGTCTGTCCTTCCAGCCTAGAACTCTGGGATAGAGTTCTGAACCTCTGAATCCTTGCTCCATCTCCAAAGTCCTCTCACAACACTTAGGAACTTATGACTGTTGGGAATCTACTGCTTGCTGGGCACACCTGACTCTCAGCATTTGGAAAAAATGGCTAGCTCTCCAAAATCTTCAAAATAATTTTTCATACTATTTCTTTAATGTGGATCTGGTGAATAGGAGAAATCCCAGTGTGGTAAAACTAAGAACTACCCCTATGGAATGAGTAGCACCATAACCCAAGCCTCAGACTGGCAAGTGAGCAAACCCACCCCAACCTGGTGCTATGACTGATTGCAGCTGGCAGCGAGAAGTCATTCAGAGGTGAGATGTTTCTGTGATCCGTAATCTTGGAGCGCCCTATTCCTAAATGCCAGTCTTAGAACTCAATGAGAGAAGGTTCATTAAAAAGCAAGGGGGTTTTCAAATTGCTTCCAAGACAGAGCTATGTCCTTCAACCTAGCTGAAACTTCAAAGGAAAATCAGATAATATGTGCCTAAAGGACCAGCTCGCTTGAATTCTTTACCATTCTTTTTGTAAGCATTGGACTTCTTTGGTGGCTTTGGCAAAGTCATTGGATCCATTTTATATAGAAATAATATTACACACCCCTCCAGCCAGTATCACCTCTAGTGCAGTACTCTTTCTGCTAGCACTTCTCTGCTAGTACTCCTTTCCCTCTAGAGCAGCTGCCTGCCCCTCCACCACCACTAATAGTCGGAGTCATTGCTGATCACCTCCTTTTTCCTACTTACACTTGTTTGCGTATCTGTCTTAAGCCAGGTTCACTGGAAACAGACTCTGAGACACAGATTTGCATGCAATTGTCTTGGGGAATGCAGTTAAGACCAAGATGTGCAAGGAAGTGATGCACTCAGATGTACAGTAGAAGAAGGGCAATGGGGATATAGTCACACAGAGACAGATGCTACGGAGAGCTCTAAAGCTACCACGGTCCTTTAGAGTTGCCCCCAATGAAGTTAAGGGGGCCAGGGCTTTATATTCCTAAGTTGACCGGTTATTAGGTGAGGGCTGCTTCAGGACAGGTCATGGCCTTGAACAAGACTGCTCTCATAGGCAGACAGCAATTCCTGGTAAAGGGCTCAGCTGTGAGCCTTTGGCAATGGCACTTCAAAAATCTGGGGTCTGGGTGTCTCAAACAGGAAAGAGGATGTGGATGATACCCCATAACATCCACCACACCCTCTCACCCCAATAATGTAAAGAGCAGCCCCAGGGTGGAGAAAGTCTACCTTAGAGTTATTTGGCCATCTTTTTGCCCCTCTCCTGTTAGCTCAGCACCCCCCTTTCATTCCTCCTCCCTCCTAAATTCTGGTAGTGAATCAAAGGACTCTATTTCCACTTCTACAATATCAGATAGAGGCAGGCAGCATAGGACAAGGGTCTTATGGTTTTAAGTTTTGTAGTGCTTCAGTATATTATGTGGTTTTTAAAGCAAATTTCTAATACATGCTTCTAATTTCCCTTGCTTGCTTTTAATTGCAAATGCACAGTATTTCAGCTATATTCAGAGCCAATAATTTTTTGTCCACTATCCAAAAAGCCTTACAGCCATTGTTTCTATAGGAAAATATATATTGAGTTCCAAATACTCCACTCAAAAGAAGTCTTGGAACAGTGCCCAGGTAGAACCTGCCGCACAGGGAATGGCTGCAGTGAGCACGTTACAATTGTCAAACCTTTCAAACACAGAAAGGGAGGGCACAGCCCATTAAAAGCCAGAGTTGCCTTTTAACTCTAGCACAAACTGATGCCAGAGGGCCAAAATATTGTTTTCATCAATCTTTTCCAAAAAATAAATCCAGTACTATGGCAGGCAGTTAGATAGACATGAGCAGAGCAAAGACAATGGACCAGGTACAGAAGGTCACCAGGGTAGAAAGCCCCAGGTGCCTAGCAATCAGTGAAGCTGGGAAAACAAGGCCCTCACCCCCAGAGTAACCTTTTCTCTCCTAGCATATTGCTGGTCATGTGGCTCAAACCCACCCTGATATTTCCTCCTGTGGCATGTTGGTAGGCATGTGGTAGATGCCCTTGGAGGAAGAACTAGGAACTGGCATCAAATACATCTATGCTTCAGCTGTGTTTCAGCTCTAGGCCCAGAAAAGCAGTAAAAACAGACAACACCATGGCTCCCTTGGGACCAGCTGCATTAACTGATGACCCAGTTCTGGTGCCAACCAATCAGTAAAGACTATGACCCTGAAAGATCACACCTGGAAAGCTGATGCATCTTCCATTGTGATCATCCCCTGAGACGTCCAGAAAAATACCCTTAGAACTGAGGGCCCAGCATGGGTGTCTGTATGGAGTATACCTAAGGCTTTGCCCCAGCCTCCCCCAACGCCCTCCAGGCCAATTTTCCTTGCCTTCCTCCCTCCTAAACTTCAAGACTCTTCTTTTGCCTCCATAACTTGTTTCCTGAGCCCATTTCTTCTCTGCTCACTTCTTCTGCCTCTGTGACTTTCTAAATAAATTTTATCTTATAGTTTGAGTCTTAGCTCTGAATTCTTTCTTAGCCAGAACTCAAGTACCAAGGTTGCTGTATCAAGGTCTGGTCTGACTCTACTGGTCTGACACCTGGTGCCTTTCACCATCAACAGTACCACACACTCCAAAACAAGGTAGGCTGTTTAAACAGATCACATATTTTAATGGACTCACATTTCTTTTCTTGAACAAGCAAGTACTTTTTGCCCAAGCAGCTCAGCTGTCATTACAAATAGGATATGGTCACGGCGTCCTCTCTTCCCAGCATTATCCTCGTTTTACTGGAAAGAAACCTGGCAGTGACTTAGCCCCAAATCAGGGATCAGGTCTGAAGCAGGCAGCTGGTGAAAGCAGGGCCTTCCACAGCCTTTGGATGAGTTTGGCTCCCACCCCTGCTTGGACTCCCTCCCAGTGGCTTGAAATGCTTTAACTCTTCTTGGCTCTTCTACCTTGAAACAGGCTGAAAAGAGCCTTTCCCAGGAAGATTCATTCACTGATCAAAGAAAAAAACACCCTCAAGGGGGACACAGAGCTCAGCGCAGTTTCCAAAAAGTGATTTACTTCTCTTCTCAGAGGGGATCAGTGTGTCTGAGGTTCGAGGCCCTCTCCTGCTCTTGACAGCAGCGTTAATGATCACACCAGTGCTCCCTGGGCACAGCGGCACAACTGAGCACAGCCCAGTGCAGGAGAGGTGCCCAGTGCAATAAGGCCAGTGCAATAAGTACTGTTCATTACCTCCCAACAGCGAGGAGTTTAAAATCCTGTCAATTCATCCCACGTGAGGAAGATTATGTGATTTACATGTTAAAGTACCCCTGTGGTTTGATTTGCATAGCAAAGACTCCGGGGGCACAGAAACAAAGGATCACTGTGCATAACAAGAGCACAATTAGCATAGAGCATTCGGATTCTCAGGCTGCCCAGCCCAGAAAACCACCCGTCTGGCACCTTCACCCCACACACTGAATTTAGAGGGTTTGACAATTTCTCCTCTACAATAAAAGGAAAGAGGTTGGGAGTTGGGGTGTAGAATGAGGTTTACTAGAAAGGCTATCTTCTGAAGCACAATAATTAATTTTTTCTTAAAGGGATTCCCTCCTCCCACCATTTTTCCCCTTCTGATATTCATTCCATGGTAGAAATATTCTGCTTCATAATATTGGGAGAACCCAGCCACACTCACTTGAACGCTGGAGAACTCAGAGCTCTCTACTTACAGCTGTGACATTCTGACTGTGACTGTCTTCCTGAAACTTTCTGGCTCCCTTTCAGACCTCCCAAATTTTATCCACAAAAGCACTTTGGGCCCAAGCCCCTGAGCTGGCTTCTGAGAATCTATAAAACTAGTTTAGCTTCTCTTTTTTCATCCCCTCCTGTTCTCTTCTGAATGGCCCTTATGGCCATTTATTTACATGATTGTTCTTGATTAACTTATAATGGCAGATGAACCTAATTGACCACACAGAGCTCACAATTCTGCAGGTCACCTGTCCTGTAGTGGAAGCTACCCTCAGGAGTCCAGGTTGAAGAGCCAGAGGTCACTGGGTAAGCACAGAATCAGAACAAATGGTATCACTGGAGGTCCTCAAGGGGCTTGTGTATCAGCTGAAGGCACCAGAATGAGTTGCTCTTCTACGCTCGTTCACAGTTAAGGCTTTACAGTCTAAAAACAAATAAAACATGGGCCTTGCCATCCAAGGTTTCCAATCTAGTATGGCAATGGAGCACTGAGAGAATAAAGATAGCAGGTAAGCCAGCAGCCAGTTGGGTGGTGAGGAAGAGCATTTCAGGGCAGGAGATGCCTAAGCCAGGACTAAGGGACCCGTAGGGGAGAAAACCAGGTGGACCATCCTCAAAGCCAAACTGGGCTAGATAGGCCCACATTCACCCCAACCAACTATCCTGCTTTCACTACTTTGGCCAGGTTTTGACTCCTTACAGACTCCTGTCACTCCTTCCTTCATCCTACCTCTGTTCCACAGCACTGAGTTACTTCAGCTGTGTTAAGGTAACCACATAGAAACTTCATTTCTTTAATATGATCTTTTCTCCTTTCTTTCCTTTTGATTCAAAGTGTCCTCATTCAGCACCCTGTCTCACCTGCCTCGTTCTCTCTTGGAAGATCACTCCCTTAAGCAGTAAGCCCTCAGGATAATGAGGTTCAGATGAGCGTCAAGTAATCTTAGGAGAAAAGCCTGGGGTCTCTTGACCCCAGAGACAGAGATATAGTCTAACTGGAGATGACATCTCAGTTTCAGTTGTGTTTCAGCTCCAGGCCCAGAAAATTAGGGGGACCTGTCAAAGCAACACCATTGCCGACATCAGGACCAGATGCACCAACCATTTCCTACCCTTGTACCAACCTATCAGTACAGACTACAACTCTGACCATAACCCTCACTCCCTAGTCACCATGATTAATGATTTTGCCCCTATAAAACCCATCTCCTGGAATCCATCTGGGAGCCAGGCCTCTGAGCAATTAGCTTACCTGTGTCTCTGGGTGTGGGCCACTTTCTAAAAATAAATCCTACTTTCTTTGCTGCAAGCTCCTGTTTGTGTCTTTATTGGGCTCTGATGCTCACAAGCACATGGGCCCTGTTACTTAGGTAATGTTAACATCGAGCATGTGATGGCTTTTTGAGAAATTCTCTCAAACTGATACTGTTTCTTTCCTGATTATCTGGCCCAACAGATATTGCTCTCTGATTATTTTGAGGATATCTTTTGTTCTCAGTCCCCTCTTCTCCTAGTGCATCCCTACAACACACACATGCACTCACACACACCAAAAATGTATTTATTTGCATTCTGTTTTTTATTTCACTCATGTAATATTGATTGAGCAGCACCTAATGAAAAGGTCACTGGTTAGCAAGTTTGCAGGTTTGGGTGTCAATCCTGACTTTGCCACATCTTATGTGGGCAAGTCACCTAATTTCTCTGTGTTCAGGTTTTCTCCTTTTTAAAATGGAAGAGACCCAAAATCTACTAAGGTCTCCTCTAGCTCTAACATAAGAGAAATGAATAAGACAGTCTAATGCACAGTCATATCAGACAAACTAAAACAGGAATATGGGGGCTGAGGGTCAAGGTGAGAGTACCCCAGAAATCTCACCTAAAATGTTTTGTCACCTTAAAACTCACTGTAAAAGTTTGTCACTTACCAGCTCTGAGCCAGTCTCTTTGTCTTTAAAAAAAAAAGAGAGAGAGAGAAAAGAATGTCAATGGCCCAGGCCGGTAGTTCAGCTGGTTAGAGTGTAATGAAGATATGTTAAGGTTGCATGCTCACTCTCCAGTCAGGGCACATACAAGAAGCAACCGATGAATGCATAAAGAAGTGAAACAAAAAATTGATGTTTATCTATCTATTTATCTGTCTACTTCCCTTTCTCTCTCTTTCTAAAACAAAAAATCAATAAATAAAAGAAGGATATCATGTGCCTGGCGACTGTTGGGACAGTTAAATATAGTGCTCTATGTGAAAAGCACTTTGCAAACTATAAATGCAATTTATAACTAATGTGTTAACTCAAATGAGATTGAAATTCCAAGTACTAATAGCAGAAATATGTGGTACAGTCCTTTAACACATTGGTTTTCAAGTTGGCATTGGGTGAGGCAGGGAGTGGTTTTGTCCCCCCACCCCCAGGGGACATTGGGCAAAGTTTGAGAGATTTTTGATCACCATGGCTAGCATCAGGGGAGAGGTGCTACTGACATTTCCAGGAGAAAGCCTGGGGATCTGCTGAATGTTCTTCAAAACACAGAACAGCTCCCCATAGCAAAGAATTACCCTGCTCAATAGCAAGCATAGCACTCAAAATTCATCCTAAACAATTCCTGTCTTTCTCAAGAAAAAGATATGTCCAGTCAGTATGGACCAGCAATACCTAGGTCCCGTGAATGCCTAGATTTCCAAAGAGTCCTGTGGCCCCATGAAAAAGCTCCAGCCAAAGGAAGTTCCCATTCAAGATTTCAGCACCAAGCTCTCGGCTACAGGGATTTTGATGAAGGCTGTCCCATGACCAAAATGTACCATAAATGAAAGTGTAGAGAGATCAAGAGCATGCTAATAACTCTAGAAAATGTATGCTCATTTTTGTTTTGATATAATTAGGCAATGGGAGTTGGGGAAAGGATGTAGGAAGAGTGCATGAAGCATCACTTATACTATGGAGCTGAACTCATTGATTCTGGGAGTATCCCATTCCCCCCCCACAGGAAGTATGTAGCTCATTCTCTCTGCAAATCTAATTTAAAAGTCTGCTATAAGCACACAATGCAAGGGGATAAAGCATCTGCTATAATTGATATTTCTGTTAGTGACTATTTAAAATAATGTTTGGTCATTAGCCAGGTATTATAGACTTTGAAGCATGAGTCATTCTACTGTAACTGAATGCAGGTTTGGCTGCCTGCCGAAATGAAAGCCAAACTTGTGAGACAGGTGCTAGTGAGAAGAAAAGCAGTTTATTTGCATGCCAGCCAGCTGAGCAGATGGGGATTCTCATCCCAAAGCCCATCTCTCCCTCTCAGTACAGGCAGAGGTTTTTTATAAGGAAGGAGAAGGAAAACAGAAAAAAGAGATTAAGGGGCAGGAGGTGGGGGAACTTGAGAGTTCTCCATTGAGGGGACTACATGCAAGCCAACAAAGTTTGTTCAGATAACTGGTTGAAGTTCAGCAAATCTCTCGGAGCTGGAACATCCAAAGGTTGGAGTCTGTCTCCCCTAAAGTCGGCTGCTAGAACTCCTATGCCAAAAGGCCACTTATCAGCAGTCACCCATCAGGCAGGGTCAACACTTACAGAAACACTGTCAAAAGAATGGTGGGGTGGGGTGGGTTACAGCTCCCCATTGTTACATTGCTGGGTATCTGTTGAGCAGTTGCTCTGGAAGCTCTTCTTGCAATCCAGGCTGAAGGGTGAACATGATTTGGTAACATCTTTAAAGGGTTAATAGATTCAGTCTCCAACTGGGTTCAACACTTTAGGTAGAGAAAAATAAATTGTGAATAAGAAACTCCTATTTCACATTTAAGTAACAATGTTTTTCTCCCAAAGAAACAAAATAACTGTAAATACATTTGTATTATTTCTCACCACTATCCCATAAGGATGGTGTTACAATAAATGGGGAAACAAAATCATAATTGAAGTAAGAAAGCATTAAAGGTAAAACTGAGACAGAAAAGACAGAATAGGAAACAAAGGTCTCAAGCTCTTCTTCCCTTTTCCATTCCAGCTGGAACATCGTGGACATGACTTTCCTGCCCACCTGCTCCCTCGCTTCCCCGTCCCCAATTTCCTGTAGTTGATACAAAAACTGTTCTCTGCCAGATTTGGCAGTCATATTGACCTAAAAGTGACCAAACGGGGTCATTATAATATCTTTTTAATAGTTTATTTTTATTGTGTTTTATTTCCTTTACCATTTATCCCCTTACCCTCTTCCGCTTCCACCCCCCACCCACCCCCCTCACTCACCTGTTTAATCGCTACACTGTTGTTCATGTCCATGAGTTCTTTTTCTTTTAAAATCCTTAAAATAAATTTGAACTGAGGTTTCGAGACCACCTCACCACTGCTCCCCCAAATCACCATGACAGTTCCAGGAAGACCACAAAAGAAAACACTATCTGGAGAGGAGGGATGAGCACGGGGGTGAGCTGGCTGGGCAGTCCCCCCACCAGCAGCAGAACCTGCAGACCCCCTACCCAACACCCCTGCCTAAGTTAATAAGAACACTCCATCCAGACCCTATCAGGACATCGGGTTCTCCTAGGTCGCCTACTCTCTTTTTGAGCGAGAATGTTTGCTTTAATAAATCTGTGTTTTGTTAAATTTTTTCATCTTGCTCACAAATCCTGTTTGCAGTGACATGAACCAGTATCAGTATCAGGTTAAGGCCCCCCTGGGCCTTCCTGGATGCCAATGGCATCAGGATTAGAACTTACAGCCCTTAGGTTATTTAAAATCCTGTCAACAATGTTGGCAATGCAATTGTCACCTCTATACTTTCTCCTTAAACTTGACATTTTCCTGCTTCATGTTATGCCAATATGCTCACTAAAACATTTTGAATAACAGTGATTTGGTAGGCGAGAGTGTTTCGGTGTTGCATCATTTGGTCTTGACTTGTCATGTTCAAACCAGATTTCAGGCCCTGAGCCTGGTGTTAAGGTCTCTGCATCCTGACACCTCTGACCTGAACTGAGAGTTCTTCTCTTTACTCTCTTGAAATGTTAGCAAGGGCAGGGGCACTGGCTCTCTCCACTGAGATAAGAGCTTGGCAGTGAAATCAGAGTGGAGGTGAAACCCTCATAAAACACAGAGCATAGGCGTAATAGTTATAGGGTGAACTAAGGTCACTGCACCAGAGAGCTCAGTGAGGTGGCATTAACAACACCTTCAGAAAGCCTAATTTTGTAGAGCACTGGTAATTGTAGTCTCTTTGAAAAGAAGTAGCTGATTAAGGTAAATGCAGATAACATTCCAGATTTTTTCTGTGTTTGAATACAAATTCAGTACTTTCAAAAATGGCATTAAATCTGTCAAGTCAGCAGGGTGCCATTTCGAAATTACTATTACAATGAATTAAGCGGTGCCTTCGGCAGTTACCCCATGTTCAAAAATTGTTCTTATAATTAGGGAATAAAACCATTTGGAAAAAACCATAAGAATAATTTAAGTCCTAGAAGGAGCCAACTATGTTGGGAGCTTGTTCTTGTTCATGCACTACCCCTAACACCTAATGAACTCTGAAATTTTCTAATTAACACTGTATTGTAAGAAATACTTTTTTTAAAATGTTGTATTGATATGCTATTTCAGTTGTCCCATTTTCTCCACTTCACTCCCCTCCACCCTGCACACCCTCTCCCACCCACATTCCCCCCTTTTAGTTCATGTCCATGTGTCATAAGTTCTTGGCTTCTACATTTCCCATACTATTCCTACCCTCCCCCTTATCTATTTTCTACCTACCATCTATGCTACTTATTCTCTGTACCTTTTCCCCCTCTCTGCTGCTCCCACTCACCTGTTGCTAACCCTCCATGTGATCTCCATTTCTGTGGTTCTGTTCCTGTTCTAGTCATTTGCTTAGTTTGTTTCTGTCTTTGTTTTAGGTGTGGTTGTTAATAATTGTGAGTTTGCTAGCATTTTACTGCACATGTTTTTTATCTTATTTTTCTTTGATAGGTCCATTTAACATTTCATATAATAAGGGCTTAGTGATGAACTCCTTTAACTTGACCTTATCTGAGAAACACTTTATTCTGCCCTTCTATTCTAAATGAAAGCTTTGCTGAATAGAGCAATCTTGCATATAGGTGCTTGCCTTTCATGACTTGGATTACTTCTTTCCAGCCCCTTCTTGCCTGTAAGGTCTCTTTTCAGAAATCAACTGACAGTCTTATAGGCACTCCTTTGTAGGCAACTCTCTCATTTTGTCTTGCTGCTTTTAAGATTCTCTCCTCATCTTTAATCTTGGGTAATGCAATTATGATGTTCCTTGGTGTGTTCCTCCTTGGGTCCAATGTCTTTGGGACTCTCTGAGCTTCCTGGGCTTCCTAGAAGCCTATTTCCTTAGCCAGCACAGGGAAGTTCTCCTTTATTATTTGTTCAAATAACTTTTCTACTTTTTGCTCTTCCTCTCCTCCTGCTGGTATCCCTATAATCAGATGTTTAAAGATGTCCTGGAGGTTCCTAAGTCTCTCCTCATTTTTTTGAATTCTTATTTCTTCATTCTTTTCTGATTGTATGTCTCTTTCTTCCTTCTGGTCCACTCCATTGATTTGAGTCCCAGTTTCCTTCCCATCACTATTGGTTCCCTGTACATTTTCCTTATTTCCCTTAGTGTAGCCTTCATTTTTTTCACCTAATTTGCAACCAAATTCAACCAATTCTGTGAGCATCCTGATGACCAATGTTTTGAACTGTGCATCTGATAGGTTGGCTGTCTCTTCGTTGCTTAGTTATATTTTTTTTTCTGGAGCTTTGATCTGTTCTTTCATTTGGGCCATTTTTTTTATCTTGGCATGCCTGTTACATTTGACAGGTGAAGCCTTAGGTGCTCACCGGGGCAGGCAACCCACATCAGTGGGTTGTGATGCTGTATGTGGGGGCAGGGTCCAAGAGGGGACAATGGCGCTTGCTCTGCTGTCTGCCAGATTTTAGTCACTTTCTCTGCTTTCCACAAGTAAATTGGGTCCCTCCGGTGCTGATTCCTGGTGGGTGGGTTTGTGTACATTCTGGGACCCTGTGGTTATCTCCAACCAACTCTCCTGTGAGGCTGGGAGTTTCTCCCAGCACCTCAACCCCTGAAGGTGTTTTCAATTGGTGTTTTGAGGCTTTATTTCCCTCTGTTGGGACCCTGGGTTGCGAGGTCCATCTCGCACCCCAGTTTTACCTGGTTTATCTGTGCACAAATGTGGGACCACCTGGCCCGGCACCGCGTTGCGCGCCACGCTCCTCCATAGTCTGCCACCTCACTGGGTTCACCTGCTGCCACCCTGTGCCCAGAGTCCACCAGCCACCTGCCAAGAGCCCTCTCCATCCTGGCTCCCTGACTCCGCCCCTCCTACTGGCCTGGATGAATGTGTCTACTTTAACTCCTTGGTTGTCAGACTTCCATACAGTTCAATTTCCTGTTGGTACTAGTTGTTTCTTTCTTTCTAAATTGTTGTCCTTATTTGGGTTATACGAGGAGGCACAGTGTGTCTACCTACACATCCATCTTGGCCGGAAGTCCAAGAAATTCTTTAAAGGTATCATTTTCCTTCTACTTTCATACATGTACACACTCATACACATTTAATCTGTAGAGTCACTTTTGAGGTTTCTGGTTAAGGAAAACTTCAACTTCAGAAAGAGCTTTCTCATTTGAGTCAGGAAGAGGAACAGAAAGGTAAATAGCTCAGGAAGTGCCATTTCAGATGCTATAGGTCAGAGATTTTCAACCAGTGTGCCACAAGAATTTTTCAAACATGCACTACCTGACTATTTAGTCAGGGGTACTGACCTCTTTTCCCTCAGATTGTCAAATTTAAAAAATGACAACAGCCAACACAACAATAGCCATCCAGTGTGAAAAAATAAAAATTATACCTATTTTTTCTTTTGGTGTGCCACAGAATTTTAGTAATTAGTTTATGGCATGAGATGACAAGGTTGAAAGTCAATGCTATAGATTGCTTTCATTTGGGATAAGTATAGACAAGAATAGCTGAAGGCAGAAGGGAGGAAGATTTGTTTTCCACAGACTTATATATGTTGAAACAAAAGGAGAAATTCTCAGTAGTGTCTAGGCTGGCGGATCTTAAAGCAGTGGCTTAGGAATATTACCTGGGAGAAAAGTAGCTGTTCCTGGGAGGATCACCTAAATCAGGTGGAATTGTTTACGTGACTGGCACAGAAGAGCCTCAAAGTGAAGCCTCTAGGATATCAATCCCCTAGAATGACCAAGAGCTACAGGGAGAAATGTCATTTTAGTTAAACCAGTATTTATTCAAAATATTTCCAAAGGGTATAGGCATGCTTCAAAGAGTATAAACTAAACATATTTTCTTTCACATAATGAGGAAAATGAGCCAGTTACACTGTTGGAGCAGCTGTGACAAAGAAAGCTCACCAAGACAGGGGCAGATACTTGTGAGGTCGTCAGGCACAGTCCGTGGTCGGTGTTAGAGAGTGAGGGACTCTGGGAAAAGAGCAGCAGCAAATGTTCTTATGCGAAGACAACCATTGTCTCTAAGACCAGAGCATCCGGGAACACATTGCTTTACATTTGCTTAGGTTTTACATCGAAAATAATTAACTCTATGCCATTTGACACAAAAGTCCTTTAAAACAGAATTAAATAAGCTTAATAAATATGAAAAGGCAAGAAGGTATATAATTATTTTTGTTCTCTTTGCTAGTAACTTATCCTTTGTTCCTCAAACCTGAAATGTTCATATGGATCAAAACAAAGTCTTTAAAAAAATAAAGAAACTGTATAAGGATAAATATTCTGAGATAACACTTGTTTAGTTTCTTCTGTCCCACCCTGATAGTAAGTCTGTGTCACACTTATACTCTCCTAGTGATATGTTTAAGATAAAACAATGTTTAATAAATTTTTCAGGCTTATCTGAGAACAGCCACCTTGTCCATTGTCTTTTCATTTACTGCATTTTTTCACACAAGGAACACCATATCTGAACAATCCATTAAAAAAATAAACAGAGCTCTGTGGGTTGCTGATCTTAGATTGTGTCTGAGATTCATCTTCATATCAGCTCTAATCTGTGTTGTTTTCTGGTCTCAGTGCCTCCCCAGTCTCAAACGGAAGGTACTCAACTAAAAAACAAAAAATCCGTCTTACAGTTTTCCCAAAAGGTTCATTCTCGACATGAAGTTTTCCATGAGTTGTTTATATCCTGTTCACTATAACTCTATTACCTGGATTGGAAACAGATGTTAGTATGTTGTGGAAAACTAATATTCATCTCAAAAATTTCATTTAGATCATTATACATGAACACCTAGAGATAAATGCAAGGCTAAAGTAATAGAATACAGGAACATGGAAAAATTCAGAAATAGCTTACTCTTGCTATGCACTTCATCTTCTGGAAGTAGAAGCAACTACCTTTGCCAAAAATTGATTGGGAATTAATTAGAAAATTCTCTGACCTAAATCAAATGATAAATTATGTGAAAATAGAATTTTTTCATACATAGCAAAATTGTACTATCCTGGTAATATTGGCTTTATTATGTAGTATTATATACATTCTTAATGGCATTCTATTCTAATCAACAGTATATTTTATATACATTTTTAGTTAAATTCAACTTATAAGTATATTTAGAATTCCAAAAATATACAGTTTTATGGAAAAATCTAGTCTTTTATATACTGCCCTATACGGACTAACAATGCCAATTTTTTTAGAAGTTAAGCAAATAATGGCAAATTTTTAATTTGCTGTTGAAGTGAATGATAATAGCAACACAGAGAGATTTTTGGAAACTTCCAAAAAAAGCACTGTGCTATCAGGCTATGGTTTTAGATGTCCACCAAAGGCCACTCATTATTCAAGGCCAAGAGAGATTAATAAGACCATAAAAGCAACAGGATGTGACCATTATTTCTAAAAGGACATTTGCCTTTAGTTATCAAAAACTTTAATGTCATTAATGATAAAACATTTGACAAAGGAAAGATCTTCAACACAGGCCAAAGATTAACACAGGCTACCTGGGCAGGAGCCATTTTTTCTGTCCTAGAAACTTGTATCTCAAATGCACAACCAGTAAGATTCCAGCTCATCTACCTCATCACTGTCTTGATTATCAAGGTCTTAAGAAAAGATTTGGAAACTTGAAATGAGTGTAAAATCATTAAGGAAAAGCTCAAAACCTCTTAGGGTGTTGTCCCAGCTTAGCTCTGCTGTCATCAGTATGAGGCAGTGATAATTTGAACAAAGACTGAGGGTATTTTTCCTCACCTACTCTTTGTAGGGAATTACCCATCTGGTAAAAGTGCTCATAAAAAAACCTAAGTATCACAGCAATACTTAAGTGGTAAAGAATTATGTCGAAGAAGTTAATATTTTTATAATTAAACAGGGACCTAAGATATCTAATACAACTCTCTTATTTTACAGATGAAAACATCAAATTTGGAGAAGCTGAATGTAACTTCTAAGTATACAGCAAGTCAGCAGGAGGTGGAGAAGGTGGAGAGCTTTGGAATTTTACTACCTGGGTGGGCATTCCATCTCCACCACTTACTGGCTATGTAACATAGTATGTTTCTCAATCTTTCTTGGTTTTGGTTTATTTAGTCTGTAAAATAGATATAGTAATAGGATAGTAGGACCCATTTTATTCAATATAATAAATACAATGTAACAGAATGTCAGTGGAAGTTATGATTCATTAAATTATATATTTTTAACCTAAAACATATATCCAGTTTTCTGTAGTTCTAAGGTCTTTTCTTTGACTATCGGCCCTTCTATTGAGTTTCCAGTCATCTATAAAGGTTCCATTCCTATAAAGTGAAGCAAAAATTTTAGACACTATGATTCAATTAAGCACAAGATTTTTTTAGATTTTTTTCAGTTTCTAAATTTGTTGTGGTTGTCTTACCTGTACCTAATCAACAACACTTTTAAAAATTTATCAACTGAATCCTTCCAATGCATTCAAGTTAATTTTACAAAAATAACCTTTTTTTCTATTGGGATTCTTATTTTACTGAATTGTGTTATATTTCATAAAACTATGTAATTGTTTTAACATGTGCAACTGGTATAATCAAATTGAGTCCAGATACCTCTGAGTCTTGCTAACATGCACCTTGACTCAGAATAGAAATGTGCTTGGCTTCCTGGAGATGTACATATGCCAGTGTGCTTTACAGATGGAATAGAGAAAGCTAAGGAATCTTTTCAGTCCAGGTGGTTAAGGAAGTTTCTACTGAAAGCTCACAGAACAGTGCCAATACATGTTAGCTATTAACACAAAAGTTTAGAACTCATTTCTCCTGACTTCTTGTCAGAAGATAGATAGATACTAATAGGTAGATATTATTCTTTCTTCTACACACTTTTTTCACTTCGACGTTCAAAATTAACTTTTACCCTCTACTTAGCTGCATTAACACAAACTACTAGTAAATTAAACTATATATCCAGTGCTCATTACAACAACACCAGTAAAGACTAGTATCTAGTCTTTCTTAAAGACTAGACTCATGCTAAATATAGTCCCCATGATATTAAAAATTATTTTTTTATATTTGTTTTTTATGTTTTCACAATTAAGATGTAAATAGTCTAAAAGTCAAATACTGTATTACACTGATTCTAATACAAGCAGACTTTATTCCATTGCATTGCACTTTATTGCATTTCACAGATGCTGTATTTTTCACAAATTGAAAGCAAGATCCTTCACCAGCAAAAAGATTATGGCATGCTTTATTGTAATACTCACTTTATTGTGGTGGTCTGGAGCCTAATGCACAGTATTTTCCCACATTTTAGTATCTCTGAAATCTGGATGCATTCTTACGGCCCGTGACATTTTATAATTACAGTGGACCAGGTGGCAGTCATAACATAGTGATGCTGCCTGCACATTCATGCTCCTTAAAAGTACCAGCATCAAACCCCTGAAGTGACAGTAATTTGGAAGAGAATCACAGAATCAATAGATCAGTCATTTGAGGGCTGCAGCATCAACAATGATCTCAATGGCACAAAGGACACTATTGTATTGAGTAAAATAAGCACTGACAACTTTAAGTTGAAGTTAATTCAAAAGGATTTGAAGGTATAACTTATACAGTTCATTTCATCTATAATTTTGCTTTTCATGTATTCACAGGCATGATGCATGATTTAAAAAGTACTATGTCAAATAAATACAAAAGATCTTTTTCATTAAATTCCATAAAAATCACAAGGACTCCTGACAATAGTGGAGTAACTAGTACTAAAATAGCACTTCCATCATAAATAAGCAGAGTAATGGGTCAAATATGAGGCAACTCAAAGCCAGTGTGTTCCGGCACTGGACCACAAGCAGTGTGAGGTTGTGATACCTGAGAAAAGGAACTCATAACATGAGTCTCATGATTGCCCAGCTGTCTGAATGGGAACACATTCCTGAGTACACTGCAGTGAGCTGGAATCCAAACAGATAATGGCAGTCCATCTGAGCTGAGGAGGCAGAGGTCAGAGTCAGGGCAGCTGAAGCAGCTGGAATGTACGTAGCCAGGGCTCCAGGGTTACAAGGTGCACAGAGAGGGGACTCCAAAAGTTTGAAATGGGCTTTCTCATGAGTCTTTGGCTAAGGACTATACTGTGCATGGTCAGATTAAAATCATGCTGACAAGGATATAGAGACAAAAGAACCCTAGTGCACTGTTGGTGGGGATGCAGACTGGTGCAGCCACTGTGGAAACCATGTGGAATTTCCTCAAAAAACTAAAGATGAAACTGCCTTTTGATCCAGGGATCCCACTGCTAGGACTATACCCTAAGAATCCCGAGTCACCAGTTCAAAAGAACATATGCACCCCTACATTCATAGCAGTGCTATTTACAATAGCCAAGTGCTGGAAAAAGCCTTGGTGCCCATCAATAAATGAGTGGATCAAAAAACTGTTGTACATTACACAATGGAATACTTCACAGCAGAAAGAAAAAAGAAACTCCTACTTTTTGTGACAGCATGGATGGAACTGGAGAATATTATGTTAAATGAAATAAGCCAGGCAGTGAAAGACAAATACCATATGATCTCACCTATAAGAGGAACCTGATGAACAAAATAAACTAATGAACAAATAGAACCACAGGAGTGGAAACATGGAACACAATGAAAGTGACCAGCATGAATGGGGGAGAAGGACAATGGTGGGAAGAAGGGGAAGGAACTAGACAAAGAACGTGTATGAATGACCCACAGAAATAAACAACAGTGTGGGAACTGACAGCAGGAAAGGAGACAAGGATGGGCAGAAGAGGGCAAAGGTGCGGGGCGGTGGGGAGGGGGGGGAATTGGTATAATTATAATAGAATAACAATAAAAAATGACAAAAAAAACAAAATAAATAAAGTAAAATCATGCTAGGCTTACCAAAGAGTAACTACTACAGGGGTGAACATGGAAAAGAGACGTTAGTGGTCAAGTAGTACATGTTAAAATGTCATGGACACCTTGGATATCCTTCAGAGACAATAAAAAGCTGCTCCTTATAAATAAAGACCTTGCCCTACTCCATATGCAAAACCTAAAAACCTAAACCCTGACAAGACCTGGAGGAAGACAGAATTTAGAGATTGAGTTCCATCAAGGTAGAGGAGGTTGGAAAGCACCTGATCTTTTCAAATATCTACTTTAATAAGCATAGAACTAAGGTTAAGTTTACAAAATCAAGGTGATTAACTAACAGTTGAACTGCCTACTAAAACATAATCAAAATCCTTGTGTCTCTACAATATAGTATCAAAATGACTGGCATCTAATAAAATCCATTGAGAAACAAGAAAATGTGAATTGTGTTCATTTAAAAAGTTGTCAAAAGAAACCATTCCCAGGATGACTCTTATGTCAGATTAAGCAAACAAAGACTTTAAATCAACTACTGTAAATATTTTCAAAGAGCTAAAAAACTGTTCAGAAACATAAAGGAAAGTATAGTTGGTTGTAATAAATGAATAGATAGGAAATCTCAGGAAAGAAATAAAAATAAAATGTAAACAGCATGACTGAAAGTAAAATAAGCAAATGAGAAAATGGGGCTAACAGCCCATTAAAGGTGGAGAAAGAATTAGTGAGCTTGAAAAATATATGAACAGAAATCATCCAGTCTGAAAATCAGAGAAAATATTGAGGAAAATTGGACACAGCTCCAGGAACACTTACATATTAAAATTTGAAAATGGTGATGATAGATATAGATAAAAGAATGAGTGAAAGAAAGAACAAGAAGGAAAGAAAAGGTGAAAGGGAAAAGGGAAAGGGAAAGGGATAAAGGAAGAAAGAAGGAAGGAAGGAAGGAAGCAAGGCAGGCAAGGAGGAAGGGAAGAAGGAGAAAGGCAGGAAGGGAAGGAGAGCATAAAGATTTGAAATAAAAAATGGAAAAGTGGAATTGTCACTATTTTTAGACCCTATGATGTTTTTCTGTATAAAAGTCCTAAGCACTCTAAAAAAATCAGGAATTAAAAAATTAATTTAGTTAGATCATGGAATAAAAATTTTAAACAAAAATGAATCGTATTTCTGTATACAAAAAAATTGGAAAATGAAGCTTAAAATGAATAAATATATTTAATTTTAAAAGTGAAAGCTCTCATAGAAAACAACCTGCAAAGCCTTAACAAGACAAGTTTTAAAAGACTAGAGAGAACTAGACAATATTGCAAGTTCATAAACTGGAAGGCTTGATATTAACATGTGTATTCTTCTCAACTTTGACCTACAGATTTAAGCAATCCTAGTCAAAACCACAGCAGTAGAAATTAATAATCATATTCTAGAATTGCTATACAAAAGAAAGGGCCTGGAATAGCCAAAACAATTTTTAAACCAAACAAGTGAAAATAATTATAGCATCTAATGTGTTGACACTAAAAGTTCACTAAAACTTACAGTAGTCAAGACAATGTGATACTAATGTAATGAGAGATAATTAGATCATGGAAATAGAGTCCAAAAATCATATGTATCTACATCTCTATCTATCTGATAGTCTAATAGTAAAACATACTCATTTCATCAAATGGTGCTGCAACTACTAGGTATCTATATGAAAAAAAAATGAACCTAAAAAAAGCAAGAACAATGAAAACAAAAACTAACCAAACAACTAGAACAGGAACAGAATCAGGGAAAGAGAGACCACATGGAGGGTTTTCAGTGGGAGGGGGAATTGGGGGGGAAGGTACAGGGGATAAGAAGGATAATTGGTAGGCATAAAATAGACAGGGAGAGGTTAAGAATGGTATAGGAAACAGAGAATTCAAAGAACTTATATGTACAACCCATGGACATGAGCTAAGGTGAGGGAATGCTGGTGGTTTGGGGGGTACAGGGCAGAGGGGGGGATAAAGATGGAAAAATTGGGAAAACTGTAATAGCATAATCAATAAAATATGCATTAAGGAAAAGAAAGAATCTTAACACCAGTCTCACATCACAAACAAAAATTAATTTGTTATCAAAACCATCAAAAACATAGATAAATTGAATTTTATCAAAATTAAAAATCTTTGACAGGGTTGGGATTAGGATGAGGCAAGCAAAGCCAAATCAGGCAGGTTCAGAGTCAGATTCTGTCTTTATTCAAAAGTTTGATACTGTATCTTATCAATTATAATCTTTACATTAATTTTGTTTTTAATATTGGATTAAAATATTTTTTATCTTGATTATTCAGTATTTTTTGCATGTCTCTAAATTTTGTGCTTAAGACATGTGGCCTCCTTTTCTCCCTCATTCCTCACCTTGATCCCATCCTTCCTGAATTCTGAACTCTGTATCCTGAAGTCAGTGAGAGCAGCAGGCTCTGTTTTGGTTCCCCCTTCCTGCTCTGTTCCTTGAAAAGTCTTCACTCAGTTAACTTGGGGAATTACAGAAAACACCTCATTGGTTTTCCCTCTCTCAGGAATTACTGGCATGTTCTACCTATGGTCCAATGACTAAATATCATTTTTCATATGTTTTGTCTAGTTTTCTAGATTCTTTAAGGAAGGAGGGTAATTCTAGTCCTTATGCTTCATCATTGCTGGAAGCAGAAGCACTTGCAAGAGTTGTGAAGTGTATTTTTATCTCTAGGTTTTATATTTTTAACATTTGGTGAATATGACAAGCTCCTTGACATGCTCCAATTTATACAAGGGCAGATTAAAAAAACAGAATGTATATATATAAAATTGTGTATTTATTCTTACATGTTTAAACTTCAGTTACCTTCAAAGTATTCTCTGTCTGATGCAATATGCCTATCGAGACTTTTTTCCACTGCTCTAAACAGTTTTTGGACTCATCGATTTTGATTCCTTTTAGTGCTTCTGCCATTTTTATTTCACCTCTTCAACATTGGGAAAACATTTTCCTTTAAGAATTTTTTCATTCAGGAAAACAAAAGAAAAGTAGCTCAGAGGTGAGATCGGGTGAATATGGAAGGTGGAGTATGGGGTTCATGCCGTTTTGGGTCAAAAACTGCTGAACATTTAGCATGGTGTGGGCAGGTACACTTGTAAATCATCCATCACAAAAGGGGCAAATGCATTGAGTCTTCAAAAAAATTCACTGAAGCTGAATGCAGCCTCTCACAAAAATACCAACTGGTGCGTGGTATACTTGAGTTCCTAGACCACTCACCTAGTGGGGAAGCCTGTATTACAAGGGGCCTGCCCTCTGAAAGATAATTCCATTTTTTGGAGTGTCCCCCCTTCATACTTGTTTGGAATAGAAGGTTATCAAAGTTTTTCTAAAAGTATTATAACCTTTAACATATATTAACATTTTGTATATGGCCTAGTAACCATTTATTTTTATCATGCTGATTTTTTAAGTCTAAAAATATTTGGTAATTACTTCTAAGCCTACCATGGGAAGTACACTGATGTCATACGCAATGCACGAGTATGTGACATATCACTGTCTGTGATGTGATTCACTGTGAAAGACACTGGAAGTTGCTGGGTTTCTTGAATGACACTAAAATTATTTTCCTCTCATTAATTTGTAAAGGTATATTCTATTTGCATGAGAGAGACTAGAGATATGGAAAACTTTTAAGAAACTCAGTTTACTTTTCTCTACTGCTACGTAAACTTGGAGAGATATTTTATCTTTACTTCTCAGTCCAGGAATAAGGTGTGAGTTGCAGGAGCATGGACTTGGCTCAGAGGTAGAAGATCAATTACAGGTCACTGGGCCAGAATCAGGAGATGGGGTGGGGATGACAAGAAGGAAGAATGAAGACTCATATTCATGGCATGAAATAGAGACCAGAGAAACCAGCCACAGTAAGACGGTCTGTAGTAGAGAGCAGGAGGCTAGAGGCAGCACCACCGTATGTCCTCAGGCCTGAGAGTGGACAGAACACCCTTGTAACTTAACTACTAACTCTACATTAGTGGGCACTTCAATACTTTTCCAGAGGGAGAGATCATGTTCATTCTGTTGTGGTCAACAGCATACATGTACTAAGTGAGAGCAGCAATAGTATAACAAAAATAATTTGTATTCATAAGCTATTTCCCTAGAGGCATAAGACATTGTTTATATTAGTTTAGATCCAGAAAATTATCCTTTTACTCCCCTTACTGACCGAACATAGAATAATAAGCTTAAGCACCGCCTAACTTTGCTGCAGCATGTGTTCACTGCAACACAAATGTTAAAGAAACTGCTATTAGGCAAGGTATGAGGCCCATTTATTCTCTTTTATTTTTAAAAATAGCTCTTATTAAATATTGAGCAGTATCCAAAGAATATTTGTAAAATAGTGTTGAGTGTAAAGGATAGGAATAAAATAAATACTTATATACCTACAACCCTATGTTGAAATAAACATTGTTTGGGGGTTTTATGGGTTTTTAATGTATTTTATTGATTATGCTGTTACAGTTGCCCCAATTTTTCCCCTTTGCCCCACTCTGCCCAGCATCCCCATTCTCTCTAGCAATGCCCCCCTTAGTTCATGTCCATGAGTCATGCATATAAATTGTTTGGCTTCTTCATTTCCTATACTATTTTTGACATCCTCCTGTCTATTTTGTACCTACCAATTATGCTTCTTAATCCCCACATGTTTTCCCCTATTCTCCCCATTCCTCTTCCCAGCTGATAACCCTCCAAATGATCTCCATGTCTATGATTCTCTTCCTGTTCTGGTTGTTTGCTTAGTTTGTTTTTGTTTTTATTTTTTAGATTCAGCTGTTGATAGTTGTGAGTTTGTTGTCATTTCAATGTTCATAGTTTTGGTTTTCTTATTTTGCTTAGATAAGTCCCTTTAACATTTTATAAAATAACAGTTTGGTGATCATGAACTCCTTTAACTTTACCTTGTCTGGGAAGAATTTTATCTGCCCTTCCATTCCAAATGATAGCTTTGCTGGGTAGAGGTAATCTAGTTTGTAGATCCTTGCTTTTCAGCACTTTGAATACTTCCTGCCAGTCCCTTCTTACCTGCAAAGTTCCTTTTGAGAAATCAGCTTATGAGAACTCCTTTGTAAGTAACTCTCTGCTTCTCTCCTAGTGCTTTTAAGAGTCTCTATTTATGATTTGGCATATTAGTATATGTGTTGGTGTGGTCCTCTTTGGGTCCAACTTGTTTGGGATTCTTCGTGCTTCCTGGATTTGTATGTCTATCTCCTTAGCCCAGTTGGGGAGGTTTTCTTTCATTATTTTTTTGAAGAAGTTTTCAGTTTCTCGCTCTTCCCCTTCTCTTTCTGGTACCCCTATGATTCATATGTTGGTACATTTAAAGTTTCCCCAGAAGTTCTTAGGCCTATCCTCATTTTTTAAATTCTTTTTGCCTCCTGCTGTTCTGATTGAATGCTTTTTCCTTACTTGTATTCCAAATCACTGGTTTGATTCTCAGTTTCATCCTCTCCAATGTTGATTCCTTGTAGGTTTTTCTCTTTTTTTGCTTAGTGTAATCTTCATTTCTTCTTTTATTTTGTTGCCATACTCAATGAATTCTTTGAGCATCAGTGTTTTGAATTCTGCATCTGATAGGTTGGCTATCTCCATTTTATTTAGCTTTTTTTCTGGGGTTTTGTTCTGTTCTCTCATTTCGGCCATATTTCTTTGTCTCCTTAGTTTGGAAGCCTCCCTGTGTCTGTTTCTGTGTATCGGGTAGAGCTGCTTTGACTCCCTGTAAAAGGCACCTGTAAATTGTGTGGGGTGGAGCCTTAGGTAATTGCCAGGGTGGGGCAACCCACTTCACCACTTTGCAGCTCTGTGTGGGGGGAGGGTTCAGAGAAGGGACAGTGCCACTGTCTGACTTCTGGGGGTTTGCCCAGCACTCACCCCATTTCCAGTCACTTCACCCACTTCCTGTATACCACTGGTTCCCTTCCAGCTGTTGCCCTGGTAGTGAATCCCAGAATGGATGTGTTTGTGTATGCTCTAAGTCCCTGCGAGCCCTTTAAACAAACTTTCCTGGAAATCTGGATCAGTGGGTTTTACAGCCAGAAGTTATGGGGATTAACCTTCCCGGTGCTAGAACCTTGGGCTGTGCAGTCTCTCCTGAGCCTAGGATCTCTCACTCCTAGGGTATCCCTCCCAATATTTATCCACCACACGTGAGTGTAGTACCACCCATTCTGCCACCACTGCTGCTATTAAGTGGCCCATTTATTCTTAAAACAATTCCATGTTCTCTTCTCCCTATTGGGATTGCCAGCTACCTGCTAATTGTGATGTACTTTATGATATCAGCAGAGGAAGCTAAACAAAGTTCTCCAATTTTTTCCTTCCCAACCAATGACAAAACAACATGAAACAGAATCACATAGACCAGTGACCATTGGGTCTTGGCTTCCCCTACAAAAGCAGCCGTAGCTCCTCTTTGACAACTGCTTTAGACTTGGAATGCCTGCGCCCTGGCTGCAGCTGTCTTCACCGGAGCTGTGAACAGAGAGCTCTGTGGTGGAATGTGGGGTTTGGAAAAGACTGATATAAGCTTCCCAGCTTACAGATGAGCTATCTGAGGTCCATAGAAGCTATATGACTTGCACAAAATCAGCACAAAGTCAGAGATATATTACTTATACATTTATCTAGCTGTTATAGTGAGTGATAACTTTCTTGTTGCTTTACCTCAACTATAGAGCTGAAGGATGTCTATTTTCACCCAACTTATGAAATCAGTTTGCAAATGTTTATGAGGATCTGGGCTAAGTTCTTAGCGGTCACTGAAGATAATGCAAAGAAACAAAATAATCTGCACTATCAGCTGTGTGTTTGCTGCTGGACTCTGGCTTTAGTAAGCTGGTTGCTTGACTTGTACTGGGTGCTCTGATGGTCTGAGGCCCAAGTGGGGATGTCTGAAGTGACAGACCACTAAGTTTTTCATGTCGGGCTTCTTCACATGGTGGCAGAAGCATTCTATAGAGGGAAAAGCAAAAGATACCGGTCCTCCAAGATTCCCACAGCATCAGGTCCACTACATTCTTCTGGACAACAAAAGGCAAATGTTAGCCCGGATGCAAATGATAGAGAAAAGAGGGCTTTGTTTCTTCATGGGAAAGCTATGAGACTTTAGGACCATTTTTAAACTATCATTTCTCTGTATCTCAGGAGCTTAGTATCTGGTTGTAGAAATACACCACAAATATAAACAGCCAGAAGGCATAGCATTATTGAATGCTAGTATGCGCCAGGCCTGTTTCTAATGCTTTCATATGTAACATCTAACTTAATATTCATTATAATCCTGTGAATTATCAGGAATGATAATAGGTTTCTTTACTAGAGATGATGAAATTATAGCATATAAAATGTTAAGTAATTTGCCTAAGGTCCGTGGGCAAATTACAGAATTCAGGACCAAGCAGTCAAATTCTAAATCTCAATTTCTTGAACTCCACATCTTATGAAATGTACAGAAAGGATACTATACTAGTTTTCATTGCTGTCATAATACATTGCCACGAATTTATTATCTCAGTACTGTAGATTAGACACTTGGGTCAGCTTGGCTGGTTTCCCTGTTTCAGATTTCACAAAGCCAAAATCAAGGCTGGGCTTTTACTGGGAAGTTCTGGAAAGAATCTGCTTCCTAATGCATCAAGATTGTTGTCAGAATACAGTTTCTTACTGTCGAAGGACTGAGGTCCCATTTTCTTGTTGGTTATCAGTTGGGCACCACCCTTAGCTCCTGGAAACCTCTCTCCCATTCTTGCATGTGGGCTCCTATATCTCAAAGCCAGCAACAGTGTGTCAGATCTTTCTCAGGCTGGGAACTTTCCCTTTTGTCACATCTCATCTGCCTTCTCTTCTGCCACTTCTCTCTGACTGCAGCCAGGGAAAGTTCTCTGCTTTTAAGGACTCATGTGATTAGATTGAAACCACAAAGGTGACCTGAGATAACCTTCCTTTGGTAAAGTCTGTAACTTTAATTACACCTGCTAAGTCCCTATTGCCCTGTAATGTAACACGACACAGATTCCAGAGATTAAGGCACGGACATTTTTGTAGGTTATTTTGCCTACCAGAGATATTAAGTACCGTAGAAGTTTAGAGGAAAATGAGGCCTTGAGGATTGGGAGGTTAGAAAGTATTCAGGGATGTAAAGTAAGAGTTCGCTGTTAGGAGATGGCAAAAGACGTGGTCTTTATGTTGGGAAGAAAAAAATAAATGCCCACCAAGGATGCTATTCCCATAAATGACAAGAATTGCTCAAGTAAAGATGCATGGGAAAGCATAAGGCATTTGTGGTAAGTGATAATGATTACAATGATGGATTCGTGAAACAATTGGTAGGCAGATATGTTACAGTACACGTTAAGGTCAGCTTGTGGGGAACCATAAATGCCACATAGAGGAATTTGGGTTTTATTCTACAGGCAACAGGAAGTCATTATTTTTTAGTAAAGAAGTGAAAAATGAACTGATTTTCTGGAAAAATAAATTCAATGAGTTGCATAGGAAAGACTGAAGTTGGGGGAGTGGGGCAAGAAAACAGCTGGGTAAATTAGGGAGCTATTCTAATCATCCAATTGTGCAATAATAAGGTAATAATGGTGACTAGAAGGAAGAGAAAGTGGCAAGAGATTCTGGGAAGAAACAGCTGGACTGTGGGATTGACTGAATATTACCGTATTTTTTCTGACCATAAAATGCACGTAGGTTTTAGAGGAGGAAAGTAGGGGAAAAAATTGTAGCAAAAAAGGTGGTAAAATATTTCATAACATAAATAACATAATATTTCACCAAAATAAATATAAACAGAACTCAACAGCAACATTAACAACCATTATTCTCCCAAATTTGGTGGGGGAGTGTGTCTTATAGTCCAAAAAATATGGGTAAGTGTGAAAGAAGAAACTGATCTTGGAGAAACAGGGTAGGGAGAGAGAGGATGGAATCTACTACAAAGAGGAAGCCTGAGTCAGGTTAAGCAGCACATACGGTTCTCCCCTAACAGGGAGCAGCATCCTGCCCAGCATTGGTGTCCTGCCATCTTCCTACTTAGGGTAACAAATAGACTCCCCACAAAGCAGGCACCCTGCCAGCCTCCCTGGCTTCAAAAACCACATCTCTAGGTACAGAAAAAGCAGATACTTTTCCCTCCTGAAAAGTTCCTTTTAATATTTGGAGTTATTTTCCAAACAGTGGTTTAATTAGTGTTTTTAATTTCTATACTTAATGAAAAATTTACAGCTCCATGGTTGCTTCTAAGGATTCTCTGTGTTTGTAAGAATGTTTTCTTTTTTTCCTCCTATTTTCTTAAAACAAGACTTTTATAGACTCGAAATCATCTGAATTTTAATTTTGAGGGCATCTCTGCAACTTAGAATTGATGTATATAATAATAATTAAAACACCCCAACCGTACAATAGAGTGGATTAAGAGATCATTCTTGAAGGCACATCTTAATAAACATTCTTTGGCAGGCCTGGGATTTCCAGGGGGCCATCATCAAAGTGACCATGTAAATGGGAACATATTGACAACTTCTTCCTTAAAGGCAGAGGAAAAAGGATTTATACGCTTCCACAACAACTCCCTCAGGACCTCAACATGGGAATTATTTTGCTTCTTTTTTAATAGCTCCTCTTGGGAACTTTATGGACCAGTTCTCTCATCTCAAGTGTCTGATCTCAAGACATAAATTAATTTTAGATGTACCTTTTATCCATCTTGTCTGCTAAGGCAATATTCATTATTTGTTTTGGTTACTATGGAGAAAATTGAGTCTTGTTTGGGGGTATTATAGGGTTTGGGTCCTGAGATTCTTTAACTTTCACACAATGAAAACAGCCATTCCATCAATGGAACATGTGTACACATCTCCCACTTTAACTGGAATTTTTGTATCACCTTGTGAAATTTCCTTTTTTATTACCCACCACTTCATTTTATAAGGTTTAACCTCTACTCTCCTAGGTGCTGACTAAAACCACATTGAAGGGGGACATTAGATTCATCACTAGATTCCGCAGGACAACTGGACACAGTCTCCCAGCAAAATACTATCTGAACAAACAGTTGAAGAATCTGAGAAAATGATGGGTTATTCTATCAAGTCAGGGAACACTTTGCATACCAATTCATAAAATCTATGTCCCAGTGACTGGGTCCCTCTGGAGTTTAGCTACCAGCTCTGATATTTACAAAAGCAATTGTTGGATTCTGCTATAAATGTTAAAACAAGCAACCTAAAAGCACTTTTCAAGTACAATGAGAAATAATTTTTAAAAATCAGTTTTTAAAATACTCTTTTTAAGGTATACAAAATACAAAATGATAAATATTTATTTTACATGTCGCCTCTTACCTTCCACATTTTGACTACCACTACAGATCATGAAAATTTCCTAAGAAAATCATTCAAAGACCTTCAAAGGCATTTTAAAACATGACTATCGGAAATGAATCATACTTGTTGCATTTAACAATTTGATTTTTGAGACTCATATAAGTATTTCTACACATATAGTCACAACACACACAAAACGTCTCATAGCAATTATCCACAGGGCTAATATTTTTGCTAAAATATTTTTGTTGTAGCTCAAAAAGCTATTACCAAGAGAAAAAATTAAATCAATGATCAGAATGAAAATCTTAGAAGCAATAACAGTGAACAAAATTCTAAGAACCTACTTCAGTTCTTTTAAGTGCACAGCACACAATCAATTTGCAATGACCCTGAGAACCAGCCTTCCTCACCACATGACAACAAAAGAAATAGGGGATGAAAACAAATTAAAGTAGGTTCTTGAAAGTCTTTTTTTGACTTCCAAAGATTTCAAGCTATTTTTGAGCTATGAAACTTTTAAAGGCAGCTCTTTGAATGTTTACTGATATTATTATACATTCTTACAGTAATGACTTTGAACTGACCCTAGAGGTTCACAATTCATTTCCCGATTCATCTTCAATTCTCACTATTTATTTATTTCACAATGTTTCTTAAGGAACATCATGAACATAGCACTGTACTAGGCAATGGAGGGCAAGAAAAATAACTAATGTAATGTAGATATTCACAAGGTAAGTATAACACAAGGCAGATAATCAGGTGTATGTGTCCAGAAGAAAAAAAAATGCTAACGAAATCCAAAGTAGACAGGACTGCTCCACTCCACTCTTCCCATACATTAGCTTTTTAACATTAACAATACCCAGAAAGGGAAGGCCCGGTGACACATCAGTTCACTGATTAGAAAGCTACACTTTAAAAAGGTGTTGATATAGAATGGAGGCTAGATTTGACCCCAGATCTCTCTGATCACCAACCCAAGCACTGAAACACTGATCTACAATGTTTCTTTGGTTCAAGTATCATAGTTGGCTTTCACGATGGCATCTTACTGGGCCAGGAGAGATTTTAACATGTGTGGGAAGAGCAAAGACTTTCCAGAGAAACAAAAGAATACATGAGGGCCAGTGCATGAGCCCTGGGAATGACATGAATAGTAGCTAAGTCTTGTGCAGCAGTTGCTTGGCACTGGACACTATTCTAAGTGGTTTCTATATATTAACTTATTTCATCTCACAAGGGCATCTTCATTATCCAATGACAAGAAGTACTGTTATCATTCCCTCTGTATAAATGAGGAAACTAGGCTAGAGAGATCAGGTAACTTGTCCAAAGGCAAAGCTAGTAAATGGAAGAGAAGACCCAAGCTATGCCCTTAGGTTTAGAGCCTCTGCTCCTGCATCCTCCGAACCCCTGCCCTCACCTGCCCCCCTAGATGCTGCCTGTGAAATACAGAGGGCAGGGCAGGGCCAGACAACTGGTGTCTGACACTGAAGCCTAGAACAGTAGCTCATGGTCCAGCTGAGAAGGGCCTTCAATTACCTTCTCTAGTTTTGAGGAGCCTTCTTAAAATTTGTTCCTTCTTCTTCTCTTTTATATTTTCTTCAGCAAGAATAAGCTAAGCTCAGCTGTATTTTAGAAAGATAACCTTAAAGCAAAGAGGAACATGGATTGGAGGGAATAAACATTGAAAGCACTTTTTTAAAAAATAAAAATATATTTATTGGTAACCCTCCACATACATACATACCACCATACCACCCACAAAACTCATACACATATACTACACACAAGCACACATACACCAAATACCCCAAACATACACAAGAATATATATACCTCACAAACACACTCATTCATATATATATATATATATATATATATATATATATATATCAAACACACACATACATAGCACACATACATATACACCAAACACAGGCATACACACATGTACCACACACTCACACATACATATGCACATGCATATATACACAACAGGTGTGTGCACATATACCATGTGTGTACCACATGCGACATGCTTGACACATGTGTGCCACATGTGCTCGTGTGTGCCTATGCATTCAAACATGCTACACATGCTAGCAGCATGATCACACATACAGGTACACATAGCATGCATAAACCTCACACACATATGCCATGCACAATCACAGCACATACACACTGACACACACTGGCATACATACTCACATACATTCCCTGGCATCTGTTATGTGGCAAATGAGCTCAAAAGGTAACACTCACTAAGATGTCTATGTCATTTGTTTTCTACCTCTCTGAACAGATACTGGATGTTATTAGGAATCCTGAGCCTGTAGCAAAGGAATGTTGCAAATCTTTATCTTCTATTTCTAATGACTGCCATTGAAAAGACTTTTGGTTTTTAGATTAATTTAGATCTTTTCTGAGGTCAATCAGCATGCAAGGGGGACTATCTTGAGAGACCTAAAAAGGGCCTTGGGCAGCGTTTTCCTCAGCTACTGAAGATGATGTCCTGGTTGCTTATGTATTAAAGTAAGAAGAAACAGCACACTTCAGTTTCTTCAGTTTCAGTTTGTATCCTCCTTAGAAATTGTGTGTGTGAAGCCTGGATAAAGTCAGTGTTCAAAATGAGACAAGATCTGTAGCCTGCCAAGGGATCCTGCTGTGTATGTGTGGACTAAATTATGCAATTTTCTTCATGTCTAATTTTATTTTTTTGAGATTTTATTTATTTATTTTTAGAGAGGGGGAAGGGAGAGAGAAAGAGAGTGAGACAAAGATTAATATGAGAGAGAAACGTGGATCAGTTGCCTCTTGTTCATGCCCCAACCAGGGACCAATCTCACAACCCAAGCATGTGCCCTGATCGGGAATCAAACTGCAACCTTTCACTTTGCAGGATGACGCCCAACCCACTGAGCCACACCAGTCAGGGTTATGTCTAATTTCTACATTGCTTTGTGTAATAAACACACAAGGAGAATATTCACCATTTATGAGAGTAATGTCTGTGTATAAACAAAATAAAAAAACTTCTTTATCACGAAACTGCTGCCTAGATGGTAAATTATATTCGTATTGTGGTTCATACTTGTAAATTTTTTTAAGCCTCTAGGAAATTCTGGTAAGCAAACATTTTTGAGCACACACCATTTAAGTTTCACTTAGAGACCATGAAAAATACATTCTTTAGAACACACACAGGGCATTTACAGGAAATGTGGTCCACGAGATACAGATTCTCTGTTCTGAATGGAAGATTACATTTTCATATTTTAAGGTCAAATTACATCAGTTTTTTTCCAGTAAAAAAAGAGAGAGAGGAAGAGCATCAAACTGGAATGTTAAAATCTTTTAAACCTCTGAGACAATATTGTGATCTCTCAGGAAAATGTACTCAAGTGAGAGCTATGAGCTGCAACAGCTGTAAACACCTAGGGTTTTGCTTAAGAGGAAAGGATTTCCAGAACAAATCATTTGCAGGGACAACTCAAACCAGCCTCTTTTCTTTTGAGAACCTATACTTTAGATGGAAAAAACCCTCCAATATATATCAACATGGAGCTTTCATCCTTTATTTAAGTCTAGATAATTCGATGCCACGATGATTTAGGACCACATGAAATCATTTTATTGGAAGAAACAACTGAAGAGATTTCTTTTAGTTTCACTCCCCTCCCTTACTTTCCTGTGTGCACTGTGCAGAAACTGCATGCAAAATACATTCAATGTGCATTTACTGAGCCCTCACTCTGCTAGGTGCAAAATGAGACATAAAATTTCAGAAAACTTCATATTTGCCCCGGGTGAGCCAGAAGTCCAGCAAGCAGGATAAGACACGTATGGGAATTTGGAAAACAACAGCACAGTTACCAGGATGAGCAGGGTGCTGCAGACTGCTTTAGGAATGCAGAGTTGCTTGAGAACCGCCAGACGGCAGGCTAAAGAAGACATATGCATAATTCCAACAACGGGAGATGAAATTCCCATTTCAGGGACATAAAGTTTAAGTCTGTTGAGGGACTTTTTGGCTACAGTGGCAGATGTTTGAGACCCTGTGCTAGAAATAGGGAGAGCTAATGACTACAGGTGGTTATCATACCAAAATGACAAACAACAATAACAAAAAATCCATTAAAAAATGGAGTGGCTTCTGCTCAATGTGCTGGCATACGTTCAAACACTGAAAAAGGTTGCTCATAAATTATCTTTCAAGTTGATTTCCTTCTTCTCTGCATGCTGGTGAAATGCTTTAATGAACATCACCACCTCCTCAGTGGAATTGGGAGTTAGGGCTGCTTGTGAACAACAAGCGAGGTTGTCGCTCAAGGACATCCTAAGCGTCTCTGCTCAAGCAATAAGCCGTGGACTCCTGAAGCCCTGGGTGATTTGGGACCTCGCAGCAACTATCAAAGCAAGTTTTTTTAGTCACTGGGGAGTTTTCCAAGTGGGATTTCGTGGAAGACTCTATCAGAGAGTCCTGGACCCTCTTTCTGAGCATTCACACACATCCTCCCTTCTCCCCTTGGCACCTGCAACTTACATTTCCTGCACAGAATCACATTCATATCTATAAAGCAGAAGAGTCAAACGGGACCAGAGGCATCCCTCACTGCCCACGCGTGTGAGGAAAGGTTCCATTGTTAATATTTCTGCTGAAGTCTGAGCAGCCTAGAGCCTGTAGTTTAAGTAGATACCTTATCAAAATTGCCAGCCTACAGTAGAAATAGCAATCTCTACCATTTCTGGAAGACCTACCATGTTCCAAAGCCTTACATAAATTATTTTCTCCAAACAATAATTCTGTAGGGATAACTGTTCTCATTCCTTTTTTCATAGGTTTCAAAAGACTAAATTAATTTGCCCAAGATCACACATACAGCAAGTGGTAAGACTTTCTGATCCCAGGTCATTGCTTTCCTCTGTTCTGGGATTGCAAATATAACTCACAAGTGAATTATAAATTCCAGCTTAAGCAACATAAAAATATGGTGGTCAGCCAGGTGTACCTATATTGGGCTAACCTGGAGAAGTTAAACAAAACCCCTGGGCAGCCCAGACCATATTCTTTTAGGTGAGAAGGTGAGGAAAGGGCTCAGCCTGGGACACCATAATCTCCAAATAATCCAATACCCTACACCCAGGGACCAGTATTATGGAGTGCTGCTCACTCTCTCATGAGTCAGTAATTTCACAGGGAGGAAAACCCTCTCAGAACATTAAAAAATAGCTTGATGACTTGTCCACTCACACAGAGTGCCTACTGAATGTACTCAGTCAAAATCTGAACCCAAACATGTGGTCAACCCATGATTTTCCCTTTAAGCAGTTAATCCAAAACCAGAGATTTCAAGTAAAACTTGGACGTTCAAAATTGCTGCGCTATCCTTTAGGAAATAGATGTCACTTATTCAAAACTTAGTGAAATCTCAGACTTGAAATGGACTAATTGTAAAGGGATGAATAGAAATGAGCGATGAAAAGATCTGTTCTAAAGGATAATCATCTTACTCTCTTCTACCACTTATAACTTCAAATGAAATACATCCTAGATTAGGCAAATTCCCCAGCATCTAATCCACAATACTCTTTCATTCCTCCCTTCATTTTTTCTTTTTTTTTTTTTTGCAGTGGTCTCTATGGAGTGGTTATGTTCAGAATAAGACAGGTATTGAGGTTTATGTGCAAAGAGAAAGCAATTAATTCTTTCATTCTTTTTGCCAATATCTGAGTATCTACTTTGTGCACTGCTGGAGATGTTGTTCAGGAAAATAGTCAATACTCCCTGCCCTTGTGGAGCTAACATTCTAGTGAGACAGGATGACAAAAAAGCATAAATAAGTAAAATATGCTCTGTGTTAAATAATAGATGCCAAGAAATAAATTAAATAGAGGGAGATAAGAAATGTCTGGGGTGCAATTTTAAGTGAGGTGATTCAATATGGGAGCACCTGCAATCCATGCAAAGACTCCAGATTGGTAGCAATATCCTAACCCTAGCGGAGCAGACCTAGGCAGTTGGTGTCAATATATTAGGTTCCTGGGGCCACTGTAACAACACAGCACAAACAGGGTGACTTAAAAAACAGAAATCTATTGTTTCACACTTCTGAAGTCTAGAAGCTGAAATCAAGGTGTCCACAGGGCTGGATCTATCTGAGGACAGTGAGAGAGTCTCTGTTCCAGGCCTCTCTCCTAGCTTCTGGTAGCCTCACAGTCCCTTGGCTTGTAGATAGTGTTCTTCCTCTGTCTCAGTATCATCTTCCCTCTGTGCATGTCTCTCCCTGAGTCCAAATCTCCTCTTTTTTTAATAAGGACACCAGGCATTTGGATTAGGGCCTACTCTAATAACATACCTCATCTTAATTTCATCATCATAAAAATCCTACTTCCATATAAGGTCACATTCACAGGAACCAGGGTTTAGGACTTTAATGTCCTTTGAGGGGGCACAACTCAACTCATAAGAGTTGGTGAGTAAGAAATGATTTTTTAAAAAATTAAAAGTCCCAACAATACCCCTTTAGAGCAGAATTATTAAAGGGGTTGATTGGTCTCATCAGGGAATGGTGATGATGCCTGCTTCTATATTTAATAAAGGCTAATTTCAGCCCTACAAACATTCATAATGAATTATTTAATGTGAGCTGGCAAAAACATGCCGATTGAACACAGATGTTGTCTTCTGTGGTTATTGGATTTGGCTATAGCATAAGAAAGGAATTAGGGATCTCTCAGGGACCAGAGCAGCAGAAAATTGGGCAGGCAAAGGTCTCCTTAGCCTGAGACCACCCATGGCCACTCTGCACACAGTGGGCTAGTACCTGTGCGAGTGGCAGCCAGCAGTGCCTCCTGGGGTCCTTATTCAGCATATTTTCTTTTCACAAAGGGTAGAGAATATTATCAAGCTAAATTTTTCCCTCTGCCAACAAGTAGGGCTAACATGCACCATGTGAATCAAGCTGATCACATAAATTAAGGCTTTAAAGCACAATATCTGAGCATTTCCCAACTGAACACTACTTTTTTTGTATAAATTAAAAATGTCTAAAAGGGGGTTTATTAGAAGGAGACTATCAAAGCTTTTTATGCTTTCTCTTTTGATCTATATAATTTTCAAAAAGTGTTAGACATATGATTTCTAGCACAACTAGAATTTTAAGTCTAGGAAAGAAAAGGAAAAAATGCAAATAGGAAAGGCATGATTTTGAAGCCAGGTCTATTTCCCCACAATTAGTCATTAAGCAGAGGAATTTTGGTAAAAAGCCTGCGTTATCTAACACTTTATCAGTAAGAAAGCTCTAGAAAAAAAAAGCATTTCTAATATCTCCCAACACAAATTTTCCATCTCTTAACCACAGGACTGCAAAATGGTTGTTATTTGCTTTCTTACTGGTTTGAGGAAAAGAGAGAAAATTACATCTTTGCATCAGTGAGCTTTTTCAAACAATAGTGATTTACATGTCAATCTCCTGATTATTAAAAATTATCTATGTGATTTTCATCCCCATCAAATAGAAAAATTTAATTGTAGGTGATATTTTAGAAACAGTAAGTAGTTTGAATTTGGTATATAAAACCTCAGAGATCATAGTCCATTCAAGGTTTGCTTGTGGATCACTGAACCAGAACTAGTGTGGAGTGGTGATTTATTTCTGAGCTCTCTCTTGAAGCATGTCAATATTAACATGTCAAATATTGAGAGAATTCTCTGGTTCTATTCGGACAAGCTAATCCATGTAAGAAAAAGTAATAGTGCCCCCTTGAACTTGGAAGACTAGCAATAGTAGATACAGTGTTCATAATGTGTCCAGTTGCTGTCCATGTAAAGTGGTAGAAGAATAATTTAGGCACCTTTCCCTGTCTGAATGGGAACTAGGGAGAGGTAAGAGTCCCTTCTTTTGAAAGATTAGTCCATCAAGTTACTGGACCATGGAATATTCAAAAGATCCAGTATTCTTGCTTGCCAGGATTGCCATAACAGAGGACCACAGAATGTGTGACTTAAACAACAGAAATGTGTTTTCCCACAGTTTTGGAAACTGGAAGTCCAAGATCAAGATAGCAGGGCCAGTTTCCTGTGGACATCATAAGGGAATGATCTTTTCCAAGCCTTTCCCTTTGGCTTGTATATGGCCACCTTCTCACTGTGTCATCACGTGGACTGTTCTCTGCACGCACACACCCCTAGTGTCCAACTCTGTGATCTAATCTCTTCTTCATATAAGGACTCCAATAAAATTGAAGAAGGCCCATTTTAAAGCCCTCATTTTAACATAATCACCTGATTTAAGGCCATATCTCCAAACAGAGTCACATTCGGAGATCCTGGGGGCTAAGACATTAGCATAAGAATTATAGAGGTACACAATTCAGCCTATCACAGTGAGAAAGGTGGGAATCATCTGTTAAGCTCATGAGCCCCTGTTGGTTTTCACATTCTTTCTGCTTGAAGGATAAATACAGATGTCATTTAATTCAACTGTACAAGTTACATTTCTGTGACCTGCCTGAATGGGGGAAGAGTTAGTAAAATATGGACAGCGAAGGCAGCATTGTCAGCCTCTCCCTTCTGCTCTTGAAAGAAAGAGGAAATGGTTATATAAACAATGCAGTGTGGATTATGAGAGTCAAGGCTTTAAAAATCTCAAACTAGAATATGGGCTTTACTGGTAGATTTCAAAGTCTTGCCTAGCAATGTCTGGTATAATTCATAGCCATCTGAGTAGTATATTTTTAAGTAGGTTGGCAGCCATCATACTCCTCACTTGTATCTCTCATCACACAGTGACCTCTATAAGAGCAGAGATTTATCATGTTCCCTAGATTTCTCTAGTTCCCAGCATGGTAGTAGACACATAGTAAGTAGAACCTGTTGAGTAAGAGAATATAACATGGTCATAGATGAGCAAAGTTGAATGCTTCCAAAATCACTGCCTTTGGCTTTTCTGAATAACTTGATTCAGGTTTTCTGCACATTCTAGCCAGGAGAAAGGCACTGAATCTTATTGTAAACCATAGGTCTATCACTTTTCCCCCCATTGCTCTGCATAGTCCAGCTGAAGGAGACAATTCTAAACATAATTGACTTTCCACTGATTCTGTTTGCTTCTCATTTGAGTAGCCTGAATCCCCACCAGAAAAGGGATTTTACAAGGGGGCCACTGGCTGTAATGGCATGTGTGCTTTTGATATTTAACATGGTACAGGGTAATTTTTGTTTCTTCTGATTAAATTGTAAATTTGTGCAACCAGGATGGAAAACAGAATGAAAATTCAACAAAAAATTAAAAACAGAGCTTCCACATGAACCAGCAATACAACTTTTGGGTAGTTAGCTGAAGAAAACAAAAACTAATTGAAAAAGATATATGTATCCCCATGTTCATTTATAGTAGCCAAAATATGGAAGCAACAAGCCAGGTGCCCACCAATAGATGAATGGATAAAGAAAATGTGACAAGTATGTGGGGGGGGGGGGGGGGGGATACACACACAATGGAATATCACTCAGCAATAAAAAGGAATGAAATGTTGCCATTTGTGACAACATGGATGGACTTAGAGGGCATTATGCTAAGTGAAATAAGTCAGACAGAAAAAGACAAATACCATGTGATTTTACTTATATGTGAAATCTAAAAAAAAATACAAAACAATTGAACAAAACAGAAACAGATCCATCGGTACAAAGAACAGGGTGATGGTTGCCAAAGGGGAGAATGGGGTGGTGGAATGGTTGAAAACTCATCTGACACTATCCATTTCATTATATTCCTTGGTAAAGTGACCCAAACACAAAGCACCCTCCTAACTGGTTCATGAACATGGGCTCACTTACACTGTGTGAATGAAAGGAAACCATGTCCATGGGCATTTTTATTGTGGTCTATGCAAATAGTCTGCATAAAGTCTGTATCCCTGCAAGATACTCTTTTCCAGTGTATGGACTCCTCTGCTCCCCTCGTTTGTCAAGTTTCCCAGAGAAGTGTGGAACGAGTGTTAGAGACATCTCCCCTCTACAAGGGGGATCTCAGTATATCAGCACTGCTCCCCCACCTCCTCTCCTCTTCTGATTTCTGAAAATGAAGGTCATTCATTCCTCTTTGCTAGAAGGCCGACAGCCCCTAACCTGTGGGGTAGCAGGGTAGAGAAGGCAGAACAAGCAGCCAAATGAAAGATTAAATGCTGTTTCCAAAAGTTTCACTCTCATACTCAGATTGTAGATTATCTGAAGGGAAAATTTAACTCAACCAAAAAATTTGTTCAGCTCCATGAAGCTGCAGATGTTATAAACTGACACTTTCCTAAAGAGCACCAAACCTTGAATTTTCCCTGCTAGAGAGGAGCTGATCTTCACGGATAACTGTGTATTACTAGACATTAAGAGGGAAGGTGAACTCTATCCTCTCCTCATAAAATGCTTTTTTTTTTTGCCTTTCCCCTTCTCTTTCACTGAACTCACTATGTTTATAAGTATAAGCTCTGACTCTGGAGATGGAAAATCTGATACCATCAGCACAAGTTGAACAAAATGAAAAACGAAAAAAAACTACACCCATCTGGACTTCCATATGCTCTGTAGCCAAGAGGCTAATATAATTCCTTGAATGTTGGTTATAAAGCAATGTGATATGGATAACTGCTACACACTGAGCTTATTTAGACAAGTGTTCTTTCTACTCAATAAACCTTTGAAAGGATTAAAGTACAATCACTCCCAATTATCTGCCCATAAGTTCTTCCCTTCCTGAGTTTTGAACGTACCCTACAATTGGTCCCTGTTTATGCCCAGTTTGATTTTCTGTCCACTGGAAAGTGACAGTATAATGAGATGATATGACATTCAGGGAATGTTGAGAAGCTTAATACGACGAGGGTGCTTGGTGCATGGCCAAGCAGGGGGCTGCTGAGAGATCTCCTAAAGAGACAGGAGCCAGATTGTAAACAGCCTTATAAACTATGGTATGGATTTTATCTCTGAGCATCACTAAGCCTTTGGAGTAATGTGACAACTTTGTTTTAAAGAAATAATCCTGGTGACTGTATGAACAGTGTGCACAAGAAAAGAAGAGGAGGAGGCAACTAACTTGGTGAGATTGCAATGATCCAGCAGATAAATAATGAAGGCCAAGCTAAGGCAACTCAGGAGGGATGGAGAAGAACGGGTTCAAAGCTGTGGTCAGATTTACACGCTGGGAAACCTTCCTCCTCTTCAGAGAAACGAGACAAATGTAAACTCCCCGAGGAATCTTTCTGGGGATTTTTGCAGCCCCTAATAAAAAAGAGAACAATATTAGGAAGACTTTTAGTGTGCTCATTGAAGAACACTATAAAGAAAAGGGGGGAAGATCTTTAAACACTTTTATACACTGTATACACTTCTTTATTTCATAGGAGTAACAGTCATTACTGTTCTCATCTTAATATGTAAGTTGCTATAGTTTTCTGTATTCTAATTTATTCTTTTATGCTAAATATAAAAATGCCATTGAGTTTTCTTTCTTTTCATTTTTTTCTGATGAAGCCTAAGATTTTCACCTCTAGAAGCTCCAGTAACAGCCTTGACCACTGGCCCTTAAGTATACTTTGTGATAAAATTAAAATTCAGTGGATCTCAATAATCTAGTCTAAATGTTTCTAGGTCTTCTTTTGTAGACATATTTTAAATTTGGAGACCACACAATGGTCTTTGTGCCAATTATAAAAAGGGGGGTGGGAGCATTCTGCAAGATATTTTCTTCCTAAAAATTTAGCCCTTAAGCTAAAATCTAGTCCAAACTACTGTTACATGAAAGAACAGAAAAGACCCATGACTCAGCATTCATCATTAGTAAATGAATACTATTATAATTTTAAAAGATTGCATGATGCCAGTGAACACTCTCCACTGGTTTACACGTGGGATCATTGCATGTTACAAAGATTTTCACCTGTGAGAAAAGATGGGCCAGCTCAGCTGAACACTGTTTTGTAGGTCAGCAGTTTCAGAAGATCTTCAGGGCACGATGTGAATGAGATAACTGTCCCATCCTTCTCCACACAGCTTGGCGTGCTGATGCACAGGTACCCACAGCCTGAGTTGCAGGGGCCTCCAGAATCTTAGACCTGAGAGAGAGGTGGAAGACTAGTGTGAGACTTGTTTTAAAAGAATTAACAATTTTGAAAGGAGCAGGGAAGGGAGTGGGAATCACCTAGTGGCCTCTCTGAAGTTTCTTGGAAAGATTGGACACAAACTCATGTTGTCAGAGAAGCAGATGTTTCCTATTTCTAGTGTTTTTCTCTCACAAAAATGACCAAGGGTTAAAATAGAACTGTGTTTCTAAGGCCACAATTTGGGGCACATGTCGTGCTAGCGTGGGAGGGACAGTATCAGAAGTCCTCACCTGTGTCACGATGGGCCGCACAGAGACAAGCTCTCAGGAAGTAAACAAGCCTGTCAGTTCACTGAGAACGCGGCAGACCACCTGTCACTCTATTGCACAACATTTGGTTTTTAACTTTATCCCAAAGACATGAAAACGGGCCTTCAATACCACCTCTCATTTCTCTTAAGCAGCACAATGGAACAGAGATTCTCTGAGTTCCAGGAAAAAAATGTAATCAGAGAAACTGAAATGAGGAGAAAAAAAATTAAGGTAGAAGTATGCAACAGCTGCTCACTCAGGGCCAGGTTTTCAATGGGCCTTCTTAATTGTGTCTGCAGCCTTTAACGGCATCTTCCATTTTCACCAGTATAAGCCCACATTTCAAAAGCAAATTGGATACCTGCATGAACAAGCAGGCAGTTAGGCAGCTAATTACCGTTTGCAATTCAATTACCTAATTACTGTGGGCAAGTGCAGGGTGTTTGTGCAAGCAAACAGTCCCACCCACAAATATTGCAGGTTTGATTAAGAAGGTTTAGGTGCAAAGATCCATGTTCACTGCTAGTGCCTAATAGGTTCAATAATTTTCCCAGGGGCCCAGGAAGGTCCTGGTTAAACACTCCTCTAGGAATGGAGTGGAGAACAGTTTGCCAAAGCAGACCTCACAAACCTCTCCCCAAGTCAAGAGAAGACTATCCTGGAAAGTTGCCTTGCTACTTAAAGTCTAGTTCCCGGATCAGCAGCATTGGCATCTTCTGGGAGCTTGTTTGCAAGGCAGAATCTCTGGCCCCATCTCAGACCTACTGAATTAGAATCTGCATTACAACAAGATGCCCAGGAAATTCATATGCACCTTTGTGTTTGAGAAGCACCTGCAAGAGGGCTGCTCAAAAACAAGGTCACCCTCAGCTCCAAGTTAAGCAGAGCTAGGTCTGTGTGGGGGTGCCCTGGAAGGCCTTCCTTTCAAAGGAGAGCAAGGCAGGTGGAAGGAGATGATCAATAGTTGTTCAGTCACAATGAACAAGCGTGATGCTTCAAGAGAAATCTTAAATAGGTGATCCTTTAGGAATCAGTCCTAAACATACTAACAGTACTCAGCCTGTGCCCTAGCAGAGAATAAAGATGATATAGTTGGCTACCTCCCTAAAGACTCCACAGCTTTCACACATCATTTCAGGAACATTCACCACTCATCTAGGATCCGTTTGACTGGTGATATTTGTCTTCATCTGGGACTACACGTTCAGCAGCAAAATCATTCTGTTCATGTCCTCAACCAGTACTTAGAATCCAATTAATCAGTGGAGTCTGCCTCCACAGAACAACTGTATAAGGGGGCTCTGCTTTGGGGTCTCAGCCAATCTCTGCTGAGATAATCCACGGTAATGCATTTACCCAAACATTTCTGAGAGAATGACTGTGCAGCCTGGGGGAGAGGCATTTTCTACTCTCAAGTAGACTGCTTCAGCAACCTCATCAATCTGGCTCACTTTGCATGTGTGGGAACCTGAGAACAATGCCATTTTAAGCAAAATTGTGTAGTTTGTCTTCATGATCTAGAGCAGTGGTCCCCAGCCTTTTTGGCACCAGGGACCAGTTTCATGGAAGACAACTTTTCCTCAGACCAGGATATGAGGGTGGTTTCAGGATGATTCAAGAGAATTACATTCAAGCTCACCTCCTGCTGTGTGGCTGGGTTTTTAACAGGCACAGACTGGTACCAGTGTGCAGCTTGAACATTGGAGACCCCTAATTTAGAGGAAAAGCACTGCACTGGAATCAGGGAACTGACCCCACACTGAGCATCTGTGTGACCTCGGGCAAGGAGTTTAAGGCTCAATGTCCACATCTGTGAAACCAGGGGATTGAATTGGATGACTTCCTAATTCCCTTTCACTTCCTACAATAATTTGTTATTTTCTTTCCACACTTGGGCTCACAGCTTCTAAGTCCACCAAGATACGCCATTAGCATATTGGGCCTTCTAGTTCCAGGCAGCTCCCCAGTGTGGGGTTTCTCCTCTACCTCTTATCTATATTTTTCTACTGTGAATCTCATCCAATTCAGAGCTTCCTTCAGCTAAGTGTCCCATTGACAGCCTCCAAAAAAGCTGCACTCTAAAGTATTAGCAGCTAATGTCAATGTATTAGCTTTCCCATGGAGTATTTGGATTTGAATGGGAAATTCTTGTCTTAGCACATAGGATTCAATTTTTAATGATGAAATTTTAAACTTGTTTTCCTAATAATAAAACAATGGAATTTCTATAAATAGCAAGGCACTGATCATGAGGCTACAAAATATAATCAGTTTCTTTTCATTTCAGCAACTGAGACATGAAAAGATTAACTGACTTGCCCAAAGAGATGGCTTTAGCATTGCAACTAAAGTTTCCTGAGTCTCAACACTGTAAGAAGGTTCATCTTTTATTTTTTATTTATTTTTATTGATTGATTTGAAAGAGAGAGAGGAAGGGAAAGAGAAACATCAATTTGTTGTTCTACTTATTTATGCATTCATTGATTGCTTCTTGCATGTGCCCTGACTGGGGATTGACCTTGCCACCTTTGCATATCAGTGTGATATTCTAACCAACTGAACTACCTGGCCAGGGCAAGGTTCGTCTTTTGTACTGGTATTATTGTAAAGACAACTGCAGTGTGAGGTAAGTGCTGACCCATCAACATGATCATTAACTTTGTCTCCCAAAAGGTCAAGGGTAGACCAGATCTCAGAGAGGGAACAGATGTCATTTCAGGATTTCTTCTGTAAGGGAAAAGAGAAAGTATCTTTCATAATAATGCTTTATCCAAGTTTGTTATCCAAGCTAAAGCTGGTGGCTCTTAAACAAAATCAACCATTCTACAATGCAAAGGGAAAGGGTAATATTGCTGAGAGCACAGATTACCACAAGAAATGAAGGACCAAGAGAGGAAATAGGATGCAATAACACCTCAGGAGCTCTGACTCTGCCATGCATTGGGGTCAACAACTTTACATCCTTGGATGAGATTGGACTAGATGATCTCTACATTTCTCTCATTCTCTGAAAGTTCTTTGAAAAAAATATGATAGGTGGGAATAATGAATCAAATCCAAAATGAAGTTTAGTAATAATAAATAAAAGGTCTGACACGTGTATCCATATAAACAATGGCATAAGGATAGGATGGAGTGAAGATATTATATAATAGCTGTATGATTCCATCCACTGATTTCAATCAAAGTCCCTTAAGACTTGAAAGGATTAATTTGAATTCAAGCAGCATTAATATGTTCATTTTTTAAAGTGTTTTTTATTTATTTTTAGGGAGAGGGGAAGGGAAAAAGAGTGAGAGGAAGAGAAACATTGAGGTGTGAGAAAAACATCCATCAGTTGCCTCTCACATGCCCCCAGCTGTGGACCTGGCCTGCAGCCCAGGCACATGTCCTGACCAGGAATCAAACCACTGACCTTTTGCATTGTGGGACAATACTCAACCCACTGAGCCACATCAGTCAAGGCCATATATGTTCATTTTAATATAGATTAAGGGAAACTATATTCCTGTTCTGTTTTGTTAGATCACATCTGGAGCATTCCATTCTGCATTTGAGAAGCGTGTGGACAGCCAGAAGAAAGTGACTGGAATGGTGAAGAAACTCGGAACTTTGTCATGTAAAAAATGATGGAATGACTCAGACTATTTAATCTGAGAAGTTAAATAAAGGCCCCTGGTTACCTACTGAATAAATGAAGGTCTGTCATTTTGGGGAGGGGTTGGCACTAGTTTGTATTGCCCCAGTAATTGGAGCAGGACCAGTGCAAAGAAGATGCAAAGGAGAGAATTCTGAGCAGTCAGGAACACCCAAAGGCAGAAAGGGTGACCTCAGGAGGTCACTTGTTACAGCACTTTGAGCCTTCTGTTTGTCCTTCTTTGGAAAAGATGCAAGCATCAGATAAGTGAATGAACAAGGTGAACCTCACCATTCCTTCCTAAGGGTCTATGAAATCTAGAGTGAAGCTGAACAAAAGGAGAAAGTGGAGATAAGCAAATGCCAGGTGTTTCTTGTTGCCTTAAATGAAACAATTCCTGTCTAGGCAATAGCACTAAACCATTCACTTTCACAGAGGGATATTTTTAGTCTATTTTTTAACATACTTAGAAAGCAGTTCTACAGATTTATGACAATTAAGGCACTCTTAATGTCACTGATATAACAAGGTTATCACCAAGTTGTAGGGTTGTTTTTTGTTTTTTGGGTTTTTTTGCTAGTGAGGTACAAATGTTTTATAACTAGAAAACTCATCTTTCTTCTGTATCTAATATGGTCATCTCTCGGAATCCATGATGGATTGGTTCCAGGACACCCCCAGGGATACCAAAAGCCAAGGATGTTCAAGTCCCTTATATAAAATGGTGTAGTATTTGTATATAATCTATATACATCTTTCCATATACTTTAAATCATCTTTAGATTACCTATAATACCTAATTCTATATAAATACTTGTTATACTATATTGTTTAGGGATCAACTCTTTGGAATTTTTTAAACAATTTTGATTCACTATTAGTTGAATCCATGGATGAAGAACCCAGAGATACATGGGGTCAACTGTATGTAAATTTATTCCTTGTGCCTTATTTAAGGTTGTCATATCTCAGCAAATTTTATTTTCACCTGACTGGTTGAAAATGCATCATGACAAAGGCAGCTCTTTTTGCTAAACTTCATGATGAAGAGAGATGCCTCCACTTTGTATTCATTTTAGGTTTCTTTGTTGCTACTAGCCTAACTATGATTTTTTAATATGTTATTGTCTTCAGTGGTGTGACCATCTGCATTATTAATACAAAAGCAAAACAAAATCTGCTCCTCATAGCTTACTTATACCCTCTTCCCAAATCCATTAGTCATGTTATTTTGATTTATCCAAGAAGTATGAACTCTTTTCTTAATTTTAAGAATCTCCAGTTTGAGAGTGTTTGAAGTTTACCTTTTCACTACAGACACAAGAGAAATTACTAAAACTCTGGCTATCCACATCATAATCAAACATGCAAATGTCCACAACAACTCTTAATTAGCAAAGGTATTCAAATTATCAAAGAAAAACATTCCTCTATAGACATACAGAAGAAAGATATATCAACCCACAAAGGAATGATCATTTTTCATGATTAAAACAATAAGCTATTAATTATTTTTTTTACTGTTTTCAGTAAGATTACAGTGATATTTGGACAGTTAAGAAGCCAAATGAGAACCCTGCATACTAGAAAGTAAGGACAAGAGGCTATAAGAATGTTAGAGAAAAAATATAAAGAGAATATGAAGACACCAGAGGCCTTTTTTACCTCCTTTTTAGTTTTGCGTGTTATAGTAAAATCAATTGTCAAAGAAAGTTGCTATGCCAGCTCACACTTGGGGAGGAGGTAGAAACAGTCAGCCTCAATAAGAGGAGCCCTGGGCCTTTCTGGGCGAGTAAGGATAAGACTCTCTTTCCTCCTAAAGGACTCTGCAGAGCCACACTGTCCCTCCGTAACTCTTCAGAGCCTCCCAAGAAATGTTCACCTATTAATGATTATTCTTAGAAAGTTCCATCCATTAACTGATGGGATTTCAAACTCATGGCTTTCTCTGGGTCACTATTATTTGTACCAAGTGTCCAGCACATGTTAGAAACCTGGGGAAGAAGCAAGAAAACCAACAACAAATAAGTCACACCACAAAGTTGATTTTCCCAAGGTTAAAAAGCCTCTGGCCTTCACTGGGCCTCCTCCCACCAAACTTTTACACGTTTTATGTCATTTAACTTTCAAGATGCAACTATGAATTAGCAAGGGTGGACATCATATTTACTAATTAACAAATGAAGAAATCTAAGCAAGAAAAAATCGAGACTTATACTTGTTAGTGTCCCTCAAATCTGATCAGCCATTAAAGGACATGTGGAGATGGACAAAATTGGGATTAGAACCCAGAAGCCCCAATCCCTAATTTAATTATCTTTGGCCAAATCAATTGCTCTGTTCCTATTATGATTTAGTTCTCTTAAAAAAGAAAAGCTACATTAGTTTCAGGAACTTCTCTATGTTCTGGTGAGTCAAGTCCACAAGAAACTCAAAATCTGAACATTTGACAGGTAAGTCAATAAGTACAAGATATACAAGCTCTGTTAGGAAAAAGTTCAGCCATTATTTATATAACAAGAATGGTTTGCACAACAACAATGTAACCTGGCAGCCAAGGAGAGTGGACTGCAATGTGCATGCATGAACAAGGACAACTTCACTATACTAGTCAGTGGGGGCAGTAGACAATATTGAGTGAGCATGTGCACTGTGTGGCTGTCACTTTCCAAATGACTGAGCAAGTAGAGCAACAAATCTGCATCAAATTTTGTGTTAAGCTTGAACATTCCTCTGTGGAAGCTATTCAGATGATTCAGAAGTCCACAGCTATAGGCAACTGGTAATTGGCAGCTTTATCACAACAATGTGCCAGCTCATGCATCATGTCTCATGCAGAGTTTTTTGGAGAAATGTCAAATGACCCAGGTGACTCAGCCTCTCTACAGCTGAGATTTGGTGCCCTAAGACTTCTGGCCTTTCCCAAAACTAAAATCACCTTTGAAAGGGCAGAGATTTCAGACTGTCAATGAGATTCGGGAAAATATAACGGGGCAATTGATGCCAAGTGGGAGAACTGTGTGAGGTCCCAAGGTGCCTGCTATGAAGGGGGCTGAGTCATCATTGTCCTGTGTACAATATTTCTTGTATCTTGTATCTTCTTCAATAAGCGTCTCTGTTTTTCATATTACATGGCTGGACACTTTCTGGACAGACCTCATATACTGTGAATTATAATAGAAGTTCATAAAAGATGCTGTGAAAGCACAGCAGAAAAAACTCTTAAATTTTTTCTGAGGATGTCAAATGTAGTAATGTTTGAGCTAGTTTTTAAAATGTAGGCATTCCCAAAGTAGAAAAGAAGCAAGGAAAGTGCTAGCAGAAAGAACAGGGTAAATAAAGGCACAGAAATGCGCAGGCCAGTGGCATCTAGAGGAATGGTCAGTGATGTAGAGACATTACATCGGGGCTGGGCTGGGAAGAAGCCTGTATGTTGGGTTAATGAATTGGGAATTAGCCCTATGAGCCAAAAGAAGCTGTGGGAAGCTTCCCTAAAAATAGTGAGTAAAGGCTATTTCCAATACCTATTAAGAGCAGAGTACCAGGTTGCAGACACCATTCTACTGTCATGCTGACTAGAATTGAGAACAGCCAGGATCCTTTTGCTTATTCTGACATCATCATTTCACCTCTCCTTCTACACTATCCAGGAGGCATCTAATATAATTGAACATCCATAGCAAGTTCTGTGGTGGCAGTGAATGGAATCATTCATTCTGGCTACGGGGTCTTCATTATAACTGCACGAAGCTCTCATTGTGGGCCATATTGTGAGAGTGTACTCGGCACTGGCACAAGGATAACTGCTGGGTAGAGCCAGCTGTAAATGTCACGTCCAGCTTTTACTCATAAAGCAAATGGGAGCTTTAAAAAAAACAGTGCTGATTATCATTGTGATTCATCTTCTTCCCGTCAGCACCAGGAGTCTCAGATTACATTGTCTAGTCTAGACAAGGTTGAAGGGTAGGGGGTTGTCACTGCAGAGTCAGGGTCCTCTCCTCTGAGACTCCAGCTGCAGATAGCCATGGTCCATGCTGGCAGTCAAGCCAAGGTCTTCCGAATGATGGCTGAAAAAGCATTTATGTAATAGAACATGAACCCCAGAGCCTACTGCTCCCTGCAGGTGGAGAAGCAGTGAATAGTAGGAGTTGAGTGTAATTTTCTTTTTCTGTGGTAATAGAGCAAGGAGAAGTGTCACAGACATGAAGAGAGAAAATGGGAGATCTTTATGCTGAGCTACTAAATTCAATGGAAGCTGAAAAACACAAAAGATAAGTTCGTATAAAACATCGCTTGGCATTTCACCTATATATTCAAGTACCTCAAGTACAAGGTTGTTTAAAATACAGCTGTCTCATTGGTAGATAGGGAGACAGGGCCCTGGGTGAATGTATCTATGAGGATCCTATCAGAAAAGCAATTGATTGTATAGATTTTACTTACAAAATTGAGGAAGCTTGTCAGTAGACTCTGCAAGATTGATGTCTACATCTGATGCAGGAACTCGATTTTTGCAGGTACCCCAGGAAGGGAAGGTAGATGTAAAGTGGAGAGAGGGGCAACTAGCTAGGACCCCTGTAGAGTCCCCCACTGTCTCCTGCAGGAAAAAGTGGATCCTATGCTCAAGGATAAACACACACTGGGCCCAGAAGTCAGAGACAAAAGTGGAAAGAGAATGCAGGGGAAGGTGGAGCTGCTGTAGTCCCAGTAGCTGCCCCATACCAGTGAGGTAGAGGAGCACCAAAGTGTGAGTTACAAATGCACCTGCTGATGCTGCCCTGAACTTCTGAGCTTAGAAGACAATACATCTATTGCTATTGCAGTGCTGCCCCCAAAGCTTGTGCAAAAATGACTCCTGTTACCCACTTTAACCAGAAACAAATGGGGATGGGAGTTCTGGAAAAATAACCCAGCCTAGTCAACATGTTGCGAAGCCACTATGTACCTTTAGAGTTAACTTAATCACTTTAACTTAAAGGTAGGTGGCAATAGGTGTTGTATGAATTCCTGAGGGGTGCTGTAACAAAGTGCCACAAACTGGGTAGCTTAAAACAGCAGAAATTTATTCTCTCATAGTACCAGAGGCTAGAAACCCGAATCAGTGTCAGCAGGACCATGTTTCCTCCACAGTTCTTTGGAGCCTTCAGGAGAATCCTTCCTCTTCTCTTGTAGTTTTTGGTGATATTGGCAATTTTGAGTGTTCCTTAGCATGTAACATCAAAATGCCAGTCTCTGCCTCTGTCTTTACATGGCCTTACTCCTTGAGTTTCTGGGAGTCTTCTTCTTATAGGGACACCATTCAAACTGGTTTAGGGCCAGCCCTAGTTCAGTATGACCTCATCATAACATAACTAATTGTACCCAAAAAGGCCTATTCCTAGATAAAATCACATTCTGAGGTTCTGCACGGCCATGAATTTTGCGGGCAGCAACACTATTCAATCTAGCACAAGTGTCATAAGGGAAATCTATACCAGGAAATAAATGGAAATCTTAGAACAGAGAATTCACCAAGAAAGTGGCTGTTACAAAAGGAGCAGCCTCATTCCACAGACTGTGTGTTCAGGAATGTAGTTAGGATCATAGTTGGCCCCTAAATCTATTGACTTTGGAATGCAGGCATATCTAGAAGACTGGAAAACATGCATTTATTGTTTTCTTATTTTATCTCATTTATTTCCTTATGGAACGTGCCATATTGTTATTCATAAGAGAAAAACCTAGGGTCAGAGAGATGATACAATCAGGAAGTGGTGAGGCTAAGATTTGAACCCAGGACTGTCTTTGCTCATAGTACACCTTCTTTATCACCCATACCATGTAACAATAACTGATATTTGCTAAAGTGAATATTAACAAAATTCTTCTGATCATCTCTTATGCATCATTCAATACTTGCTTAAACATGACTTCCTCTCTGAAGATTTCCTGAACTTCACCGAATAGAGTGAGTTTCTCCTCCAACCTCTCACACTGTGGCCACAATTTCACTATTGCACTAATTTCATTGTGTTATAGTTTACCTGTTTCCTGTCTTATGCACAGGGACCACATCTTATCACGGCAGTAACCTGGTACCCCCAGCCCAGTGCTTGGTACATATTAGGAACACAACCCTAATTGGTCAAAGTCCTCCAAAGGAGAAGTATCACTTTCTAAAAATATCTGGAGATGTCATATCTGTATACTCCCCCAATATTTTTTCTTATGCCAAATGAAATAATTTTATTTCAATACAAAGTTCTTCTTTTCTCCTTTCTGAAAAGGTATGAAATGGTAGTCTTGAAAACTTCAGAAAAAGTAGCAGGTAATTTTATTCACTATGAATTTGTTTTTCATTTCCTGGTTAATAATCTGAATTCCATAACCTAATTTTATGATATTTTTTAAAACCTGTCATCTATGCTTATGAACACACATAGATGCTTTTCATTTCATTTTGATTTTAGATCATTCCAAAACCTAAAGAATCCAAATAAACCCCAGCCATGCTTTCCCTTTTCTTTCTTCCCATGCACTGTCTCCATCTCCTGCTTCTTTGTACATATCTTGAGGAACAAGCACCTGCCCTCATCACACTCACTCAGTAGCTTCACAGGGAAACAGATCACCATGAAAACTACACCAAAGAGGGAAAGAAAGGCAAGGCAGGAGTTACCCGGGGCCACCACCTGACTTTAGACTTCCTGATTCCCCTAAGCCTTTCAGCAACTAAATTCCATTGTTATTTATCTAGTAGGGTTCCATTTGCTCAGTCCTGTGTTATCCACAACAGGAGCTACAAAGTCAGAAAGGGCCATTTTACTTTACCTCACGTTTACCTTAGTCCAAGCCCAGTGATATCCTAGGTCCTGGCCACTCAAAGTGTGTTCCACAGACCAGCAATGGCAGCACCACCCAGGAGTCTTTAGAAATGCAGGCTCTCTGGCCCTCCTCAGACATAGTGTATCAGAATCCGTACTTGGACAAATTTCCCAGTGGAATCATATGTACATTAACTTTTGAGATGCACATCTCTAGATAATTGAAGGCAACTGTGAGTTAGAGGAAACTATCATGGATTGGCATGATAAGCCCCAGGCTGGAATCCCGGATCTGCTCTATTTCTCCCTATGTGGCCTTGGGAAAATCACTTAGTATTTCTGGTCCTCAGTTTCCTCAACTGCATCTGAAAACTGTACAGTAACCTCAGTGCCACTTGTGCCATATGCTTAAGTCCTAGCCTATCCACTCAATTAGAATTTCTCAGAGATTTACATTTTTAACAAGCTTCCCATGTGGTTCTTCTGCATCTTTTTATGTAACGATCTCTGTAGTCAGTACATATGGGGAACAATATTTTCTATTTTGACATCACTGCTAGCGATGTGAGGGTCAGTTCTAGTCACACAGAAAAGGAGAGCAGTGATTTGAAAGTTCTCTTGCTAAGTTGCCACTTGTATTGTATTTTGTCTTCCTTCTGTAGTCTGCATCAGAGATAAAGTGGTAGTCTTTCCCTAAACTGAATCATAGCAGGACAATTGCTTTATGGGATAACTATCAAGAGTGGCAATCATTCTAAAACATTCTGCCTACTGAGTCATTATTATTATCAGTGGCTATTTATTGCTTTTCTGATTTGTCTAAGAATACCAAAAAAGGTTTCCAGGGAGATGTTACTTCCCACTTTCCACTTCACAAGATGTTTCTACACCTGGCAGTTAAATAAAGCGCTGAAAACCAAATGCTTCCTTTTCACTGCTGTGCAAGCTTTCTAGATCAGCAGTCCTAGACAACTAAGTTAGGGAGAAAAATGACGGCAATCAACATTTGGTGAGCCTCTCGGTATGCCGGGCACTGTTCTAGTTGTTTCACTGCTATTGATTCAGAAAATCCTCCTATCGTCCACGAGGCAGGAGGATTATTTTTCTCCATTTGCAGATGATATTGAGAATGAGCACTGAATGCATTATATATAGTTTTAATGTATAGAACTTATTCTGGGCTTTAATTAGCTCATTAGAGCCTTAACATATACTTCATTTACCATCTAATCCCATTTGTGATTCTCAGCCTTACATTATCACATAATTTAGTCACAAAACATTGTTGGGTGTTTGCTCTATTCTCTAGGCCCCTGATTTGCAGGGCGACGGAAGGTTACACAAGCACTAGGTGGTAACAATGCCTGCAAAGGCATTGCATTCTGCTTTAGAGTGGGTTCATACAAATGAATGTGCTGATACCACATGAAGTGAAGTAAGAAAGATGCTGTCAGGAGAGGGCTCTGGGAATTTCCAAAAGAAGGAGCCCTGGTATCTGGCTGAGGTGGACAGGCAAGGCAAGGAAAGGATCTCAGTATCTGGAGATGAGGAGTTCAGAATTTGCAGGAGAACAATCGAGTAAACAAGTTACAGAGACAGGGAAATTCAGGGTTTGTTAAATCGAATAGGAGTAGCCCTATTTGGTTGCAGCCCAACAGATAAAGAAGAGGGACCTGGGAAAGGGGGATGATATCATGGAAAGCCTTGAATGTCAATCCAAAGAGCATGTCAGGTACTCAGAAGACTTTGAAACAGGCAAAAGCCTTTGATTAGGACTACACTTTAAAAGTCACTGGAACAGCACCATGCAGGGTGCTTGCAGGAGCAAAAGAGACGAGATAGGTGCAGGGAAGAGAGCCATTGCCAAATCAGCACTCCTGGATTAGTGAGAGTGGAGAGGAGTAGCTGACATGATGAACCTCCATGGAGTATAATGAATGCACCTTGCTAGGGACTGAGCACCAGTAGGAAGAAGGTGGCACGCTTATTAACAACTCGATGAGGCACCAAGAGGAGGCCACTTGTGATCTTTGATGTCCCCCAGAACCACATTCATACCCTAGCTCTGTTCCATTTCTGAACCTGTTCAAGTCTGAAACCTTATTTGTAACAGGGGAAAAGTGACCTTGCCGGGCTGTTGTGAGGAGTGACTGATTAAACTTGTAAAATGTCTCATCCAGAGTGTTCCTGGTACCATGGTTTCCTCCTCTCTGTGTGTCCTTATTAATCAAATTATGATACATGGGCCAGCAGTGGCAGTATTACCCAAAAACATGGTAGAAATGTAGACCCTCAGGCCCCACCCAAGTCCTACTGAATCAGAATCTGCCTTTTGATATCATCACCAAAGTTTTCAAAGCACATTAAAGTTTGAAAAGCATTATGCTAAGTAATCCTCCTAGAATGCTCCCTGTCCAGGTTCCCCAGCTTCTTCATGACTCCTTAAACTAATTTCCTATATTTTCCCCTTCTTCCCATTCGCTGAGAAGAAATGGAGGAAAGAGGGCAAAATGAAGGGGAAAAATACCATACTGTCTAGAAGAATCTCCTGACTATAACATAATAACACTACTGTGTTTTCTTTTGTTAAAACTGTCACTAGAAGGCATTTTAAAAACAGTTCTAAAAGGTGAGTTTCAAAAGTATTTGAAGAAAAATGACTTCCAAAGACAAATTCACTTGGCAATTTTCCTGCTATGTTTGTGGGGAGTAGGGGCTGTCTAGTTATTTTACCAGCACACCTGTAGGCAAGCTTTTAGAATGACTGATAAAGAGAAAAGACAGTTGTCTAGCGACAGTAGTAATCCAATTTCATAAGGTAACAAGCAGGACCTGTGGCTGAGAGAGAAGAACCTTTGATTTTGTGGATTAAGGATCAGACTCAGTCCTGAATGCCTGTGCAGTTGGCCAACATTCAAACCAAAGCTTTTAGGCTCTTGACATCGTGAAGCAGCAACATGGTAAAAGATTAAAGGATAGAGAATTCTCCATGAGTGAGGGTTAGTTCAGGCTCTGCCAACATAGGTATTCTCCGCATAACATCCACAAGCACAGGGAAGCTGCTAAGCTGGCGAGCCAACAGCTCAAGGCAGCAAAAACAGATATTCTGATTCCAAACAGAGAGGACCAAACCATAAGCTCCAAGGCTCATGCATGTAAAGGTACATTCATGAGGAGAAAATAAGAGCCACAAAACAAATAGCCCTGGATCAACACCTCAGAAATCAATCCAACACAGACCCAGGTCTCCCCACCAGAATAGTCCTTAACATACTTTATAAATCTGCCTGGGAATACCTTCCTGAATGTCCTAACTCAGATAAGACTCAACAACTAACAGAATATGCCTTGATTTTATTTCAGTATAAATAAGTGAAAAATACATAGATTTATGAGCATATACAGTCAGCTGGTTAATCTATCATATTTATCATAATTTCACATTATCAGTTGCAGCACCATTATAACAGAGAACAAAGAACTAAGATGGTGACTTGACATTCTTCATCACTTCCCAGCTTCTTTAGGTAAAATAAAGAGCTACCTTTTGAGTCTCAATGATGTCATTAAAATAGTGAGGATTAATTCCCATTTATTGAGCAGTTACTCTCTGCCACAGACTGTTCTTACAAAATGTTACTCTAAATATGGTAATTCTCACCTTACATATGTCAAAACTAAAGCAGAGAGAGGTTAATATCTTCTCCAAGGACATACAGCTGATAAAAAATAAACCTCTTATATTTAGATATTCCTCTCTTTAAAGTACTATCCACTAATCCATATTGCCTCCACTAAGTCACTTTACCTTACTGTAACTCAGTCTCTGCATCTGTAAAATAATGATGTTAGCTGTATGGTCTCCCTTATTCTCTTCTGCTTTGACAACTTTTGATTCTCTGTGAACTTCAATTACTCAATTTATATAACATGGGGTGTTGTGATAGTTAATTTGATGTGTCAACTTGGCTAGGTTTCCAATTGTTTGGCCAAAATTAGTGTAGATGATGTAGTGAGGATATTTTTTGGTGTGATTAACATTTGTAATCACTTGATTTTAAGTAAAGGAGTTTATCCTCAATAATGTAGGTGGGTTTTTTTCAATCAGTTGAAAGTCTTAAGAGAAAAACAAGTCTCACAGAGAAATAGTAATTTTGCTTTAAGATTGTAACATGGAAACCCTGCCCAAGGTTCCACTCCTCCAGTCTCCCCTACTGATTTCAGACTCAAGACAGCAAAATCAATTTTTACCTGAGTTCCAACTATACCAGCACACCTATAAAATTACAGGAGAGACTCGGTTCTTCTTGCTGATGCAGTAAAAAATTACATATCAGAAAGCCTATTAGCAAGTAAGCAAAGTTTATTAGTACTACCTTCTCATGTAAGAGAACGAGCCTAGCTAAGGTGGGGTGAAATGCAAGAGCTTGGATGGAAAAAGTAAGGGTGGAAAGAGGCATAGGTCCTTTGTTCTGAGGACTTACGTAGTTGGCAGGATGGGGGTGAGGGAGTTACATATTGATTGGTGGGTAAAGGTGGTGCCAGCTTCCACCAGGGGAATGTGACTACCTAAACATATGTATGTGTGGGGGTTCTTTCCCAGATAATGGAAATGGTATATAAAATTTTAAGGACTCCCTTCCCACCTTCTAGGCCTTGAGATGTCCAGAATACCTGGAATCTTAGTAAGATTGTTACAGAAGCCCAGTCTCATGGACCCTTCACTCCCTCTGTACTGTCATAGTTTTACTTGTGTTGTTTGGAATGCCTGGCACTCTTATCTGACCAGGATCAGGACTGTTGGGTCAATGGGTAAGACAGGTCTTCCTTTGTTTCTAGCCTCCTGTATTAAGTTATTTGTTAGGTTATAATGTGAGGGACCTGCCTTTATTTCCCTTCTGGCCACTCATTCCAGTGCTACCTAGATCTGTCCAGAGGTGTAACATGAAAAATAGAGACACTTATTGAAGAAGATACAAGATACAAGAAACATTGTACACAGGACAATGATGACTCAGTCCCCTTCATAGCAGGTACCTTGGGACCTCACACAGTTCTCCCAAATGCCATCAGGTGCCCCGTCATATTTTCCTAAATCTCATTGATGTTCTGAAATCTCTTCTCTCTCAAAGGAGATTTTAGTTTTGGGAAAAGCCAGAAGTCACCAGCTGCCAAATCTGGGCTATATGGGGGCTGAGTCACCTGGGTGATTTGATATTTTGCCAAAAATCTCAAGATGTGATGCATAAGCTGTCACATTGTCATGATGAAGCTGCCAATCACTAGTCGCCCATAGCTGTGGCCTTCTGAATCATCTGAATAGTTTCCACAGAGGAATGTTCAAGCTTAACACAAAATTCAATATAGATTTCTTGCTCTACTTGCTCAGTCATTTGGAATGTGATGGTCATACAGTATGCATGCTCAATCAACATTGTGTTATCCACCCCCACCCTCACTGATTAGTACAGTGAAGTTGTCATTGTTCACACATGCACAGTCCAGTCCACTCTCTTTTGCTGCCAGGTTATATCAATGTAGTGCAAACCATTCTCATTATGTTAACAATGGCTGGACTTTTTCCAGATACACCAAAATATATATACAAATATATATGTGTGTGTGTGTGTGTGTGTGTGTGTGTGTGTATTTCTTGCTCTGTTTCTTTGGAGAATGTTAACTGATTTAAATATGAGAAATCATTTGTAGCTTTTTGAATACAGTGTTTTACAATCTTTTGTCCTAGACAAATGTACTAAACAAAATCAAAAGCAGATTCATAGAAGAGTAACATCAGCAACATGGAAGAATTCATCAGTTGACAGCTTGACCTTGAGCTTCTCAGCCTTCAAAGCTGTAAGAAATAAATTCCTGTTGTTCATAAGCCACCCAGTCTGGGGTAACTTGTTTTTGATGTAGACCCTGGCCAGCAGGGTCCGTGTGTTGTGGATGTGACGAACAAACTCACATGGACAGCAGAAGTCCTGTGGAAAAAAATGGATAGCACAGCCACTCTCTGAGAGAGAGGGAGGGCCCCAGCCCCTGCCTGGACAGGCTTTTATTGCTTTTCTGGACATACTACATCGAGGATGGTCCTTATTTACTATGCACAGGTTCGCTTTAGGTGATTACCTTTTACAGAAAACAAAGGAGAGGATGTTGCTAATTACATCAAAGAAGAAGGATATTTGCAAATGCAAAGGGAAAAGTGGTTGAACTGGTTATACTCATCCTTGAGAGGTTTAGCATGGATTTTAGGAAGTTACTTTGGCGATATGCAGTAAACATTTGCTGCCTCAATTCAGGGTAAGGGATTTTAGCAAAAGCAAGTCTCATAGCAGCCTAGATACAATGCAGGCCTGATCCCCCATGGGAGAACCGATCCCTGGGCATGGGTCCTGTGTGCTGACCTCATTCCCCATCAGTTTTCTGAACCAGGGGCTACATTTCCCATGTCACACGGAACAGACCCCTATGGTTTTTACTATCTGAGTAGATAAAATAAGGAACAAAAGAACTGCAAGACAGACAGAAAACAATAAAATGGAAATATCAATGGATCCTTCCATATCAATAATTACTTTAAATGTAAGTGGATTAACTCCTCAATTTAAAAGACATAGAGTGGCTGAAAGAATTTTTTAAAAAACAAAACATAAAATCTAATTATGTGCTATCTACAAGACTCATTCTAGATTTAACAACACACATAGGCTGAAAGTGAAACAATGGAAAATCCTATTCCATGCAAATGGTAATCAGAAAAGAGTAAGACTGGTCATACTTATATAAGACAAAATAAACTTTAAGTCAAAACTGCAAAGTGGAAAAAATAAAAGCTGCAGTAATTAAAACAGTATAGTACAAGCATAAAAACAGACATATACACCAATGAAATAGAATAGAAAGCCTGGAAATAAACCCAAATATATACAGTCAATTAATCTTTTATAAGGGTGCCAAAAACACACAATGGAAAATGCATTAATCTCTTCAATAAATGGTGTTGAAAAACTGAATATCCATAGGCAAATGAATAAAATTGGACCCTTATATCATACCATATGCAAAAATAAACTCAAAATGAATTAAAGAAAAAGTTAAGACCTAAGACTGTAAAACTCCTATAAGAAAATGCAGGAGGAAACTTTATTACATTGGTCTTAGAAATGATTTATTGGATATGACACCCAAAACACAGGTAACAAAAGAAAAAATAATTAAGTGGGACTTCATCAAACAAAAGTTCTTCACAGTGAAGGAAATAATCAACAGAGTAAAAAGGGAACTTATAAATGGGAGGAAATATTTGCAAACTATATAACTCATAAGGTATTAGTATCCAAAATATTTTAAGAACTCCTACAATTCAATAGCAAAAAACAAATAACTATAACCAAATGCAGATACAGCTGCCTGCTGCTATGAAAGCCAATCCTCAAGAGGCAGGTGCTGATGTAAAGGAAAGTGGTTTATTTTCAGGTGCTGGTCACTTTGGAAGATGGGGGACTCATGTCTTAAAGCCCATTTCCATATCTCTGTGGAGGCAGGTGTTTTTATAAGGAGGGAGAGGGGAACAGAACAAAGAGATCAATGAAGGAGATTGAAAACTTCTCTACCTGCAGAGGAACATAGTCCATTCTGATAAGGGAAGTGATGGTCAGGTGTGCATCTTCCTGGTTTAGTCATCCTGGCTTCACGTCACCCCAACTTTATGTCTTCCAGTTTCCACAGTCGAAGGTCAGCAAATCTCCCAGAGCTGGGATGCCTGAAGGTCAGAGTCTATATTTTTTTAAGTTAGTTCCTAGGAGTCTTACACAAACATGCTGTTCATCTACAAGCTACATAATAGTCTGAATCAGCACTTACAGAAACAATGTCAAAAGAATGTGGAGTGGGTTACAATTTCCAACAGTGACAATTTTCCATTGTTACATAACCTGACTTTAAAGTGGGCAAAAGATGGTCTATAGTCATACCACCCTGAATGCACCTAGCTCATCTGATCTCGGAAGCTAAAATGGGCAAAAGACATAAATAGACATTTCTGCAAAGAAGACACACAAATCACCAACAGTATATGAAAAGATGCTCAACATCACTAATCATCAGAGAAATGCAAATCAAAACCACAGTGAGGTATAACATCATACCTATTGGATGAGTCAGGAAGGAAGGAAGGAGGAAAGGAAGAACGGAATAAGAAAGACGAGAGGAAAGAAGAGAAAGGAATAGACGAGAGAGGAGAGCAGATTGATAGAGAAGAGAAGAGAGAGAAAAAGAAAGGAAAAGAAAAAAGACAGAAAAGAACGGAAGGAGGAGAAGGATTAAGGAATGAAAAAGAATAAAAATAAGAATCAAGTTCCCTAAAGAAATCAATCTCATACTACTAAAAACAAAAGAACAGAAAGAAAGAAAGAAGAAAGAAAGAAGAAGAAAGAAAAGAGAAGGAAAGAAGGAAAAAAAGAAAGAAAGACTCGTGAGAATGTGGAGAAATTGGAGCCCTTAAGCAATGTTATTAGGAATGTAAAATGTTCTCCACTATGAAGAACAGTATGGAGGCTGTTAAAAACAGAACTACTATATGATGCAGCAATCTTACTCTGGATACTTACCCCAAAAACAATTGAAATCAGAATCTCCTAGAGATAGAGGCACTCCTCATTCAGTACCACATTGCTTACAATAGCCGAGTGATGGAAACAAATGTCCATTGACTAATGAACAGGTATAGAAAATGTAGCATTTACAGACAATAGAATATTACTCAGCCTTAAAAAGTAAGGAAATTCTGTCATTTGCAACAACATGGATGAACCTTGAGGACATTATGCTAATTGAAATAAGTGCCAGAAGGATAAATACTGCACTTATAAGAAGTATCTAAAGTAGTTGAACTCATCAAGGCAGAAAGTAAATGGTGGTTGCCAGGGGCTGGTGGGTGTGGGAAACTCAGGGTTCAGTTTAACGGTATAAAGTTTCAGTCCTGCAAGTTGAACAGGTTGCAGCGATCTGCTATATAATGTTGTGCTTATAGTTACCGGTACTGTTAAGTATACTTAAAATTTTGTTGAGGTTAGGTCTCCTGTGCTTTTTGCTACAACTTTTTAAAAAGTACATATGCTAAAGTTGAAAATAAAGCCAAATGAGAAACTAATTGTAAAATATATAATTTTGCTTCTAGACCTATGGCCAACCACAGTCAAAAACATTTTTGGCTTTTTTTTCTTTAATATATTACAAAATTTCCATAGTAACTACCTCCATTGTCCTTAGGATGTTTTTCTTTAAAGTTGTCCTAATTCTATTGTATTACATTTTCTTCTGGTCCTAAATATAAATGTTTTATTTGGTACTTGTGTATGCCCTTAAGAATCCCCATGTGCCTTTTCTTCCCTGCACTATAAAATTTTTAAATGGCTCTGAGACTTTATCATGCTACAAACTACTAAAATTCCTTGATATTGACCAGCAGATTGATGATCTTTAAAACTTCACTATGAAATAACCAATTTAATCAGCTAGGTAGTTATCTCATCAGGTAACTACTTTGTGACCTAGCCTTTGCCTTTCAAAATGCCTGAAGTTAGATTTAATTTACCTGTGCTATCCACATGTGGCTACATTTAAATTTAAATTAATTAAAATCATGTAACCTTGAAAATCCAGTTTCCTAGTCACACTAGCTACATTCTGAGTGCTCAAGAGTCATATGTAACTAGAGTCTACTGTACCGAACGGTGCAGACGAAGAACGTTTTTATCATTGCAGAAAGTTCTGTTACACAATGTAGTCCAGATTCTCCTCTCACCCTCCTAAAGCCCCGCACCTACTTGGTGTATTATCGGAACACTCAGCCTCTAAATAAGTTTCACTTGTCTCATCTGAAAAGCGAGAACAACATTTCTTACTCAAGGAAGAGGACTGACCCAGATTACCTTTCAGGTTCTTTACTAGTATGATAGCCTCATTTTCGTGAATCTACTAAGACTTGACCTTTGGTCAGAAAGATAACTGCATTAGAATAATGTTTCTCTGAAAAAAATCAAATTTGAGTTACATCATCTCAACTCAGCTTCTTTGCCAAGAATATAACCTACTTAAGTATGGGAGCTGCGTTCCAACTTCACAAATTCCTTATTGGGTCTAGTATGGCAGGTGGTACTAAAACTACTAAAACTGTTTTACTTTTTTTTTTCACACCCCGAGAGGCCTTGAAAACATTGTGATAAGAGAACCAGCCTCTCTACAAAGGGTCAAGCATTCCTGTAAGAAGACATCTGGGAAGCAGAAAATTCATTTAAAAATGCAAACTACATAGTCCTATAAGTAATTAATTGGGGAACATAAGTTGCATTTGAACTAAAACAGAACCTTTGATTACACTTAACGTCTGGTGGATGATTAATGTATAAAGTGTTTGCTGTTTACTAAACAAGGGATTTGTCTTTTCTTTACCATCTGAAAAATCTTGTTTAAAACACTTAGTTTCAGATTTATGATCATTTCTTTGGCACTTACTGGACTGTTAAATTGAATTCATGCTGTCCTTCCACATTTCCCAGCCTACGCAGGAAATATGAAAATGGGATATGATGAGCAAGGCCTGGACATGTTTCCACATCCATTGTGTTGATGGTTATTAATGCAAGTCAGCCCTGCTCACAGATCTACCACCTGGCCCAAGATAAATGGTGAACAGTGTACTTTGCTGCTTGGGCAACTTCCCTTCCATGTCTAAAACAGAAGTTTGCTAACTTGGGACATTATTTACTTTTAGTGCAAACCTTATTGAAATCATCACTCTACGTATATCAGAAACTATTTTATATCAGAAACCCAGACATGTTTGAATGACGATAATTCCCAGCACAACGTATAAAACGAAGGTATTCAAACTACCCCTCGCCTTCTCCCTTCAAGTAGCTGTCTTTGCTTAGGTTTTCCGGAACAAGGAAAGTAAATTGGGTGAGGGTTGAGTAACTCTCTATTCATTCTTTCACTAACCTTCCTGATCTTCTATTGAACCAGCAGAAATTTGTTGTGTTATTCTTACTTCACAAAGAACCAGGATTTTATAAGTAGATTCAGAAACCAGTGTTTGTTTGTTTGTTTGTTTGTTTGTTTTTATCTGATAAGAGCAAAATTGTATGAACTTATGCATCTTGTTCCCCCTTGGAGAGGTTACTAGCTTTCATGAGATTTTGAAAATGAGTACGTGATCCAGAGGAGATTGGAAAAGTACCAGTTTTGATGGACTTGGAGTGTAGTTGTTGGGGAGGGGACATCCCTCTTCCTGGTTCTTCTGCCTAGTTTAAGAATTAAATTGACATGAGACAGATTAACAGGAGAAAATCAAGTTTAATCTTGTACATATACAGGTCTCATAGATATGGGACTAAGAAACATCCAAAGCAGCAGTTTTTATAGTTTCTAAACAAAGAAACAATGAATTTGTGAAGAATTGATAGGACAAAATAACTGAAGCTTGAGTATTTAGCAAGGAATCTAAGCAGGGTTTGTTTACATAGTCTTCTTGGTCCTGAATTCTTTGTCTCTGGTGATAAAGATCTCTGTTTACCTCCTAGTACAGAGAGGGCACCTTTCATATGGGAGATTTATTTCCCGCTTCCTGGGGGAACAGGGCATGGTCAGATGTCCTTTTAGCACTAGCTATTTCTTAAGTAACTTTAATTCACAATAATCAATAAGCCAAGTGGCCTATTTGAGACAGCCTGACCTGAACCACGATCAAGGCCCCAATGAAGTTACCACTCTGCCACTAGTAGGGGTCGGTGACTGAGCTCTGTAAAAAGAAGCAGAATCTGGATGCTTAAGTCAAGATCCCCTCTCTCACCCGCAACTTTCAATAGTTGAGATGTGATCCATGAACATGGATGATGGACTTTACAAGCTGAAAGATTGGTAATACATCAGAAAGTTGATTGTAATAACACTCACCACTATTTGTTGCACACCTATGTGCCAAACAATTAATACACATTCTTCCATTTAATATCAATAATCCTTCAGGTGGGTATGATTTACTACATAATGGCATAAGAATACTGAGGCTCAAATTGGCTAAATAGTATGTTCAAGGTAACATAGCTAACATATTTTGGTACCAAAATCAGAACCTAGGTCACTCTTATTCAAAAAACTTGTTCATCCACATTACTCAGCAAAGAATGTCCTTCAATTCTCCTATCATTCCACCTACAACTGAAAAAGTAGCACACCTCATCATTCTTCAGGCAGAGAAAAATAAAGCTAATTTTAGAAGTCTAATGAGAAAGGATTAAGGTACTTCCTGTTAGACAGTCAACACAAGTGACTTTCATTAGCAACAATGAAACACCAGCTTATAGGTTTGGCAAAGGAAGCAGCCGTAGCTTCTTTTGTGATTCTCAGCTGGGTTGCCCCTTTAAGAAGCTTAGCCCACATAGTCACATTCATAGATCCTCTAAATTAAAAACCTTTTAAAGAAACACCCAGAAGTGATCCCTCACTACTAAGGAGTAAGACATATCCTCTCAGGAAATAACATTGAAAGGTTTTTCTGAATGCCTATGAGTTTAAGTTCTTCAAGAGGCAGCCATCTAGAGAAGTGATTTTACACAATTTGTGAATTTTATTTAATTCCAGCAAACATTTGCTACCTATTCTATGCAGGAATTATGTAATACACTGCAGAAGAAGCAGGGATGTATAAAATGAGATTGTTCTCCACCAGAGGTTCACTCACTGTTCTTTTGGGACAAACACACACTCAATGTGTATAGTCCAGCAGACAGTAGTGAGCTACAAAATTGATTTCCAACCAAAATGCCAGAGGACAGAAGGATAGGGAAAGAGTGATTCTACCGGGTGGATGGGGTAGAGACAATTCTGAAAAAGGCTTGTAGAAAATGTGGGCTTTTGGGGTAAACAAAGGCAAGTAAGATATTGACAGGGACTAATGTCCCAAAAGCATAGAAGAGGGTGTGTATGTATCTGGGGAAACAATACTAACCTGAAAAGGCCATAGAGTAGAGTGCATATGGAGCATCAAGAATATAAACAGCAATCCACCTGGGAAGATGGTTGGAAGCTCAGCGTGCATCCCATAGGCCCTTGCGCTGTAAAGTGCAGTCCAAGGAACAGCAGCCTCAGGAATACCTGGAGACTTGTTAGGCATGCAGAAGCCCACCCACCACATCAGAATCTTTATTTTTACAAGGTCTCCAGGTGTCTGATACACACATCATGGTTTGAGAAATATTGCTGAGGACAGTGGGAGTCACTGAAGGTTTCTAGGGACAGGAGTCCAATCTTAGCTGTGCTTGGGAAATGCTACTTTGTGAAGCAGTGTGAAGGGCATGTGAAATAGCCATTTGATTTAAGTGCAGTTATTCAGTGTCCACATTCTGCATAAAAATATGGATAGTTGCTTTCTGCAATGATGATTATTAAATGATACCCCTGTAGTCATAGCTCTATCACATTGGGCTCTCAGGAAATTTGGATATTAATTTTTTAATGCAATTTATTCATTGGATGGAAAAATGAAGAAGGGAGACCTGGTTGCTGCCAAAAACAGACTTTTATTTTACTTTAATTCACTATCTGGAATCTGTGTAATCATGCTGTTTGATTTTTAGATGGTTCAAATTTTTTAATGCTATCTGAAATCTGATAGCCAATGACCCTATTATATGAAATGAAATTAATCAGGCAGGCTCACAGCCCTAATTTCAGAATAGCCTATAGCAACTTTTACACTCTCTCTCATTCCCCAAACACCCATTTAGAGATAGCCAGGATAATTTTCTTCATTTCCTGCCCAGACAGCTGTGGAGTGTTGTAATTCATTGTTAGACAGCTGCAGCACTCCTCTTTAGAAAAGGATATATCTTGTCAAGGATGCAGTTTTTTTCCAATTTTTAGTTTATTTTTTAAACAGTGATGTACTCACCAGATGTACAAATGGCATAGCCTTACAAACCTTAAAGCGAGGCCACATATCCCTGCCTGGAGGTCAACACTATAAATACCCTCCCTGGGTTGCTTGTAATCTTCACTGCTTCAGCAAACAGTCCAGCCTACTCCTGTTGTAAAATCCTCTGGATTTCTGAAAATAACTCCTTACTAGCTGAGTAAACCTTAACCCTCTCTTATCAGCAGATGAGAAAATTCCATATATCTAAAAGGTGAGCAGTAACCAATTTTATTTTTATTTTATTTTATTATTTTTTAGAGAAAAGGGAAGGGAGGGAGAAAGAGAGGGAAGGAGACATGAACCATTAATGTGAGAGAGAAACATCAATCGATTGCCTCTCATATGCACCTCAACTAGATATCAAACTGGCAACCCAGGCATGTGCCCTGACCAGGTATCGAACCAGTGACCTTTCCCTTTGAGGCACAATGCCCCACCAACTGAGCCACACTGGTCAGATCACTGTGGCCAATTTTAATCATCAATTATCACCACATTTCATATCCATAAAACAGCCTTGCTGTCTTCTTATTTTTACTATGAGACTGTGTAGAGCTGAAAAAGAGCTGAAAAAAGATAAAATTTCTCATGTGTCTGCACACATGTGAGCATAGTCATATGGGAGGAAGACAGAAACAACCACATAAAAATAGAAAATTACTTCATGTGGCACTGAGGAAGACAGGACCCAGAATACTTCAGGGAGCAGATGATGAGAGTGAGTAGCAGTGTCAAGTGAAGGCTAACAGGTTAGAATACTTAGATAATTTAGAAAATGTTGGACATTAAGTCAAGGGAGGTTTGTTACTATGTCATGTCTTATAATTTAAAAATTGTAATCACAAAGAGGACAAATATGAGGGAAGCTTTTCTACTTTTAAACGACTTCTCCTACTTTCATAATAACCTCTTATTTGGTACTATTTTAATTTTTTAAGGCACCTTAGAGTTGGCAAAATGGATCCAGAGGCAATTAAAGTCTTTCTAGTTTCTTCTGTGAAACTGGCGTTTAATAGCTATGTGGGGAGTTTCTCCAAATAAAAATTCTATTTTTCCTGATTTCTATTTCAGGATCTCTAATATTAATCATTAAATTTTGTTCGACAGGTAAAGTTACATCTTAACTTGGTAAAGTCAGTCATAAACTCTACTCCCTGAGGTAGAGAGGTGATCATCGTTGTTGACTGGCGTTGTCCAGAAGTCCATGTAAATCAGGCAACAAAGTTCAGCCAGTTTGATGCAGTCAACAAATCTCTTTTGGGACCTTTGAGGACCTACCACAGATTAGACACTTTGCTAGGCAGAGGCTGAAGGAGACAAATAAAGCATAAAACCCTGTCTCACAAAGCTTACACATCTTAAGAGAGACTATCAGGGAAAGGGTAATTATAATATAGGTTTACCAATATAACAGGGGCAGCTACTCATAGCGAGTCAGGAAAAGCACCCTCACCAATTGAATGGAAAGAATTGCACTACCCCAGAAAAGAGAAGTGCCCATCTTCCTCCTAAAGGCTTCCTCCTAAAGGGTGCTGCCTCATGTGGGAGACTATTTGGATCAGCCCTGCCAAGTCCCTGATACCTCGTCCCACTAGGCTCAGTCCCATGCAGGGGGAAGGGAGAGGGGCTCAGAGTTGGTACATTCCAAATGTGAGTCCCTCAGCTACCACTGTCTGGGAGCAGGATGAAGTGCTTAGTCCCCTCCTGTAGGCCAGGCTAACATCACCCTCAATAGGAGACTTTTTTTTAATCCTCGCCTGAAGACGTTTTCATTTGCTTTTTTTGTTTGTTTGTTTTTTATTTTATTTATTTATTCCTAGAGAGAGGGGAAGAGAGTGAGAAAGAGGGAGAGAGAAACATCAATATGTAGTTGCTTCTCTTGCACCCCCCAATTGGGGAACTGGCTCATAACCCAGGCATTTGCCCTGACTGGGAATCAAACTGGCAACCCTTTAGTTCATAGGCCAGCACTCAATCCACTGAGCCACAATAGCTAGGGCAATAGGAGACTCTTTTCTTCTGTCCCCTTGAGCCCAGGGTGGCTGAGCTTGCTTTTGCAGAAGGGATGACTAGCTGCACCCAACCTGAACCTGCAGTGAGCCCCTCCAGAGGGAACTAGAGCTAGAGATTCTAACAGAAACTAAATGATTTGGTTCTGGAGAAGAGCCACTTTCCCTTCACTTAGTGCCTGACTAAGTGATGCACAGGTAAGGGACAAACTGACTCAGTCCTCCCAGCCCAATTGTGCCTCCCTACTTAGCTCATGACCTGTGAAAAGGCTGTGGTTCCTAGCTAGCCTGAGCCCACTCTATAGTCTCTCTTTGGAAGGCTCTGGAGGAAGACTAGGCAAGCTTAGCTGACAGGTGGAGTCAGACTTCAGGGGTCTTCAGTCCTTTTACAGATCTGCTGCCAGCTCTAACCTGGAGGAAGCCAACCCATATACACAGACTGTGTATAAGTGTAATAGACACAGCCACAAACAGTGAACAGCGTGATAGCTGCAGATAGGTAACCCAAGGCTGGTTACAAACAATCTGGCATCAACCTATACCTAAACATTGCTCAAGTGGACCCAGAACCAACACAACCAGTGGTGGGCTTCAGACAATACTAGAGTTTGACCCAGCTAGCTACACAGGCAGCACATGAAAAGGGAGATTCTGGCAGGCAGGCACCAGACCTTGCTGGGAGCAACTCTGCCTGGGGGGGACAGCCCCTGCACAGCATTTCATACATGGTGATTGAGGTTTATCCTTACAATCAGCCAGATTGTAACTCCACCCACAAAAAGGCCAACAGCATTCAAGACTCAACTACAACAGGAGGGTGCACATAATGCACAAGAAATATTTTGGAGCAAGGAGCTCAGGTGATCTGGAAGATGGTGCCACTGAGCCCAACAAGACACTTTTTCATCATAAAGCCATCATAACAAGTTTGAAAGTCATAGCAGATATGTGTAATGCACATAGACAAAATAGGGAAACAAAAAAATATATTCCAAATAAAAGAACAAGAGAAATCCCCCAGAAAAAGAATTACATAAAATGGAAGCAACCAAAACACCAGATGCAGAGTTTAAAACAATGATTATAAGGATGCTCAAGGATCTTAGGGGGAAGAATGGATGATCTCAGTTAAAACTTAAAGAGACAGTAAACACAAAAACCATAAAAGGGAACCAGTAATAAATGAAGAATAAAATATCTGAAATAAAGAAAACACTAGAGAGAATCAACAGCAGGTTAGATGAAGAAGAGGATCAAATCAGCAATTTAGTGGACAAGTTAACATTAAGCACCCAGGGCAGAGAATCAAAAAGAAAAGAGAATTTTTTTAAATAAGGAAATTCTAAGAAACCTCTGATATAACATCAAGTGTAACAACTTCTGCATCATAGGGGTACCATATAAAGAGGAGAATAGGCAAGAAATAGAGAAACTCTTTGAAGATATAATAGCAGAAAACTTTTCTAACCTGGTGAAGGAAAAAGTCACACAAGTTCAAGAAGCACAGAGAGTGCCAATCAAGATAAAATCAAAGAGGCCCACACCAAGACATTTTATCATTAAATTGCCAAAGATTAAAGACAAAGATAGAACTTCAAAGGCAGCAGAAGAGAGACAGTTAAGTCACCTACAAAGGAGTTCCCATAAGGCTGTCAGCAGAGTTCTCAAAAAAACCACTTCGGGTCAGAAGGGATTGGCATGTATCTATCAATAATAACCTTAAGTGGCTTAAAAGCTCCAGTCAAAATAAACAGGATAGATAATGGATAAGAAAACATTACCCACATATGTGCTGTCTACAAGACATCCACCTCAGAACAAAAGATTCACACAGGTTGAAAGTGAAAAAAATATTCCATGCAAATGGAAAAAAAAAACAAAAACAACAACTTATACCATACATAAGAGTTCATTCAAAATGGATAAAAGACTTAAATATAAGCTGCAAAACCACAAAAATCCTAGAAGAAAACATGGGCAGTAAAATCTCAGACATCTCTTACAGCAATATTTTTGCTGACATGCACTTTAGGGCAAGGGAAACAAAGATAAAATTAAACAAATGGGACTACATCAAACTAAAAAGCTTTTCTAGAGCAAAAGAAATCATCAACAAAATATATGGGAGAATATATTTGCCAATGACACATCTGATAAGGGGTTAATTGCCAAAATATATAAGGCAACTTATACAACCCAACACTAAAAAATTTCCAAACAATCGAATTGAAAAATGGGCAAAGGACCTGAATAGCCACTTCGGCAAAGAAGACATACAGATGGCCAATACACATATGAAAAGATGCTCAACGTCACTAATCATCAGAGATATGCAAATTAAAACCACATTGAGATATCACCTCATACCTATCAGAATGTCTATCATCAATAAATCAACAAACAAGTGTTGGTGAGGATGTGGAAAACAGGGAATCCTCATGCTCTGTTGGTGGGAATGCAAACTGGTGCAGCCACTGTGGAAAGCAGTATGGAATTTCCTCAAATAATTAAAAATGCTTTATGACCCAACAATTCCACTCTGGGAATATATCTGAAGAAACGAAAACTCTGATTTGAAAGACTACATAACCCCTATGTTAATTGCAGCATTGTTTACAATCCCCAAAATATGGAAGCAGCCCAAGTGCCAATCTGTAGATTAGTGGATTAAAAAAGTAGTGGCAGTGTCGCAGGTTCGATTCCCAGTCAGGGTACATGCCTGGGTTGCAGGCCATGACCCCCAGCAACTGCACATTGATGTTTCTCTCTCTCTCTCTATCTCTCTCCTTTCCCTCTCTAAAAATTAATAAATAAAATCTTTAAAAAAAGAAAAGAAATCTTCAAGTGTTTAAAAAAAATTTAAAAAGCACTGACACATTTGCACAATGGAATACTAATCAACCACAAAAAAAGAAGGAAATCTAAGCCCTGGCTGGCGTAGCTCAGTGGATTGAGTGCGGGCTGCAAACCAAAGTGTCGCAGGTTCGATTCCCAGTCAGGGTATATGCCTGGGTTGCCGGCCATGTCCCCAGTGAGAGCCACGTGAGAGGCAACCACGCATTGATGTTTCTCTCTCTCTTTCTCCCTCCCTTCCCTTTCTAAAAATAAATAAATAAAATCTTAAAAAAAAAAAAAGGAAGGAAATCTGATCTTTTTTGACTGCATGGAGGAACCTGAAGAGCATTATGCCAAGTGAAATAAGCCAGTTGGAGAAAGATGAATACTATACATGATTTCACTTATATGTGGATTCTAATGAACAAAATAAACTAACAAACAAAATAGAAACAGAGTCATAGAAACAGAGAACAGACTGACAGCTGTCAGAGTGGAGGTGAGTGAAAAAAGATGAAGGGATTAGGTAGGCAAAGACATAAACCCTCATAGACACAGACAACAGTATGGTGATTACCAGAGGAAAAGGCAGGTGGGGGAGGTGAAAAAGGCTAAAGGGATATAAATGGTTATGAAAGGAGACTTGACTTGGGGTGGTGAACATACAATACAATACATATATGATGTATTATAGAATTGTACACCTGAAAGCTGTATAATTTTATTAAGCAATGTCACCCAAATAATTTTAATATAAATTAAAACAAAATAAAATAAAATAAAATAAATTACAACTGAAAGTTAAATTTTACTACAGATACACATTTGAATTTATCTGCAGTGGTATTGGAGAGGTGACAATGAACTTTCTGAGACCCTTTAGAGAATAAACTATCACAAAAATTAATTAATTAATATATTTAACCAAAAGCAGGAGACAGCTTTATATTAAATGAATAGAGAACCTAAGATGTGATAGCAAATTAACACTAAACTCTAGTCTTATCCTTTTACATATCTCTTCTCTGGAATTCAATGTTGAATTTAATTACATTGATTGGCTTTTTTGGTACTATCTCTGATTATAAAATTATTTTTGCATAAATCTGCTTTCTCTATTGTTCTCCACAAAAGTTACCAAACAACCCTCCTTCTATAGGCCATTTATTTAAAAAAGAAATTGCACTTAGACATACACATTATCTCCAGACTGACAACTTCTAAAAGCTAATCGCCCCATCTTCTTATCAGGGCTCTGTCCTGAGGCAGCATCCTCATCCTTGTGGAGATGACTTGCAACTGCACAAGGCGAGTAAACACCAGGAAGCAAACATGGCTGCCTTTTAGATTTTACACAGTCGTTCCAAGACCCAGAGATATTTTTTCTCCAAAATTTTAATAATTAGTCATTTTCTGCAGCTATGACCAAAAAAAAAAAAAAAAAAAAAGAAGGGACAAAAGCTTCCTTAGAAGGACATTAGGATTCTATTACCCTACTTTGTCAGGCAGCTTAATAAGTGTCCCGCTGAGAGGGTCAGGAGTGGCTGTCCCTCCCAGCCTTGCCACAGATAAAAATTCCACTGCGATGCACTTGAGTCCCCGACCTGCAAGTTAACACTCCCTGTTTTTCCAGACAGCCCTTCTCTGGAGTACAGGCCGACAATCACATCAAATGGGGCTGGGACTGGACCACTAGCTTCATTTTCATTTGTGAGTAAAATCAGGATTTGAAGCCAGGTCTCTGAAGATCGGACGCAATGACATGAACTTGGTCCCCTAATAAATCACAGCTGAAGTTAGTGTTCAGGAGAGCAAATGCTATATGATGCTGCTGGCAAGATGAATTCTGTTACAGTCTCACTTGTCCCCTTTTGCTTTGGCTTAAAACTTTCAAAGAACTTGAATCAGTTTCCTAAACTCCATATAATTCCTTTGTTTAAAAGCATTGTTTGCTATTGCTGTTGTTCTTTTGGAGAATCATCTCCCAGACGGCCTGCAGGGGGAAAGTTATGGGCTCTCACCGGAGTGAAGTAGGGAGTAAAACTCCCCTGGGGATCTAGGGGTTCTAAGTGAAGAAAGAAGAAAATTTCAAGCCATTTTTGAAGGGCAAAAATTACACATCAAGTGATTCTTGAAGTATTTTTAACATTTTATGTTTTCTATCTAAAAATGCTGACAATAAATAATAATGCCAGAAAATTACAATTTACGTTCTGAATTCAGCTTCGGTGGAGCAGGTGATACTTAAGAAAGCATCACCAGTAAATATCAAAACATCACAGAAATATTGATGCTTTCACCTCTATGTTCTCTTTAGCAATTTTTAAATGGGCCAGATGGTATAAATTCAGCATTTAAACCTACAAAGTACAATTTTTTTTCTGATTCTTAATGCAAAATGTGTACTCACAAAGAAAAATCAATTTGTCAACCTAGTGTGTACATGACATTTTTCATTTCCCCACTTGGTGAGGAGAAACACAGACAATGTGCGCTGCTGAATGAAGTGACATTTAAAGAATTGTGATTTTTTTTATTTACCACCTTAGTCACATTTAAAAATTTTATTTCAAATATTTTATGACTAAGCCTTCCCTGCATATTTGAAGTCAAACCAGTAAAATTACTTGCAAGGAAGCAAAATTTTCGCCTACTCAAATCGCCCTTTTAAGCCTGTTGTCAAAATGATGCATGTAATGGCATCAAAAAGCTGAACAAGTAGAAAACTCAGACACTTTGGGCAATATTTCACAAATTTACCCAAATTTTCACTTGCCCTAAACTGACTTCTTTTAATGCCAGATTCACACCTCCAGGACCTAGCCAATCCTTAGTTTCACGACCACATTATTCTAAAGTGCTAAATGAGAAGTAGTTAATTTAGCTTCACACTATAAAAGAATCAGGTTTGCCTTATCACCATTTTCTAGTTGAAGAAACAGGCCCAGAGAGATTCAGAGGAGGTGAATTCACTTAACTATGAGGAACTGAAATCTACACTGTCTGGGTCCAAAACCTGGATTCCAGCAACTGAGCCATCTTGCTTCCGTTTCTGGCCACTGGCGAAACACGATGGTCGAGATCTGAAGGCTGGATTCAAATCCCACCTCTGCTCCTTCCCAGGTGTGGCACTTTGGAAAAAGTATTTAGGCACAAAGTGATGTGAAGCTAGAAATGTCCATGCCCCATAGATGTTCAAAAGTGTGTGAAAAGCTGTAACTGAGCAAACAGGGGCCCATCCACGTGGTGTCTTGGTGAATGACTGAACAATTAATGCGGGAAGAAACAGGTTTTTATTCACAATATTCCAAACTTGGGGGCCCGGGGCTCAAAGCATTTATGCTCAGAGCCTTCCTTTCTGGTAAGACCCAGCACTTGCGAAAGGCTGTAAACCAAAAGCAAACCCAATAGTTCCTCATATTCTGATCTTAAGCCAGCTGCGCAAACAGTTCTCCAGTCTCTCTGGAAGCTACCAGTCACCATTCTCATGCAGCAGCTCTCCTCTTCAGGATCTGGGGTACCTTGTCACCAGCCTCCACATTATAGTTCAGGAATACATGTGCCATGTTACACTAGATCATGTCGAAGTCCAGGAAAGTCGTAAATCCCAAGAGAGTGGTCTTTCCATGTGTTCCGAGTCCCAAGAGTTGGCATCTTGCAAGGCAGAGTCCTTGATGGCTTTGGAGCCAGCTAGAGTGGGCATGAACAGAGCAGCAGCATATCTCTTTCTTTACTACACCAGGCCACATGGCAGGATCCTGACCACGAACTACATAGCTGCTTGCTTACTTCTCCCTTCTTACAGGTGCTACATCATTGCTCTCCTTCTTCATGGTCCCCACTTACTATGCCCTTTCCGAGCCACATGGCAGCTCTACCTCTCTGCTGGCAGCATGGCACTTCCCCTTTACTACCAGCAATATGGGTCTTCTCCTTATGGTTGAGCCCCTTTGTAGCTGCCCCCACTTAGTTTAAATCCTGACCCAGAATCTCTTGTGTGACCTCCTCTCTAACTCCTCCCACAGTGAGCTACATTTGCCAGTTTTCTGTATAGTTTACATTTATTAGGCTGCCATCTTCAGTCAGGGTAAGAGTGACTCAGTGATCTAGGGGGATGCCCTCCCTCCTACATCACGAGTCAGGATATATCCTGAAAGTCACACCCACCTAGTGGTAGCATGGCTATTAAACTAGCTACCAAGTTATATAGATGTGCAAGTTATCTCCATCCTCCCCATCCCCCAACCCATGGGCTATGGGGGTTTTCTCATATTTTGCCCGCACCCCTTGGCTGCACCCCATTATGAGCTCCCTATCCAGTGTTTTCCATGTACCTAAGTGTTTGCTAAGACAGGGACTGTCAGAGCATGGCCAGTCCCACACTGATTTAAGATACTCCAAGTCACAGTGAGTGTCCTCAAGGCATTTGTAAAGTCGAGATCCAGGTTTTCAGTCACCCAGGGCTTTAATAATCATAATTAATGAAAATATTGTCTATTAAAAGCTAACCATTGCCAGGCACTGTGATAACCACTTTATACACCCCATCACCTTTGATTTTCACAACCACTCAATGAGATAGAAATTAAACCTGCTTTATAGTTGACAGGCTGAGGATTACAAGTGGTTAAGTGGTTTTCCATGCACCCAGCTAGTTACATAGAGGAGGGCAGATATAAACCCCGGCAGACACCAGAGCCTAAGCTTTGACTTCTGGGAACTACTACTCTCTCATCATCTCTGGCAGATATATAGCAACATGTCTAAATTCAACTGCTTCTTTCTTTTCCTTCTTTCTTTTTGTTACATTAAGAGGATGGAAGGGAAACATTTTTACTCATCTCCTAAAAAAATTGAGGATTGAGACCTCCTTGCCCTCTGAGAAAGGGAAACAAGTTTATCATTGCTAGAAAAGTGGGTCCAAGGATGCTGAACCCACGGATGGGCCGCCCACTGTGCAAGAACAAAAGGAAAGCAGGTTTTCAGGAGAGTCGAAACCTCTCTAAGAGAGAAGAAGGGATTTCTTCAGAACGACTGGAAGTCATACGGAAGTGACTGGGAAGGAGGAGGTGCATAAGAGTCATGGGGATGTGAGTCTCATCTCCAAAAGTCAGCTTCTCAAAGGACAACTCCGAAGGGCCCGGATGAAAGGAGAGGCGCAAATGTGGTGACAAGCAGTGGCTCTGACCCCAGCCTGCCTCAGATCAAACCCCACTTCCACTACTTACTAGTTTTGTGACTTTTGACAAGTGATTTCACCTCCATGCTACTCAGCCAGTACCTCTTGAGTCTCTTCTGTAAAAGAGAAAAAATATTGGCAACTACTTTTCAGGGGTCTAAGGATTCGACGAACTGATACCTGTTCATCCCTCAGAGCAGTGTCTGGCCCATTGCATGTGCTTAGTAAGTGTCGGTCCTCATTATTTGTACAATATTTGAGGGCTTTGGAGTTGTCTGGAGCTACTTCATCGTAGGCCCAAAGCAGAAGCCTTTGGTGTGGTATGAGCTCACGCCGGCACTTGCACCAACAGATCCTCCTGTTGGGGATCAGAAATGACTCATTTCAAAAGGATCCCACAGCACATTTTTGGTCTCCCAGTGGGAACTCCTGACTGTACTACAAAACTCTGCTCTGCCCCTCCAAACACCACAGGGAGAACCCTGTAATTCCAAGATCAGGGAGCCTACCAGTGTCAGAATCCAACTAATTAACACCAAAACCCCAGTTTCCCTTTCTTCTGTCTGTCCTCACTTATTTCTATTTTGCTTAGTTCCCATATTTGTAAAATAGAAACACCATTCACCTCATAGGATTGTTATGAGTATTAAATGAGATAACAAATAAAAAGCAGCTATCACAGTGCCTGACACATAGTAGGTCATTTTAAAGTATGTATTTACTTCCTTTCTTCTTCCCTTAAGCTAAAGACAGCACTTACTAAAGCTGTTAAGGGACTAATGATTTAAGGTAAAAAACCTAATGAGACCCAGAGAATTGGTTCTATCATTAAGACACTGCTGCTTATACTATATCTATTGATTATTTTTCTCCAAATGCTTGATTTTCATAATGTGGGTAGGTCTGAAAGAATGACTTTAATATAGAAATAAAATAAGGATAATAATAGTAATGATGTTTAAAGATATGTAACCAGATATATAAGAAAATTGGCTTGTATTTAATAGAAAAACCTCTGGTTTTCTCTTTTGGTCCCTAGAAACGTAAATCATAACTTACCCTGGTGCATTAGGAAGACATGTGCCCTGCTCTAGAATTAAATTCATTTTAGCTCACACTACACAAAGAGGCATTCCGGGAGTCCATTTCCATTGTTAAATGAGCACCTATGTGGTATTGCGGCAGCTAGAGGAGATAAAGGCATTTTAAGGAATAAAAGAGGAAAAGCACTAGCATAGAAGCTAATCAGATTAAACGTATTAGTGGAGAGAGACCTGCAATTTGCTTGCTACCCACTTCCCCCCACCCCTATGTGACAACAGGATGAAACTAATGAGGGGAATTACCAGAGAGGGCCCACAGTTTAAAAACAAATACACTAGAAACAAAGGCTTACTTGAAGTTCCGTTTATGATGCTACGCCTAACTCCCCACAGGACAGCTAATTTCTCACACTAATCAGTCCATTGCTGGAAATGCTGAGGAGGAAAAAATATCCCTGCTGCACACTTTCCTGTCTTTCCCCAGATTCTAAATCTTCACACAGAAATAATTTTGCAAGCACAGCCATCTCGGGGATTCGATGAATTCTCCCTACCACCTCCTGTTGTTCCTTCAGTCCTAGAGGGATGCTCCAAGCAGACAGGAAATGTGACCCAGAAGTGTGGCAGCATATTTGCAGCTTGTTTCAGGAAGATAAGTGTCTCTCAGTCTCCTCCAATTGAACTCACACATTCCATCTTTGAAGAGAGCTTTAAACAGTCCTGGCTTATTTGGAATCCTTTGTTCTCAGGACCAGTTTAGGAAACAGCCCTCAGGGACAAAAACACAGTCAAACTGCTTGGTAACAGGCACTATGCTCTGCATATATACAAAGTCTGTCCAGAAGGTATCCAGCCATGTAATTTGAAAAATAGAGATACAAGACGCAGGAAACATTGTGCATAGGACAATGACAACTCAGTCCCCTTCGAAGTAGGCACCTTGGGACCTCACACAGTTCTCCCAATCGCCATCAGCTGCCCCATCATATTTCCCTGAATCTCATTGATAGTCTGAAATCTCTTCCCTTTCAAAGTGATTTTCGTTTGGGGAAAAGCCAGAAGTTGCAATGTACCAATTCTGGGCTGTAGGGGGGTTGAGTCTCCTGTGTGATTTGATGTTTCTCCAAAAAGCTCTGCATGAGACATGATTCATGAGCTGGTACATTGTCATAATGAAGCCACCAATCACCAGCTGCCCATAGCTGTCTCCTTCTGAATCACTCAAATAGTTTCTGTGGAGGAATGTTCAAGCTGAATGCAAAATTTGATGCAGATTTGTTGCTCTTCTCACTCAGTCATTTTGAATGCAATGGCCACAGTACACACGCTCACTCAATGGCATCCACTGCCCCCACTGACTAGTACAGTGAAGTTGTCATTGTTCATGCATGCACACTCCAGTCCACTCTCCTTGGCTGCCAGGTTACATCAATGTCACACAAACCATTCTTGTTATATGAAGAGTGACTGGACTTTTTCTGGACAGATCTTATACATATACTTTCAGGGATCTGGATATGCCATTAATGTCTTCCTATCATGACTTTTTAGGCAGGATTCCTTGTTACCACTCAGGAATATCAGTCCTGATCTAGGTTACACTTCAAGAATCTTTCTCAGTTATCACATGCTGGTTAATAGAGTGAATATGACATATGCACATAGCCTTCAAATTAGTTCTAATTTTTCTCTTTCAGTGTAAAATGTCATTGAAAGCATTCTTCAGGAACTAAATGGGCATACATGGATATTCCACACAAATGTCTACATGTAGTTGGACTTCACCTAAATCAACCCAGACATAGAAAATGTATCTGTATTAACTAACAATAACAATCACTCATTTACTTTCTTACTGAGGTAGAATTTCAGGCTAGCGAAGTCGGGGATGATTAAAGTGGAAGGCTTGGGATTCTTATGGACACCAAGAAGCACAAACACATTCAAAGCTGTTACTAGTCAGTAAGGAAAAGTGGATGATGTGTTGCTGCCCCAACCCTGCATTGGTGCAGCCATGGGGCCCAGAGTCTGTTGAGCAGGAGGGCATCTAAGTTTAAGACCTCACCTGTGACCTCAGCTGGGCACAGAGTAATTCACCAAAAGCACATCAAAGAAAGCCACAGCTCTTGGTGTACCCAGGGCACATGCCCTAGGAAAATGAAATAGGGCATCAGTGACAGATTATTGCTTATTAATAGGGACTATCCTACAGATGAATCTTTAAAAAGGTCGTGCCTGCCTTGTCCTTGTGCTTATTCAAGTGGAAGCAAAAGTTTCCCCCATCCACTGCATTAAAATCATGCAGAAAATAATCACTATATCTCTTGCCAACTGTGTCTCTTCTATTGAGGGAGATGGGAATGCAGAGGGAATACTCACTTGGCTCCTTGCATCAATGGCAAACTAGCATGTACTTCAGTGTTGGGTTAATACTTCAGGATGTTTATCACCGATATGAAAAGCTCCAGTACCTCAAATACCCTGATACATGAGCAGTCCAGGTAAGAATGACTACAGTTTATAATCAAATGTAACATATAAGTGAGTATACTCATTATACTTTATGGGGATGGCTTTAGTTCATGGTAAAATGTAATGTATGAATGGTTATATTTTTTAAATACATAAGATAAATCTTATCTTTTCAAATGAAAGTTCCAACACATCATCCCTCATAAACAAAGCAAACAGAAAGGTCATAATTAACAAAGAAACTAGAACCCACCCAAATAATTTCTTTGGAATCATCTGTTTTTCTGCTCCGTTTCTCTTTCCCCCCACCTTCCCACAGTCTGCTGTTGCCAGCAAGTAAGCGTAAATGCTGAAGCAAGAACAAAAGGAAAACAGAAACATATATTTATGTAAACTTGTATTGATTCAACTAGGAGGAAACCCCACAGCTTTCGAGGTCTGAGTTACAAATCACTATGATCAGAAATGCTGATGTGCTAGGAATACACAATTCTTTTGCTTATTATCAGGGCTCCAGCCTGTTGCGGAGCTAAACTGAATAACATTGAATGTAGTTTTAAGCCTCCATTCACCTGGTGATATTTTGGAAAAGGGAGGACACAGTAGCGGGAGTTGAGGCTTGTGTATTCAGATCCATGTGCAGTGACTGATCCACGTTTGAGAAAATCAGAGGGAGGTCGCTTCACCTTTCCAAACATGAGAAAACTCTGTTCTTCCCAAGATGACCCAAAATGTTCTAATTATTGGTTATTCCCTCTGGTTGGTGATGCAGCCAACAAGCACGTAGAGTTCAGTGAACCCACAAGCACACAGCTGTTATCTTTGACTTGTGGCCAAAACAAAAATTGGAACGGAATATACCCAGACAAGTGTAAAGGCTTCTGTTTAGAGCAGCTATTTTCTAAACCAGATCAACAGCTTTGAAATGGAGAAGAAATGAATCCTTTTCTAGAATGCCTGAATCAAAGCAAGGTCAATGTCTTGAAGACAAGATGTTAAAACAGATTACCCACACTGGCTGCAACAATGAGGCAGCCCTTCGCGCCTCCAGGCTGTCCATATTCTACCTGTTTTGTTAACTTGTGTTTGAGTGTGGGAAACAACTTTCTGCATTCAAGAGTGGTGGCTGTGTTGACTTAGCTAGTTCATGATATAAAACATCAAAGAGCAAACTACTGTGCTGGAAGCTTCTGCAAGCCAGCCAGATGCCTAGGCCACTGGCCTCTTTGGCTAGTAGCATCAGAGGCTCTTATCTGATAGCAGGAGGGCAGGAAGAAATAGCAGTTTCACTTTGGGGTTGAGTCAGTAATTCCGCCCTTTGAAGTTCCACTAAGAAATGACATTAACAAATACCTCACTTTAACAAGAAGCAAAGGGACTGGTAAGAAATAGCTGGTAGGAGAGGGAGGGAAAAAAATCACCCTTCCTGTTCCTTACGCAAACACTGTGTGCCTGTGCTAATCTGGCAATCCATCTTACAATCACCAAACAGTGCAGAGCAAGGAAGCAATTCGTGCTGCAATAGTGCTCCTCAGAGCTTTTCATAGCTTGATGCCTATTGAGGCTGCTTATATTGTACCAGCAGGTGGGTATAAAATAGCAGATTCCGAGCCTACAGAAGCAGTGTCCCAGGGTAGAAGAGGAGATGATTTTTTTTCCAGTAGAGTGAATATGCATATCAATGTCCCTGAATGGAGAGCTGGGTCCTGGTGAGCTGTCATCAGCAGCAAATCTGTCTGTACTTCCATCTCAAGTGGTGTGTTTCAGCGATAACAAGGCTTATGTAGCAGGGGTTTGAAGAGCCTGTTTCTCTCGATTCCAGTGGGGTTGCAGACCACGTCTGCAGTGCAGACAACCCTGAGCCTACCATCAACTTTTGTTCATTCCCAAATTCTCCCTAAACTCTTCACTTGCAGAAACGGTGAAATCGCACCAGTTTCAAAATGCCACACATGCAGACGTGGCAGGAACAACAAGGCATTGCAGACTGCTCTAAAACACTCTATCGTTAAGGCAGTCACCTGCATAATCGGTGTCGACTTCATACCCAGTGGGCAGGGATAGTTATCAGAAGCCCATTGAACAAATGGATGGGATGTTTCAAACCTATGAGCATCCAGCTTCTCCCAAAATAACAAGAAGTGACAGCTGAAGTCATGCTTAACAGAATTGGTTTTAAAATGTGAAATGGGTTTTAAAAGCAGCACTGTCTTCATACTGGGTGTGAAGGAGGCTTAGCATGAAATATCGTAGGAGGGGAAATCCCTGTCAGGGATGGGACTTTTGCTTTGTTCTCTGTGCACAACTACTGCACGTCTCTGGATAATACTTGAAAGGACCAAGTTGTGTGGGCAGCAGATGGATGGGTGGCCCCGGCTACTGGAAACAGCACTCTAAGAAAGCATTTCAGTGAACTTCCTAAACTGCACATAAGGACTAATCCTTGTAACAATTCCAGAGCTCTTGTTTATCTGGTTCTTTGTTACCTGAAGGAACCAAGGAAAGTCGTACCTGCCACCTTCCTTCCTGCCCAGCACAGTATGTTCCCTACTGCTGATTGTTTGGTGTCTTACCTTTTCTGCGCCTGACTCATGACTTTCTTATAATTCTCTAACACTAGGGCCAACAATCATTGTATATAGAAGTCCAGATAGTAAATAGGCTGAAAGTTTACAAGCCATACGGGCTCTGTCACACTACTTAACTCTGCCTTAGTAGCAAGAAGCCAGCCACAAGCAATACACAAATAAATGGGGTGACTAGGTTCCAATAAGTCTTTATTTACAAAAATAGGTTAGGGGCCAGATTTGGCCCGTGGCCATAGTGTGCAGACTCCGTCTCTAAGATACTGTATCTTCAACAAAGTCGATCCTGGAAATTACTGGGAATTTTTAGGGGTTTTTTCCTCATTTTTGATAACACTCTAGAGTAGATTATTCAAGTAATGCCCCCTCCATTTGTTCATGCCTTTCATTGTTCATGCCCATGGGTAGTGTCCTTCCACACTGACTGAATTCAGTCCCTCCAACATTCATATGTTGAAGTCCTAACTCCAGGACCTCAGAATGCAACCACATTTAGAGATAAGTTCTCACAGTAAAATGAGACCATTCCAGTGGAGCTGTGATCCAATATGACTGGTGTCCTTAAAAGATGGGGAAGAGACAGCAGGGTGTGTGAACAGAGAGAAGAACCTGTGAAGAGGCAGCAACAGGGAGACCACCTGCAAGCCAAAGAGAGAGGCCCCAGAAGAAACCAAACCTGCTGACACCTTGATCTTGAATTTCCAGGTTCCAGAGCTGTGAAAAATAAATTTCTGTTGTTTAATCCACCCAGTCTGTGAAATTTTGTTATGGCAACCCTAGCAAACTAAAACACTGGGCCAAATATGTGACTTGTTCTGGACAGTGGGGCAGTAGCAAATGTGACACAAACAGAGGCTTGAAAAGTGTCTCTTGCTGCTCTTGAGACTCTTGCCAGCAGCCCTGTGAACGAGTCTGGGCCAGTCTGCATGATGAAAACACATGGCAAGTCATCTAACCACTCCAACCTCCGCTCCCCTGCTCACCCCCCAGCTGAAAAACTGAGCCCCAGAGGCAGCTGCCTAGGTGACTGGCAGCGGAGCTGGTCACAAATGCATGAGAGAACCACCCCCCACTAAGCTTAGCAGAAGAACCAAAGAGCTGAGACACTCCCAAGTGCTAACTCACAGAAAATTATTATTGCTTTCAGCCGCTGAGTTTGGGGGTTGTTGTTGCTCACCTCCTAGTCATTTTCCAAGTCTTCTCCACCCTAACACTCAGCTGACCCCTCTGTCTCCTGCTTACCTGGGCCACTGCAAAGCTGTACTCCATTTTTTAAACCTCTCCTACTCTCTCCACACCATCTGGTACTTCAATCCAGTGCTTTATCCACTCAAGACATGACACTCAACACTCTAGTAGGTGGGTGCACTCATTTTCTATTGCTGTGATAACAAATGACCACAAACTTAGCAGCTCGCAACACATTCATTATCTCACAGTTCTGTAGGCCAGAAGGTTGCCATGGGCCTCCCTCCAGGTTCACATTAAGGTGTGGGCAGGGCTGTGTTAACAGGGTTCTGGCAGGGCCGGGTTCCTTTACTGGACCCTCTAGGGGAGAATCTATTTCCTTGCTCACTCACATTGTTGGCAGAATTCAGTTCTTTGCTACTGTAGGACTGACATCTCTGGGTCCATGCTGGCTGTCAGCTAAGGGCAGTTCTCAGCTTCTGTAGGCCACCCACATGTCTTAGCTCATGGTTCCCTTCGTTCATTTTCAACACCAGCAAAGGTAGATCAAATGCCTCTTGCACTTAGAATCTCTCCTGCATCTTCTCTGACTGCAGTGGGGGAAATGTCCTTTTAAGGGCTCATGTGATTAGATGGGCCCATCCTGATAATCCAAGGTAAGCTCCCCATCACGAGGTCCATAACCTTTATCATGTCTGCAAAGTCCCTTTGCCATGGTCATACAGCATGTTTATAGTTTCCAGGGATTAGGATGTGGACAGTTTGCAGGAAGAGGGATTCGTTATTCTGCCTACCACAGTTAGCAGCTTGTAACAGTGAAATCAGAGACTAGGTTTTAGCAGCTCTTAGTTACAATGAGAATTTTTTTGAAGGTTAACTTCACACCCTCAGTGTGGCCAACTCCCCACCACAGCCACCATCACAGCCACTCCAGTCCTTTGACATTGGCTGGAATCACAGCCTTTATTTACTGCAGAGTAGTCTTCACTCACATTCCTATGGCCTCCCCATCTGCACAGCTCTTCTCCATAGTCAGTTGTAAATTAGGGTACATGTAATATGTGGACTATGAATCCTTGAATATGATGTTTTCAAGAATGGTGTCTGGAATCCCTTTTGTCACTGTCTTGGGCAAATGAACTCTAACAGGTATTTGTTTCTCTCCCCCAACTGCTTCAAGCTTGAAGGAATTATTAAGCTTATACCCACGACTGTGTACAGGAAAAATGCCAGTATTATAACTAATGTCATAAGTTCCTACTTCTCTCTACTTGGAATTTTGCAAACTGGCTTATTGCAGTCTGTTAAAGCTATGAGGACCCATTTTATATTAGTTAGGATGACTTCAGCTGCAATTTAAAGGAACCCTGATTTTAGCAGGCATATGCAATATGAAAAATTACTATTTCACACTACGCAAAGCACAGACACAAATCAGACTTCCAGGTTAGTTAATTCTGTGGCTTAGAAAAATAGTCAAGGTCCAAATTTTGTTCCCTCTCTCTCCACCCTGCCATTCTTACGTCATCAAGCCAGTAGCAAGGCATCTGCAGTTCTTCCTGGCATCACATCCAATTATAACAACATCCAAAGGAAAAGGTGATGTCTCTTCCTGTATCTCTATCTTTTTTGTGAGGAAACACTATCCTACAAGTTCCCTAGTTGACATTGCCTCTGGTTTCATGGACAGGACTGACCTAATTTTAAAACAAGACAAAGGAAGAACATATCAATTCATCAAGCCCTTCTTTGGCCTCCCTTTTAAAATAGCAACTGTTCCCCAACATTGTCTCCCAGCATTTCCTTCCACCCTTTCCCTACCCCACCCCAGCCTTGCTTTTCTCCTTAGCTCTTTATCACCATATGTTTTGCCTTGTTATTTGTACATTTTTTTTCCACACACACTATAATGTCAACTTCATTGTGTTAAGGATTTGGAACTTTTGATTTACCTAAAACAATTCCTGGCACATGAAGAGTTCTCTCAATATTTGTTAAATAAAGGAACAAAGGGTACCCCTCTAGACCAATCAGGCCCTTGGAGTTAGAGGTAGGGTCCCCTTCCCCATATGACTGCAGTGGGGAGGGTGGGTTACTGAACGAAACTGAGTTTCCGTTAAGAGTAGCTAGGGGGAGTGAATACTGGATAGGCAGCCAACATCTTCCTTCTTAATTTCATTTTCCCACCACCACCATCATGTCACTAGCCTGGGGTAACTTTAATGTTGCTGAATCTTAGAGAGGTTTACTGGTCTTAAGGTCAGCTTCCAAGGAGTCTCGGGTCAAGGACCAGACTTACAGAAACTTCACAGATCCGTTCATCCTGCCATTGTATCATCACGTGAAGTAGAAGGAAAGGATACTGATGCTATCAAGTCCAGTGGCTTTATTTAATCCTTCTCTATGCCTATATTGGTCACACTTTATATAATTTATTTTCATAATTCTGAGAAAGTGACTTATCTAAAGCTTATATAGTAGTAAGCAGGGGTTTATCCTATAAATAATGGGGACAATCTAAAGCAATTAGTTGGAGCAATAAAAGGAAAGCCATTCAGCTAGCCATCAGGCTGAAGTCTGGCTGTTCAGAATCCCCCACCTGGGGGAGGCTGAGCGGACTTGGAGAAAGGCAGCAGGTGACTATATTCCTCATAATTAACATCAGACTTCATGGGAGTGGGACAATCTCATGAGCGTGACTCAACTTCATCCAGGCTCCAGAGTCTTCTTCCCATTTGAAATGATTCTGCCAAAATAAAGCTGGGCTTCCTTCAGAGCTCAAGAGTCTCTTACCCCACTTGGCCATTATCCACTTCACCATTGCCATCACTGTCCCTCCCAGGTTCTGCTTGTCCTGGGCACTATTCCCCTTCGCACTTCCTGGCATGACCAAAGACACCTTCTGCTTCATTTCCTCTGCTGGAGCACCAGGCTGCTTCTCGGAGTTCCTTATGGTCTCTAGGAGCATGACCCTTTGTAGGCACTCTCTGAGGAACCCTATTTACATACAATCCAATGTTTCCATCATTTTTTTTACCCAAATTACTTCATCTTTGCCCTGGACAGTATGGCTAAGTGGTTGGAACATAGTCCCTTAACCGAAGGGTTGCAGGTTTGATTCCCAGTTGGGGCGCATATCTAGGATGAGGATTCATCCCCAGCCCAGGTGTGGGCATGTGCGACCCCCCATCTGGATGCATACGATCCCTGATCCCAGCATGGATCCCAGGTCTGGGTGAGCGTGAAGGCAACAAATCAATATTTCTATTGCATGGATGTTTTGCTCTCTCTCTTCCTCAGAAAGAAAGAAAGAGAGAGAGAGAGAGAGAGAGAAAGAGAGAAAGAAAAGTAAATGACAATATCCACGGTTGAGGATAAAAAATAAATAGTTTCATCTTTGTCCATTAAGACTGTCTCCAGATGAGTTGACTTCCGGCAAGATGGAGGAATAGGTGGACGCACCGTGCTTCCTCGCACAACCAAGATTAGAAAGCCAATAATTTACAACAATAATTTACTATCAGAATAACACCCAGATCCGGCAGAGGATTTATCTGAATGGAAGTCGGGCAGCCAAGAAGTTGAAGTTGACGCGTTCATCCGGACTGGTAGGAGAAGACTAGCCGGCGGGCGTGGGGCTGGCTCGGGTTGGCGGCACACGGAGGTCGGGGGAAGGTTTGGCGCGAAATCGGCGCAAAAGCCATCCAGCTCGCAAGAAGGCAGCGGTGATCCCTGAGTACGCAAGCTGAGGCTGGCAGACCCAGAGGGGTAGCAATTGTAGACCAGGGCAGAACTCGCAGCCCAGAAGCCCAGACAAGGGTCTGAGTCCAGGGGAACGGAACTACCGCCATTGTTTTCTCCCGCCCCGCTCCTGCCCCCGCCCCCGCCCCACCCCCACATATAACGTCACAATCTAGCGACTGGGGTGCCCAGCCCCGGTGAGCACCTAAGGCTCTGCCCCCCACCGTAACAAGAGCAACCAGACCGGAAAAAAAAAAAAAAAAAGAGAGACAGGGGGAAAAAACAAAAAACAAAAAACTATGTTTTCAACAGAGCAGATCAGTCCCCCAGGACTCATCCTTTTGAGCGACCAAGAACTAGCCAATCTATCAGATGCGCAGTTCAAAACACTGGTGATCAGAAAGCTCACGGAACTGGTTGATTTTGGACGAAATTTAGATGAAAGAATGCAGATTACCATAAAACAGATGCAGGAAGACATGCGAAGGAGAGCCAATAGTGAAAGGAAGGAATATGAGTCTCAAAACAATACAGTGGACCAGAAGGAAGATAGAATCAACCAAGCAGGAAAGCATGATGAAATAAGAATTCAAAAAATTGAGGAAAAGATTAAGAGCATCCAAGACACCTTTAAACGTTCCAATATCCGAATTATAGGGGTACCAGAATCGGAAGGGGAAAAGCAACAGATTGAGCACATATTTGAACAAATAATAAAGGAGAACTTCCCCAACCTGGCAAAGGGAACAGTCTTCCAAGAAATCCAAGAAGCTCAGAGAGCCCCAAAGAAGTTGGACCCAAGAAGAAACACACCAAGGCACATCATAATTACATTAGCCAAGGTAAAAACGAAGGAGAGAATCCTAGAAGCAGCAAGAGGTAAGGGGACAGTCACCTACAAAGGAGTTCCCATCAGACTGTCAGCTGATTTCTCCAAAGAGACCTTACAGGCAAGAAGGGGCTGGAAAGAAATATTCCAAGTCATGAAAGACAAGGACCTACAACCCAGATTGCTCTATCCAGCAAAGCTTTCATTTAGAATGGAAGGGCAGATAAAGTGCTTCTCAGATAAGGTCAAGTTAAAGGAGTTCATCATCACCAAGCCCTTATTTTATGAAATGCTAAAGGGATTTATCTAAGAAAAGAAGATAAAGAAAAGACATGTATAGTAAAAGGACAGCAAACTCACAAATATTAACAACCACACCTAAAGCAAAACCAAAAGAAACTAAGTAAACAATTAGAACAGGAACAGAACCACAGAAATGGAGGGCACATGGAGGGTTAGCAGCAGGGGGGTGGGAGGAGGAGAGAGGGAGAAAAGGTATAGAGAATAAGTAGCATAGAATGTAGGTTGAAAATAGATAGGGGGAGGGCAAAAATAGTATGGGAAATGTAGAAACTAAAGAACTCATAAGTATGACACATGGACATGAACTAAAGGGGGAAATGTGGGTGGGAGGGGGGTACAGGGTGGAGGGGAGAGAAGGGGGGAAATGGGACAACTGTAATAGCATAATCAATAAATATATTAAAAAAAAAAAAAGACTTTCTCCAGATTAACTGGTGCATCTTGGTAGCAGACACCATTTCTTCTTTGAGCCATTCCTTAGACCCCAAGATGCTCCAAGTTAATCTTGTATTTCCCCCAGCCCCACCCCAGGAATCAATCACCTCTTTATGAAACCCTGGTTTCTTTTATTAAAGAATGGGGTTTAAAAACTAAGATGTTGGCATCAGGTATACTCATTGTTATTGTAGTGGTATTACTTCTAAGCCCTCTCAGCAGAAAGAGCTAGGAAATACCTCTATGTATATGAACCCATGCATACCTACAAAAATCTATATTTTACATCTATCTAACTGTACACACATACACACACATCTCAAAGTCCATGAGTTTATAGTAATATCTCTGATTTCAGACTGATGTCACAGGTTTTATATTAACCTTCTTTTTTTCCTTATTTGCAATGTATTTCTCCAATAGTGTAAAACCTAGCTTCTTATCTACTTTACTATTAGTTATATTTATTATAAAAGTAAATATATAATCTCTTTTGTTCAACTCTGGTATATATATAAAGTATTTCAAGATTTCTAACTCATGCCTTATAAGGAACATATTTGCTAACTAGATTACAGTATTTGTATACAGTTATTTTCATCTTCAATCTTACAGTACTCAGTCAAAATACAGTTTTATAAAATTACTTAGGTTCGCTTTTTTGTAGCAATAGGATCTTGATTCTGAAGGCTTCAAGCAACCCGTGTCCCTCTCATAGTCATGGGACCACTTTATCCATGTGCATTGGGTTTTAACATCATGATTCATTTTCTTCCAGAGTGGAGACACATTCAAACACACTTTTTTTTAATACTCACCCAAGGATATGTTTACTGATTTTAGAGAAAGAGGAAGGGAGAGAGAAAGGAGAGAGAGAGAGAAATATCGATCAGTTGTCTCAAGTACAGGACCTGACCAGGGATCCAACATGCAACCTGTGTGTGTGCCCTGACCAGGGACAGAACCCACAACCTTCTAGTTTATGAGATGATGTTCCAACAAATGAGCCACCAGGCCAGGGTTCAGACATACTTTTATGGTGCTACTTTTATATCCTTAAACTAAATAAGTGTCAAATATATATTGTGCCACATCTTTAAATGTCTTCTTTACAAGATTAAATCTCTTCATTAAAGAAGGAAAATGGGCTTGACTCTTGTGTATGTTGTATTTATGCTTTATTATTTTTCTATACAATACTTCAGATGCCTGAGATGATCGTTGTAAATTTCTTTTTATTATTCTAAATTTGTATTACCCCCTTAAGTGATATATTGAATTGCTATAGTTCATAACCTCCAGCTATAAAATACAAAGCAATAAAATCTTCTAATTAATGCACACATATGCAAAGTTTGTAATTAAGTGCAAAGCTGTGATAGGACCCAGTGCCCCATCTAACATGAAACAGCAACAACAATGAATTATGGAGCAAAAAAGAGGTAGAATACTCAACATTGAAGTCAAATGGTTTTACCGTAATTTAATGAAAAATATTATTCCAAATATTAGGGAGAAGAATACCCTTAAAACCAATAAGGAGAACATCTGTTCCAATTTGTCACTACACAGGAGGATAAGGTCTGCTATACTCATGACACACTAAAATGGGAGGAGACTGTAGCAAATTTAGGAGTGTGGCAGTAAGGAAATAAGCTCATCTATTGACTATAAGCTGCCCACATATATTCACGCATGCAGCCAAAGCACACACATACACACACACCTCCGTTATGGTGAGACTTAAATTCCCACTTCCTTTTGCGTTTTTGTTCTACACTTTTCTGTATAAATACAGAGTAGGGAAAAGTAGGCCTACAGTTGTTTGCATGGAAAATAATACAAGTAAACAAATAATGCTATAAGAATAAGCTTGTTTCATGTACTCACAATGGTAAACCTCCTTTTGCCCACCCCTACATTATGTCTCTTGCTTCAATGGTAGTTCTAGCTTTGTCCACAAGTATTTCTAATGACATTATCAAATGACCCACAAATATGCTTTTCACAAATGACTTTTTCCAAATTCTAAAGAATTAATAATAATAATTTAGGAGATCTGAATTTTATCTGAAGTGGAAACACATTATTGTATTATATTAACGTTAGGATGTAGCTGACCAGAGTTGCTTCTCCCCTAGCCTTGTGATTGAACACTGTCATCATCATCCACACAGCTACCCAAACCAGAGACCAGAAATCATCTATCACTCCTCATTTCCTTTCTGTGAGGGGACACGTGAATCCATCAATATGTCCTGCAAGTTCTATCTCCAAAATGCAGCATAAACTCTTGTACAGTCTAGTTTCTACTGTTACACCCCACTCCAACCATCTATCATGAATGAGCTGGACCACAGCAGTCGTCCCTGAACTGCTCTTCCAATAGCCATATTTTCCACTGTGAATCCACTCTTGTACTGCAGCGAAGTGAGTTATGTTTTACAAATAGAAACTGATCATATTACTTTTTTATTTAAAAAATATTAAATGCTTCCCATTTTTCATAGATGAAAGACTATACTTCACTGGTCTCTTTTGGGGACTCATCTCGCCCTACACTTCACCATACTCAACCTTCCTTTGGTTCCTAGAACATTTCCTTACTGCTCAATACCTTTGCCCATCATTCCCACTCTACACCTGGTTAGTTCCTACCCAACATTTAGATCTCAACTCAAATGTCACCTCCTCTAAGAAATCTTCCCTAACCCCCATATTATAAGGCAGGGTACCTCTTATGTATTCTCAAGACACAATGGACTTATTTTCATAGCACTGATTGTAGTTGAATTTTTACATTTATTTGGAAAATTATTCAATTATTAGATTTCTACCCCTGCTGGACTATAAAGAATTATGTCTATTTAGGTTCCCTGTACTATCCTTAACACCGAGTAGAATATATGCCTGGCACCTGGGTGATCAACAAATATTTACTGAATGAATAGTAGATAGAAAAGAAATAGCCTAGATACATGGAGTTTTTACTTTTGTCTTCTTTATCAACCATCAACAGCAGGTGGAATAAAATCCTGTCAGTGCACGTGAATCTCCTATTGTGATCCCTTAAGTTCTGCTGAGCTCAAGGCAGATGGAAATCCTGCCGCAGCCTCACAGAACAGCTCTCAGATGTGACCTGCATACCAAGCAGAGGGCAGGAAAACGCTCCAGGACAGAGAGCCGGCAGCCTGTTCACATCTATAAAATACAAGGCTAGTTCCGGCTTTGACCCTCTCTGGTCCAGTAAAACATGGTAAAGATGTAGAGAAGGGATACGCTAATTTCTTGGAATTATTCCAGAAAATTTGAATATATGACCATTTATCGGCCACTCTGTATTACCTGATAGTATGCTATCATCTTTTCCATCTTGGAGAGCAGGAGACTAAATGCTTCCACATTGATTTTTTTTTTTTCTTTCTGCCATTTCTAGGTGACATATTTTAGTGGGATAAAAATAAATGTAATGCTTCCTGGCTTTTTCTTTTCTATCTCCCACAGAAATAACATATCCTAACTGTGCAGAACATGGAAGCAGGTGGGTGGCCCACCTGAGGAGGAGACACACCATCTCCATGAAGAGGGCAAGAGGCCAACACTGGGCCCAGGGTGTGCAGTGAATGCTTGCCTGCTCTGCAGTGAAACAAAATGCAAGGATCTCATTCCAGGAGGTTGGCTGTGCACCATGAGGGATTTTCAGGTGGCAGAAGTTCTAGACATCATGTGGTGCCTGAGGCATGGACTGTGAAAGATGCTAGAAGCAAGATCAATGCTAAGGAAAGGGAGAGTGGAAACCAGGCCAGCAGAATTAGGGTTCATGGCCAAGCGAATGGTTTGTGAACAGAGGGCAAAGAGCAACTGAGAAATAAAGAGGATAGAAAGCCGACCAAGCCAACTCTCTCTCTCCCTTATCACAATTAATTGTCCTTGAATGTTATTGAGATTCTATGTTCAGTCTCTTAATGGGTCACTTTCTAATCTTTGCACCTTGAATGAACCTGCCAGAAAAACTCCCAACCCTGGATCAATTCAATTGTTACTGGACAGAGGCCTGGCCCTGAGCAGGTCTGCCTAGAGCCAGCTGTAGTGTGTGGGTTCTTGACTTCAGATAGGAAACATTTCACAACACAAGTCCAGGTGACTATGAGAGTACATTTATTAAAGTTGGGGACAGTGAAAGAAGGGAGGGCTTAGCAGAGTGGAAGCAATGGGAGAACCTAGACTGGGCTGCCTTAGCCCACTGGGAAGTCAGAGAAAAAGGGGCCTTGGGGGCAGGTTCAAGGGAGTAGTCTAGGACAAGCTGCCAGCTGCCCCAGTGCCTTAGAGTTTAAGAGACATGTGCATGTGAAGAAAGGAGTGGGGATGGGGGAGTGAGAAGAAGGAAAAGGAAATGGTGCTGGGCTGTCCCCAGAGGGAGAGCTCATGCACTGGGTCCTTAGTCTTGAGGCTTTCATCTCTTTCTTACAGGTGGGAATCTTAGGGGAGGTCTCAGGGGAGGGTTTCAGTTGAATATTCATCAGTTCTCCAGGTGTGTGCCCTTTCAGGGTCCTGGTCTGCACTGATTGGTCAGTGGCAGGGCAGGGGGTCTTTAGTCATTGCAGTTGGTTCTGGCATCTCACCCACCTGGTTTTGCTGCTTTTCTGGGCCTGGAGCTGAAACACAAATGAGGCCTAGATGTTACCTACAGAGAGGAAAGGCCAGGGGAAGAGAGGTTACCCTGGGGGTGAAATCCATGTTTGCCTGTTTTGCTCCTTGCCAGACACGGGGGGGGGGGGGGGGCTTCCAGGCTGGTGACCACCTGCACCTGACTGTAAATTGCTCAGCCATTGTTTTCAGCTATCTTTCTGTTTCCCTATTCCATTCTCCAAGAAATTTTTCTACCTTCTCACTATCCTGTCTCACAACCACCTACCTTTCTATTCTATTCATATACCTAGTCTGGTGAGTATGTACCTAAGAAGAAAATTCTCCTAATGGTGCAGAATAGCATGATTATTAATTAATGACCCTCACCACCACCCCAATCTGAGCTCCCAGTGTGCCCAGTCACCTTTTCCAAGATCCCATTCAAAAATATTAAAATCTGAGTGGCTCTTTTGAACTGTCTCCTCTCCCATCAAATCCCATCCCCACCTTGACTCTCAGCCAACTGCATCTTTTATTTTATAGAGAAAATAAAAGCCATTGAGCAAGGAATACCTCAACCCTCAAGCACTACCATAGGAGCTGAACAGGTGTCTGGATCTTTGGTTTTTAACTCTCTACCTCAGAAAATGTGGTGGCTCTTCTGCTTCTTAGGGTTAAGCCCTCCACATGCATTGAGGATCACATGCTATCCAAGTCCTCAGAGAACTTTCTCCATCAATTTCATCCTCCCTTCCTTTCCCCTATCTTCAACTTCTCCCTTGCTACTTACTCTTAGCAAGACTCTCCTTATTTATAATAATTGTTATCACTTCAATTCTCTCTTTCCCCATCTTCACAGGTGACTTAAAAGACTCTTTTATACTCAAAGATTTCTTCTCACCTTCTCTTTACCTGATGCAACTGAAACAGCACTCACCAAATTAACAAGAACTCAACGGACACTTTCCTGAAATGTAGCACTAGACTCCTAATTTATCTCATTTTCCCTACTCTGCTCCCCTTTAAACATATCTTCCACAGTTCTCTGCTTTTTCTTCCCTTTGACATACTACAAGAAAAAATAACAACTTTATAGCATGACATACAAACGATTCCCAACCTAAAGAACACAATTACCTTCCCAAATACTAAGTATGTTATTTGCATATCAATAATACCTACTGTAGCCCCGGTTGGTGTGGCTCAGTTGATTGGAGCATTATCTCATGAGCCAAAAGGCCACGAGTCTGATTCCCAGTCAAGGGCACATGCCTAGTTGTGGGTATGGTCCCCCATCGAGACACATGCAAGAGGCAACCATCAATGTGTCTCTCTCACACTGATCTATCTCTGCCCCCTCTCTTTCCCTTTGTTTCTCCTTCTCTAAAATCAATAAACATGTTAATTGTTGAGGATAAAAAATATTAACATTACCTACTGCACAAGTTTTGGGGGAGGCATAAATGAATTAATACTTATAAATGATTTAGGACAGTGTCTCATGCAAAGAGAATGCTCAAAAAATTAGATAATACCCTAGAAAGAATTCAATAAGTGTTCAATAAATAAAGACAGGAAACTGAGATTCTCAGCAGAGGATTTGGCGGTCTGCATCCCAGTGTTACGCAGGGACACAGAAGACTTAGTGTGGTGCTCTTAGACTAGGCTGCAGAGTCGAGGCTAATGGCAGAAGGACCTACTAACAGGATGCCAGTTAGAGCCATCATTGGCTAAAGACCACATTCCTGGTATTTGCAGCCCACATGTGCGTAAGCAAAACAAAGCAATTTGAGATAAAAAGCACATTAACTGTGAGATCCATTTATTTGTTTCTTATTTTTATTTCTGTTGGGAATAATTCATTTGCATGTTCTTCTCTGCTTTTTCTCTTGTTTGAAATCTTTGAGTATAGACACCTATAAGGTATTAGCTGTACTGCACATAGTGGAAACTCAAGTTCTAATGGATGCTCTCTGGGTAAGTGATGAGAAGATGACAACATAATGACAATAAAGATGCTAGTTAATAGAGTCCTTCTATTGTCCCTCAAACATTACATAAGCTTGCCAAAAGAGGCTCCTGAGAATTATAACCTTAAGAAATATTTTACGTGAAAATACAACCATCATGTAGGGTACCAGGTGGTAGACCTTGTCTCTGTCAGAGGCGCTGAAATTTCTTCTCCAAAAGAACATCTCTCTGCTTTTTCACATCAACCTCTAAGATATGCCTGAACTTCCATTAATGATCTGTCATTGTTACTTATCTAAACCAAGCCTACAAGCTATTTATATTAGCAGTCTCCTGCACCATTTATGGGCAATGAGCTTCTTGTGTTCCAAACTTCTCTCTCTTCTAAGTGGAAAAGGGACACTCTGGTGTACCTGGACCAAACAGAGGAAACTTCCTTTGTACAACTATGAGATTTAATGGCAATATACTTCACATTCCCCAAAATCTTTCATTGGGGCAGGATGCAGCCATGACTGCCAACACAAAGAGCACAGACCACTGCTGATAATGGAGAAAGATATTTCACTTCAGTATTACAGGCAGAAAAGTATGTATTTTAAAAAGATAATGAGATATTACATTTTAGACATGTTTATTCTTCTTACTTCTTCCTATTCCAGGATTCAGAAAGGATCATGTCATACAGTTATATAAAGCACATGAAAAGTGTTTAGTATAGCACACTGGAAGCCTAGCACAGAGTAAATATAATAAACAGTCATCACTGATATTATTATTATTATCACCAGCTCTGCCAGTTCATTGAGGATATAGCCAGAAAATAGAGCCAACCATAAGTGTATCTTCTATTTAGATGATAGAGCTGTAGGTAAAGACAGGTATAGAAGAAGGACTTTTGCATTTATCATAGCATCACATTTACTTAGGAGCCCTGTGAGGTAGGAAAGGTAATATAATTATCTTAATTTTACATATGGGGAAGGAGGCACTAGAAGAAGTAAGTCAACACCCCCCCCATGGAAGTCAATGGAAGATGTGAGCCTGCAATTCTGCCTTTCAGATTCCTAGCTTCTCATTCTTTTTCTGAGTTTGAGAGAAAGGGACGGTTGGGGGACAGAGTGGCAAGGGAGGTGGGGGGATGAGAGATAGTGTTTTAGGAAGCTGTTTTACAGATAATCTGTGTCCCTCAAAGTATGCAAGGGGTAGATTGAGCTGTCAAACAATTGATTTTGTTCAAAGGTGTGGCTTATATAACTTATCTCTTTACTTGGTTTTCACCCCCATAAATTAATGGTCAATAGGCATTAGCCTATACTCATGGTTTGCTGTTTATTGCACCAGCATAAAAAGCCAGAATACAGTCAGAACACAGCACCATATTTTACAAAGGCTCAATTTCTTTGAATTTATAATCCTTGTTCTAAAGGAGAAGTGAGATTCTGACAAGCATGAGTTGATTTCCCATTATGTTTCCTAGCTTCTTGGCTCAATAAGCTAGACTTTCAACAGTGCCAAACATACGTTGACTGCCCTGGATCACCCAAGGTATGCTGGAGGCCTTAGGAGACCATATGTTAGGCATCTGACATATGTTTAAAAAAAAGAGCTGGTCATATTTCTGAAACGGATTTCCATAATATAGCTTCGGCAGTGCTAGAATTAGCCCTGTAGCTCATCATGTTTAATTCATGCTTAATTACATTTGAATCCGTGAACTTTTCCGTGAAGTCTTTTACAATTGCGCTTCCATTGTAGTAATCATTCTCGCTGAATTTTTCTGTGCTTTAAACACAAATGTCAGTGCCTTGTGAAATTTCACAATTGTGCTCTTCACTGTCATTTTTCATCCAGCCATGAATCAACATGATTTGATGGTAGCTGTACAATTATGAAAATACTGCCGAGTAGACATCACCTACATGAACCCAGCACTAAGCATTATTGAAATGAAGTCAGGAAAAAGCCATGAAATTCCGAGCCAACCTGAACTTAACAGAACATGAAGTCATTTAACTTAATTGAAAGTGTTAGCACTGGGTTTTCCTACTTAAGCAATAGAAGTTTTATACAAATGAGAGCAGTTTAGGGAAGGACTGCCTCCACAGTTGCCTTTTACACAGAGCTGACACAACTGCCGATTTGCTCTCGAATTTCATATTCACTCAATCATCCTTTCTAAGTGCCATATGATTATCTCCACATTTAAATCAGATTCTGCAAAGCCCCATATCAGAATGTCATAGCGTCACAGTGGAAAGGAACTTTGTAGCCTACCAACCCTTCACATTCATTTTACAGATGAGAAACTCAGACCTGGGTTTTTTTCTTCTTTTACAGCACAGCTGTACAGCAGTGGAACTGGAACTCAGGTTTCCCAACACCCAAGCCGGGAAATAGTTTCTCCATGTACAAGGGCACATCTCCGTAATGATAGCTGAGTGTTCCAAGTAAAGCCTGAAACTATGCTCTTACCTGAGAAATGGAACACCAAAAGCTCAAGCTTTGTCTCCTTCCCCACCCAGACAGACCATCCCATAAAGTCTGGCTTTATGTCTGAAACTTCACCATTGGAAGGTTCTTCTTTGGATTTAAACCATTGGATTCCTCGTTAAAATAGAAATAATATATTATATACAGAGGCTGTATAACCTGAAGTAATCGTTTGTGTGGATTTCAAGTCAGCAAGCAGGGCCTAAATGATGGGACAAGAAAGACATCCTATTTCATGGAGGTAACTGATCAATGGGAAAAGGGCGAAGACACTGGGCATGGTGGGGAACCATGTGGGCACCTGCAGTCTGAAGGTCTGGATACTACACAAGCTTCAGAGGAAGAAATGTGAGTGACTATGTTGGGAAATGGAGACAAAGACACTCCAATAAAAGGAGTGAAGGTAGGTAACTGATACCCACACACCAGAACTCAGGTATTTCCTTCTTTGGAAAAAATTCATGTCTCTACAAATCATTTTCCATTTTCATCTTTTTTTTAAATCAGAAAATAGAAAAAAATCCCTGCATTCATCTTAGGCAGTCTTTCATAAGGTTTTTTCCTGGGTATATATTACCTGCAGGTAGTCAATTCCTTAGCCAGAAAGTTCATGGCTGTAGAAAATCTTCTGAGTTCCGACAGCAGGGAGGAAGCTCCCAAACACACCATCCTCCTCTCATTCTTTTGCTATAAAGCTTCTTCAAGAAGGCCTTGGGCAGTTTTGAAGTCCCTAAAATACAGGGAAAGAGCTTCAGCTACTGCCAGGCAACACCTCTGCATCCCTCACCTTTTTTTCACCTTTATAACTCACACAGATGCCGCAGGGCAATGTGATTATGGTGACATTTAGGGGCCCTGGGCTCAGTGTTTTGCCCCTCCACAAGTAGCTGAAAACACAAAGGAGTAGAAAACTCCCACTGAGAGGTAACCTCCTCTTAAGATAAGATGTGATATTTACAGATCACTTTCTGGTGAGTCTGAGTCAATCTACCAGTGAGGCCCTGTGCTAGTCAATGAGGCTACAGAGAAAAACACAGAAGCAAAGGTCCTGCTCCTCAGAGCTACCAGACCAATGAAAGAGAAGAGGCGTCTATGTAGAGAGATAGCCAACATTAATATCAAGACAAGTCAATGAGAGGGAAAGCAAGAGGAAGGGAAGCAGGAGAGATGTGTGTGTGAAAGGAAGAAGTAAATGGATCAAAGAGAAAGGACGGGACGTTTATTTTCCAGTAGAATATCACAGTCAAGTAGGCATTGTCTTCCCAGCATAGTGCTGTGATTCATATATATTATCTTATTTGATGGTGTTTGTGATTTTACATCTCCAGAACAATACTGCAATCATTAGTAACTGTCTCAAAAGACTTACCTCTAGGGAAAGTATTACAATTGAGCAAAAGTACATTACTTAGTGATGACAGAGAAAAACCTGTGGTTTGATAATAGTGAGTCAATAGCAGAAACTCTGCCTTACAGCTCCTTCCTCTGGGAACATTATTTGTCATTTTACCAACTTGGCTTTGAGTGCCCCCTAATATCTGGCACAGCACCCTATTCATTTGTTGGTTTGCCTTGGATTATACCTTCTTGCATCCTAAGTGACTCTGCTTTTTTGTTACTAGTGACTGGCCAAACTCTTACCCTTCAATTTGTCAGCAGTTCAAGTTTCCAAAGTGCTTAACTGAACAAGACCCACTGTGAACCTTTGGCTGATATACATGCTCCTTTTTTCCTTTGCAGGCCCGGGAGTTCCTCTAAGTGCAAAGTCACCCAGAGTACAAAGAGCACAAGTGGAATAGAGAGATTAGTGAAGCAAAGGTGGTGGCAAGTGGCAGAGGACAAGGCAACAACAGCACTTAGGCTGAAGACATTTTCACGCAGAGCAGGCCAAACCTTTGTCTGCCAGCTTTGAAAATGCTGGCCACAACACGCCCAGCGTTTGCCAGGATAAGAGATTCTATTGTAGAACTCTCTATAAGCCCAGGGAAATAATTATTAACTGTGGCTTCCACAGGCTAGGATTATGCCAGGTGGAAAAAAACATGGACTTTAATCTGCTTGATCTGAAATGTCAAATTGGGCCTAAACACTTCCTAGTGCTCTAAGTGGTGCTGGGAGAGCCAAGCTCTCGATGCCTTAGACCTTCTGTTCTCCACTCAGCATTCTCTTTTACGTTTCCACATTAATTAGGATTCTTTGCAAGGGAGAGAGTAATTGTTCTGCAATTATGCACGATCAACAGGCCATTTTCAAGCTTATACCCAAAATTCAGTGATTAGACCTCAGTCGACATGCCTTCTGGTAACTCTCGCTTAGCCCCTCCCACTTGCTGAGGAGACAATAGTAAATCCTGTGGTTCTGAGATTGGAAAAATATTAGGCCTCCTTTCAACTTTAATCTCTGTGCCTACAGAGCTTTGAGGGGATAACGGCAATGATGAGTCCTCCTCCTGGGACCAGAGCAGAAAATAACTCACTTCCACAAAACAGGCAGAAGAAGTCCTTCAGGGGTATGTGGAAAACCGGCCCGAGCAACACGAGGCCATGTCAGAAAGCTGGGAACCGCCCAGCTGGCAACCAGGACTCTGAGGAAGGAGGTGGGCTGGTCTGCGCAATGCAAGAAATGAGACCAGAGCCGGAGGAGCAGGAGGGCATCGGCCCCTCCAGGTGGAGACTCACGATGGCGCCGTGTGCCACTGGGTGGCCAGCTTGACAGTGGCTTGTCACTGCCATTCATTTGCCATCAGGAGTGTGACTGTCATGTATGGAAGGTTATTAAACCACAGAAAACCCAAGTTCATTACCTTAGTCTGTCACTTAGCTCTATCTCCATTTTTTGAAATCAGAGGATCTGAGTGACTAAACTCTCAAGGAACAGAGTGTAATAAAGAATCTGATTCCATTTATGTGTGAGCACAGATAGCTTTCAAGACCCACCAGTCCCCTTTCCCCTGCCCCACACCTGAGCAAGCTAATGAGTAAACTCGGTGCTTCCCTAAGCCTATTCCTTAGATTCCACTTCTTTCCTCTCTTTGATAGGTTTCTTTTGATGTGTAACTGCATATTTTTACTTTTTATTTTTCTACTATAGTTGACATAATTTCATATTTTTAAACAATGTGCTTATCCTACTTCTTGATTCATCCATTTTAGACATAATATATTGATCTTGTGACAGCCGAGACTTCAACTCTCCTGCATCAGAATCCCCACCTGTCCTTACCTCCTGTCCCTTCTTCTTCCCAATATTGTTATATCACAATTTTTTCCATTATTGTACCTATGCAAATATTGTATTGAGTCAAGAAGTGTGCTACAATTGCATTTTCTTTCTCACACAATTATTTTTCCTAACTTTAATAATTGCTGCTTCTTTCTTATGTAACTCTCTAAATATTTTCCTGATGTTTCCTGGTGTTTAACTAGATCCTTCTCCCAAGAACATTCTAGGACTTCTTTTTCTTTTCTCATGTTATATAGGAAAACCATTTTTCTTCGTTTTCCTCTTTCTTCGTTTCCTTTCTACTTCACTTGAGGGCACCTTTCACCAGCCTTTCAAGAAGGGAGATAAGAAAGATCCTTTCTTTTTCAAAGTATTTGCATGTCTAGAAAACCTTTTATTATTTCTAATATAATTTTCTCATGCTTGTTTTTTCCCACCTCTTATTAGTTTAATGTTAGACTTTCTAGATTGACCTAATTTCCTGTTCTTTCTTCCATTTTCTGCCTCCATTTATTCTATTTTGTTCTATTTTCTAAGAGTTCCTCAACTTCTTCCTCCAATCCTTTTATTGGATTGTGTATTCTGCTGTCATATTGCTAATTTTAAGGGCTCTTTCTAATCCCCTAATTTTTTATAGCTTCTTGTGTTTGTTTTATAGATGTAGTGTCTTTTATGGCTCTGAAGATATTAAATATAGATTTTTGTTTGTTTTCTTTTGCATTGTCTCTGTTTTTTATGGGCCCTTTATTATTTGTTTGTTTTACTCTTTAATGTTGAATGAGTTCCTCAAACAGTGATCCGTAGCTGAACATTTACACTTAAGCCTGGCAATTCCAAACCTGCTGATTAGCAGCTTGGTATTCCTCAGTGTGACTTAGCTCAGTGAAAGTGTGGTGCATGTGGGCTGTCGACCTACAACCCAAATGGGATGATGTTTGGCTCTGAAGTAAACAAGGCCTTTGGTGAGAGGTGTCAGTATCTGGAGATCTCTTCTAAAAGAAGGATTAGGTTCTCTGAAAAGCCTCTAATTCCCTGTAGGTTGCCAGGGAATTTGGTGAAAGAGGCATCATACAACTGCCTGTCAGGATTCTAGAAAAGTAGGGCAGGGGGAGACTGCTGAGGATTTCAAAAATCAGTACATTTTAACAGCGCTGCTCTTAGCTCTATGCCCACCCACCAGTCCCTCCTGCATTCTGTGGTACCACTGCAAGTACTATGTATGGTACCTAGCATTACTATGAGAAAGGAGTCAGAAAATTGATATAAGGAGCAGTAAACTGTACAGCCTGAAGGAATGTTGTGTTACTGGGATGGTGTGCATGGGGCTGGAGTCTTCTGCAAGACCAGTGTAGTTTATTGACACCTAAGGTTTCCTAAAGATGAATCCTACTCTGAGGACTAACTCGGGCCAACATAAGGAAATAAAATGTTGTAAGCTGGATAAAAAGTACCAGGCAGCAGCATCCACAGAGCTATATTGCTAAAATAAATCTTTCTGCTAGCTGGTCTGAAGCTCACTGTTTCTGTGTATTGGATTTTAGCCTATTTTTATAGTCATGCTTTCCTGTAAAGACACTTACTACAGACTGCAAAGACCTGATTATGAAGAGTAGCTACAGAAAATGAATTATGCAAAGAAAGGATTTTGCATTCTTAAAAATATACTTGTTAACAAATATGCAACAAAGAAACAACAGGCAAAGAACCCCTACCCCAGAAATGAACGCTTATTATGTGAAGCAGTAAATCATTGTTTGTGTGGTAAAACTGTGAATGACATTCTGCAACTCAAGCAGATAAAATACGTTTAGCCTTCTTCCTAAACTCTCGGTTCAAGTTAGGATCATGTCAGGATCAAGAAGAAAATCATATCTACAGCTTTCTGGGTATCTTGTTCAAAGGGATCAGGAAAACAGCCAGAAGGCAAGTTCAAAGATGGCTTTGGCAAACATGACTTTTCCAGATGATTATCTGGAAAATGTGGGGTTCTTATTAAATACTTGTCTCTTCCACCTTAAGGGTAGTGATTTCTTGCTATGGATAACTGAAAAGCTGCTTCACTGAACTTCTCTGCATACGTGGTAAGTTTTATAATAGACAACCTCAGGGAGACAGGCTTAGTACAAACTCCAATGGACACCACACAGTAATGCAAATATTTATTAGCTACAGTGCCACTATTTACCCATGCGTATATCTACCCATGTCTACAATTCCTGTATATTATAGTTAACATGGTGTTTAAATCATCCTATAAAAGGTTCTCCAATCCTCAAGACTATAAATAGGACCCTTACTGTATACTGACATGCACACTAACTCAATCTTAGCACGGTTATAACTGTATTTACATATCTATTTCCCTTCTAGTTAAGAAGGCATGGATGGTGCATTATCCACCATTTATACCCTGCCCAGTGCCTGGCACAGAGCTGGGTACATAGCAGAAGTTCAAAAATTACGTGCTGCATGGAGGACTGACTTACAAAGTCTTTATTAAAAGCTCCTCACAAAGCTTGCTTCACTGCTCATTTAGCTTCTAAATGATCTAGGACTGAGTATAAGGGAAAAGATAGAGGGGATAATGATCAAATTGTCAAATGAATTTGACTCTTTTTATGTACCTAATCCTGTTTTTTGAAACTGAAATATTGAAAACCACAACTCCACCTTCTTAAATGTTTTGAAATATAAATTAATACAATTACTTTAGCAAATGGGTTAGCACCATCATTAATAAACACAATCTACAGCTCAACAATTTCATTCTTATACCCTTGAGGAACTCGTGCACACAAAGGGACATGCGTAGAAACGTTTATTACAGCTTTGTTTATAACACCTGAGAAATAAAAACACCTAAGTGTCAACTGACAAAAGAAACATGGAAATATGGAATGGTGAGTGAGCTGAAATGGATTACAGCTCTACCCAACAACAAGGGCGAACCTTAAATATGTGATGGTTAGTATTACATGTCCACCTGACCTAGCCATGGTGCTGGGTTGTCTGGTATAGAGGTTGTTGTGGAGATGCTTTTTAGATGTGATTAAAATTTATAGTCAGTAGACTATAAGCAAAGCAGAATTCCCTCCCTAGTGTGGATGGGCATCACCCAATCAGTTGAAGGACTTAAGAGCAAAGATTTAGGTTTCTTGAAGAAGAAATTCTGAAACTACAGCATAAAAACCCTGTCTGAATTTTCATTTCCAGGCTGCCAGCCTGGCCTACAAATTTCGGACTTGCCATTCCCCACTGTCATGAATCAACTTCTTAAAATACATAAATATATGTATCTCCCATTGTATCTGACTAATGCAAAACATACACATCGGTATAAAAACATATGAAACTCCATACAGTGGTCCTGAGGCACCATATTTATAAAGCTCAGTGAGAAGGAGCACTAACCAATGCGATGTTTAGGGATGTATGCCGATGATGAATAAGTATTTTTGAAAAGTAAATGATAAGCCACACACGTAACATCACCGTGCCTCCATGCAGGGACTGAGGAACAGCTCTGGCTTCCCTTTTCTGGGGTCTTAATAATGTGCTAGTTCTTAGGTAGGATGGCATGTGTATGAGTATTGGTGTTGCATAAAATGAAGATTTTGGAAGAATTTAAATCACGTTTAAATTCAAAGTTCACTGTAATAATTTGTCTCCATTTTTGTTCTTACTTTTATTTTAAGTTTCTGTATTTTATATGTATATTAAATGTGTTCTTTTACAAAGCAAATATTTTATGATTATAACTTTTAAAATAACAAATCTCCTAGGCACCTCTATAAAAGAACATTGTGCTGAGCTCCTTTTGTTGGCTTAGCCACTGTTTTTAACATAAAATATTATTTCCTGGAAGCCTCGCCCTGTTCCTTTTTTTTTAGTAATACCCTTTCCTCGTTTATTCGCGTCTCACTTGTACTTTTCACAGCTTCTCATCCATTAACCACTCTGACATATGGACTTAAGTGCCCTTCATAATACACTCTGCTGGACTCTGCTTCCAGGTCAGATTGTCCCAACTCTGTTTCATACTGAGTAGCTTTTCTTGTAACCTTCATTTTTCGACTGCTTGTCTGGTTGTACTGCTGTATCACTTATGCTCATCTTGCCCAGACTCTGAACTCTGTTCTCAGAGATCACAATATTTCCTGTTGACTCCTCGATCTTTGATTACTTCTCCTCATAACCTTGCTCTTTTGGTTAAGTAGTTCTTCTTAGCCAAAAGTTTGCACCTGCTCCCCTAAATTTCTTTCCTTTAATTCTCTCTTTGACCTTCTCTAATCCGGCTTTTACCCATTTCACCCCTTTGAAACACAAAGCTACCAATTACTTCCTCCTCAGGGGCTAAGCCTCCCGACCTTCCCAAAAGCCTCAGCCCCCTTGACCTCACAGCTGTCTTTGATCTCGTGAAATATTCTCTCCTTGGGTCCGTGGTTACTCCCACAAGGCCCAGGCTGAATGGGTCCTTGCTACGCTGTAGAGGAGCCAGTGCACAGCTGGCTACCAGGGTATTGTGCTTACTGTGAAGTAGCTCCCAGGAAAATAGAGGGGAGCCTTGAGAGGAGAATCCATTTTTCACTTGAAAGCTGAGGAAAGGGTTGACTGTGCAGGCTGAATTAACCTGAAGAAAGAAAAGAGCTGCCAAATGATTGGAAAATGCAGACCTTCTTTCAAATAATTTTTCAGCAATCTAAGAAATCGTTGTATAAAATGAAAATGTTGAAAGAATTTGAACTGCATTTAAATTCAAAGTTCACTGTAATAATTTGTCTCCATTTTTGTTCTTATTTTTATTTTAAGTTTCCAAGCAGCTATTTGGGTTTTAGTTTTGTAACTAAATATATGAGTAGCATATCTGGACAGTTTTATTTGATTGGTTTTTATTTGGATTTAGAAAGAGCTAGAAAAAATTGTTTCTTCTCTGAAATTATACTTTTTAAAAAAGAATCTCCCTTTATAACCCTCATTGTAATTGATTATACATTAAGATAGGATATATTATTTATAAAATAGCTGTTTAAATTTGAGTTGATAATCTGCTCTTAGACATTCAAAATAGCCTCTCACAGTACATCTCCAATTATCCATTCACGATTTATCTCTATAATTTCATACACTTTAGCTCAACAAGACTCTTTCCTCCATCGTGCTTTCACTTTCCTTCTTCCGTATCTCTGCTCCTGAAGCTTTCTGGGTCTGCTGGCTTGTTTTTTCCTGAGTTAAACATGCCCTTGCCCTCTCATTTTCATTGGTCAAAACTCCTGTCAAGATCTGACCTGCAGAATACTCAGTTTACACCCTCTCTGACCTATTTTGCTTTGTTTTATGCATTTGCTATGTTATTTCTTTTATCTTTTTATTTGGTGATATTTCAGCCTCACAGAAAAGTTACAAAAATAATACAGAGCACAGTACCCTTTACACAGGCACATAACTTTTAACATTTGTAAGATTTGTTGTAACTCTTCCTTTCCCTGTATGTGTGTTATGTGTATTTCCCTCCTGAACTTCTTTAGAATAAGTTGCATTTTTGTGCTCTTTTATCCCTCAGTACGTATTTCCTAAGAAGAAAGCTATGATTTTATGTAACCTTAGTACAGTTACCAAATTCAAGAAATTTAATATTGATATGCTACACTTTTTCTAAGCAGTCCATATTGCAATTTATTAAATTGTTGTAATAATGTCCTTCATAACATTTATGACCTCTGGTGGAGGACCCAGCCTAAGAGCACACGTTGCACTTAGGTTACATTTAATCTAAGTCATGTCACTAACTGACATTCACATTGCGACTCTAAGCAATCTGAATGTAGTCATATTAAGAACATACAAAATCCTGCTCTTCACCACACTCTTCCCCCTCGAGTCAGCATCCATGGATGATTCTCACCCAGATAAATCTTCGTTATGATGACAGAAAATTATCATCCCTCCATCCACATTCATTTGCCTAATTATCCTTTAAGAAAGAGCCTTCCCTCTTCCAACTTTGTTTACAACCTGATTACCAGTATAGACTTGTACAACAGTATTTTATTCAATGGGTTACTTTCCTTATGTTTTGATGTTTCAAATTGTCCCAACTACAGCCAGTGAGAGTCTCTTCACACTGGCTTCTGTATGCTTTTGTTTCATTCATTCATTTCTTAAAATCGCTTCCTCATTTACGAGCATAACAAGATGTTCAAGGCTCATCTTGTACTTTTACTGTGCCAGCCCTGCAATCTGCAATCAGCCATTTATGTATTCATATTGCAAACGTTAGTTCAGTACCTACCATATAGCAGCCACTCTGCTAGGCTTCTTAGATACAGTGATGCAAAAAAACTAGACATGGTCCTTTTCCTCATGGAACTTACAATTAATTAGATGAGATGGATATCCATCTTTTTCTTTCCCCATATCTCACAATCATTCATCCTATCCCTGTGTGGAGAAGTACAAGAATGTCTCACAAATTAAATTGCATGTTTACTAAATGAGACTTAAGTTAGTTTCTGGTTATCTCCAAATTTCTCTCTTGTCTAAACCTAGGGCAGGGTGATCCTGCAGGCCTATGAGAAGCATGTTTGAGTCTAAAGCTGTCTTCACCAGCAGGGAAGGTTGTGGCAGTGTTACAGGGTGCAGCCAAGAGGGGGGTCCCAAATAGGGATTTGGAATGGGGTCCAGAACTCAAGGTGTTCATGAAATATTAGGATGTCCTCACCGGCCCCCCCACACACAGGTATGGGTTGGGGGAAGGGACAAATGGAGCAGGGCCATTGAGAGCTGTTTTGCATAGCAACAGCTTTGCAGCTAACCTGTGGTGTGATCATGTAATACATCTATAACCTTTAACTGGTTACACAGATATGTTAAATAGCTGTGGCCATGCTTTGAGCCAGGGAAATGGAAGTAACTTCCCCACCAAGATGTAACTGGGGGGCAGGTCCCGCAAGTTCCAGTGCCTGCATGGGAGCTTGGAGAGACCTGGCAGCCATTGGAAGGAGGACTACAGCCCGTGCAGAGAGAGGACCACTCAGCTAGGGCAGTAGAGAGAGAACCACATGGCTTTGCCAGAGTGGGGCTCCAGAGGCCATTGTACAGAGAGGACCACATGACTGTGGCACTGCAGAGAACCATGTGGCTGTGGCAATAGAAAGGAGAGAACCACGCAATTTTGGCTGAGTGGAGACTCCCTCAGCCATTGTGCAGGGAGAGCCACACAGCTTTGCCAGAGTGGGGACCCCTGCAACTTTAGAAGGGGGAACCACCACCCAGCCTTAGCAGAGATCTCCGAAACACAGCTGATGGTGAGACACAGCTGATGGTGCCGGGAACCGAAGGAGGACTACCAGCCGAGACGGATTACTGGGAAGAACCAGGGGCTGCCTGAGCCATGGACTTCTATTTCCTCTCCTGAGATATGATACCCCAGACTGGGCAAAGGCAGGAAGGAAGGACTGGGTGTGTTTGTGGGTGTTTTAAGGAACTTTGGGATTTTGATGAAGACGTTAGGTCATGACTTTAAGTTTGTATAGTATTAAATAAACATTTCCTTTCCTTTTCACAAATCTCTAGCATTGAGAGATGCCTTTCCTATAAGGCAGCAGACATAACGAACCTGGAGGGTTCCTTTAGGGTAATAGTATTATCACCCCAGGACCCGCCCCCCCTGTTGTTCTGTGACAGCAGGGTGCTCCATCCTGGGATGGGAGTACACCTCAAGGTCCCTGCTCACTGCTGCAGTGCAGACTTGCTGAGCACCCAGGTGATGTGAGGACTCACGTGGCATTGTCTGTTAGGAACACAGGACATTGGATTGGAGATACCCTGTATTCCTCCTCCTTTAAGGAGGAGTCAGAAATGCCCAAGTCAGAGATCTGGGTTGATCAAGAATAGTATTGCTGAAAAGCCACAGTGTCTCCAGACCCACTTTATACAATGCCTTTCCATTTCTGGGAAAAGCCGAGCTCCCTCCCGCCACAGGGTCTCTGTGCTCCTCTCCGCACTGCTCTCATCTTCACCGCACTCCTCCCCCGAGACTCAGCATCCCTCCACGGTCCTCACCCACATAAATCTTTATTACGATGACTGAAAAATCGTCATCCCTCCATCCGCATTCATTTGTCTAAATTATCCTTTAAGAAAGAAACCATATCTGACCATCCCCCACCCTGTTCATTCCTTAAACATGGCCTTCAAAGTCTGCAGTACAGCACCTTAAAGAACATAGCAAGGAGCTTGGATTTTCATGCAGGGGCAGTAGATTCTGAAAAAAAAATAAAATTTTTTAAAAGGAAGAAAAGAAAAAAAACAACCATTATGACATTTAAGGTAACTATTAGAGGTACCCTCTCACTTGGGCTAAGAAATGTAACAACCTAAATGAAAATGTTAGTACTCTTCCCTCTGTAATATAGCAGACTTACTTCAATCTGAAACGCTAGAAATAAACAAGTCACTGCACACAGATTCAAAATAAATGAAATGTCCCATGGTGAGGCTCCAAGCAGAACATCCTGTCTTATTTAGGGATGCAACTTCCTGCTTTGGTCATGCTGTTTGAAAGTATTAGTGTGACTGTTAAGTACACCTCAGGGGCTTTTGAAAATGTAATTTACAACATCTAATATAAATGAAAGGCGAATGTTTTCATACCCAGTTGTGCAGAGCTGAATGCATAAGGGCAGATGACTGAAAAAGTTTGTACTAGCAGTACTTAATTTTGAAGACCTTTCTCTCCGTAACTCCACAACCTTAATTTGGAAAGTGGTATGAAGCAGCAAATGTCCCAGAAGAAATGGCATCCAGGAAACGTTTAACCATCAGGATTTTTGGAACTTAAGGCCTTAAATAAAATATAATCAATCATTCTGGAAATTGGATGGTAAAATAATCAAATTGCTATTGCTTTATTCATTAACAGATAAAAAGTATCTATAGTCAAGACTGGAGAGATTTGCTCTCCAAAAATTAGATATGAAGAAAAGACCGACACAAGATTTTTTAAAATTTTTATTGTAAAAGTAACACATTAAAAAACTGAGTATGTTAAACTGCAAAAAAAATGAAATCCAGTAAATTTGCTACAGTCACACAATCCAATTATACTAAAAACTATTATGATTTTGATACATGAATGAGAGAATTAGGGCCAGACTATAAAGAGAATGCTATATTCTGACTTTTATAAACAGTTTATATTCTGAGCATTTCTCTTTGTCATTAAACGATCTTCAACACCATGATTTTTAGTGCCTACAAGTTATCTTGGCACACACACACACCTGATTTATTCAACAACTTCCTGGTTTGGGGAAATGTAGGTTGTTTACCAATTTTTAGTCAAAATGAATAATGTTGTGGACTTTCATTTAAAAAATGTCAGACCGACTACACACACTAGCCCTCTGCTTCCCCAAATCCTGTTAAAATATCAGAAAAGGGCATTAATCCACAAGGAAAAAGAGATTGCAGAGGGAGACTTCAGCAAATTAAAGATTTAAATACATTTTTTGGAAGCGAGAAAGAGGATAGAGTAGATTGACTGGTTATAAGAAGAAAGAAAAAAAAAAAAAAGGACCCAAGGCCTGTGGAGAAGGTTCCAGTGAGAAGCCAACCAATTGACCCCAGCAAGTGCTGAAAGGCTCTGCCCTTGGAGATATCTTGCTATTTCATCCCTGTGAATAAACTTTCTTCAACATCTCTGTCTCTGCAATACCCAGTCAAGAATGACAACACATTTCTGACCTTGATCAAGCCAGGAATTAATAAGCTCTCAAAGGGCCACTTGCAGAGAGTGCTAGATGAAGAAGAAGCCTCAATCAAAAGGGAGGAGATTCGGGTTGGCCCCGGTTATTTGAGGAGGACCCTTTAATGTGAAGCAGGAAACAGAGAGAGGGTAGGAACACCCCGTACTGTGATCTCTCCCTCCTTCACCAATTCTCACTCGCCATCCTCCGTCCAGTGTTTCATGAGTTCTCACATTGAATTGTAAAGCAACAAGGTGCCTCTGAGGGTACTAAGACACTTCGTCCAGTCTACTACTCTCTGATACTACATGTCACTAGGGCCCACCTCTAAACCAACTGCCCTTTTCCTTGCACAAAATATAGCACATATTTTATCATATATTTATAGACAATACATATCATTTTATTCAACACATATGTTGAAAATCTTTAAACATGTAATTCATTGAGTCATGGCAGGAACCATAAGTCCAGTTATGTGACTTTAAAAGTAGCCCAGCTTGCACCAATGAGCTTAATAAAAGCTTCTGATGATAGTGTAAGTGGTTCCTATCGTGTCCAAATCTGAGCGCTTGGTTTTTGACAGTTTTCCTTGGAGTGGCAACACCCCACTCCAAGGCTCTCCACCACCTCCCTGCTATCATAGCTCTTCTACTACTGCATTTATCACTTCACATGTTAACTATTTATTCACAGAACAGAATCACACACTAGCCTATGAGATCACAGAAGTGAGAAACCCTGTTTTCATTCCTTCATCACCTGTTTTTGAACACCTTATACATATCACACTATGTGATAGGAACAAGAAATACAATAATGAACAGGGTAAGCCTGTTTTTTTTATGTAGGCAAATACTGTGTGGTCTGAACCCCAGACCGGTGTGTCAGTTAGCTGTGGCCACAGTAATGTTGTATAACAAACCAACCCACAACTCAGCAGCTTAGAAGGACAACATTGTATTCTCCTGCCCATGGGTCTACAGGTTCTCTACAGCTTGCCGGATGCAGGCTGGGCTCTTGTGAGAGGTCCTGCTTCAAGCGCAGGTTGGCTGAGCCTGTGTCCTCACCGAGTGGGTTCAGGTGTAAGGCACTTGTTTTCATTCTGGAGCCTGGGCTTCACAGAGCATGTTCTCATCATGGTGGATCACTGGCATGCAAAATGTCTAATACACAAAATTTTCTGCTCCCTAATACCCATTAACTTTTCATTGAGTAAAGCAAATCACCCAACCAGGCTTGACATCAAAGAATCAGGAAAGTGGCCATTGTGGGAGGGCGCTACAAAGTTACCGAGTCAAGTGTTGGCGTGTACTTCAAATGAGGTGGGTGTCAAGAATTGCAAAATGTCACTGTCTACTACATTAGTTTTTGTTAGAGCTGACTATCATCCCCTGTACTACTGTTCGCCTTCAGTCACGCATCAAGCTTATAAATAACTTACTCAGTATTTGTCTCTCTACTCTTGTGCAAGCTCCATGAAGTCAAAGGTCTTGCCTAATTCTTCACCAAATTATCCTATAGACATAGTAAATGCTCAGTAAATTAGTATAGCATTGAATCAAGTACATGCCATGATAGGAAAGTTCAGAGACCTAGGAGACCCCATGGAAGAGAGGTTTGGAACAGTAACTGCTGACTAGTGTCACCTGGGGGACCTTTACAAACTCTCTGCCCGTGCCTCACCCAGACCCATTAAAGCAGAGACCTATCAGTAGCTTTGCTCTCTGGAAGGGGGGACTGGGCATGTTGCAGACGCATACTGGGTGATTCTATTGTGTAGTCGGGGATGAGAGTCACTGATCTGGGCAACACCTAATGTGGATTTGGGCAGTCAGGGAGAGCTTGTGAAGGAAGTAGTATGTAAGCAAAGCCTCCTCCTGGACTGATAAAATAGATTTTAGTCCAGTGTGGGACAGTTTGGGGAATAGTCGGGTGCTGTGGGGTGTAAGTGGCTGGAAGCAGAGATTTTTAACAGGGAGTTGTGTGTGCAAAGGCATTGAGGTGAAAGAGTTATTTCACTTGTTACCTGTTTCAGGGTGAGGCCAGTGATATGGAGCCCAACAAAAGTAGCTATGGGCAGAATTCTTAGATAAAATGACCAGAAAAGTTTAGGATTTGGGGTGGGGAGGGAGTCTTCCCAACCAGGAAGCAGACGGGTTTCTCAGGAAGGGCTGTGCCCCATCTGAGTAACTTCCCTTGGCGGCTTGCCAGGCTGAGGCTTTTGTTGAGTGAAGTTTCGCCTGTGTTTATTTCTGTTGCTGCTGTTATTATGCTGAACTCTTTCCAGCTCTTTTTTGTTTATGTAACTCTCTAGGCAGCCATCTAATTCTAGGATATGACAATCTTTTCTCACAACATTCTGTTCATGATGACTGCTGAGTTACATTTTAATAGTATGCCAGCAAGTTTTTTTTCAGGTACCAATATAAGAAGTAATCATAACAAGGGTACTCTGCTTTTTTAAAATGTTCTCTTCAAAATAAACTTCATGTAGTTCAATATTCTCCCTCTCCAGATCTATAGAGTGAATCATTTTCAATTTTTTTTAATCAGTAAAAACTTGTAACCTTTGTGAAAATGGTGTTCTTTCTTACATTCAATAATGAAACATAGTGTCATGGCCAGGTGGCTCAGTTGGTTGAAGTGTCATCCCATACACCAAAAAGGCTGCAGGTTTGATTCCTGATCAGGGCACATACCTAGGTAGCGGGTTCTATCCTCAGTCAGGGCATGACAGTGTGGGAAGGAACAACTCTCTCTATGTCTCTCTATGTGTGTCTCTCCCTCTCTTTTTCTACCTCTCTTTCCCCCACTTCTGTCTCTAAAATCAATAAGCATATCCTTGGGTAAGAATTAAATAATAATGATAATAACTAGAATTATTTATCTATCATGTTTTATTTTTATCTTAACAGAAAGCTGAGATTAAAATTGTAGAATTCAGTATTTGCCCAGATTTGGTATATGATTTTCTTCCCACTTATCAGATTTTAATTCTTCACTTTTAGCAGTTCTACTCTACATGTGTCTTCAGCAAAAATGTAGCAGAAATGCTTTTTGAAGCAAGAAGATTACAGATAACCAGATAAAGTAGTCAGAACCCTTACTAGATGCAGTGGCATATTAAGACTTATTCACTGACCAGGAATTTTCAATCTACTAAATATTCAGAGAAGAATTTAGCAAATAATTATATTATTTCTTTAAGTTATATTTTATCATTTATGCTATTATAATTGTCCCAACTTTTCCCCTTTCCCCCCACCACTCCCTCAGGCAATCTTCACATCATTGTTCATGTCCATGGGTCATGCATATAAGTTCTTTGGCTATTTCATTTCCTATACTGTATTTTACATCCCCATGGCTACTTTGTAACTATCATTTTGTACTTCTTCATCCCTTCACCTTTTCCCCCAATACCCCAGAATCCCATTCCCTCTAGAAACCATCAAAACATTCTCCATATCTATGTTTCTATTTCTGTTCTGCTTGTTGGCTTAGTTTGTTTTATAGGTTCAATTGTTGATAGATAAATATTTATTGCCGTTTTACTTTTCATAGTTCTGATCTTTTTTCTTAAATAAATCCCTTTAACATTTCATATACTAGTGATTTAATGATGATGAACTCCTTTGGTTTTTTCTTATCTGGAAAGCTCTTTATCTGTTCTAAATGATAGCTTTGCTTGGTAAAGTAATCTTGGATGTAGGTCCCTGCTTTTCATGGCTTTGAATATTTCTTGCTAATCCCTTCTAGCCTACAACGTTTCTTTGGAGAAATCAGATGACATTCTTATAGGAGCTCCCTTGTAGATAACTAACTGCTTTTCTTTTGCAACTTTTAAGATTCCCTCTTTATCTTTAAACTTTGGCATTTTAATTATGATTTGTCTTGGTGTAGGCCTCTTTGCATCCATCTTGTTTGGTACTCTCTGCGCTTCCTGAACTTTTGTGTTTATTTTCTTTACCAAATTAGGTACATTTTCTTTCATTATTTTTGCAAATAGATATCCAATTTCTTGCTTTTCTCTTTTCCTTCCAGTACCCTATGATGCAAATGTTGGTACACTTGAAGTTGTCCCAGAGGCTCCTTACACTATCCTCATTTTTTTGAATTTTTTTTTCTTCCTGCTATTCTGATTGGTTGTTTTTTTGCTTCCTTATGTTCCAAATCATTGATTTAATTCTCAGCTTCATCCACTCTACTATTGATCCCTATAAATTGTTCTTTATTTCAGTTAGTATATCCTTCATTTCTGACTGGATTTTTTTTATACTGTTTAAGTCCCCACTAAATTCCTTGAGCATCCTTATAAACAGTGTTTTGAACTCTATGTCTGATAGATTGCTCATCTCCATTTTGTTTAGTTATTTTTCTGGAGTTTTGCTCTGTTCTTTCATTTTGGCCACATTTCTTTGTCTCATTTTGACACCCTCCCTGTGTTTGTTTCTATGTATTGGGTAGAGCTGATTTGACTCTGTGTCTTGGTAGCATGGCCTAATGCAGTAGGTGTCCTGTAGGATCCAGTGGTGCAGCCTCCACTATCACCCAAGCTAGTACTCAAGGTGCACCCTCTGAGTGGGCTTAGTACACCCTCCTCTTGTAGTTGAGCCTTAGTTGCTATTGGCAGATTAATGGAAGGGAGTTACCTAGGCCAGTCAACTGCAAGGACTGCCTGTGACCACTGGCCACAAACCTCCAAGGAGGATCAGCTGTGCCAGGGCCTGCTCCACAGAGCAGGACTTACTTCAGCAGGGCACCATAATCCACCCCTTATGTGTGTCACTTGTGGAGGTGGTGGGTGGTGGTGCTCCAATGTGGTCTGTACCTGTCCATTGGGTGCACAGAGTTTGGGGTTTCCCAGGAAGACTGACCAAGTTCAGCTACCACCTGTGTTCTATCTGGGGCTACTTGTTATAACCTATAAAGAGGTCTGCAGGTGGCTGGGCTTGGGGGTGCCCAAGCATGGCCAGGCTGTGAAGCAAGACCAACTGCTGCTAGTACCTGGCCTGGGGCCACTAAGTAAAATGTACAAGGGTTTGCTGAAGCCAGCTGCTGCTTGTTTGAGAGGATTTAGGAAGGTCTGAAGCCTGAGCCAAGACAAGCCATTTGAATGGAAAAGCCACTGTTAAAAGCTTGAGTGGACCCATAGGTTGAGTGGGGAAGAGCCTCAGGGAATCACCAGGGTAGGGCACACAGTGGCAGCCAGGTTGATGGAATCTCAGATAAGGTACCTGCAGCTCTGTGGTTCTGTGTGGAGAGGGCTCAGAAGAGGAGCAATGGCCTCTGCCAGCAGTTCTGTCTGGAAGAAAGCTGTCCCCCTGCTCTCGCCCTGATGCCAGCCACTTCAGTTCCTCCCCATATGCCATTTGTGCCTTTCAAGCTGCTATCCCAGAGCTGGAGCTCAGAGTGAGCAAGTCTGAGTAAGTCCATGTATAGGCCCTTTATGAGGAACTGCCTCAAAATCAAGCAGTTTCTTCTACTGACTTAGTCCCACTGGTTTTTACAGCCAGAAGTTATGGGGACTTATCTCCCTGGCAGTGGAACCCTGGGCTGGGGGCCTGGTGTGGGGCTGGGACCCCCACTCCCAAAATATCCCTCCCAATTTTTATCCATGGCACATGGGTGTGGTACCAGCCCATCCACATCTCCATGTCTCCACCCTCCTACCATTCTGGGTGGTTGTGATTTCTTTAATTCCATAGTTGTAGGATTTCCATTCACTTCAATTTCTGATATTTCCAAGTGATGTTTATTTTATAGCTTATTTGTCATTTTGATGTACTTGTGTGAAAAGGTGGGGCATGTTTACCTAGGCTGCCATCTTGGAGGATCTTGTTGATGTAACTGAAGAGCTATTCTAATGTAACATGGCACTTGAAAGGTCCAAGAGATGTATGGTCTAGTGAAAAAAGCACCAAATTAGGACTCCATATTCATCTTCATTGCTAGATTGTGAGCTCCTGAGCACAGGAATGAAGTTTTCTTCCTTGTGGTTGAATTGTCCTCAGCACCTCCATTATGCATGTTCCTTCAGACTAAGCAAATAAGTATATTAATAAAAGGCTCATAATTTCTTAGGTCTCAAATATTTTGACAATTGGCCTAAAGCTAAAAATGTATTTCCATGCATTCTATCTTAACATCAAAGTTATAATCATTTCTTAAATTAAAATTCTTCCCCCTGCATGCAGAATATTCTTTTCTGGAAAGGCATATGTATGGCTATATATATACACATACACAAAGGTAGCAGTAGTTAATATTACCAGTGTATCATTGTAAATGTTGGCAAATATGAAATGTTTCCTTGTAGTAGTTCCAGTTGGAAGGTATATGGGCACTAACATTGAAATAGTAAATGCACAAAAAATTGCTGCCTGCTGCCATTTGCAGCTTTGCAGAGAAAATAGTATCAATTGAATTCAAGTAATTTTGAGCCCTGTCAATTTACAGCAAAGTGTCCAAGAAGACTGGGCACCCAGGTCCAAGGAAGTTATGAATACAGGATTCAATAAACCAACAAGTGGAGACTTTCCTCCCAAAATTAGGCCAATCTAGATCCCAACACCAAGATTGTACTCTAATGTACCTCTTTCTGATAAAAAGAGTAATTTTTTAAACTCCCTAAAAAATATTCTTTGCCACAGTCCTATCTTCTGAATCCAATTAGCAATTTTAGTACCTCATTTTATTAACATCTATTAATCTTGAAAAAGATTACTGCCATTGTATTGATCCTTTCTGAGCTGTATTTATAAGAGGGAAACATGTTATTTCTATTTACTAATGTGAAACAAAAAGAGTTAAAACAAGACTGTGGAAAGTTCATGAACTTCTAAGTAGTTATAAACAAACAGATGCAACTAGGCAGCAACGGTAAACAGTGCCATGTTATAGACCAGTCAATACAGTAAATGCTAATTGTAATGGACTTTTGTCACAATTATACTTTATCTTAAATTTAATTTCTGGTTTTTGTCATTCTCCATAAAGAAATTCTGAAAACTTGAAGCTTATTGTATGTACTCCCTGCTAATGGGAGGCAGCTGACATGATTTAAATAAAATTCTATCCTGACTATTTGAATATCAGGTTCAATATTCCTGTTGGTACAGAAAGGACTAGCATTGACTAAGTCAGCCCCCACCTGCCTGAGACTTGCAGTAACGTAACTCAAAATTTTCAGTGAGTCAAGATTGACAGCTCTTGACCCAAACCGTATTTATAGAAAATGCCACAAACATTGGTCTCCAGAAGTAATATCCTTTACAACTGCCTAAAGAAATGTATAATGCATTACAGAGTGCCTTCATAGCTTTGTTCAACAGGTGCTGAATTTCCCAAATGGGAGCAGAATGAAAGTTCTTTTTTATTTGATTACAAGTCTCCCATGAACTGTTCCATGCTTGTTCTTTGCATGCCAGTTCCTATTCCTTGGAATAAACACAGGAATTGCAGGAGGCAGATCAATCACACGCTGTTCTGAGGAAGCTGGAAAGTTTCAGAGCCTCCTGCTCGTACGGATGTAGAAAAATCCTGCCTGATCCTTCTACTAGGGGGTATCATGTCAGACAATTGCATAACATAAGCTTGTGCTAAGCACTGCTTTCTTGTTCTCCAATCAATCTCAATCAATCAATCTCTCTCTTCCCTCTCTGGCTCCCTTTCTTATTCTATTTATAGCTATCTGGTTTGCATTTACCTTTACAGAAAATTTTGGCTAGATAATTCACACCCTTTGAGAAAAATAAAACTGCGAAATGCCAGGTTCTCAACTAAGATATTTACAGAGGAGAATCTAGTAATTTCCTATAGTTATTCTTCTCAGCATGGTATGGAAATGCATGCAGTAGTTTAATTTTCTTTTCCTTCTCATTGCCAGGATTATTTATTGCTGAAAATTGAGGGATCGTATTATATTTGTTTTCTTTTGATTAGTTGAAAATTCAGTTTGCTAAGAATCCTAAAAAATATACCACGGAGTTTAAATGTGGATTGGAAATGCAGCAGAGGGATTTGAAGAGAACAGATCTGGTGAAAAAGAAAAATGTTAGCATTTTCAACTGACCAGAGTGGAATCAGTGAAAAACAGGAAATCTCAGAGGAAACTGCAACAAAGTAAAAAGGTTTATAAAAAAAAAAACATAGCCATTTTGTGTTGGAAAGGATAAGGTGATATATTTTTTTATCTGAGACTGTAATGAAAAAACCAGAATTACAGATTTGATACATCTGTGGGAATCAAACTTTTCCCTGCAACAAACTAGACTTCCATCCCTGACTACACATTTTGAAAAGACAGGGAATATGGGACTGATATATAGAGTTGATTATGTCAGAATTTGTGAAAAAAAAAAAAAAAAAAAACAGTGCATAATAAAGGGTCAGGGTAATTAAAACAGTCTCCACAAACTAATCTGAATGATTGTTAGAACTGAAGGCTTCTTGGGCTATGGCTATCTACACACATGAAATGAGCAGATTAGGGCACAACCTATTCATTGTTACTATTTGTGGAGATTGTTCCGCCATCATTGTTACTATTTGTGGAGATTGTTCCGCCATCCGTTCTGCGGCCGTGATTATTGTCAACAACCAGAGTGAACACAAGCAAACAGTATGGTGCACTGGCAGGAAACTCAGGGCACAGAGGTGCAGCCTTATCCTCCTCTTAGCTCTTTCACTAACCAGCCATTCGATGTGGTATATCGAGAAGCACCATAAATTCCCTATATCTTAATTTCTTCAGCTTTCAAATATGAATAACAGTATTGATTTATCTACTACCCCACTGGGTTGTTATGAATATCAAATGATATGAAAAAAGGTAAAAGAATTTTAGAAAAGATTTAAATCACTTAGAAACATAAGGCAGTGATAGTATTTGTTGATCAATGATGCCAGAGATCATTCTTGCATCAGCTCAAGGCTCTGATTTCATAGCAATTTATGCCATGGAAATTAGTGTTACTCTTTTCCAAACTTCCTCTTAACACATTCCTACTTAAAAAGTAGATGAGATGGTTTTTGCAGAGACTTGTCTTTTGTTCTTCTTTTGCTCTAAATGGAAAAAAAAAACATCCTGTTGGAGAGACTTTTACGTTTGCAGTGACTTTTACAGAGGCAAATTTTAAATCCTCTTCTTAAATATTTCAATGCTGGTAGCAACAACAATATTAACACTAACTGTTGATAGAGGCCTTGATTTCCTTTACAGTTATGTCAAGTGCATATTGCAGCTTGAAAAAGATGGAGCAATACTTCCTGGGAAGAGCCAGCTGGGCTCAGACAGGCTCGCACAGAGAGGAAGAACTTGGTGTGATCACCAAGGGTCTGCGACATGGATGTGGAGGTTGGAAATTTAGTGGCCAATACATCCCGAGGTAATCAGGCTCAGGGATGCAGCTTCAAACCAACCCAACTCACCAGTTTGACATTAAGAATTCAGAATGCAAATGTATTCATTTACAATCAAAAGTGTCACTCTCCATGGGTAGATATGGGTAGGGCAATGCTCACCAGAAGGTTGCCTGATGGATGTGGAATCAGAAGTTTATCACCTAAACTGAATGGCAGCTGTGGTCAGGCCAGTGGAGCTCTGTGGGATACCTGTGCTGCAAAGCCCAGGGCCTGAGCTCTCATGATTCTGGAAACCCAGTGTTCTGGACGGGTCCGGATACAGAAAGTCCATCTATGCCGTTTGACCCAATCAGTTTTCAGGTTAAGACTCTTTTTATTTTGCCATATGAATACTCCTCCTGCAACTTTAGCCTGAGAGGCATTCTGCTGTGTTAAGGTAATCATATATCTTTGCTCTGATATATGAAATGTTTGTTTCATAGAAACACTGGAAGGGCGATCTTTCCAGGTTTGGGGCTGTACCAGATTGTGGCCCTAGGTAACCTATCACCAACACGCCCCTTTAAAACTTTCAGTACCACTTTAAAAGCCCTCTCTTCTGTGCCCACTGTGTAGGCACAGACCAGTGGTTACTAAAAGAGCCTCATCGCCAAACTCAGTTACACTGTAGGGCTTAAATGACTTTGCTAGCATAACCCTTCCCTCCAACGGAGAAAAGTAGGTAAAAGCATCCTCATTTGCACGAGTGACCATGTAGATATCAGTGTTTAAGGAACCATTCTGATTTCAAAGGTCTATAGTAGCTCTTGGACTTCTTCTTGACTAGGAGGATTTTATGTTGTCAAACAAAAAAAATGTTGTATTTTATCAAATAAAAAGATGTTGTTGCTAATCACTGTAATACTTTGAGATTCAAAAAAACACCCCCAGCAGGCTACATTTGTAATTGCAGCTAACAGTTATTGAGTGCTTACTAAATTCTAGGCAGAGTATTAACCATTTTGCATTATTTCATTTAATTCTCACAGTAACCTTATGATGTGGGTGGTCTAGTTATCTCCATTTCACAGACAGGGAGACTAACAGTGAGAACAGCCGGGTGGTAGGAGGTAGAGGCCGCATATCAATGTGCTGGTAAAACCTGAAACTGTAATAAGATGGAGTGTGCCGTTATCAAAGCTTTTGCATTTCCCATGGTACTTGTCTCTACAGTGTTCCTGTAAGAAGGATCCAGGTGATCCAAAATGGCTAAGCAAGATCTGAGCAAATGAAAAGTCAGTAATTATACAAATTTAGAGTCTGTTGATGAAGGAATTGTGCCAGGTGCTCCTCAGATCAGCTATGGTTCCCAACAGGCAACTTTCTCAGCTGCCACAGAGCCGTCAACATAGCTCAGGGATCTACTGATACATGCTCTGAGCTGTCCAGCACTATGTCACACAACTGGGAAATATTAAGGTTTTAACTAAAAAAAAAGATGTTTGTGCCCTACAGAGGCACAATTCCTGAATGCATTACTGCATCTTCAGCCATACTATTTGCTCATCCAGAAGTAGCTACTGTGTAGGAAGGTCATTGCCAGCTCCCACTGGGACTCAGCTGACTGTGCTGCCTAAACACAACTGTTGCTACAGTGTCCTCAGTCCTCAAAAACTTCTGTTTGGCACCTACCATGTGCTGACCACTTCGCTATCAAACTCATGTTTTAAGTTTTATAAACCAAGCACTGAAAATCATCTGGTCAGCATAAAAATTTTAGATCCATGCTTAATATGTAGACAAAATATCACTTAATTCAATAAATACTCTGTCATGTACTTGGGACAAGGGAGATATGCTTTTAGAATCAGAAGGCACTCAACCTTTGAAACTGGTTGTTAGGTCTTCCTTCTTTATCTGTCTTTCCCCAAACCCATTTCCAAGTCACCTGCTCTCATCCCCTACATACATACACATACTTCATCAAAACAATCTGCAGAGCGGCTCCTCACAGGGCCACTCCATCATTAAGATCTATCACTTCACTGCACCTTACGGTTATAATAGGATTCCCCCCTTTGATTAATGCTTGTTCAACAACTCTCACACTGCCTACCCAAGAAACTCTTTCCTGGGGGAGGAAGCAAAATTACACCTTCTTTAACAATGATCCAGCAGAGAAAATGAGATTGCCCAGCACATTACAGCTTCTGTTCAGCGAAGCCACATGCTCCCTCTTGAGAAAGGATGGAAAATGAGCTGCCAGCTACAAATTCCTAAAGAGTGTCACAATTACAACTTTTCATTGGTGCTCCTAGTGACAGTACTTCTGACCTAAGACAACAGAGACACACAGATGTACTCCTGAGTCTGCTCATTAGCCTAATGAGGATGGAGTCAGGCAAAGAGTTAATTTGACTAATTTAATCAGCATGCCCTTCATTTCGTCTACTGGGAGAACACCAAAGTGACGGAGACAAACACAGAAGCACACAGAGGAGAGGAATTTACTGAGCTGTGCCTCTGATTAGGCAGAGCCACTGTTTGAAAACATAATAGAATCAAAGCTCAAAAGAATCTTAATGCTTGCTTAACCCAGTCACGTCACTTTATAAGGTCTAATTAGGTTAAGAAATCATTATAAAAATTATTGTAAAAGGAGTTGTACATGGGAAACATTTTACAAACTGTAAATGGCTTTGTGTGTGCACATATAAAATGTTATTGTTTTCCTAAAACAACATGGAAGAATTTAAACAGTGCATACATTGTTATACACTTCCATAGAGCAAACACTATAAATGAATGTCTTCCCTTTCCCGAAAAACACTGATTCTTTTGTTGTGTGGCAATACTTCAAGCTAGTCATCTGATGAGGATACAGTTTGAAATTATTGTAAAAATTTTTATCAAATGTGTCCTGCTCTTAAAGGCTCTAGAAAAATAAAGCATTGATGAGTATTATTTGATGATGGATATAAATTTTAGTTTTACCAGATTTAGGGATTTCAGTTAAGACTTGGTGTGGATGATTTGTTTTCGATCAACAGTTTTGATTTCTTTAAAGTTCCACCTTAAAATGAGCACCATAAAATATCTATTCAATGTTTGCAGTACTTCTAACAGCATGCCTTGATCTTACAATTAGAGGTTAAGTCACAATTACTCATCGAATTCAGTAATTCTAAGAGAGTTGATTGAGGGTATTTTCTGGACAATGGAATGTCATTTGCACTGATTATTTTATTGTATTAATTTTGTCATTACTTTTCCCTTTTTTCACTTAAACACTATTAAGGAAGTTTTTCTACAGGCTCAAGCCTAAAGGGATAAAAATAAAATAAAATAAAATAAAATAAAATAAAATAAAATAAAATAAAATAAAATAAAATGAATGGGTTTCTTTTAAAAAAGAAAAGGAAGAAATAAAAACCTTGTGTGGATACTAAGCCACATAACCTACAATTGGTTCTTGTTCTCTTTTTTCTTTGATGATAGTTTGTGAAATTAAAACGAGATGAGTAAATTTATATGTCCAAAGGTGAGTCTTTAAAAAAATTGATCTTTTGTAATGTCCCTTCTATTTCCTGCTATCCCAACCATCAGACCAGGCAACATATAAGGATCCCTTCCTATAAGTTTTCTTAAAAATATTTTTTCTCTATTTAATTACTGGAGACTTAATGAATATTGGGCACAAAGTTTATACTCTCTTGTAAGAGAGATAGATGTTAAATAAATAAACATGTCTATGAAATATAAGTGCAATATAGGAAGAAAACTTTGTTCTATCAGAGAAAAATGGGGTAACAATTTATGTAAACATGAGTATGGTCAGGGACAGCCTCTCTGAGGGATGCAAAGGATTATCCTATGTTTAGACTTGCAGAGGAAGGGGATGATGGGACAGGCAAAAGAAACAGCATATGCAAACTGTCCTGAGAAGGAAAGGACCTTGGTGGGTTCAAGGACTATCACCATGATAGGTGTAACTGCAGTAAGGTAGAAAGTGGTGCAGGATGAGGCTGGAGAAGAGGCCATTGTCCAGATTGGAACAGTTGAGGAGTGAATGGGGAGCTCATGTAGGATGGTGGTGGATTGAATGCAGGGTTGAATTCCTCTCCTTCCTCTCTAAACCCATTATAAAATGACAGGCAGAAAATAACTCATTTATAAAAGGCATAAACCCCTAGTAACAAAGAGAAATGCAAAGGATAACTTGGAATCCAAATTTTTGAGTCTACAAAGCATGTGAGCAAGTGGTAATTGATTTATCAAATCAAAGTTTGAGTGAGGAAAGCTGAGAGGCAGACCAATTTACCAAGTTTCCTCTAGAAGGAGGGTGAAGATGAGGCTAAAAACAGAAGGACTGTTGGAAAGTTCATTCAAACAGCTCTTAGACTTTGCACTAGTGAGGAAGGGATTCAATATAGTGAATTCGCTGCTTATAAAACTGTTGAAGGAACAAGAGGAGAAGTGCAGACCGGAGAAAGCCATGGCTACTTCTCAGATTTTCTGTCAGTTTTTTGAGAATCAAGTAGTTGAAGGAACTTCAGGGAATTTCCAAAGATGATCATAGCTATCTGAAAATCATAGCTGGTGGTTTGCAAGGAAATACACTGGGGCTGTCACAGTAGCTCATATTTGCTAAAGTCCATAAAATTGCCTACAGCTCTCAGAGGGCAATAGGTGATATCTACCTTTCTCATGCCTTCCAGTCTTGTAGGCATGTCTCTCATTGACAGACTTGAGTCCAGAACTTGACCAGCAAGTCGTTCTAGGAATTTAGTTTCTGGGCCTCTAGCTCTTACAACACAAGCAAGAGCTTGGAAAAGTCATGATGGCAGGAGGTGCATAGAGTGTATTAGAGCTGAGTTGATACCCAGGAGGTCAGCAAAGATCCCCTCTTGGATCCCATTCTCCATTTGTGCAATTGGCCAATCACCCTTGCTTCTTGTAAGCAGAGGATGGGGTGTGTGTAGAACAGATGGTCTCTAGATTTGAACACCAGACTCAGCTGATGGTTGGGAGACAGTTCTTAAAACAAGCAGGTTAAGAAAAAATTAACATATTAAATACTGAGGAACCCCCCCCCAACCCTGCTTCTTCTTTCATTTAACTACAAGTTTGAAACCTGTGGGCTAAACACTGAAAGAGCCATCTCTGGGAAACCTGACCAGCCCAAGAGAAAAGGCCTCTGAGATATTGACATCAGGGATTTCTCAAAAAAAAAAAAAAAAGTCCCTGTCAGTTCACTTCATAGGGAAGCCCACAGGGGCAAGCCCAGCCACAGGCATAAAGCTTTAGACAGCTAAGCTATGTCCCACATTACATATGAGCCACGGATCACCAGCATGTATCACCAACAAATATGAAAATCAGAGCCCAAAATAAAAAGGAAAGAAAACAGGGAAGACAGAGGTTACTAAAGAAAAAGGAAATGTCAAAAAATAAAACTCTGATTAACCAACCTCAGAGAAAGGAAAGTACATTAAAACAAGGACAGAAAACTAATTTGGGGAGTAGAACAAAAAGCCTTAATGGAAACTTGAGAGAATTGTTACAAAAATATCCCAGAAATTAGAGTAAAGAGACAAAAAAGATTTTTTAAAAAAATAGGAGAGAAAGATAGAGGGTGGTTCAAATAATAGATGCTCCAAAAATAAAGAACTGAGGAAATTATAAAAGGAGAAAAAGAAATTAAAGTGAGAATAATTCAAGAGAGCACACCAGAAATGAAGGACATTGCACGCAACCCATTGAATGAATATGGACCAAGATACAATAAAACACCAGGGACAATATCTTACAAACTTTTGAAGAGGAAATAAACGCAAGATTTATTTGAGAGACTGGAAAACTTTTTTTGTAAAAAGCCAGATGATAAAGGTTTTATATTTTTCAAGACATACAATCTCTGTCAAAACTACCTACTTGGCTTTTGTAGTATGAAGGCAGCCATAGACAATATGTGAAAGAACGAGCATGGCTGTGTTTCAATAAAACTTTATTAACAAAATAGACAGTGTGCTGGATTTGGGCAATATTTTGCTAACCTCTGATGTATATAAAATATTAATAATGAAAACAGCACCAATTTGCAATAAATAGACTAAAGAATAGATGGCAATTGTTCATTGTTAGTAAAATTCTGAAGAGAAATTATTTTTAAACCAGGATTCTCTTCCCAGTCAAATTATCAAATAAAAGGGAAGGATGAATAAGTTTTGAAAAACTTTATCTCCCATCAACCCTTTCTCTGGAATCTGACAGTGGGATTCAAAATGAGAAATAAAATCAACAACACAAGTAAACAAAATGATTGCTGTTAATTCCAAAGGAAATGAAAAGTTATAAAGAAAAAAAAATCATTGATCACTGTACGACTCAACTCTGGTACTGGTCTCAAAATCATAAACATTATATTGATCTAATCAAATACGTAATAGAACTACACTGAAAAGATGGAGAAAAAGAATGGCAGTGTGTGGTACAGAGGGGTTTTTATGAAAAAGAGAACTAAAACTTTGCCTCCCAAAGTGGGAAATCAAAAGGTAATAGGTAAAATCTAAATTGGAAAACTAACATTTAATTGAGAGTTTTAGAGGCAAATATCAAATAAATCATCTGTAAAACCTGCACATGATTGTCTCTGGAATGAGGTGTAGCTAAATCATTTAAAAAGCCTTATAGAACAATTTGATTCTTTTAAACTATGTGCATGTGTAAACTTTGATTTTTTTAAAAAAAAACTTAACTTTTAAGAATAATGAATAGTTTTCCATCAACAGGAAAATAACTAAATGGCATATTTAACCAATGGATTTTGTGTAGCTCTTAAAGTAATCAAATAGAGCTTTTATGCTTTAAGATAAATAAAGCATAATAATTATGTTGAGCAAAAAAACAAAGCAAAGAGAATTGCAGAAAAAGATACAGAATGTGGTAGACCGATAAAAAGTTTAAAAACATGAAAAGCAATACTGCAGTTTATTTACACACACACACATGTACTAAAGAATGCAGACTCGCCTGCAGAAAAATAGAGCTGACTCGGAAGGTGGCCGCCTCCTGGAGGACGGCCGATGAGAACTAGATGCTTCCATCTAGGAACTTTTATTTCTCTAAAATTTTCTCCTAAGTAAATGAGGTGAGCTAGTGCAGTTAGTCACAGCAGAAAGAAGTTAAAGATGGAAAAACAAAACAAGAAAAGGATAAACATGATGAGCAGCAGCGAGGTCTCCCCATGTGGATTTAAAACCAGAGGTCTCTCCCACTCCCTGACAGCACCCGATCCCTGCATGTGGGCTGTTTCTTTCCCTTCTCTCTGCTTTGTTTTGTTTTTGTTGTTTTATGGGTTGTGTTTCTTCTGTTTTTCCATCAACATTTCAACACGTTCTTGTGGTGATTATATCTCCCCCCAATTATGATCCTACTGGGCTACCCTTCCTGAGAGAGTTTAAAGGAGTTTCATATGCAAGGTCTCCATTTTCTTACCTCCCATCCATTTTTTCTTTCAAAGTGTTTTTTTGTTTTTGTTTTTTTTTAGTAACAAAGCTTCAGAAGGAGTGTTTCCAAGTAAAATATGGTGTTATAAATTAAAATTGTTTCCTACCTCAGCCCACCATGCAGTCATATCTTTGGAGAGAGGGAGCTATAAAGCTCCATGAGATTTGAAGTACAATTTTTATCATTAAACATAATAAGAAAGCAGGAAGCAGCTGCTTCCAGGATTGGTTCAGTCAATGCAACAATGCCGTCAGGAGCCAGACTCCTTCTGCCCTGGCATCCTAAGAACATTGGCTCAGTCCTCAGATTTGCCCCTGTGCAGTTCCATGGCGTCTGCCACAGTTCCAACCTCCGCTCGAGGAAGAGAGGTGTTTCCTCCCATGCATCTCTGTTTTATTACAGATGGACTCTTTCTCAGTAACCAAAGCAGACATTCTGTCAGGTACAGTCACAAGGGTGGGGTTACATGCCCATGCTATAAGAGCAAAAGGGGTAGAAAGATGAGAATCTGGACTTTTCAGTCTCTGTAGAGAGAGATGGCTTTTGCCAGCAGGCAAGTGCGGATTTATCATGGTTGTTGGACAGGTAATCAGCAATGCTTACCACTCACCTTGGTTGCCTCAGGGCATCCACAGGGGCACATCTGTGCCCAGTGGACAGCTCCATACCAGACACAAGTGGCAGCTCTCCCCACAAGGAAAGGCACTATCAAAGGCAAGCCTCAGTGGTACCCAATGAACACGATGGTACCCAACAGATTTTGCTGAGTCCAGCACATGGACAGACTGAAGCTTTACTGTTCAATATCGTAACAATTATCCACATGTGGCTCTTTAAATCAAAATTAAGTAAAGTTTAAAACTGAGCTCTTGGTCACGGTAGCTTCATTTCAAGTGTGGGGTGGCCACTGGTTGCTAGAGTGAGTTTCTACTGTCTTGTTCATTGCAGATCAAGAACATTCCCCTTTATGGAAAGCTTATTGAACAGTGCTGGGCTAGAGCCTGGGAAGAATTACTTCAGTAACAAATCCACATATGCTTGGAACCATGCTACAGACCCGTGGTCCAGATAGGAAGGAAATATACCAACTAATAATTTATAATGTGCTTCTTAAAGCCAGAAGTTTTCTGGAGGCCCCGGGTGCCAGCTTTTCTGCATTGTTTAGTGAAAATGTATAGGCTGATGGTCTGCACCTGGTTCACCTGGTCACTCAGCCTGATGTTGGCCGTGTGATCAGTGAGGTATAAAGGCCCTCCACGCAAACTTGTGCTTCATCTTCCATGAGACAGATACCTTGTTCTCACGTTGATGGGTCATGAGCCTGTGAGGAAGCATATTCTGAAGACCCCAGAGCTGTGTCCAGGTGTTCTAGGTCCTTGTAATGTTGCTTTGCACTTTCTCACTCCTGGTGCTGCATACTCTTCCCATGTAATAAATCTTACTGGGTGTACCTTGTTAGAGTCCTGCCAGCCCTTTCAATTATCTGACCCTGGGTAATTGCTGCACCCCACGGTGACCAATCAGACTTGGTCATTAACACATACAAACCACCCTCAGGTCACTGCTAGAAATAACTAGATTGAACTTTACATGGCTGTAGAGGTCCCACATTAGCAGGTGTAAGCAAGCAACACCAAGATATATATAAGATTTTGCTGTTCTTTGTTCTTATATGTTGAAAGGAAGTTATAAATGAAGTAATGTAGGTTGGCACAAATATAAGTCAAAAAGATTATTTGTGTTCAAGTCCTTGGAAAGATAATTTTATTCCCTAGACCTCAATTTTTTCTTCTGTAAAATGGAAAATATTGTGAAATTGACATCGTAGTATTACAGGGTGTGGCCAAGAGGGGGGCCCCAAACAGGGATTTGGAATGGGGTCCAGAACTCAAGGTGTCCAGGAAATATATAAGATGTCTTCACCCCTTTCCCCTCAAGTGTGAGTTGGGGGAAGGGACACATGGAGCAGGAACATGCACAGTTGTTTTGTACAGCAACAGCTTTGCAGCTAACCTCTGGCATGGTCATTTAACATATCTATAACCTTTAACTGGTTGCATAAATATGCTAAACAGCTGTGGCCGTGCTTTGAAACCAAGGGGCTGGAAGTAATTTCTCCCCAAAATGTAACTGGAGGGCAGGTCCCCCAAGTTACAGCACCTGCATGGGAGCTTGAAGAAGATTGGCTCCATGACCTGGGGCCACACCTGCCCAATCTCATAATGGCAGCCCAGAAAAGCTGGAAGGATGTGGGAGTGCTGGCAAGTGTAGCCGACTGTGGGAGGAGCCAGGAATGGGGCTGTAGAGGAAGACTGGCACAGGGATTTAAAACCCAGATGCTGTGGTCTTTGAAGAGAGGACCACATAGCTGTGGCAATAGAAGAGAGACAGCCACCTGCTTTGCCAGAGTGAGGACCCCCATAGCTTCAGTAGGGGGAACCACCATGAGCCTTTAGCAGAGAACCGCCACTCGGCTTTGGCAGAGTGGTGACCCCCTCCTCCCCACAGCTTTGGTGGAGAGAAGAACCATGAGGTTTTGACCAGAGTGCAGACCCCTGCAGCTCTGGTAGAAGAGGATCACAAGGCTTTGGGGTGCTCTCTTTGGCCGCATGGCCTGGGAAGCAGGAGAGACTTTACCTGGAAGAAGGGTGAAAGAACTCTTGCCAGTAGGCCACGAGAAGGTGCCACATGGCTTTGGATTAATTAGAGATCCTGCCCAGACAGCGACACAGCTGATGGTGCCAGCAGCCTGAAACACAGACGTTTACTTCTTTTCCTGTGATACAGTACCCCAAATTAGTGCAGGGGTAAAGGAAGCACTGTGGGTGTCTGTGGGTATCCAAAAAGGACTTTGATATTTTAATGAAGATATCAGGTCACTACTTTAAGTCTGTATGGCATTAAATAAACATTTCCTTCCTTTTCACAAATCTCTGGTATTGAGAGATGTCTGTCCTATAAGGCGGCGGACATAACGAACCTGGGGGGTTCCTTGTGGTAATAGTATATCGTCCTCACCCCCCTTGGCCCCTGTGTTCTGTAACAGTTTTTGGCATTCCTGGGTGGGCAATAATTGCGTACCCACTGCCCCGTCTGTTCTGTAACAATAGGACTGCTTGTGTGTTGATTTATACACTACATGTAATAAGTAAGCACAATTCTGAGCATGTAGTAAGAACCCAATAAATGTGAGCTCCTGTTATTATTCTCACCAAATAAAATTATCTACTAAATATAAACATCTGTAACAAACTGAGTAATGTATTATAAAAGATCTCATTATCTGCCTTAGATTTTATTTTATCCAGCAGTGTCGTCTCAATTACTTTCTAATTCTACATGCCTTTTGTTTTTCTTTAAATTATATTTTATATAAACACACACTGTATCGGAATACACTGCTATATCTTCTGACCCCAAATAGAGTGATATTTTTGTATATCCTATTGATAAACATAGCTTTTATTAAAAGAAAAAAACTACATTTTTATTCCCTGCATGGCGCTTCCTCAGTGGGAAAATTATGAATGAAATTGTTAGGCCACTAACTCAAATTTCTTCCCCTGGTGGTTAATCATGGTTTCTTATCCCAACAGTAAAAAAAAAACTTCTTTCTGGCAGTCTTCCGGTATTAATCATCTCCCTTTATAGGGAGATTTCACAGCTAGTAAATGATAGAACTGGGACACAAATCCAATCAGACCCATAAAATTGTTCACGTTGTAAGAATATATGGATGATATGGTGCATTTTTGGAGGGGATATGATTTGTAATTGAAGTAAGAGATTGTGAAGAGACAAAAAAACTTTTTAAAAGAAATTTATAGAATGATGCTGCAGGAGAAGCAACAAATTAAACTATATTCTTCCTACCATTAAAGAACTTGAACCCTTCATTGGACTTGTTCTAGTCAAGGTTCTTTAAATCACATGAAACAGAAAGCCATTCAAGATAACTCAAATAAAAGGATAATTTATTGTCAGACTATCTCAAAGGAGAAAAGGAAATATGGATGAGACTCATGTAAACTAGAATTGGAAAGTAGAATGGTGTTAGGAATTGAGACAGCCACTTAATCTCTCCCCCTCGTGATGACAAGTTCTCGAATCTCTACCTTTCTTCTTTGCTCTGATTTCCTCCCTGCCTTATCTGGTTTTCTGTGCTTGCATATATGAGCGTGGTCCAACACAGCCAGACTCTTAACACTAGGGTCTGTTACTTTGTCACAACCAGCACTGTGTCTCTTTTCTGGCAGGCAGCACCCTTCTTACCATTATCATCCATCCGAAATATCTGCTTTTGGCTCAGAAATTCATCTGCTGTTGGTCTGTTTGGCTGGAAGTTTGTGAGCACCCGCAATCTAGAACTGACCTTTTGGGCCTGTAAGAAAGCAAATACCTCCTAATATATCCTTTATACAAATCACATGCACATGTAAGAGTTTAAGAACCATGCAAGTGTGGTCATTTAGGGCTATTCTGGAGGCATTATGTAAGGTATGTGCCAAATACATAGTAAAAACAGAAGTGCTCCATCCATTCCATCCCAGCAGATCTTCATGTGGACTGAAGCTCTAGGAAGTCTGCACGGAGGAGGTGAATGTGAAGTGGTATCTTGAAGAAGGGGAATGACTTCTCCAAGTCATTCTTGGGTAGGGTGTGGCTATGGGGAAAGAAGACAAAAGGGTGTTTAGTTCAGGCAAAAGGGTGAACGTTAAGGTGCATTCAATGAGAAGAGTATTTGAACTGGAGCAGAGTGTTCATATACAGGTACAGTAAAAGATAAGATTGCAAAAGGCAAAATGTGGACTAATTGAAGAGGGTCCTGCAGTCCATATTATAGAAAATGGATTTGGTTCCAGAGGCAAATTTGGATAAGATTTGGTTTTAAAATAGTTTCTATTTGGGGTACATGGGGAGAAGTTTTGGTATTGGAGCTTTTTGAAGATGGGTCTTGGGTGGTACAGGGTTGGAAAAATGAGGAAAATGAGCATATTCTACTTCTAAGGCCCCACCCTTATGAAAATATAAAAAATAAGGACCAAGATTTATGAGCCAATACTCCATATTCATGGCAGCACTGTGAATAACACAAAAACCTGGAGATAATTTAAATACCTAACAGCATGAGGTTCATTAATAAATTATGTATATCCAGATGTCATGTCATCAACAAGAATGTTGCCAAAGAATATTTAGTGACATGAGGGGAGAGAAGGTGGAGCTGCTCATTGTATATAAAATGTAAAATTCAAGGACACAGCTAATGTTTATGTACATGGTATCACCCACAACTTACACATCAAAATCTTTCTTTCAAAATGTTTATAATTTAATCTCTACTTCTTAAACAGAGGATATTAACATTATTGTTTACATTTTTGACAGATTTATTATAGCAAGCAAATATTGGCATCTGCTGTACGTGTTAAGGTAAATGCTAGGTTGCTGTAACAAAAAGTTACCAAAAATACAATGGCTTCAGTAAGATGGAGAGTTGTTTCTCGCTTATGTAATCTAGTTGATGTAGGCCTTTGAGTACCTTCACTTTGCAAAGTCATTTGGGGAACCCAGTTTCTTTTATCTTGGTTCTCCAACTTTCTCCGAGTTATTATTTTTTCCTGCACAATCAATGCTGAGTCGATCCTGTGTCCTGATCTAGTCTATAGGACAGAGGGAAGAGAGCAACAAGGTTAAGCAACTTTATTTGTTAAGCATGTGTAGCAAAAGATGTTCACATCACCTCTGTTCATATTGCATTAGCCAAAATTTGGTTACATGGCCACACCAGCTGTAAGGGAAGCTAGAAAGCAGAGTGGGAGGGTGGGTGCTCCATGACTTAAAGGAAGGAGAGAGGAATATTTGGGGATAGTAATTTCTTCCAAACCTGCTAGAACACAGTGGGCCCTCAGGGGTCCTTTATTAACTGTTCCGCCAAAATCTAAGGGTTTTTTTTTTTAGTCCTTATGTCAGTAGTGGAAACTGTGACTGTCAGTAAACTAGTCACCTGCTTTGCATGTGGGCTACGGGCCCTTGCGTGGGCTCGTGGCAATCCTGTGAATGACTGATGTCCACAGCGTCCTGTCCTCAATAGCCCTGCTCAGTTCTTGCAAACTCGTGCCTGTGTCTTCCTTTATGGAGTCTGTCCACCTCATGTTTGGTCTTCCTCCTTTCCTGCTGCCTTTTGTTTTTCCCAGCATAATTGTCTTTTCCAAAGAAGTCTGTCTTCTCATTGTGTGCCTGAGGCAGGAAAGCTTCAGTTTTGTCCTTGTTGCCGCCAGTGATGTTCCGGCTTCATCGCTGTAGGACCCACCTGTTTGTCTTTCTGATTGTTGAGGGCACCAGTAGAGCTCCCCCCTAACACCATACTTCAAATGAATCCTTTTTTTTTTTTTTTACTATCAGCCTCTTCACTTTCCAGTTTTCTCATTTGTACACAGTAATTAGGAATTAGAATTGGTCTCTAAAGACACATCACTGCTCTTGGTGAACTTTCCTAATTCTTCCATCACTGCCCCTCCACGTCTCAGCCTTCTCTGGATTTCTTGGCTGCATCTCCATCTGAATTGATGACTGGTGCAAAACCTTTAACAATTTCAGTGTCTCCATTGTCTGTGTTAAAATCATGTATTTTTATGTGGTCATGTTTTATCTTCTTGAAGCTCAAAAGCAGTCCTGCTTTGGCACTTTTTTCTTTGAGTTTCAATAGAAGTCATTTCAAATCATTGCTACTTTCAGCTGATAAGATAGCATCATCTGCATATCTTAAGTTATTGATATTTCTTCCATCAATTTTCACTCCTACTCTTCTGAGTCTAGTCTAGTTCTTTCGTGTGATGTGTTCTGCATACAGATTAAACAAATAGGGAGGTATAATGCACCCTGGTCAGACAGCTGTGCCTATAGGAAACCATTCCGTCTCTGCCTGTCCACAATACGAGCTATGTGTCAGGACATTTAAGTTTCCTATTAACACAGCAACTGGGTAATTAGATATAGCTAATATAAATCTCGGACCACAGCAGGCGGGAAAAAGTAACCCCATTCTTCTATCAACTTTAAATCTATTTGAATCTAATTCCAACCCCCATCCATCTGCCTGGCAAGACATTCGGGCTTAGGTGTTACTGGACTTTTCTGCCAGGGTGTGCCAGGACCTTCAGTTGAGCCCCCCTCAACTGTCAATGCACATGAAATGTGTGTTTCTTCCCCATGCCCAACTGCATAGAGCACAGGAGTATTTCTGGGACCACAAACACAGGACACAGGCCTTGCCTCTGGGTTCTGTGTGTCATCGATTCCCTCCCCTCCCCTAGCATTGCTGGGAAACAGGTCCCAGGACCCCTGCAGGCAGGGCCTCCAGACCTGTTTGACCTTCCAGTTTTGTGTAAACCTTTCTTCTCTCCCTCAGTAATGTTCAGGAAAATACTGTGAAAGCCTGAAGTTCAGACTAACATTACAAGTGACAGGAAATGTTTTAGCCCTTAAGCAGTTTTCTGCATTCCACCCTGCAACATTTCTACCTGCTTGAAGTGGAAGAAGAGGAGAAAATAGAGTAAACAAACCACAAATAATCACTTGTAAGAATTATGTTGCTTCCAGCTGGCTGGAGTTGTTTAAAACAGAACCAATGTACTTTAGTACATGAACTACTTTGAATTCACAGAGCTTTTTCTTTTCTGCTTGCTTCCTTGTTATTGCTCTGATTTTGGAGAATTGAAAAGGTTAGATAACCTGCACCTAAGTGATGTATCTGTGTCTGACTTTCTCAAAGATAAAAAATAGAGAGTGGCAAGAGGAAATGTGAAAGAGCAAAAGCTTACTTATTTAATGACTGTACCTACCAAGTTTGCCCACAGTTTAAAAATAAAGAATCTGGGGACTGGAAAAAACATGGAGGGCATTTGTGTATTACCCAAACCTAGGCCAGCAGACAGTCGTGGAACAGCGTAGGGAGCCCTGAGCATAACAGATAAGAAGAGAAAAAGAGGGAAAAATATAAATTCCACCCAAATCATAACCAGGGCAAGTAAATGGGTTCCTTTTTTCTTTAGGCAGCTTTCTTTCTACCCACCCACCTCCTGAGAGAATAAAACTCTCCTCTCAAAATCAGTTTTTTGAGAATCAAATCTCTTATGCCTCAATTCTTTGCCTGACTTCCCAAACATCAACATTTCAAATTTTTAGAAATATTTGACATTTTTTTCTGTCAATTTAACACAAGCCAGCAATATTTTTTTAACTTAAGAAAACTCATTTTAACACAGTGAAAACGTGACGAAAAGTGGCGTGCAGCCCGCTCTCTGCTGAAGGCGCAGGGCTGCCTTCCCTTTTCGGGAGGCTGCACGCCACTTTTCGTCTCAGCACACACCTGGGAAAGGCTGGGAGGCCGAGCCAACGAGAAGAGCATTTGAATAGTTTGTGTCAGGGAAAACTTTCTCTAACATCTTCACTTTGTCCTGAAGATGAGGAAGTGTTGTAACAGCTTTCCGAGATGCTATGGTTGACATCTGTATTAATGATCTTGCAGAGACAGCAAACGATACTTAAATGAAGTTTACAGATAATGCTAAATTAAGAACTGTTGCTAATACCAGCAGAGACGACATAGTAATAAATAAACCTGTGATGGTTAAAAATACAGGGAAGAAAAAGGGGGAAACACAGAAAACATCTGAAAGCAATATAGAATACGTGTGTTTTGCGATAGTATATGAAACTGCCATGCCCCCTAGAAGGAGACCTAGTTTAGGGTAAACATGAAAACACTGCCTTAAGAAGAGAAGAAATCCATGTCTTTTTCTCCAAATTCAAATGGAACTGAACTCAGAAATAATGACATTGAGTACAGCATTATTTCAGCAATATCAAGATACTTTTTTTCCAGCTATAAAAGCTATTCAATTTAAGCAATTGGTGAAAAAACTGCCAGAACCTTCCGTTCTGTGGGGAAGAAGAAAAGAAATGAGAAGGACTGCAAGGTGGTAGCACATCAGTGAGCAAAGAACAAGTACAACAGGGACCTGGGGCTGAGTAGCACCAACAAAGACTCCTGGGAATGTGTTACCAGCAAGAAGAAAGGCTCATGATTTCCAGAACATATCTTTCCAGTCTTGGAAGAGATGAACAGAAAAGACTCCATTCATATGGGAAATGCTTGAAAAACATCTCTGACCCATTTTCCTGGTGACCTTTAAGAATTAATTCTCCTGTGAACAGCAGATTGGCAGTTACCAAAGGCAGGAGCTGGGAAAAAATGGGTGAAGGTGTTCAAAAGGTACAGACTTCCAGCTATAAGATAAACAAGTTCCAGGAATGTAATGTACAGCATGGTGACTATAGTTTAGAACATGTGTGGTATATTCTGAAGGTGCTAAGAGAGTAGATCTTACAAGTTCACATTAAAAAATATTTGTAACTATGTGAGGCGATGGATGTCAACTGAATTTAGTGTTGGAGTCATTTCATAATTTATACATAAATTATTATGTTGTACACTTTAAACTTTTACACTGTTATATGTCGATTATATCTCAGTAAAATTGGTGGGGAGAAAAGAGATAGAAAAATGGTGTTAAGGTTAAGCTTCCCAGAGCAATGTTCAAAATCTACTGGTTCATCAGGAAATGGCCACCATCTCCATCAACAGTGGAGTCTCCTGCCCTATGGAGTTGCTGCTACTTGCATCTGCCAGAAACGCAACAGCTCCACTACCACAGCTGCCATTGGCATCCTCACCACCTCTGTGCAGAAGGCGGTGGCCAAATACCTGGGGGGTCATATGCTCCTGTCAAATGGGCTCCACTCACAACCTGCTCCTCGGGATTTCTGCTCTGAATTAGTTTCACGTGTCTAATTGGCAGTGTCTGGGTCACTGCCTGTGTCTTAACTGCAAGGGGAGCTGGGAAAGGGGGTGTCACAACTTCTTAATTGGGGTGGCAGGGCTTATGAGGCTGTATATTCCCTTAAACACACAAAGGGTTTCAAGAGATGCCGGACATCCCAAAGCCATGACAAATGTTTCCTGGAGGATTTGGCTCCCAAACACTAACATACATATACTTTGTTTCATAATAAAGATTAAATAGCAATGGATTTAGCAACTATGGAACACAGAATGCGGCCACCTAATAGATCTCTCATATGAGCCATCTGCTGAAAGAGAAAGAGGCTGAACTGCGACTGCCTTCAAGTCCAAATGCAAGGTCTTTAAGTCAGTTCACTTCCTCCACCACATCTTTCACAATTCTCTCCGGACAGTCTTTAGGCTATGAACTATTTTGTAAACTTTACTCACTCTAAATAAAATATGGAAAGCTATAGTAGTGGAAAAAGTGTTAGATAGAATGTACAAATATATGCAAGGTTTTTAAGTCAGTTTGCTTCCTCCTTTACATCTTTCACAATTCTGTCCAGACAGTCTTTAGGCTATGAACTATTTTGTAAACTTTACTCACTCTAAATAAAGTATGGAAAGCTACAGTAGTGGGATAAATGTTTGATAAAATGTACAAATATATGCACCAAACAGTAAGGAAGACATATGAGTAACTACAACAGTTTTTATTTCTGAACTGGTCACAAGATTACTTTTTTATTTTCTTCTTCTTCTACCTATTTCACATTCCCATTGTCATCAGCCAGTATCTCAGTAGGTCACAGTTCTTTGCCTGTTTGGGAGAACCCAAATTTTATTCCCCAAATGGATAAGCCCTTGGTAATGTTGCCTGTACAGGGTCACTGCAGTTTTCTCATCTTCATTGCTGGATAAGGAAAAACAAGGAGACATCACAGAGAATCCCCTGGGTTCCACTAGAGTCCTCCCCACCACCATTGTGTAGCAGCCACCCTATTGCCCATTAATAACAAGGGTCAGCTACATCAGTTAACAGGGACCCTTATTTTTGCCTGTTTTCTGGATCAAGAAGAAACCTAGATGGCCAGGTAGCAATCTCAGTTTACAACACTTGCATCTCTTAACAATGGAAACATTTCCCTTTAAACCAGGAGAGTCTAGGGATACAAAGAGAAAAGTGAAAGCTATTTATTTGGTTATAATAGTGAGATGTACCATGTCCACCTTGATATCAGGACCCCTGTTTTCTGGCTATTGGAAAGAGCACCAGATACTGGTCACTGGTTTAGACAAACCCACATCTTGTAGAAGAACACACAAGCCACACAAGGAGCTGTTGCCCAGCAGAGCTGGAAGTGAGACTTCATGGACCATTCCACTGAGACGTCAGGCCAGCTGCTCCTGGATGGCAGGGTAGCAAGTGGTACCATTAATGACAAAGAGCACCAGATGTTAGACCTTGGTCTTGAGTTTTGGCTTAGAGAGAATTCAGAGCCAAGTCTCAAACACAAGCAAAATTTATTTAGAAAGCCACAGGGGTACAAGATGTGAGCCATGGAGGAAGTGAGCCAGCTGGGCTGCATGGACTCAGGAAACAAGTTACAGAGGCAAAAGAAGGGCCCTTGAGAAAGGAAGCAAAGGTATTCACCTTGAGGGAAGGAAGAGTGGAGAAAAGCACACATATGCCAACATAGAGACAGAGAAACAGAGCTAACTCGAGAGCATTGGGTCCATTCTCTTTAGAAGTTTTTCTGTTTTGAAAGCAAATGTGGGGGTTTTATGGGAGGCCTCCGGGGAGGACCTTAATAAAATATTCATCAGGTCTTCCAGGTATTTCCTTTCAGGGTCATGGTCTCCACTGACTGGTCAGCACCAGTGTGGGGGATCATCAGTCATCACAGCTGGTCCTGAAGTCAACCGTGGAGGTACCCTGCCTGACCTTGGTGCTTTTCTGAGCCTAGAGCTGAAACACAACTGAGGCCTCCATGTCATCTCAAGTTTGACCAAAACTCTGTCTCTGTGGTCAACAGACCTGAGGTTTTGTTCCTAAGATTATTTCATGTGGGTCAGAACCTCATTGTCCTGAGGGCTTAATATTTAAGGGAGTGGTCATGCTTGTGTGAGAATCATATGACACTATTCTTCCCCCCCCAACCCATTCCTTCTCTAAGGCAGTCTACCACATGACTAGTGACATGCCAGGGGACGAAAAGTCAAGGGACAGTCCCAACCACATGACTGGTGATTTGAAAGGTCAGGAGGTCTAAACTCCATGCCCAGTGATATACTAGAGGAGGAAAGTCCCACCCTAGTTTTGCCCATTGTTAAGTAGCCAGGGCTTTGTGCCCCAGTGACCTTCAGTACCTGGCCTGCTGTTCCCACTCTGCTCATGCCTAACTGCCTGCTATAGAACCGGTGAACCCCATGGCATGGTTACATTGGCTCATGTCTTTTGCTCTGAAATAAATTTTTTGTTCTGTAAATTCTGGCCATATCTCAGACCATATAAAAATGTACTCTTACATTTCTCAGTGGGTAGTCATTGGGATGTTGCCTTCATGTAATTCTCTCTTTACCCTTTTCCCATCAGCTTAGGGAGTCAGAGAACATGATTCCCGAGATTTCTCAGAATCACACAGCGATCACAAAGAACTCATTTCAGCCCCACTGAGAGCTCTGAGAGGCCAGATTTACAGCAGACTGTCATCTCCTTTCTCTCCCTCCCTTCCTCCCTGCCCCCAGCCCCCTTCCTCTAGATCAGGAGTGTCAAACTCATTTTCACCAGAGGCCACATCAGCCTCATGGTTGCCTTCAAAGGGCTGAATTTTAGGACTGTATAAATGTAACTACTCCTTAACTAGAGGCAAGGAATTCAGCACAGCCACTGGGCAGAAACAAGGTGCCAGGCCGGATAAAACAAGGTGGAGGGCCGGATTCAGCCTGCAGGCTTTCTGTTTGCCACCCATACAAACAGATCATCCTTACCCATCTCTTCCTTCTTTTAGCCTTTTTTATTCTTCTTTTGTTCCTTTTTTGTTCTTCTTTTGTCCCCTTTTTATTATCGTTTCTTCTTCATCCCTTTTCTCCTAATTCTTTCTTTTCCTTTTTCACCTTGCATGCTCTTTATCATTTTTGTAGTTTTGACCATCTACTGCCCGATCCAAATGGGGAGAAGCCCAGTCCCTGACTAAATTTCCCAGAGCAATTTCTGTCCCATTCAACTTCCAGGAATACAATGTCATAGAAAATTTAGCAAGTACAGAAATAGAGAAAAAAATCTTGAGAGAATTACATTAAATTATTCTTCCTAACATGTGAGGGGGGAACACAAAAAGCCAGTATTTATTTATTAAAAATTGTGTATTTATTCTTTAATGTTTAAACTTCAGTCACCTTCAAAGTACTTCCATCTGATGCAATACACTTACTCAATATACTTAATTGAGATGTTTTTTCCACTGCTCAAAAACAGTTTTGAACTAGTTTGATGCCTTTTAGTGCTTCCACTATTTTATGTTTTACCTCTTCCACATTGGCAAAATCTTTCCCTTTGAGTAATTATTTTATACAGGGAAACAAATAAACAAACAAATAAGGGCGTTCGGGTGAGATCTGGTGGATAAGGAGGGTGGAGCACAGGGGTCATGCCGTTTTTGGTCCAAAACTGCTGAACACTTAGCACACGTGGGCAAGTGCATTCATAAATCATCAGTCATGCAATGGGCAAATGTGTTAAAAGAGTCTTCAAAAAGAAATTCAGTGAAGCCGAATGCAAACTCTCACAACAATGCCAGCTGGCACACTGATACAGATGGGTTCCTAGAACACTTACCTAGTGGGGAATCCTGTATTACAAGGAGCCTGCCCTCCAGATAATAATTGCAGTTTTAGGGGGTCCCCCTCATAAAGACATCAATCTTTCTCATTTGTGTAATAGTTCAAGTTTTGATTCCTCCAAATCAGGGGAAGTATTGCAAATTCTCTCATACAATCCTTACAAATTTTCAGTTTCAATTTCTATCTGAGATCATTTGTTTTTTCAAAATAAAAATCCTCTCTCACATCCATAGTCTTATTAGAAAATTATGTTTTAGCGTTAATAATGTGGCTTAGTGGGCTCAACATTGTCCTGCAAACCAAAAGGTTATCAGTTCAATTCCCGGTCAGGGCACATGCCTGTGTTGCAGGCCAGGTCCCCAGTTGGGGGTATGCATGAGGCTACCCATCAATCAATGTTCCTCTCGCACATCCATGTTTCTCTTCCTGCCATTCTCCCTCCCTTCCCCCTCCCTAAAAATAAATAAATAAATAAATAAATAAATTTTTTAAAAGAAAATTGTTTTTTAACCAACCATTTGATAAGCTTTTGATCTGTCTGCATCCCTCTATGTTTATCATGTTAAATTTAAGTGTATGTTTTTAAGAACAGTGCTTTTAACCCCTTTGGATTTTTTGTTATATCTGTGCAATTGTGTTATTGTTGTTTTACCCTTTCTAACTTGTGTTGACAATTTTTATTTTCTAACTTTGATTTTTAGTAATAGATCTATTATAAAAGTAATCACTATTTCTGTAATCTGACATCTTTCAAAAGCTTTGAAGCCCAGGCCTAAATGGTCTCTACTGACTGTCAAACATCTGTTTTTACTAATAATATGGTTTTATGGAAAATATAAAGAATGGCTTAAAATTTCAGTGAGAATTTTTCAATTGAGTCATAAATGGGAATGTACAAAAGAAAAAACAATTTATTGCAAATAGCATGTGAGTAGAAATGGCCTAAATTGGAAGGAAATTTTCTGAGACTAAAAAGAGTAGTTGAAATACACACACACACATACAAACATATGCATTTTCTCAGGGGTTATGATTTTTCATCTTTTGGATCTTGTGCCCCTTTAAGAATCAAAATAAACCTGTAGATTTTCTACCCAGAAAGGAACATTTTGGTGCACAAGGTCCATGGACCCCCAGGTTAAGAACCCATCTCTAAGGAGTAATATTAGACAATTATTCCAAGTCAAAATACCTTCTTGCTTTTTGTTCTGTCCCAAAGCCCCACTTGTTGAAATTTAGTGTTCATTCTGAAGTCAAAGTGAAGTCGGTATCACCTGGGGTTCAACGTTCTTTCCATTCCAACCCAGTAGGAAAAGAAAGAATGGGTGAGGAAGTGAGTGATTGAAAATTAGCATAATTCATTGTGTCTGTGACTCTGGAAAATTACTATGACCCATGTTTGGAGAAAGTCTCTCTGAGCAGAGGAGATGGCCTAAGCAAAGGGAGGAGGTGTGAAGCATTGTGTCACATGTGGCAAATTACCCATGTGAAGGGGCAGTGAAGAGACAAATCATTCCATGGGGAGCATGGGCAGGGGGCCGTTGTATGTAATATTTGGCACTTAGACTTTACCCTGTGGAGACAGAGTTTCAACCGTAGAGTAACTGGTCAGGTTGAATGTTGAAGAGATCACCTTGGCTAAAGTGTGGAGAGTGCATTTGAAGAAAACAAGACCAGAATGCTGGAAGAAGAAACACCATGGGGAGGTGGTTGCAGAAGTCCAGGACAAAGGTGATGAGGGACTGAAGTAAGGCAGTGATAGTAGATATGGCAAGAAAAGACTTGAAAAATATGTAGGAAATAAAAAACAGCACGGCTTAGTAATGGACTGGAGATTAGAGGTGATGGAAATGAAAAAGCCAATGTGCCGTCCTCACTAGGAGTACTTATGTTTTATGAGAATTGAAATGCAGAATGAACAGCTTTAATACTCTGGGACCACCCTACTCAGGGCTTTGGGTGGTCTTGTGCTGAGGGCACAGCACCAGGATGTTTTCCTTCCACTAAGCAACATCCAAGGCTAAAGCCAAGAAGAAAAATATTTGCGGGATGGAGTAAAGAAAGGACCCACAAAGTGATTTATATACCTATAAATGTCCTTGAAGTTTCCTAAGTCACACACATACACACAGGCACGCTGAGCCCCAGAAACAGAGCACCCCATCAGTGCCATGCACACACAGCCTGTTTGTCCAGGATTCTTGTACAACATCAAATGCACACGCTCAGTCACTGAGTGACTAAAATATGTTTTCTTTGATTTCCAAAATACATTCTTTCATATTGAAAAACTGCTCTTCAAACTGCTTACACTAGTAAAATCACAGGTTATGATTCATATGCCTGATTCTGCTTCACTGAAGCTTGACTCTATTTATAGTTGATATATTTGGGGGGCATTTTCTCTTCTTCTTTCTCTCTTCTTCCAGTCAATGGCATGCAAAAGATAGAAAAAAAAAAACAGAAAGGAAAAGGAAAGAAAAAGATGTGTGTATGAAAGTAGTCTGAACTAATGTTAACTACTGATGGTTATATCATGGCCCTTCACTTACCTGGCTTCTCTCCATCAAGCTTAGAATAGTGGTGGTACTAACAGGTGGCTACTGCAAGGGTTTCAGTTCCACCCCACTCCCCTAATAATTTCCATGAATGCTTCTTTCAAGCAATCCATATAAAAATACAAGAAAAATATAAGTAAAGCCATGTGCTTGTCTTTGCAAACTCAGTTACAAGTTTCCCACATCCTCTTCACCACAGCTTACTCTTCCTAAGCCCCTTCCATGGAACCCTTCTTGTGCATCAAGAACAGTTGTGTGTTAGCAATTTCACATGCTCAGTTTGATATGTAGGAATTCTGGAGCCACTCACGTCCAGCATGTGTCCGGTCCTGAGATCGGAAGAAAGAGAAACATTCTAAGCCACCCTTTCCGCCAGTGTCACTTGTTGTACACTTCTCTGAGTTCCCAGTTCTTCCTACTTCATGGGAGATTCTCCCTCCTATAAAGTTAGTGTAGGGTTTGAGGGAAAAATGACAAAGCATTCTGAAACACTTAGGGGTTTGCTTGGAAAAGATTTTTTAAAAGCCATCTGCAGGCTAGTTTGTGTCTGAATCAGTGCAGTAGCACAGAATCCTTTCACTAGCTTGCCGGGCCCCCATCCGGGGCTGCGGTGTCAGCATGCGGCAGGATGTGGGGAGAACACGTTTTCCTCATGCTAGACCTCAGCTGACACCCAAAGCACTCTCCTGGGCTCCTAAGAAAAATCCCTCCCACCTGCATAGAGGGGGAAAATATGGATTTTACAAAACGTGGCCAACGAGAGAAAACTAAAGAGGTTCAATTCTGGAGACACTTCTGGAAAAATTCATATTTGACTTTAATAATCAATAGCTTATGCTGGTGATCATCACACACACTGTATGCCTGCAGACTGTGATGCAATCAAGCTTTCATTTATATTTATGTGACCAGGAGGACTTTGTGTTTGATGATTTTAAAAGATGCATGGACTCAGCTCTGTGTAATTCTGATATATTGGTCTATTATCTATAAGAGGCCATTGGCTAAATTGTACTATTCACATGAGGGTCCATGATGGAAATTTATGAGAATGATAGGGAAATATTCAGATTTCAGTTTTCTTCAACAGTAAAAATGGAGAATTTAAGCATATTGTGCTTCCAAACAGCCATCAGAATTAGATTTAAGAGGATTTCATTGTACAACAAATGCACATTAAAATAGTTTTTTATGCTGCATTAATACAGAAGAAAGTTGACAATTGAGGAAGCTGGAGAGATTGGACCCACAGGATCACAGCAGATGAAACCACAGTCGCAGGGAATCAAATTCAGCAGGGCCGGAGGGCCCCTCCCAGTGAAGGAGACTGGCATTTCTGAAATAGGCAGAGTTATTTACGTTTTCATTTTGTTTCAGTAACACCATATTTATTTAACTTCCTTGCTGCTAATTCAGTCTAGACAAGTCACACTGGTTCTCCAGGACCTTTCACTCACTCAACACCTAGGGCTGAGTGTCTCAGTGTGATAGTTACTGTGATGGACATGGATTTTCAAAGAGAATATTTATGGTCACTGCTCTGAGGAACCCTACAGTCTAGAGAGGAAATACATGGTTTGTTGATTAATAGAACACACTAGTTTAGTGTTCCTCCTGAAGTAGGTAAGGAGAGGCAGCAAATTCCTGGTTCCCAATAGGAATTTCAGTAGTATTGAAGAAAATGCCCTGGTCAGAGTTATTCAGTTGTTTGGATCATTGTCTTGTAAATGGAAACGTCACAGGTTCTATTCCCTGTCAGGGCACATAACCTAGGTTGTGGGTTCTGTCCCCGGTCCAGGCTCCTACAAGAAGCAACCAGTCAATGCTTCTCTCTCACATTGATGTTTCCCTCTTTCTCTCCCTTCCTTCCCCTGTCTCTAAAATCAATAAGCATGTCCTTGGGGAGGATTTAAAAAAAAAAAGGTGTAGGCCCTGGATGGTGTGGCTCAGTGGATTGAGTGTCAGCTTGTGAACCAAACGGTCAGTGGTTCAATTCCCAATCAGGGCACAGGCCTGGGTTGCCGGCCAGACCCCCAGTAGGGGGTGCAAGAGAGGCAACCACACACTGATGTTTCTCTCCCTCTATTTCTCCCTCCCTTCCCACCTAAAAATAAATAATAAAATCTTTAAAAAAAGAAAAGGTGTAGTATAAACTGTGAGTCTCAGTAAGCATGCTCCCCTCTCAATAGCATTGTGAGACTATTCTTTTAAGGGGCAGGGTATATGCCCACAGTTGTTTCAAGGCATGGTGATGGGTAGTCAGTCATTCTTGTGTGTGATCAGTGGCATGCCTATTCAGGATGGTAGTCTTGGTGAATCAAGAGAATTCAGTTATTAAAGGTGACACGAGGGATTTAAAATGTGTAAGACAGGATCAGAAGGTCTGGAACTGATTTTCAGCTCTGACACTCCCTGCTTATAGAGGCCTGGAAAAATCACTCTAGTTCTAAGGATCTTAGATTTCTTCAGCTGCAAAACATTAATTGAATATTGAAAGTCACTAGAAGCATAAGCTTTTATTGCTTAATGTGAAACTGAGCATTTGCTTGTCCACCAACTCTATCTAGATACCTTTAAATGAAGGCAGCTATAGAGTATTTTGTTGCATCTCACAGTCAGATGTAGAATCTTACCTTTACAACAGGGTCATGCTGATGCAGTAGATTTTGTTGTCTTTGTACATTGGATATTGGAAACTAAAGATCCATCCATTCAGTGGATATGTATTGAGCATGTACCATAGGTCCTGAAAAACAGTGGAAACAAGACAGAGTCCCTTTCTCTCCCTGCAAAGATAAGCAGGAAAAGCTCCAGGAATTTAGGTCAAGGAGTTCAAATATCTTCTAGCTAGTAGAATGCATAGCTTGCAGCTAGTATCATAAAACACTACATCTAAATTGATTTTAGCATTCATGTAGAAAAAGCTCCCATTTTTCATTAGTGGAAACTGAGACTGGATAAAGTATACATCTTTCCCAAGTCACTCAGAGCAGTAGTGACATTTTCCATTTATTCAACAAATAGTTAAATAACAGGCTTTTTGCTAGGTACAAAAAAAAAGGAAACAAAGAACTCACAAATCTTATAGTCTAATGGGAAACACAGATGAGTAAACACAGTTTGACACTCACTATGACCTGGAAACCAGTTCAGAGGAGTGTCGGAGACCACTGTCTGGAGGGAATTGAGTCTAGGCTGGGCTCTAAATGGTGAGTAGGAGGCTTGGAGCTAGCACTGTGAATCCTAGTTTAGGGTTCAACCCCCATCTCCAAACTGGGACTGTAGGAACCAGTTGTAACTAGCTGCTCAGTGAGGGGTGGGGAATGTTCCTGGGGGAGATTTGCCTGCTCTCAGCCCAGTCAGACACAAAGGGTCAGCTAACTCCTGAGAACCTTTGCCAAGGTCGCTCTGTCCCTTGCTTCCATGGATGGTGTGAGTAGAATAATGTGGTAGAAAGAACATGTCCCACTGAGTTGAGAAGACCTGGGTTCAATCCCAACCCCGACAATGACTATGACTGGGACCCATGAGCAAAGCCTCTGTGAAACTCATACTTCCCAGTTTCAAAATGAGAAAAATGTCTTCTTAATAACATTTTTGAGTCTTTAATTGCATAATGAATATAAAACATCCAAAGCCTCTAGTAGCCAGGCCAATAAAGGGCACACAGAGAGCAACTTTGAAGGTTCAGGCAACAGCAAGCACATGAAATTGCAGGCTTCTTGTCAGGGATGACTAATAGAACTTGCAAAGGAAACAGTAAATTTGAGGTCTCTGAACACTAAGAAATTATCTTTTGTTCTACTTCTTTGCCTCCTTATTATCAATTGAGATTATTATAAACTTTCTTGGTGCTTTACTTCAAGTCCATCAAAATATATCACTATAAACCTTTTATCCCAAGTTCTTCACTAGTATGTGCTTACTGAAAAAAAGCACAATAATAAAATTCAGATTTACAGATTTACTGATTAGAATCAATTCACTCACCCAAAACATGTGGTAAGAAGCATAATTTCTGTTGTCTTATTTTTCTAGCATAAATTAATGATAGTTTATTCAAAGAAAATTTTTTTCTTTTTTTATCTTTTGCTTTTCCCCCATTCCTCCTCATCACCCCAACCCTCCCCACCTCCCTCCCCTGTTTCCATCCCCCTCTTGTTATTGTCCATATGTCCTTTATAATTGTTCCTGTAAACCCTTCACCCCTTTCCCCCATTTACCCTCCCCTCTCCCCCCTGATCACTGTGAGCCTACTCTCAATTTCAATGTCTTTGGCTGTACTTTGTTTGCTTGTTCATTTTGATGATTAGGTTCCTGTTAATGGTGAGATTATATGGTATTTTTCTTGCACTTAGCATAATGCTCTCCAGTTCCATCCTTGCTGTCACAAAGGGTAGGCGCTCCTTCTTTCTCTCTGATGCGTAGAATTCCATTGTGTAAATGTACCACAGTTTTTTGATCCATTCATTTACTGATGGGCACTTGGGTTGCTTCCAGTACTTGGCTATTATAAATTGTGCTGCTATGAACATTGAGGTGCATATGTTCTTTTGGACTGGTGTTTCAGGGTTCTTGGGATATAATCTTAGCAGTGGAATTGCCAGGTGAAAAGGCAGTTCTATTTTTAGTTTTCTAAGGAAATTCCATACTGTTTTCCACAGTGGTTGCCTCAAAGGAAATTTTAAGGGAGAACCTAACCAAATTGTAAACATAGGCCTGGGCATCTTTTATTTTTTTTTTTAATTTTTTGATAGAAAGATATTGATCTTTAGTAATTTTTAAAGATTTTATGTATTTATTTTTATTTTTTATTTTTATTTTTTAAAAAATTTTATTTATTTATTTTTAGAGAGAGGGGAAGAGAGAGAGAAACATCAATGTGTGATTGCCTCTCACACGTCCCCAACTGAACATCTGACCCACAACCCAGGTATGTGCCCTGACTGGGAATCGAACCAGTGACTCTTTGGTTTGCAGGCCGGCACTCAATCCATTAAGCCAGACCAGCTAGGGCTAGTCATGTTTTAAATAAGAGCATTAAGTACCCCAAGTTATTCCCTGCTTCAGAAGGATTCCTCCAGTGTATCTAGAAATACTGCTCCCCAAAATGATCCTCTTTTGTATCCTTGATTAGATACAAAACAAAGAAGATGAATAAATGACATACAAGTACACAGATCCTGAACCCCAATACATAACTCTCATCAAAGCTGGGAGTTCTGTCTCTGTTATAAATGTTTGTCTTTAGTGAGGACCACCATAACTCTTGGTTTCCTTGTTGTTATTCCATACAAATACTGAATCAGTATTCATTTCCTTCTTATATCTTCCTCAAATGTTTTGATAAGTTTCTCACTAGACTTTGCAAAGGAGGAAAATGAGAAGCTGCAAATTAACCACACTGTGCCTGGTCCAAGCTAATGAGTGGAGTTTTGGAAAACTGGGTAGTGGAGAGAGGGGTGATTAATAAAACACCTGTAGGTTCTCACATATAAAATTTTTACTCTTGGTTTTCAGAAACAATGATGTTGCCAATTCACTTTTTCCTACTCAGGGATGTTCTGGCCCGTCAGTTTCCAGTCTCTGATATTTACAGTTTTAATGAACCCTACCCAATAGATCTTAATTGTAGCCACAAAAATCCTAAGGATTTCTAAAACTGCTGGACAAGCAATCTGCATGTCCTTTTGTCTTCTTTGTTCACAAATGTCAATGTTATCAATAAAAGTCCAACTCCTTGTAAGAGAGAGAAACGTAGTGCAGTATTTCTACTGCCCTGAGAGAGCTTCACTATTTGATTTAATGAATCCAACCAGTCAGCGACCTTTGTACCCTTTCAGCCAATTACAAACCTCTATCAATAGGTGATTACTTTATATAACTTTAATGAAAAGAGTCAAAATTTCAGAACTAAGTAAGAGTGCACACAAAGGGAATGTATGGTTATTCTAATCAACATGGAAAAAGGCAATTCTAAGTTTTCAAACTCAGCATGTGTTCTGGTATCTCTCAGGACTTTCGTGTTAACTTTTCACCACATACATGGACAATATAACAGTTATTCAAAGAGGCACTCTTCCTAGTTTCTTACTATCACCTCCATTCTCTTGTTCCTTCCCACATCCCAAGGGCCATATACCAGAGCAGTAATCTGTGTAGGGATTGTCACTATGAGGTACTCACAATCCTAGGAATGGCTTCCCAAAGAGTATGGAGATTTCTGCAGTTTTATTTTCTTCTCTTTAGCATTCTTTTTTAAAATTGAGATATAAGTGACATAACATTATATTAGTTTCAGGTATGGAATGTAATGATTCAGTATTTGTACATATTACAAAATGATCACCACCGTAAGTCCATTACCATACAAAGTTAAAAATGTCTTCTTCTTGTGATGGGAATTTTTAAGATTTACTCTCCTGGCAACTTCCAAATATGCACTACAGTATTATTGGCTACAGTCACCATGCTGCAATACAGTATTATTAAGTATAGTCATCATGCCAGGGAGGGATTTATAGCTGGATTGTGTCTGGTTCTCCTACCCACTTCAGTGTGGTTTTTCTGTCATTCATCCAAAGCACAGGAGGTCAGTCAGCCACCTTTTAGGTTTTTCTCAGAGGACGTTGTCCCATGTGAAAATGTAGATTCAGTGTGTTTGTGGAAGGAGGTGAGTTCAGGATCCTCCTACATTACCATCTTGAATCAGAACCTCCCTATAGTTTTACCAAAATCAACTTCCAGGTTCTCAAACTCTACTCACACCTTCTCCTAAGAGGGATTTGTCTGAGCTTACACCTGTGTTCACCAATAGCTCCTTTCTTGCTTCACTAAAAATTAACCATAGCCTCACTCCCCAACTCCTATGTAAAAATTGTCAGGGTGCAAAAAAAAGGGGTGAGAGTACTTCCTTTTATGACTACTCAAGACACTCTAAACTTTTAGGGTTTCCAGTTATTTTTTCTATTATACATACTCCTAATAATTATAAAGGTGGTGAGAAAAATGAAGAATGTGGGTCCCTGTTTAGATGTTCTAAATACAGATATAAAATAAAGTAGGGCCAATGGTAATAAAAATAAAAATGAAATAAAGTAAAAGTAATGATAAGTTTTGTTTAATGAGTTTACTTTTCTATCCCCTAACTACTATCAAAGAATTCATTATTCATGAGGGAAAATCTATTGAAAAGAAGGCAAAAAGAGCATCTGTGGGAAATATTGAACACTAAAAATGGTTCCTTTTTAAGTATTTAAATGTAAGCACTTCTTTTCAGTTATTCTCAATGCTTACCCTAAGACACATTATTAGCTGGGGAAAAAAGCAACTTCCATCAGCCAAAAATAAAGGAACTTCCATCAGCCAGAACAGTATGGGTTCATGATGCAGATCATTTAAATATAAATGGAAGGTTTTCTGGGACTCCAAATTTTCCAGAATAAGTTAGGTAAAATCCACAGATACCCTCCTGTATGACTTATTTCGGGATTTGCTGTGTGTTTTCTAAATAAGGTATTTAAAGCTATTTTGTCTAGCCATACCTTAAAATATTTATTTTAATCTTAATTTTATTTAATGTTTAACATTTTCATCCCTTATTAATAAAATCTAAAGGTATGCTAGTTGCCAGACTGATTCAATTGTATACCTAAAACCCAACTTATTGAAACATTTACTTAATTTAAAATGAAGTCAGAGGGATTTGTAATTTTAAGATAAGATAGAGTAAACATACTTCTCTATATTGCTTCTACTAAGTACAACTAGAAAGTGTGGACATTAGATAGAAAACAAACAAGACTCAAAGGTGGAGGAAAAAATGCCAACCAGTGAAGAACCTTGAGACCCACAGAACAGCATAGCAATGAAATTCCTGTTTTTTTTTCTATTTGCTTTACATACCCTGAACTGGGTGTTAGAGAAGCTAGCAATCCAGTAACACTAATAGGCACAAGGGAAAAGTTCCCCCAAAGCTTACTCTTTCTAGCCTAACACCACGAAAGGACTGCTTAGCAAGAGGGAAAACTTTCAGACAATAACTGCCCTACTCTAGCCACACAACAGGGAAAAACTGAGGCCATGCCCCCCACCAGTGAAGGCCAGGTAGGAAGATTGGACTACCATATAATTAAGCAACCATAAATTGTGCCTCCCTACTGCCAACATGGGGTCAGAGAAAGCCAAGAAGGGAGTTAGGACTTTCACCACCACCCAGTGGTATGGACAGCTTCCCTCCCAGGCTGTCAGTGGAGGTCACATGGGATCCTAAATGTCCACCCCCCCCAACAGTAATGAGGCACCCTCTCCCAGACTGTTAATGTAACGTGGACATCTAACCCCACCTGACAGCAACTGGGTGGTGTTTAACTTCTTCCATCAGCATGGGGTCAAAAAAGAGCTATTAAACTAAAGGATTTAAATAAAACCCAGAGTTGTATAAAATAATACTCAGAATCTGCCTAATTTGGCAAAAAATATAAACCTACATACTCAAAAAGCTACACAAACCCCAAATAGAATAAACTCAAAGGCATCCATGCCAATATATAACATAAACTTCTGAAAATTAAAAACAAAGAAAAATATTTGAAAGCAGCAAGAAAGAAACACCTTACCTACAACGGGGATAAAACTCTAATATTAGAATTTTTATATTAGAGTTCTAATATTAGAGTATATTTCTCATCAGAAAACATGGAGGTTGGAAAGAAATGATGAAACATTTTTCAAGTACTGAAAAAGATAATTGCCAGACCAGAATCTTATATCCAGCAAAAATATCCTTTAGGAATCAAGGGGAAATTAAGGCATTCCCTGGAGAAGACAAGCTACAAGAATTTGTCACCAGTAAATCTATCCTAAACGAATAAAGAAACTTCTTGAAACAAAAAGGACATTATGTTTTTTAAAAAGAAATATTGGATTATTATAAAAGAAGAAAGAATAATGGAAGGATTAAGAATATGAGTAAATACATAGACTCCCCTGCTGTTCTGAGTTTTCTAAAAATTATGTTTGAGGGTAGAAGCAAAAATTATCCTCTGATATAATCAATGAATGAAGAGAAAATATCTGAGATAATTATAATACAAATGGGGAAGAGGAAGGGGTTAAGGGAAAGTAAGATTCTCCTTCACTCAAGTCACTCAAACTGATCAAACGTAAATATCTGTAGACTGTGTAAGTTACATGTATACAAAGTAATACCTAGAGCAACCACTGAAAAAATCTACCCAAAGATATATACTCAAAAGCACTGTAGATAAATCAAAACAGAATTCTAAAATATATTTAAGAAAGCTTGAGGGAGGCAGGAAAAAACAACAAAAAAAGGATACATGAATATATACTTGTGACTAACGACACGGAACTATATACATGGCCCCCTTCAATTGACCCCCATCAATTCTCTGTTTTTTGTGTGTAAGATGTAGCCATTGAGGAAAAGTAGGTGAAACGGACATGAGATATCTCTCCACTGTTTTTGTAATTTTCAATGAATTTATAATCGCAAACTAATTTTTTTTTCAAAAAAGATGAGGTCAGGCATCTTCTAAAATGAAGTAAGTCACACTGGGTTGATTGGTTTGCAATGTGTCCTTGCTTTCCAAGTGAACCCTTTGTTGGCCATTAATGAGCTAAATTCTCTACTATTTGCTTTAAATGAAAAATTATTTAAGTCACATGATAAAATAAAAGTATTTTATCAAACATATAATAATGGCAAAAGAATAGTAAAATTAACATATTATCTCCCCTCTTCTTTCTGAATGCATATTAGGTTTGGGTAAACATGGTGCTAATAAATTTAAAGTTAATAGGTACAATTCATTATCATTTGATACACCTGATAGAGCCTTTTTGGTATACTGTGCTCTCCTAAATGGAAACTGAAGTTCAAGGAGACAAGGGGAAATTATAATAATTTTCAAATTTAACAGAGAACTTAATCATATCCACTTAAATTGAATGATAGTAGATAGTAAATCATTATGGTATTTGGATCCCATTAGATACATTTTGAAGAATGATACAGCAGTTTCATATTTAAATGCTAGAAATTATGGTACATCTTTTACAGTTATTTAAACTTATGATGGAAAATCTTTTAGGTCAATTTAAAAATGTGTGGGAAGGCACATACACACATACACACACACACACACACACACACACACACACAGTTGGTAGGTCATTATACATAAGCCCTGCATCTCTCAGAACTGCCCTTTTCTCCCACTGTCCTGGACCACTCTGGATGCTGACCATCTATTATCACTACTTGGCAACATAGCCACTTACACAGGATTCCTAGAATTCATCTCCTCTCCTATTTGCACTTCTGTCAGAGACACTACTCCACCCTTCCTAGAGCCAGTCTTAGAGTCAGTTTTCCAGGGTGTGGAGACGGTAGACTTGCAATGCCAATCACAAAGAATGAATGGGAAGGGTTAGTTAAGGAGGTTTTGTGCCTGGAGCACATTTGACCTAGGACTGTTTCCAACCCATTTGTTCTTTACAAATTTTGTTTAGTTTACTTTAAGAAATAGTACAAATATCTTGTGTACTCAAAGTTGACTGTGCTTTGTGCAGGGAAATAATACATATATATATACAGTAAACATAAATACAATTATATATACTACCTGGCTTTTAAGAAGCTTAAGCTAACAGATTTTAATAGATTTTAAAAATGAAATACTGAAGGTATAATAAGAAGAAACACAGAAATATTTTAGTTTGATCAAAGCCTAGATACCATGGCTTATAAATTATACCATTCTTTTATACACCATTAAGGAACACTACTACTGCTTAAATAACAACAATGCTTTTTATCACTTAGAATCTTTATTATATATTTATTGAAAGAACCTTTTAAATTTATTTAGATATAGCTTCTTACCATATTGAATATACATTAAAAGGATACTGTAAGTAAAATAAATTGATTAAGGCATTCCTGAAACTTCTTCCAATTCAGAGTTTATCTTTTTAATATTAATTTTTGAGTCAGAGATTTTTATATCTTTGTATTTCAATACAGCATATGATTTTCTTTCAAGTTTCTAATATTGTACTTCTTCAAGTTTGGTGATAACACCTTTTTGACCTTATGGAGAGGTTGTCAACAAAAAATTTCAAACAAGTAAGACTCGTGTTTCTTCTTTGAAAACCTCCCTTAAATAGTCTATTGACCATCAGGGTTTGTAGTTGTTTAGTTATGCTTCCATAAATAATAACCAAGTTTGAGTATGTCCATAAAATAACAGCCATGATCCTGGAAGTCACAGGAGCCTATATTCCAAAATAAGATGCCCAGAATCTGCTTGGCAGCTACTATGAGCCACTGAAATTTTAAACAGGGCTAAGATTTGGCTTAAAAAAAGAGAGAGAGATACTTGAGTTGCCCAATAAAGGAGATATTTAAGGGATGCATTAACAGAGAGTATGGAAAACAGGAAAGAAAAGTTCTGGTGGCAAAAACCAAAGATGATGGGAACAGCTGTTATGACAACTGGAAGCCTCTGAACAGTCCTGTACAGAACCAAACAGCATCTATATCCATGATGCCTTGAAGCCCAGGCTCCAGTGCAGTTCTGAGTGGGTGGAAGTGGTAGAGAGAATCTGATGCTGGAGTCAGTCTCCAGTGGTGGTCCTTCACATTTGGCCTTTCAGATTTCAGCCAAGTCTATCAGACAAGAGAAAATTACTGCTGGAGCAGACTTCTCCAATTCAACCAAAGCATGTATTGAGTACGTACAACCAAGCGAAGAGTTTTATAAGTGTTCTCCAATGGGAGGTTAGCAATAAGAAGTAAAGTTCTTGTTCTCCAGAAAATATAGTAGAGACTCAATAAACATTTGCTCAAGGGAAGGTGAGAAAGAGAAAAAGAGAGAGAGATAAAAAGACGGGAAAATGGAAAAAGGGAGGGATGGAAGGAGGGAAGGAAGGAAGGACATACTTAAAAAATAATCAACACTTCAAATAGGAGATGCTATTTACACTTTGAAACTTTACAAGATTTTAAATAGATGATACAGGAAGATATCTAAAAGAAATTTTCCCCCACAGGATGAAGTTCTGTTAAATTTTATTATGCCTCCTCCTACATCTTTACCCCATCTCTATTCACTCACTGGAGGATTAGAATTAGGATATATCCATTCTCTCCTCTACTTCCAAGACTCCAATTTCATGTTAGTTCTTTTTATATCATCCCATAGGTTCTTGAGGATCCATTCAATTTTTCAAATATTTTTTCTATGCATATTAAATAGTTTCTATTAATCTATCTTGAAGTTTACTTTGGTCTATCATTTACATTCTACTGTTAAGCCCTTTCAGTTATTTTTTTAAAATTTCAGATATTGTATTTTCAATTCTAGAATATCCAAATGGTTCTTCATTATATCTGCCAATATTTTCACTTATATTGCCAACATGTTTTTCTTTATGTCCTTAAGTATAATTAAACAGTTGAATAGTTAAGTATAACTATAGTTTTAAAATCTCTGCTAATTCTAACATCCTGCTCTCCTCAGAATTTATCTTTACTCTTAAGAATCAGCATCTTGTTCAGGTTCTTTGAATGTCAAGTTATTTGGGATTGTATCCTCAAAACTGTAATTATTATATTTTAGAGACTGAATTTTTTTATATTCCTCTGAATAGTGAAGCTTTTCTGTCTTAGAAAGCAGTTATTTGGTTGCACTCGAACTGAAAACACTGCCTCTTGGGCAATATCCTAAAGTTCAGTTTAGTTCTCGAATTTTAACTGAAGTCTGTCCCATGCTTGCACGGTTTGACAGCCAGAGGTGTGGGCGGAGTTTATAATAAAACTTGATCTCTCTCTCAAACTCTCTGGGATTTTCCCTTCATTTGTCAATAGCTATGGTTGCCCCAGCTCTGTCCTTTTTTGGTTCTTTAGGCCAGAAAATTTGAGACTTTTCTTTTAGAACTTTAGGTGATATCTTGGTGTCAACTTTCGCCTGTCCTCAGACTAAATACTATTGAAAAGCAAGTAATGTATCCATGTGGTTTTCTTTTTCAAGTGCTCACTCCTCTCCAGAATCTGCTTGCTTTTGTCCACTCTTCTGTGCCTTTAGGTCATTTGATTTTCAGTTTTGTCCAGAAATTATTACTGTTATCAGTAGAAGGGTGAGGTTCAGTCAGCCCTGCTCAGCCATATGGGAATAAAAAGCCTGATTATGACTAATCCTAATTATGATTTGTAATTACTTACTGAGCCTTTGCTCAGTGCAGGAACTGTGCCTTTTTAAAAATAGATTATCTCATTTAATCCTACACAAATCCCAGGAGGAAGGAGCACAAGAAGATGTTATTGTTGACATTTTACAGTTAAGGAAATGGATGTTGAGAAAGGCTTGAGGTCACACTCCAGATTCAGATCCAAAGGTTTCAGAGTCCAAAGTCCATCCTCTTAATTTACTACTTTAAGAAGAAAAACACACGCACACAATTAGCTTTCACTACCAAAAGGCGCCCTGAGGCACCAAAGAATGCCCTAGGCAGTTTTCTTATCAGAAGTCAACTTTAAACTAGATGATTGCAGGTGCTTAGAAATTCGGTTTCTTATTCACCTAAAGCAGTGTTTCCCCAACTTGACTTATCATAAGGATCACAGGAGGGGGCTCTCTGGCTGCAGATCACAGGCTTTGTGAGTCGGGTTCCAGGGGTAGGCACTGAAAATCCAAATTTTTAACAGGGACTCCAGATAATTCCATGGGCTTTGTGAATCAGTCTCCAAGGGTGGAGGCTGAAAAGCCAAACATTTGACAGCTCCTCCGGATGATTCAATGTACTTCCCAGTTTGAAAACACTTATTGAGAGAAATGAGCACCTGGTACCCAAACACTTCATTCACAACTCTGTGATCCCTGATACAAATAATGATAGTACTAAGAAATGCTAATTATCACCTAGCTTACCTCAGGCCTGGCAGCCTTTTTTTTCTAAGTATTTTACCTGTAGTATGTTCTTTAATCCTCCCAATATACATCTAAATCCACACTGTTTTTATGATGAAACTGAGGCTTGCCCAAATTGTACCACTTAAGTAGAGGACCCTGTTTAACTAGGTGATTGATTTTAGGACTACCTGTTTGATATTTCCACTTGCCCGGTGTGCTACAACCACTCCTAAAAAGTTCAGATGAACACGTGGTCACAAAACACTCTGACCAAAGGGCCCATGCGACAGACTCCAGTTAAACAGAATTTTGACTCAGCCCAGAAAGAGCCCTTTTTCTCTGTCAGAACCCAGTAAAGCTTTGGGTTGTGCCCCAGGCAGCTTCAGAAAGTCCTGTCACTCTGATTACTTTCAACACGAAGAGTGGAGAAGGGTGGGAAGGAGCATGGGGAACTCAGCCAGCTGATTCACAACATGCACCTAATGATTTCCACACATTTCCCATAGCAGTCCTGTGCTAGGTGCCAGCGGGCAAACCGGATGGAGAGCTTACAGCCTAAGGAAGGAGGTAGACAATAAACAGGAATGTCAACTATTGCAAATTGACCTATTGACCATACACACAATTCTTAGGGTCTTTTATAAATTGTAGGAACCTGACTGGCGTAGCTCAGTGGATTGAGCTTGGGCTGCGAGCCAAAGTATCGCAGGTTCAATTCCCAGTCAGGGTACATGCCTGGGTTGCAGGCCACAGCCCCCAGCAACCGCACATTGATGTTTCTCTCTTTTCTCTCTCTCTCTCTCTCTGTCCCTCCTTTCCCTCTCTGAAAATAAATAAGTAAAATCTTTAAAAAAAAATTGTAGGAGCCACCAACAGAGTTTGAAGTGGAGATTGTCAGCTATTTCCTTACAAAAGGTTAGGCCAAAAGCAAGTCTCATATGTTCTTAAATAAAATTTTATTAGCAAAGCAAGTATTTTTAAAAAATGATGACTTCTGTAGATTGGAGAAGGTTCCCCACTCTCTTTCCTTTAGGATGCTTTAAGCACTGATTTTTGCATGAAAAATTTATTCTAGAGCAATTCCAAGTTTCTGGGCAGGGTTCTATCACCATGATGGCCCGACAGAAACTAGACTGCATGGCTACAAACCAGACCTCTCAAATGCAATCCCTTAAGGTATAGTCACAAGCCTTGCTGCATTTTTATACCTTATTTATGCCATTTATTAAACATTCAATGTATACTAAGTACTTTAATTTCACCAGTGACAGCTCATTTCTAATATTCCTGACATTAAGCAAAAGGCTACGTTTTATGCAAATAGAAACCTATTTCTGACATAAAATATGCTAATTAGAGAGAATCTGTTTTTGATGGAGATGGAGATAACAGGAGGGCCTGTGATAGCTACCTCTGGAGCGTGGTCCTTTCTGATAGTGCTATCTGACCCCTCAGCTTCACTTAATTAGGATACTAGCCAAATGCTTCTTGATTGTGCTTTCTAAATTAATCCCTGGGTATGGGTTTAACCTAAATTTTACATCCTATAATATCATATTGTAACACTAAAGAATTTTTTAAATAATTGCTGACACAGTAGCAACAACAAATAAGAAACCAGAAACCATGTTAACTGCTAGAAAGGAAGCCCATTACAGAGTGTTCTGACAGAGAATGAGAAGTGAAACCAGTTTCCTCTCACCAGGGCCCCAAGGCTGGAAGCAGGATGGTGGCTCACAAGCCAGGGATCACCTTTCCTGCTTTTCCATCTCTGTCTTACTGTCTCAAATAATAATAGTACTAAGAAATGCTAATTATTACCTAGAGCTTCCCTCAGACCTGGCAGGCTCTTTTCTAAGTGTTACATTGGCCAAAAAGTCCATTTAGTTTTTTCCTGTAAAATAAAAGACACACTTTTCATTTTCACCAATAACTTTATTGATTTGGATATTTTGAGTACGTCAGCTATCTACTTCATGGTGTAACATTAATTGTTCTCAATTAATGTCTTGATTCAATCGCTATCAACTTCAGCTGGTCTACACAACAACCATGGAACATTGTTCAGTGAAAAATCTCCAGCATTAAACTGCAAACCACTTTTGACACATTCAATGCTCATAGCCAGGAGAGGTGGATGTCTACCCTAGATGCCCATGCACTACAAGGAACTCTTGCCCTGACTAAAGATGGAGGCTGAAAGAAGGTAAAAGACATGGGGGAACTGGCAAAAGTAGCGCATTATAGGAGGGGCCGGATATGAGATCACATAGGAAGTTCTGGGCTGAGCATTTAAAATGAGGGTGGGGTAAAAGAAAGGAGAGAGTCCACTATGAGAAATAGCCATGCAAGGTGAAAGTGTAGGACAGGGTCCAAGTCCATCATGGGGTCTGGTGTGTGGGAAAGGGTTTGCCACAAGGTCTGGTGGATAAGGAGATGCCACACAGTTTGGAGTAGGAGTCCGGAGTAAGAAAGGGAAGACTACAGCAGAGCTGATAGAGCTATGCAGGGACCTGTCTAACCAAGCAAGGATTCATGGGAGATGCTTGGAGCTGAACTGTGACCAGGAATGCTGAGCTGCAGACTTCTGCTTCTCTGAAGGATGTACAGAGAAGCCACTCTCTTGGGACGTGTGCTTCCCTGGACTCCACCATGACCCCGTGTAACACGGCACATGTTTCCCTGAACTACTACTTTGAGGCTGAGAACAACATACCCAAGACCCTGAAGGAGAGAGCTGCTGCAAGAGGATGAGGACTCTGAAGCACACGAGTGCGCCTTCCAGAGAGGATGGAGGTCTGTTTGCATGGCCAGCTTAAGAACAGATAAGGATGTGGGGGACACCAGGGTAGTGCTGGGAGAGGAGGGCTTTGAGCAGGAGTGCCCTCAGCCCTCCCGAGGTTGGAATCCTGTTAAAAAAAAACCTGTTTCCTTCAACACTAATTGTTGGCTCATGTGTCAAGGTGCCACATGGCTGAGCCCCGGTTTGCTCAGTTACAACAATACAATCTAACAAAATTGTTTTGAATGAAGCTAAAGAGAAGGAAGCACTACTAGAGCCATCGTATAGAAAAAAAAAAAAAAACTTTTTGGCCAACCCAGTATTTTACCTGTATTATCTCCTGTAATCCTCCCAAGGTAACTGTAAGTCTGTACTGTTTTTTTGATGAAACTGAGGCTTGCCCAAAGTTGTACCACTTAAGTAGTATAGGTTGTCCAGAAGTATAAGTAGGACAGAGGAGAGAATGTTTAGGGAGGTGTAAGGAATAGTAGTCATCAAAGTGAGTCAGAGGGGATATCTTTAGTACCAGGATTCAAGAGAAAAGCTCCCTGAAACACCCCAACTCATACCTTCCTCAGTTGCCAGCAGAGCTAGTATAGTGTTTCACTGGTGCTCAGATGTCTGGATTCCTCCTATTCAGAGTGCATACTGTCAACTTAAGAAACCTCCAAACCTGGAAGAATTTTTATGAGTGTATTTGAGCCAAACTGATAACAACTGCCAGGAAACAAAATTTTAATGGATTGAGAAAATGCTCTAGAAAATGGCAATTTTACACCTTATTTTATACATTACAAACAAAGGGGGAAGTGTAAAGGGGTTACAGGAAATCACTGATGATAGATTAGGGAAGTGGGAGAAAGCAAAGGAGGGAAATCTCTGGGATTGAATAAAAAGTAAAACAAATAGACACGTACATTAGTGGGTATAAGATAGTTAACAGTTAACAACATAATAACAATGAAGGGATGTGTGGTTTGAGGGGCCTGAAAAAATTACTTTGATATTCTAAAGGTATGTTATTGTAGAGGCAAAGAAAAAAAAGAGAGAGAGCGAGAGCGAGAGCGAGAGAGAGAGAGAGAGAGAGAGAGAGAGAGAGACAACAGGCAGTCTCCGTTAAGGTAAAGACTGGCCTTTGTTAGGGAAAAAATACCAGCTAAGACATGACTACCCATCACGAACTGCTTTTAGTTAAAAAGGTTTACTTCAGGTCTCTGAGTTTGTTACGGCCACACACAGGCCTCCCTTGAGCTTATCAACTTTAGTATGTGGTCCCTTTTCTTCCACAATACAACTCTAGACTCTAAGAGCCCATTTCTGCCCCCTCACTAACCCCACACTATTCACACTGCTGCCTCCTCCTCCATCTTGCCTAAACATCATCTTCCCTTTTTGTTTAAGCTTGATCCAATATTTCTCTAGAAAAGTGATGTCTAGTCTTTCACACTTTTCAACATAACTTTTTGTCTGCTTCCTAGTTCCTGAATAATGAGAACTTGTGCCTTCTGTTCATTTTTATACTTCTACTGGTAGGGCTTTTTTTTTTTTATAAGAAAAAATTATATGTTTTGTTTTGCATGCTCATTACACAAAGAAATCGAGCAATATGTCAAATAAGGAATAAAGCAAAAAAAAAAAAAAAACCTCTTCAATTCCTGCAACCCAGAGAACCAGTGATAGCAAACTAACTTTTACATATCTCACCCCCAACAAAAGATCTTACTACAGGCAGGGCAAACGTAGGTTTACAGTTGTTCATATGGAAAATAATACAATAACTAAGAAATAATAATACAGGAATAAACTGATTCATGTATTTACAACTGTAAACCTACGTTTGCCCCACCCTTTACCCAAATTTGTATAATTTTACATAAATGGGACTTTATTATACATGTTATTTGTATTTTAGCCTTATTTTTAACATAATTTTTGGCTTGCTCCCACACTCACATTCTAATATCATCATAAACAAACATGTATACAAATATGAGGGAGTTGTCATTTTTTTAATGAAAACATGTTAAGTATTCTTTCCTTCATCTTGCTTTTATCATTGAACAATATGTCATAGAAATTTCTCCAAGCCAATGATTTAAATTTTATTTATTTTTTTAAATGTCAGCATAATATTTTATGGTATAGATTACCAGGGTTAAACCATTCCCTTAATGATGAGCATTCACATTATTTCTAATGTTTTATTTTTGGAGTTTTTTTTTACTATAAGTAATATTGTTACAGGGTGTAGCCAAGAGGGGGGCCCCAAATAGGCATTTGAAATAGGGTCCAGAACTTAAGGTGTCTAGGAGATTTTGGGATGTCTCCATCCCCCACCCCAGGGTGTGGGTTGGGGGAAGGGACAAATGGAGCAGGGCCATTGAGAGCTGTTTTGCATAGCAACAGCCTTGCAGCTAACCTCTGGGTTGGTCATTTAGCATATCTATGGCCTTTGGCTGGTTGCATGGATATGTTAAGTAGCCGTGATCAGCTCTAAGCCAGGGGAACAGAAGTAACTTCCCCACCCAGACTGGGGAGGGCAGGTCCCCTGAGTTATAGCGCCTGAGTGGGAGCTCAGAGAAGATTGGCTCCAGGACATGGGGCCACGCCTGCCCAGACTCATGATGGCAGCCCAGTAAAGCTGGAAGGATACGAGTTCTGGCATGTGAAGCCGAGTGTGGGAGGAGTCAGAAATGAGGCTGCAGAAGAAGATTGGCCACGGAGATTTAAAACCCAGATTTGGCGGCCATTGAGAGGAGAACCATGTGGCTGTGGAGGTGCAGAGAAGATCACGGCCATTGGAGGAGAGCCATGCGCAGCCCTGAGAGGAGAACCATGCTGCTTTAGGAGAGAGAACCATGTGCAGCCCTGAGGAGAGAACCACGCGGCCTGGCAGAGTGGGGACCCCCACAGCTTTAGAAGGAGGAACCAACACCTGGTTTTAGCAGAGATCCTGGTGACTCAGCCGAGGATGCCAGGAACCCAGGGAGGTCTCCCATTCGAGATCGAGTACTAACTGGAAAGAACCAGAGGACGATTAAGCCATGGACTTCTATTTCTTTTCTTGAGATACGGTACTCTGGACTGGGCAAAGGGGGAAGGAAGGAAGGACTGTGTGTTTGTGGGTGTTTTAAGGGACTTTGGGATTTTGATGAAGACATTAGGTCACTACTTTAAATTTGTATAGCATCAAATAAACGTTTCCTTTCCTTTTCACGAATCTCTGGCATTGAGAGACGTCTTTCCCCTGGCAGCGGACATAACGGACCCGGGGCCTTCTTTCAATAATAGTATATCATCCCAGGCCCCCCCTTGTGTGTTCTGTAACAATATGAATACTTATTCACTTACATATATCCTTCATATACTGGACACTTTAATTTTTTTTACTATATTTACAGAAAAAAACTTCCAGGCAATTAAAGAGCACTTTAAAAACTTTTTACTACTACAAATAAGACTTCAACAAGCATTCTAGACTATACCTCTAATTGTTTCTTTAGGTTAAATTCCTAAAAGTTAGTCAATGGATGAGGTAGAACATTTTTAAGATTCTTAATGCATATTGCCAAATTTTTTTCCAGCTAGACTGTGGCTGCAGCCTCTTCAATCTTTTTAGTAGAATATGAGACAGCTTATTTTATAGCATCTTTCATAGTACAGATAATTCTTGTACTCATTTGTTCATTAACTCTGATTTGTAAGAGCATCCCTAATTCTAACCATCACTCTCTGTGTTGATATCTTTTGCCAGATCCTAGAAATTTTGACATTTGACAGGTGGTTTATTTTATTTTTTTATTTTTAGGTGGCACTCTTTATGGACTGTACTCAATAACTTCTTGAACAAAAGGAATTTTACTTTTGGGGCAGTTTTCACTACTGCTGATTACAAACTATATCTCAATACAGCCACTAACTTCATCTTTCGAGGCAGATGAATTTCATTCCTTAAAGTTTATAGCACTGATGGATATAAACTACATTGATGGGGGTGTCTGTTTGACAAAGGACAGACAATATTAAGCTGGAAGCAGCTTAAAATCTTTATTTCTTCAAGATATTTGCTTCTCAAGTGATCTGGAAATGAAGCACCCATGAGAATTTATCTGTCCCAATGATTCTAAAACCTAATGTCTATCAGAACCACCTGAAGGGTTTCTTAAAACACCTATTGCTACTCTGGTGGGTGTGGCTCAGTGGATCGAGCACCAGCCTGAAAACCAAAGGGTTGCCAGTTTGATTCTCAGGAAGTACACAAGCCTGGGTTGCAGACCAGGTCCCCCGTGCGGGGTGTGCTGGGGGGTGGGCAAGTGGTAGCCACACATTGATGTTTCTCTCTCCTTTCCTCTCTCTAAAAATAAGTAAATAAAATATTTTTTAAAAATTTTAAAAACTTTCAGAAGAAGACACATATTGCTGAGCCACAAACCTAGAGTTTTTCATTCAGCAGGTCTGGGTAGGTTTCAAGAATTGTAATTTCTAATAAGCTTGCAGGTGCTGCTAATGATTCTGGTTCTTCAGCAACACTTGAGAGCCACTGATCTGTCCTACCCTGGCCACTTTTTTTTTGTAATAGAGCCAAGTATTTAATAGACTTCACCATGAATTCTATTACTTCTCTATAAAGTATCCTCCTTTTTATGAGTTCTCTCCTCTGTGACAGTAGAGAACAGCTGGTCAGCACCTTCCTGATTACAACCTTTCACATCCTTGAAGAAAAAATATTAAGTTTTCCTCATTCTCTTTTCACCTATCTAAAGTCCTGATTCCTTAGCTTTTCCTTATAATCACATATCCAACCTGCCCATCACTTTTATTGCTCTTCCCCGAAATTCATTTTAAATTTCCCCTCCACCCGTATCCTACTCCTGTCATCATCCCAGTCAGAAGAGGATATGAGGGGAATGTAATGTGCTAACATAATCTTAAATGCATGATTTGGGGGTCTATCCCTATCAGTGCCTGGTCATGATATTTTATTTTAAGTAACTTCACAGAAATCAGTGCTGTAGGATTTTTTTTCTCAGCTCTTTATTTTAAAGACTATACTGTTACACAAATAGAAAATATTGGTCACTTTCTATATACTTATTTAAACATCATCAGTTGCCTCTTTCGGTATAAGAAACATCCATTCATTTGTTTACTTCATAAATATTTATTGGACACCTAGAATGTGCCAGTCACTGTGAATACCACAGCTAGTGAATGTTACATTAATTCTCATCAAGTCAACTTGATCCTAACAGCCTGAAAATATCAGAAATGTTTCTACAACCCATCCACAGCATAGCTAGAAAGATAAAATTTAGCAACCCAAACTATATAGCCTCTTTCAAATCCAGTATGACCATACAAAAATGAACCTGGCTTTTGTCAACCATACATTATCTATAAAGAAGTAATATTTTCTATAATTTTTCTATAACCCACATTGCCATATTATTAAAAATAATCTTTTCTGTTTGTTTTTAGGGTGTGTTCTGAAACATGCATATTTAGTTTAATGCTGTCACAAGTAGCACTAATCCATCAAAACACTCTGAAAAGATCTCAGTTCTAATGGTGGAAGGACAGAGGGAAGAATATGGGGTCTCTTAAGTGCTAACCCATTCATGAGAGCTCTACCTTCATGACTTGAGTACCTTGCAAAGGCTCCACATCCTAATACCACCACTTGGGACATTCTAACACAGAATTTCATGTTGGGGTCTGGAGTGGTGGGGGTACAAACATTCAGCTCATAGCAGAAACATTTTTTGGAAAGTTGATAGATAATTTTCCCATTTTGTACTCTGAGGTAGCAAGAATTGTTCAGCAGACTGCACTTATGCATTCTTGGCGCTATGCTTGTGGTGCCAGGGTACCAGACAGTTGCTAGTGGGCCAGGCAGCACTCCTGTCAGGTTAGCCCGTGCAGTTTTGCTCTGCAGATGAATCATTTACTCCTCTTTCCCCCAGTTACTCTGACTTCTGATGAGTGAATTTTGACTCCTAGGGCCCAACAAAATGAATGCAAATAATGGTGCTAGACCTATCTCACATAAACAATGATAAAACCCTTTCATGAAATGGTAAAATACAAGTTTTCATGATAGCTTGAGTCTCCATCAAGGAAATGACCATGGAAAAGAGAAGGAGAACCTGCAGGCAATTAGGGGTTGGTGGAAGTGCTTTGACCTAACAATAGGTATCAGGCATCATTGTAGCTGATGCCCGTTCATGTTTCTGAGAATTTGAAGAAAATGAGAATTGATTTCCAATGTGAAAGAAATACCAGTGCCCCATTTCCTTAAGGGCTGTACTAATATTATCTGTTCTGGTATCAGTTTCATTCCCTCCAGAAACGTGTGGGCCACCCAACGTGGGGAAGTAAGGCAGGAAGGGCTCCGCAGGTTTGAATCTCATACCCACCAAGTGAATTTTGAAAATTTATAAACAAATAAATTACTAGTGAATTAGATTAAACAGTTCATTAACATAACAATCCACCATCATCAAGCATAATTTATATAGGAAATCTGTTAACATACCACTTAAAAGTCAATTAAGTGGGAAATATTATAGAATAATCTCAGTACATTCTGAACAGGCATTTGATAAAAATTTACTCCCATTTTTAGTTTGCAGGTCTCTAAAAATTAAAAATAAAGGACTATTTTCTTATAATGATGAATATGTACCTCAAACCTAAAGGTATTTTCATACTTAATGGTAAAATACTATAAGCATTTCTATTAAATCTGAATTAAGAAAGAGTGCCTACTATAATTATTACACAAAATCCACTTCTTCATTTAAAAATGTATATTAAGATCATGCATTTTTTTCTAAGTGATAGGGATATAAAAATAAACTAAACAAAGTCTATTCTCTTAAAAGTTACCACCAAAAAAGAAAGTAAAAATATATAGCTTTTGGAAAAGAGAAAGAGAATTACTGATACTTACAAATCATGGAAGTTTATGTAGACAGTAGTTTATGTAGAAAATACCAAATCAGTTGAAAATGTACTAGGATTAACAAGTAATATTAGAAACATAAATGTCTCCAAAGTAATACTGGGAGGAAATGTTATTCACAAAGGAAAAGATAAAAAAACTAGGTACCTTACCATGGAATATGCAACACTGGTATGAATGTGAAGGGTACTAATATATGCTACCCCAAAATATGTCTTTTTGGCATATGGATTATTTTAAGCTACAGACTATTGAGAGCCATCAAAGGCAGGAAAAGCTTTTTACGTGTCTCCAACTGCTTAAAAGTAGAGTATAAATGTTCCTTTTTATAAATAAAATTTCCATTTGTAAAGTTATCTCCACAACTACAAGAGAGCTTCTCCAGAGACTACTCTTATTTTTAGCATGGGTAGCTAGTTAGTTGAGAGAAAAGAGGGGAGGAGAGGAGGGGGAAGGGAGTCAGATATTAAACATAAAAACCGGGGAGCTGAGTAGCTGAGTGGGACAATAAGCCTGACTCACCAGGGAGTTGCAGCATTCATAGGCTCCCCAGGGGACTGCTGCATTCTCCACCCTTGCCCCTCCCGCAGGACCTAACCCGGGATCACCAAGGGCGGGGGGGGGGGGGGGGGGTAGTTAAAACAGCAGAGGAAATTTATTCTCTGCTGGGCACATTCACAATAGAAGCCAAAATGGACAAGGGGTGGTACTTCTGCTGAGGCACACACAGCAGGAACCATGATGGTGACCATAAAAAGGATCAGAGTGGATAGGAGGCACAGAAGCCCAGAAGGTCCTGGAAATGGATTGGTTAGGTGGAGTGCCCAGCACAAGCCGACAAAGGATTGGAGAAATGATTGGTTAGTTTGAAAGAGCGCCTGGGCCTTCCCAAGCCCAAAGTAATATATGTAGAGCTTAACAAAGTCTTCTGGCCCAGTAACATGCGTTCACTCGCTTGTTGGTTCTTGCGTTCTCCCTCCCAGAGGGCTACTAGCACAACCTGGGTACTGGGTGTAACCACGCAGCGCCAGCCTGAGCGCAGCCAGAAACAGAGGCTAAGCTAGGCAGAGGGGGACAGACACTGAACTGGACTCAGCTCTGGCACGGACTGAATCAATGGCACAGAATTTCTGGACTCTGGCCCTTCTTCTGGGCTTGATGAAAGCAAGGCCTGACTTCTTCCACAGCGGGATGTACAGAGATGAGACACTGGGAACCTGGGGGCAGTCTTTTATTTCTACTCCAGTAAATCTCATCACTACATCTAATCCTCCCATGTGTGGGTCCCCAGAAATGGCTTTCTTGTGATACCGTGGAAGGACCCCATTTCTACTGGCAACATTGTCAATTGAGAAAATCTTATCTGCATAAGGCAACCCTCTTGAGTATCCATTTCTTCTTCTTACCTTCCTCTAACTTGCCTCCTCCACCCAAAACCCCAAATGCCTTTCCTTGGTTTGATGTAAGATAGTGTATATAAGCCTCAATCATCTGGCTGATTCCTTGAGTTTCACCTGGTCATCGATCATCATAAGTCACTGAAATTGTTTCTTCTCTCACTACTCTGTCTTTTAGCCTTTTATCAGTGTGATTCTAGGGCTCCAAGCCACTGAACCTAGGAGGGTAAAGGAAGTTTCTTTTTTATGCTAAAAATTGATCTGTGAAGTCTACCAAAAGAACCTAAAAAAAAATGACCAAATGAAAAGGCTTACTAAATGGATGCAACCTCACAATTTCAATGAAAATAACAATGAAATGTTTTTTAACTTGACAAAAGTAATTCTAAATTTAATCTGAAAAGAGTGAAAGGCATGACCATCCCAGAAAACCTTGAAAAAGATGAATAATAAAGGAGGTCTTTAACAGATATTTAAAAATCTTTAGAGCTGTTATATTTTTTAAGTATCTGATTCTGGAAGAAGATTCAAGCAAAACAATAGAAGCACAATTTTATAGGATAAGTAATAAGTTCTTCAATAAATGATTTGGTTAAAATTTGCAATTTACGAATAATCTATTTAGAACCTCACTTTTAAAATAAAATTTAGAACCTAACAGATAAATTTAAAAAATTAAACATAAAAATATAAATGTTTGTCAAAAGTTAAAATAGAATTACCCTAGGACCCAGAAACTACACCCTGAGGTATTAAAAAAATAATTTAAATTATTAAAAGCAGGTATTCAAACAAATACTTATATATAAATGTCCACAACAACACTATTCACAATAGCCAAAAGGTGGAAACAACCCAAATGTGTATCATTGGATAAGCAGATAAACAAAATATAGTATATCACATAATGAAATATTATTCCTATAAAGGATTAAAGTAGTTATACATGTTCCAAGGTGGACAAACCTCAAAAAACACTGTAATAAGTGAAAGAAGCCAGAAAGAAGAAGTCAATAGTGTGTGGTTCCATTTATATAAAATATCCAGAATGAGTAAATCCCTAGAGACCCAAAGCAGATTAGTGGTTTCTGGGGCTGAGGGAAGTAGGAAATGAGAAGTGATTGCTTAATGGTTTTGGGGTCTCCTTTGGGAGTGATCAAATGTTTTGGAACTAGATAGGGGTGGTGTTCATACAACATTGTGAATATACTCAATGTGACTTTGAAATGGTTGCTGTAGTTAGGTAAATTTTAACTCAATAAAAATGTGAATAAATAAAATCACAGAAGAAAACATGGGTGTGCATTTGTACATTCCCTAAAGTCTGTATTTGGAGAGCTTTTCTATACAGAACATTATGAAAGAAATCAGAGAAAAAAATAAATGTAATTTCTGTGAAAATATTTAAATGTCAAATTAAATAATGAAACTGAGTGTGCTATGCAGACATGATTCACAAAGAATAGAAGAGGCGTTATGTCCTTAAGCCTGCCCTTCCCTTCACGACTCTTCCCTGCCTCTCTAACTCAGCTCCTCTTCTTAGCCTGATCTAGAGCCCCAGCTGAAAGAATATGGGACATATGCACAGAATCGCTGTTTCATGCTCCCAACAGCATGAAATAAGCCTTCGTGTAGAGTTTGTGAAGGCACCAAGCCCACAGTGTTGAATTTTAAAAAGGAGCAGATCATAGCAAGATTTGTCATAAGTCTCAGTTCGGTTCATCTATGAACAGATTTTAATAGATATTTATTTAGATGCTCTGTACAGATTGCTTTGTTTAATTTTGAAATTAAGTTTTCAGGTTGGCAGAGGAGGTTTTAATACTTGAATGTTAGAAAGGCAGCAGCTTTTAACCTTTGTACTTCTCTTTTAAAAGCTAATTAGGAAATTAGATCCAAAAGGACTGAATCCCCACAATGTTAGCTTTGTAACAATTTGTCACCTGCTATTTCAGTGTCACCTTCTGATTAGTCACTAGGATGAGATATTCAAAAAATTTTTAAAGATTTATAAAAATAATTTAGAAGTTTCACCATTTTTGTTAATATTAGAAACTTTATTGCTTGGAAAATTAAACCTGAACAGAGAAGTATTTTAGATTTTCTTATCACTCCTGGCTAAATGGTTTTCTTTATTATGCACTTGATCAGTCGGTAAACTTTGGGAATAATTCTTAGTCCTGGTGTCAGTCGGCACTCCAGGGCTGCCCATTATCTCTGTAGGTTGCCTGGCACCCCGTGGGCACTCACCACAAACAGCTGGAGTCCACTGACGGGAGAAAAAACACTGAAGCTTTTCTTTTCTTTTTTTTAACCTCCAAAGGCATTTCCAGCCAAAAGCACTTGACATGCTCAGCGACATTCAAAATTCCCCTTTGCTTCAGCACAGGGTTCCATTACAGCTGTGACCGTTGGCTTCTTTAATAAGTTTTAAAAAACCTCCTGACACTGAAGTGATTTTTTTCTCTTTGGTCTCAAACATGCCCAGGCTCCTATGAAATCCCACCAAAATGCAGGGAGACCCGGATAGGTGCCTCAGGCGTGAGCCTCCTAAAACTCACTTGTCAGTATCTCCATTTGAACTTCTTTCTTTCAAAGACCAATTCTGCAGAGCATATTTCTGGTTATTCTGATCCTGAAAAGCAAACAGCTTTTTTTAAGGTCCTATTTTGTATCTGGCACTTTCCTAGGCACGGATGATAAAACACAGACTTGGGTTCTGAAGTGTTTAGAAAAGGCAGAAGTGTAAACAAGTAATTAAATAATATGTTGTGGATTCCAAGTGAGACTCCCACAAGGCATTCAACTAAAAATAAAAAGGCAAATGGAGAGGCAAGAATCTTTTATTTGAGGTCACAGAATTGCAATCTGGGGGGCACAGATTCAGGCAGAAATTCAAATTGTGTCCCAATTTCAGGGTGAAGGCAAGGGGTTTTTTGTTTTGTTTTGTTTTGTCTTGTTTAATGAGAAAAAAGGAATGAAAATAATTACACGTATAGAAGAAAGGACTTTGTATTGGTGATAAGAATTATTTTTTAGCTAGCCATACACAGCTGCTTGTTGTTTCTAAGGAATGTCCATAATTGTCAGTTCTTCTGGTTAGATGTCTGCTTTTCTGTTAGTTTTCCAAACAGTTGCTAGGAAGACAGTGCTGCCCTGGCCCAATCCAGAGGTTATTTTGTGCATAACATTCCAATGGTTCAAGGAGTAAGATGTGCAAGTTCTTCTGTAATGGCTATTGTGGCTCCATTTAAAAATGACTCCACTTATATCAGCTTTTCACAAGGGGAAGTGTAGGCCTACAAAGGAAAATGGGCTTATTTCTGACTTGAGGTACAGGAGTCAAGGACAGCAGAGTTGATCTTGAAGGTAAATAATACATTTGCTTATGGATGTAGGGTGAAAAAGAAAAAAGCATTGCTGACAATAGTAGCTAGTCTCCAAAGACAGTCACCATCAGCTCCTTCCCTCCTTGTATGTATGTGATGTTTCTCACATCAAACGTGGGATCTAATTCCCCTGTGCTTGAATATGGGCCTATATTAGTGACTCCTTCTAACTCACAGAATATGGTGGAAGTATACTTTGTGATTTCCAGAGTTTGAATAGAAAGGCTGTGCCACTTCTACCTACTCTGTTAGGAATGCCTTGCTCTTGGTACTATGCTGTGAGAAAGCTTAGGCCCCATGGAGAGGCCTGTGTGGAGAGGAACCAAGGGCCCCCAGCTCTCAGCCCTGGCTAAGCTCCCAGCCCACACTACTGATTGCCAAACATACAAAACCTTTGAGACGACTTCAGCCCCAGTCACCATTTGGCTGACACTGCATGAGAGAACACAACAAGAATTGCTCAGCTGAGCCCATCAGCCTCTACCTCAGTAAAAGATAACAACAGTAAATGGTTGTTGTTGTTTTAAGCCACAATGTTTGAGAGTATATTTTTTACATAATGGTAGGTAAGTAGAACACAGATGAAGGCAGAAGCCTAAGTAATGGCACTAAGCAATAGCCTGACTTGGAACATCACAGGCTCACTAAGATAGAGAAAAGGGATAGAAGGAAGGCAAGGCATAAGGCTGCAGGGCCAGGGCAGGATAGGACAATCTGTGATGCCACCCAGTCTTTGAATCCATATCACATGGTAAGGATTCCATTCTACAAGCAATAGGGAAACCATAGCAGAGGTCTTAAAGAGAGTAGGGAGTTTACTACACTAAGATCTAAGAAAGCCCTTCTAGCACCTGTGTGCCAAAGGGTTGGTTTCTGGAAAATACTACAGTCACCCCAGTATGACTGCCCTGAACTAAGGCTGGAGAAGAAGAGATGGAAGGGAGTGGACATATTTAACATGCATACCCACTGGGGTGGTGGGGAGGGGTGCGAGGGAAAGGCAGAAAACTGTGCTTAAACAACAATAAAAAATTAAAAAGTAAAACATGCAAAGAATGATAATCTGTAGAATTTGGAAATTGTTTATATATGAGATTGAGGGAAAGGAGGAATTTTTCAAAGCCTCATTCATTCATTAAATTCTGATTGAGAGCCTACTAAGTACCAAGAATGCTTCTGGGCCCTGAGGATAAAGCACTGAGTTAAACATTCTAGACCCTAGTGAGCTTATATTCTAGTGAGAAAGAAAAACAAATGGGTTTAAATGAGTTTAAGACTCAATTTCTGGGTAATGGCTTCTTATTAATTCATCTTCTCATTTATCATGCAATATATAGGAGAAACGGACAGTTTTCCAGAAAGTAAAATGAACACCTTTAATTTAACACTCTGATGATGATCCATGATGCAGATTATCTAGGTACTGGAAAGAGTTTGGGACTTATTCTTTGATACTGTTAGACCTCACACGGAAACCCAGACACATGGGGGTTGGAAGTGTTTTCTGGGTTGTGTATTATAGTCTTTGGTTCGAGGCCAATACCATGTAGCAAAAGGAAGCATAAAGGATATGCTTCAGCTAGGGAGGAAGTGATTTTCATTCATTTTCCTACAATCTTGTACATATTTGTTAATTCGACAAATATCCACCATTCTGACTGCTGGGCATATTACAGTGAAAAGGAGGGGGAAATAACCTTCAATTCTTTGGATGTACATTGTGTTGGGAACTGCCCTGCCTGGTATCAGAAGCTGTAACCCCCACAAGGCTAAGGTTGAGGGAGTGGCCTTGGACCATAAGCCAGCAAGGAGACAAAAGCTTATCTCCCTGGCAGGAGTGCTGCTTCTGCTGCTTCATTCATAACTGAACCCCAAAGCTTGGTCAGTTAGTCAATGACGGGTAAGATTCCCCAAGGGGGGAATGATCTAAGACAGGCACGATCACGTGGGAAGCCCCCAAGAAAGGACTTTGGGGGCTACAGCAAAAGGGGGTGATGGACCCTTGCTCCTCGGCTTTGACAAAGCCTGAGTCCTCATCGTTTGGGAGAAAATCTCCTTATCTCTTGGTTGCCTTAGTTCCCTTGCTCCACCTAAGCCGGAAACAATGACAGGGTGGTGCAGCTCTGTGCTGAAAAGGGCAGGTTCCCTGGGTGATCAGGCCTAAGAAGAATATGTAAGATCCTGTGAAACCTGCTTTGTTTAGAATGCGCTCAGTTGAATGATAAGGGTCCAAGGAAGAAGTAAGTTTGTTCCTCAAAATTTTACAGCTCTTTGATCCTGACTCAAAATAGGCCCTCAGACTTCCTTGTTATCTATTGTTTGATCCTTACTTCCTAGCAATGAGTAATGAGCTTTTACCTGAATTCTTATTCAAATGAAACCAATAAAAAGCCTCTCTGGAGGGGGAACAGGGCGCTCTCCCCACCAGGGAGAGTGGCTGAAGCAGCGCCCTCTGGGAGAGAGGGTGGCCAAGGTGCTCCCCACTAGAGGGGGTGGCTGTTCCGTTCCTACTTCTCCACAGAAACTGGTCTGTCTCTGTGCATGTTTTTTCTCGAGTTTCGATGAGCTATCCGCAGCACTCCGTGATCACTGCTGGCCGGTGACCCACACATCAACATTGTGTTAGGGAAGATAAATAATAAACAGCAAAGAATCAATGTAATATCAGTATTAGCTTCCTATTGCTGCAGTAACAAAACATTATAAACTTAGTTGCTTAACACACCATGGATTTATCTTATAGTTCTGGAGGTCAGAAGTCTGAAAATGGATCTTATGGGTTAAAGTCAAAGTGTCAGTGAGACTGTGTTCCTTCTGAGAATCCATTTCCTTTCCTTTCCCAGCTTCTTAAGGCCACTTGAATTCTTTGGCTCATGGCCCCTTCCCACAATCACATCACTGACTTCCACTTGCCTTGTCCTATCTCCTTGGAGTTTGATCTTCTTGCCTCCTTCTTATAAGAACTCTTGTCCAACCCAAATAATCCAGGATGATCTCCTTACCTCAATATTTTTAATTTATCACATCTGCAAAGTCCCTTTTGTCATATAAGAAAACAAACATGTTGATAGGTTCTGGGCATTAGGCTGTGAACATCTTTGAGGACCATCATTTGGCCAACCACAGTCAAGTACTAATTGCTATTAAGAAATATAGACTTCCAGCCAAGATGGAGGTGTAGGTGGACACACTGTGCCTTCTTGCAAGAAGATTAAGGACAACAAAAATTTAGAAACAAAAAAACAACCAGAACAGAAAATTGAACTGTATGGAAGTCCAACAAACATTCATCCAGACCGGTAAGAGGGGCAGAGTTGGCAGCCTGTGAAGAGGGGGAAAGCAGTGGCTGGCAGATCTGGGTGCGCAGACCCGAGGCTCTCAGGTGGCAGCTAGCAGTCCCCCGGCATGGGGAGGCAATGGGCAAATTCAGTGAGGCACACAAGGCAGCTGGCTGTCTGCAGTCACGCATTTGAGTGCAGATAAACCTGGTGAAAAACAGGCAGCAAGATAGACCGCACAACCCAGGGACCCAGTGCCAGTAAATAAAGCCTAAAAGAACTGATTGAAAATACTTGTGGAGGTTGAGGCTCAGGGAGAGACTCCCAGCCTCACAGGAGAGTTCGTTGGAGAGACCCACAGGGCCCTAGAATGCATACACAAGCCCACCCACCTGGGAACTAGCACCAGAAGGGCCAGTTTGCTTGTGGGAAGGAGCAGAGGAGACTGAAATCTGACAGAGAGTGGAGCAAGAGCCATTGTTCCCTCTCTGACCCCGCCCCCACATACAGCATCACAGCACAGTGACTGGGTTGCCCCGCCCTGCTGAACACCTAAGGGTCTGACCCTCACTAAATAACAGGCATGACCAGACCACACGACCAGACCCCCTGACCAAAAGTGCCCCAAATGGAAGGACAGATCAAAGCTTCAAAGCCAATACTTTTAAGTGATCAAGAGATAGCCAACCTATCAGATGCACAGTTCAAAGCACTGGTGATAAGGATACTCACAGAATTGGTTGATTTTGGCCGCAAATTAGATGAAAAAATGAAGGCTACACTAAGTGAAATGAAGAAAAATGCACAGGGAACCAACAGTGATGGAAAGAAAACTGGGGCTCAAATCAATGGAGTGGACCAGAGGGAAGAAAAAATATACAATCAGTAAAGAATGAAGAAGCAAGAATTCAAAAAAATGAGGAGAGACTTAGGAACCTCCAGGACATCTTTAAACATTCCAACATCTGAATTATAGGAGTACCAGAAGGGGAAGAGGAGGAGCAACAAGTGGAAACTTATTTGAACAAATAATAAAGGAGAACTTCCCCAATCTGGCAAAGGAAATGGACTTCCAGGAAGCCCAGGAAGCTCAGAGAGTCCCAAAGAAGTTGGACTCAAGGAGGAACATGCCAAGGCACATCATAATTACATTACCCAATATTAAAATATATAAATGAAGGAGAGAATTCTAGAAGCAGCAAGAATAAGGGGACAGTCACCTACAAAGGAGTTTCCATCAGACTGTCAGCTGATTTCTGAAAAGAGACTTTATAGGCAAGAAGGGGCTAGAAAGAAGTATTCCAAGTCATGAAAGGCAAGGACCTCCATCCAAGATTGCTCTAGCCAGCAAAGCTTTCATTTAGAATGGAAGGGCAGATAAAGCGTTTCTCAGATAAGGTCAAGTTAAAGAAGCTCATATTCACCAAGCCCTTATTATATGAAATGTTAAAGGGACTTGTCAAAGAAAAAGAAGGTAAAAAGTATGAACAGTAAAAAGACAGCAAACTCACAGTTATTAACAGCCACACCTAAAACAAAGGCAAACTAAGCAAACAAATAGAATAGGATCAGAACCACAGAAACAGAGAATACATGGAGGGTTAGCAACAGGGGAGTGGGTGGAGGACAGAGGGGGAAAAGGTACAGAGAATAAGTAGCATAGATGGTAGGGAGAAAATATACAGAAGGAGGGCAAGAATAGTATGGGAAATATAAAAGCTAAATAATTTATGACACATGGACATAAACTAAAAGGGGGAATGTGGGTAGGAAGGTGTATGCAGGGTGGAGGAGAGTGAAGGGGGAAGTGGGACAACTGTAATAGCATAATCAATAAAATATATTTTTAAAAAAGAAATATAAGCAGGGTGCCCTGGCTGGTGTGGCTCAGTGAATTGAACATCAGCCTGTGAACCAAAGGGTTGCCAGTTAGATTTCCAGTCAGGGCACATGCCTGGGTTGCAGGCCAGGTCCCCAGTAGGGGGAGCACAAGAGTCAACGACACACTAACGTTTCTTTCCTTCTCCTTCTCCATCTCTTCCCTTCTCCTTAAAAATAGATCAATAGGTTTATATATCAGGGTAAGTAGATAAAAACTGTGACTGGGGAGGAAAGGAATAAAAAATTAGGTCAAATAGTGGATGTGATTATGTAAGTTCCATAAACTGTGGTAAAAATATCAGGATTTTATTCTCTATGTGTTGGAAAAACTCTGGGTGATTGACTAGCTGGGTATGGCATGATTTGATTTAAGTCTTGAAATTTTACTTTTGATGCTGTGTAGAGACCATTTTTAAGGAATTTTATCCCAAAGAGGACCAGAAAAAGGGACTGAAGGACAATGTGTGGTCAAGGAAGGTGTTTTTATTGCTATTGTTCTGACTCTCTCTCTCTCTCTCTTTTTTTATTTTACTTTGGAGATATTTCAGCAGTCTAGGTTGTGGTGGGAATAGTCTAGTAAAGGGAAATGCATGATACAGGAAGAGAATGGGTTAAAGGCAGAGGCAAAGTTCTTGACTAGGCAAGAAGGCAATAGGATCCAGTTCACATGTGGAGGGGTTGGACTTTGATTGAAACAGAAAACATTCTTTCTGTGTTAACAAGGAAAAGGTGGAACAGGAGGGAGGAGACGGATGCAGAATACCAGTACATTGTACCTATTGCCCTGGTGGAACAAGAAGCAGGCACTGCTAAGTGTGTTTGCGTATGTATGTTGGCATGGGAGGGGAAGGGTGTGTCATGGGACTGAAAAATAACTGTGAAATATTTATTTAAGAGAGTGAGAGAATGCATTGACTATGGAAATGTTGCAGATTTCCTGGGTAATGTTGAAAGTCCTTGTAGTCATTAACTTAAAACCGGGAGGGTTGTGTGTATATTTTTTTCCTTATCTATGATCAGCTGCTGGGGAACAGTAATGGAGAGTGGGAAAAGCTGGATTTAATCAGGGTTAGAGTTTTGAATATAAACACAATGGAGAGAGAAGAGAAGGGATTTGATGGTGATGTGAGAGGGCAATTTTAAATATGGACTATGGCATCTAAGTTGGATGAAGCAGGGAAGTGAGGATACAGGGCAGTAATGAGTAGAAAGAGGTAGAGCCAATGGATAGAAGGTCCAGAGAGTGAAAAAAATATTGGTATGGGAGTGTTAGAATAATAAAACATTATCAGTACATGGGCATTAGAATAAATGAGAAAAATAGGAAGTAGTGATCAGAGTGGGATGTCTGAAATTGAGATTTTGGAGGAGATATCTGAACTGTGTAACAAAAGATACTATGAGTTTGGAGAATTAAGGAACACTGGAGGATAAAATCACCTGAGACAAGTACAAGCTTATTAATATTCATATAGATATTGAAATCAGAAAGGATAACAAAATAATGGTAGGAGAACTTCCATGTTGGAAGGTTGGTAAGTGGTTACTAAAAGGAGGGGTATCAAATAGAGTAGTCTCAGGCATTTGGGGGTGCAGGGAGAACAATGGTCTGAAAGTGGGAATGAAGAGCATTACCCATTAGGTACAATGGGGTGTTGGGAAAGAAAAGAGCCATCATTTGGGAGACCCACAGGGAAAGCGCTGGCCTGGAGGAACAGCCAGATTCCTATAAGAACAAGAAGATGAAAGGGGATTCTGCTGATGATATATGAAGGGTTCTAGAGAAGATCGCTGTAAGGTTTCAGGCTTCGGAGGAATAGGAGCTTGGGTCAGGAGAGAGCTGACCCAAGAGCTGCGATAATGCCTTGGGAGACTTGGGCTTTTCATGGGGACTGAGGGCACAAGGGATTCAGGAAATCATGGGATTAATCTGATGTTCTATTAGGACAGGAGTCACCAAACACTTTCGGTAAAGAGCCAGATAGTAACACTTTAGGCTTTATGGAACATAAGCTCTGTCACCACCACTCAGCTGTGCCATTGTGCAACAAAAGCAGCCATAGAAAATGCATAAGCAAATGGGGGTGGCTGGTAAGTCCTGGGGACTGTGATTCAGGCAGTTTTAGGGATAAAGCAGGTGCAGGTTGGGTGGGGTGGGAATGGTATTCTCACTAGAAGCTTATATCATTCCAGAGCCCTGCACTCTGCCTGCAGAGTGAGTGAGGGTGAAGTTCTCTCCCCGCAGCATTTAGATGTCTGTGGACCCGCTCAGACCTTGCTGTGGGCTTTTGGGTTTCAGCTAGAATAATGGGTGAATAATAATAGTGGTGCAGCCATCCTCAAAACACAAGTGATGAGGGAGAGTCATTTTTGAGGGAAAGATGATGAAGTTTATCAATAATAATTTTGAAGTATCTGTGAGACATCCAAGTAGAGATGACCAAGGGCCAGTTGGATGGGGTTATGGAGCCCAGACGATGTCTGGATGGGACATACAGATGAAGAAGGCACTGTCATCAGGGAGAGGATAAATTGAAGTCGTGCCCAGGCTCCAGTTGGAAGCAGAGAGATTTGGGTACAGAAATCCCGAGTCTTGAGGTTTCCAGTTTTATATATGGATAAAAATGAATCCCACATTTTTCAAATCCCATCCTTATTTTGTACCAGGTGGGCACTGAGATTCTGAAGAATATAAGGCAGAAATTTTCCACCATGCACAGATGAGATAAGTGCACTACTTGTTTGAGGTTGTATGAGAGGTATAACCATAAAAATGAGTGTATGAAAAAGTCTTGTATCTTCTGCAATTTTTCAGGAGAGCAGCACTGATTAATGAATGGCCGTTAAAATTCCCTCTGCCATCTTTTGATGGCTCGTTTTTTCTGCCCATCACCACCTCTAGAAGACAAAGAAATTAAATGAGGTGATATGTAAATCATTTGACATCACAACCAATTAACAGCTTCTGCGGAGGGAAGTAATGGAAACTGTCGTGTAAGTGGATCTTTTCAGGTTGTCTCTTTCTGTGCCCAGAGAACCCAGAAACTCAGTATGAAGTAGTGGAAAGGTGGTTTGCACTGGAACTCTGAGAACCTAGATTTGAGGTGGTTTTGGCACAGACAGGACCTGTGACCTTGGGCTCCTCACTTAACATCTTTGCACCCTAGTATTCTCACTCGTAAGGTGCCAATCTGTGAAGCATATGCCGGGCACCTTATACACTTGTTTGTTTAGTAATTCCTGCCTAAAACAAGGTTGCTGTGAGAGACACACAGAAATGGATATAAAAGCACTTTGGAAACGATAAAGCAGTGCGCCAGCATACAGCATTGGGTAACATTAATCGTTGTTTTCCGTGTCCCTGATTGCCATAAAAACAACAAGTTTGCCCATGCCTAAAAGCTTCATTTTTCGGTTCAGCTTTCTCTTTGCGCTGCTGTTTTCTGTTATTGTTTTTCAGTTAAGGAACCAAATCACCCATTTATCATTTACATTTTATACTAAAATTGCCAAACTCAGAAAAGGGAAAGTGAAGTTCCAAAATTCTTAGGTGTCCTGAGCCCCAACCCTCTTACTCAATTTGCTGTGACTTTTATAACCCCACAGTCTGCTGCTCTTTCTAAAACTCCCCTGAGCAAGATAAAGGGTTTGGAAAAGAAATCCGTAGGGGTGCTCTTTCCTGGACTGAGGAGGCACTGCCATCCGAATATGATGGCATTCTTGCATTATAATTTATACCTGCATTTCATGCATTTTATTCACTGCCAATAATTATTGGATAATTACTCTGTTCTCCCACTGTGGCCTCTCTTTGTACTCCCACTTCTTCCTAGGGTTTCGGCAAGACTGTTGCCTTTTGAAAGTTTCTTTGCTTCTGGAAAGGAGGCAGGTGGTTTGTAATTCTTATTTTTGAGCCAAGTATTTAAATAGACAAGACTTTTAGCCCAGGAGCCTGCCCCGTTCCCCATGCAGTTTCCGCATGTATGGTTTTACTGGAAATGTCATAGGAAGTACTTTGTCCTAGGAAGTCACTTTTGCTTAAAGACCTTAAAATTCATGTATTTGTGACTCCCATGTTACCTATTTTCATGTAGCATCTTCCAAATTTGCTAAGCTGACTTGAATTGAGATAAATTAGATCGTTTGCAGCCCACTTGCCTGCCAAATTCAAATTGGCACTTGAAGCACTTTATCTGTGTTTGGGGGTTTGTTGGAAGACAAAATCATCAAGCCTTAGCTATGCGGAAGGAGTTTGTTTTGTTTCGCTGTATGGGAAAGCAAGTTAACTCCTGCTTTTTTTTTTTCTTGTTTGTTTTTCTCCCTTAGTTCCAAAACAAAATTCCCCAGTCACCCAGTTAGTCTGTCTGACTATCTCTTTCCTAACTCAAAGAACAGTCTTGTCTTCTGGCCAGGAAACAGATAAAAACTTCAGAAACGGTAGATAAATATAAAGTACTGGATGTAACCTGAGTGCTTTACCTACATGAACTTTTAATCATTTCAGTGTCTTTGCTCCCCGGGGAAATTTTTGTTAGGACTGTAATCTTTACTCACTGTTTTTTCTGTTAAAAAACTCAAATGACTCTTGGAAGGAACTTAAACTTCTGTCAGTCCCAGAAGAGTGCTTATTCTGCATCTTAAGTGTTCACTGGGGTTTCATCACATACTTTCTAACCACGACAGACTGTGGTTTATGACAGTTTAATAACCAGATCTTTCTTGAACCTGATTATGGAAATGGAGACAAAAGCAATTCTGGAGTCCAAGCCTTACACAGGGTGTCAGTCTGCTTTGTGTAATCACTCAACCTTAGATCTTGTAACCGAAATGACCCAAGCCCTGGCATTATAAGATGATTGAATGCTTATTATTAGAAGGCAACCTCCATTGGGTAAGTATGGATGTTGCTCAAATTGGTGATACAGTGTAACACCCAGCATGCACTTAGACAAAGTGCTTTAAACTCTTCTCTCAGTTAGTCCTCACATCAAGGTTTCTATGAAATTGCTGGGTGGAAGGCAGGAAATAATAAGATCCTTTGCTTTATAGCATAGGAATTGAGGGAGTCAAAGTCAGTGTGGAAATCTAAGCGTAGGACATTCAAGACGTTGCTTTGCTCACGGGGGCCTCCTCAGTGTGAGGAGTTTCTAAGTGATTTTCTCTTGGAAAAGAAATGATGATAAATGGAGTCATCAGAATGTTTGAAACTTTATTTTGTTTTGTTGTAAATAACACACTCCTTTAAATAATAACCCCTATAAGCACATGTGTCACCTCACCTAGCCTTCTCTGTTGTGAAAAACTCAGATTTGGGAGATGACAGATTGGCATCCCAAATGCCCCAGTTATTATAAAATACTTGAAAAGCTGAAGTCTGCTTCCATGTACTTTTTAGGCATTGGCCAAATTATTCACTTAATAAATTATTACTGAGCATCTGCCACACACTAGATACTGCTCCAGGTTGCTGGTAATAAAATAAATAAAGCCTAGACCCTGCCCTCCATCCCACCTTCAGCCACTGCTACATGTAAAATTAGAATCAAAATCCAGGAGATGAGTTAGATAAAGACATGAGTGACCTCAAGAATTAATCTGTACATGGCCATGAGATTAGAATATGTAATTGATAAACAATCATACATATGTTGAATTAGAGCTATTTTTAAAACAAAATACAGTGAATAAAAGTTGAACTAATTAATGAAATTCACTTACTCAGATATCAGATATTTATTGTTTGCGTACCTTTCCCTGTCCTCACAGAACTTTCAGCACTTCTTTACCAGTTCCCCGCTGTTTTTCCCAACTGTGAAAATATCACAACATCCATTCCATTGCCTATACCAAACTGTAGGAGTCATCTTCAATCCTTCTCTTTCCTTCCATGTCAAACATCCTCCACCCTCTCATCCCCAAACACACAATCTATCAACAGAAACAGACTTTGCCAACTGCAAAGCACACCCCGAGTGCACCTGTCCTCACAGCGCCCGCAGTCCCTCTCCTTCGGCAGGCAGCTCCTCTCGCTCGGCCCACTGCAGTGGAGCCCTCATTACCACTGCTGCTTCTATCACCCCTGCCAACCCCAACACACGCCATCCATTCCCCACTCAGTGGCCAGAGTAAGCTTTTTAAAAATGGAAACCAGGTTGTGCTATATTATTGTGCAAAGTATCTTCCCCTTGAATATGGAATAAAACCCAAACCTCTTTTCCTCGGCTCTAAAGGCATGTGTGATGTAGCTCCTATCTCTCTCTCTGCAAGCTCAGCTCCTACTACTACAGCCCATCCTCAACCACAATGGCCTTTCTGTGCCTCAGATTCACCACCTTCCTCCCCAGCTTTAAGCCTTCATGCAGGCTGGTCTTTCTGATCTTCACACAGCTGTTTGCCCATCATTCAGATCACAGCATAGAGTCACGTTCTCAAAAGTCTTCCTTGATTTCTTTCCTTGCCCTCATATCATCACAATTTTAATCCTCTTCATACCACCTATCACAATCTGGGGGCTTCCCTCTTTATTGGCTTTTTTGTCTATCATGTTTAGAATTAAATTTCCACATCGATTTGCCTGTTCCATAACTATAGGGCCTATAGCAGTGCCTGATATGTACTGAGTGCTCAGTAAATATTGGTGGAATGAATGGGTGAGTGTTAGTTAGGAAAGGAGCAGGGAATAAGGAGCTGGAGGGAGAGGAGGTGGGGGGAAAAGGAGAGATAAGACATGGAAAGATGTCCATGGAACAGGGAAAGTGAGAGCCGGAGAGACAGTGAGAGAATTTAACTGCTTTGAGATTTCAAGGGCAGGGAAAAGTCAAATATGGCAGAAGTAAGAAGTGGGGTGGGAAAAAGGACGGTGAGGTGAGGTGAGGAAGGATGGGCAGCAGCAGGCAGTCATCAAGTCTGAAATCCAAGCAAAGAAGTTGGTGCTTTAGCCTACGGAAGCCAATTAAGGGTTTTAAGCAGGGGAGTGACAGGATCAGATTTGTGTTTTAGAAAGATCACTAGTTGCGGTGTAAGGAATGAATTAGAAAAGAGAAGACAGAAGAAAAATTATGCTAACAGAAAAGAATGGTCAGTGTGGCAGCTCAAACAAAGGGGAGTGAGAAAGCAGGGCTTTGGTAGTGTTTTCCCAACACTGTCAGGGAAGAGGCAGTAAATCTGCGAGGCTGAGCCTTGCGCTGAGCGTGAGGAAGTGTATAATGGTGGTTAAGAGTCTGGGCTGGGAGTCAGACAGACCCGGGGTTAACCTCAATCTATCTCTCTGTAGTTTACATGGTCTAACACAAGTTAGCAATTCTGAGCCACAATTTTCTCTTTTGTAAAGTCGGAATAATAATTGCAAGCATGTAAATTGCTTATCTTGCCACCCATGGTGTATGAGTAATAAGTAAATATTAGTTTTATTATAATATTATTAGGCGTCCTTTATTATGGGCTTGGATAATTCTAATAAGTCACCGCATGACCTGGATGAACTACACCTCGACAGCTTCTACCTCCTTTTGATATGATTCTCTGCATATCAAGAAACTCTGATTATTAACTTGAATTCTTACATACCTGATTTATTAGGATCCTGGCTGCCAATAAAGGCATATTTCATGGTGAATATTAATAAGAACACTGTGTTTAGTTAGTCTCTTTTGAGTTTGGTTGGCTGAGTCGGTCCCTGAACTTACTCATCTCTGGGAAAAACCAAATACCAAGACATGGGGCATCCAAGGCTGAAGTTCAGGCCCTGGCTCTGCGGCTGCATCCAGGAGACACACCCGGGGAGTGGCCGACGGCTGCCTTGGACGGCAGGTCCCCGTTGTGCCGTGTGGCAGCGTGTGCTTTGAATCTAATCCCTCTTCTACGTAAAAGTCCCTGCTGCTCATTACCTCCCTTTCCCAAATCTTCTCTTAAGGATGGGCATCCACACAGAATAAGAAATAGCTAGGGCTCTTTCACAGTGCTGCACTTCAAACGATGAGGAATGACACCAGCCTACGCACTGGATGTGTTTTTCTCTTAATCTGTGTTTGGGGGGAAAGGCTAGATCTGCTACAGACTTAATATTGGTAGAAATTTAACAGGCTCATTTAGAGGTAAATATTTAAAATGGCCACCTGTGTGTCACATTAACTGCCCTTTATTGCGACAGTATTACAAAGACTTCAAACCCTAGGGACTCAGAAGGCTTTTAACACTCTCCTGAGTAAATGGTAATCCTTTGGGTGAACAGAGTTCACTCCCCTTCGTGTAGATCAGGCAGCCGAGATGGGTGATATTTCAGTCATTTGAATGTCAGTGTGAAAGCCCGAGCATCTCTGCTGCACGTCATCAGAGCTCAGGGTCATTCACACTTGCGGCTGTTTGACTTCACAGCCCACAGCCTTCCCGGAGCTGCTGTCACTCTGACCCTGAGCCCACCCCTCACAGCCTCCTGACTCCCAACATCCTCTTTCAAGCTGACACAGAGCAGAGGCTGACCTTGTCCCATCAACCACTTACTCACACAGACCCAGTTAATCTTTGGTGGCCAATCTAACTCACTTCCTTCCTTGATTACTGTAGAATCTCACTCGGGGGATGCTTTGGCTTCATTTGCTACCATATGGAATAAACTGTGACTAAAATGTAGACAGCTGCCCTGTGGGATCATTGGAGGACCCCAGACGACCACAGGTAATTTCATGCTGAGTGTCTGGGTGTGGGCTCTCACTACTAATCCCTTTCCATTGCTCCTTAGGGCTTCTTTCCAAGGATAAGGAATTCCTAGAATAATTAAACACTTGCCCCCAGCCAGGGAGTCTTCTCTAAGACAGATTCCATCCAAGCATAATGGGAAAGGGATGAAAAAAAGACATTAAGGAAGGGCACCGGATGCCTGCATGTATAAGGTGCCCAAGTGAGGGCACATTATTCTAGAATGAAAGTAATCTGGGTTTATTCAAGGTGATGAAACTGTGTGACCTGAGTAAGATATTTTATATCTCCGAGGATATAGACATCCAAAATATTAAATGATATACTGTATGCAAAGACTTCCATAGTGTTTACATGCCACATGTATGTGTTATATAAGAGACAAACGCCATTCATTGTTGACTTTAACCTTGGCCGGACATGGCTTCAGTCAGGAACACAAAAACATAAATTAGTTGCTATTTCAACAAGTATGGGGCAGAGGCCTAGTATGAGGATTAGCCTTAGCAGTCAGAAATCAGAGCATTCAAAATGCATTCAGATTACTGTTGTCTACGTGAGCTGCTCAGGCAGGCACCTGGATCTGATGAGCTTCTCACAATGAATAGAACGGAGACTGCCATTCGGGGTGCAAGATCTGGTAAGGAAGAAGGTATTGCCCAGAGTAAGAAACTTGAGGGGTTGGGAAAGTCAGTGGTCCAGCACACCTTCCAATAACAAAAACAACATCCCATTGTCCCACCACTGGAGTCCAGGGGACACATGCTGTCCATCGTAGCAAATATTGGGGAGTATATTTGGGCCCTGTCATACACAAAATATCAGCCCCTACCCCTAAATATGTCCAGATCCTAATTCTTGGAAACTGTGACTATATTAAATTGACATAAGAAGGGGAAATGAGGTTGGAGATAGCATTAAGGTCACTAATCAGCTCACCTGGAGGAAGGCAAGTTTGTCCTGAAATATGCCAGTGGACCAAAGGTAATCACATAGATTCTTGGTAGAAGAGGGAAGCAGTAGAGAAGGTCAGAGTGACAACATAGGAAGATTTCACCCACTAATGCTGCCTTTGAGGGTGGAGGAAGGGGGTCACAGGCAAGAAGTGCAGACAACAGGAAAACTCAAGGACGCTTTCTCCCCTAGAGACCACAGAAGGAACACAGCCCTGCTGACTCCTTGACTTCCCCTAGTGAGACCCATGTTGAACTTGTAAGCTACAGAACTGAAAGATGATGTGTGTTGTTTCCACCAAAGACTAAAAGCTTCCCAATTCCACACCTCACAGTGGCATACACAGATCCCCAGTGACCACAGGCATTTAGAAGTTCTAGGTGGGCAGCCAAGTGCTAACGGAAAGAGTATCCATTATTGGAAGTCACCGTGAAAGTTCCTCAGAACTGTTTAGACCACTACTTCAAAACAAGAAAGAAAGATTAAGGAGGTTGTTAGGGATCTGACTAGGCAGTGTTTGGGAAAAGGAATTCAGAGACAAAATGCGTCCTTGTGTCCCGTGTCTCAAGTTTACCTTTATTGTTCCAAAGAATAGCGGGGATCTAGAAGGCTCATCTTAAAGCACAACGTGCAAGTTGAAGATGGAGTGGCAGTATTAATGGAACTGCCTTGCTTTAGTAGGTTTAAGGCAAATCCTTAACATTATTTTCCTGCCGTTTTCTAAATTAAATTTATAAGAAATATTATGTATCCTGCTGTGCAGAGTGAAAGCTGTATTCTTGTAAAGGACTTATAATCATATTAAAAGGCTGGAGGGTGAAGTTTGTTCATGCCTTCAAAGTCACAAATAAAATATAGAGTTTTACATTGTGCATTTTGATAACGGCATTACCTTTTGGGGTATATAACACTATAAAGAGCTTCACTGATGGTGTTTCGTTAATCCTCGGAACAACCCCAGTGGGGAAGCGCGGTTTTATCTCCACTCTGCATATGGGAAGACTGAGGCAGGGTGAGTGTCAGCAGTGTGCCTTGGCCTGCCAGTGGGTCGACAGTGCAGCTTGCACAGGAACCCAAGGTCTCAGCCTGAAGACGATTTATACCATTCATCAGAGGACAGTCATCTTTCTAATCTACCCTTCTGCAGGTACAGGAATGGCTCCAGGAGGACTTCTGTATCGCTCAAATTGCATTAAGTTCCTTAAGAAAAACATCCTATAAATAGATCTTCTGTGAATTCCATGGCATCTGCTTAAAATGTTTATGAATTTGTCTTCCAGCTCTGTGGGTTGGAGTTGGAAGGTTCAGAGTGAGGCCATTTTTGCAATTAGTGGAAAATGTGGACATTCTGGGGAAACTCAGACAGGGACAGTTTGGGGAGCCGCAGCAAGACTGCACAGAAAGTTGGAAGCTCCCCACAGGAGCCTGTCCCCCTAAAAGCCCACATTTCTCCTCAGACCAGGGAATTCCAGGCCTTTCAGGTAGGTATGTTTGTGGGCACAGAGGTTACTCCCCTTCTTCTGTAGACTTAGATTTTTATCCCGGGTCTTAAGTCTCTGCTTGACATGCTCTTAGCAAACAGGTATGCCCCAGGATTGAGTGTCTTCACAGAAACTTATAGCCCCTGAAAATCATATCCTTTCCCTTGCTGTTGTCAGAGTGGGCAGTCCCAAATCTCATCCTGTCTGCTTGCACCCTCGCCTGTGTGGCCCTGAGTGATACAGAAACCAATGGCTCAAGCACCTTACCAACAACATGGGTGAATAAAACAATGTTTGGAGCACCTGCTGCATGCAGTCATTTGTCTCTAGACATCACCCTTGGGGCCTCACTAGAGTCAGGCTGCCCCTGTGTGACACCAGGGAAAGGGTCATTTACTCCAGGCCACACAACCAGGAAGTGGTGTTGCTGGGATTCAGTCCCAGCTCTGACAGGACTTAACTACCTGCTTTGAACCAGCACATTAAGGCCCTCCTGGGCTGCATGAGTTCTCCACGTGGCCTGTGACACATGGCCCCTGCCAACCGGAAGCCGCCCTCCCAGCAGTGATGTTCTGTTTTGTCTGCTCTTGCCATCTTTAGTATTTCACCGTTGGGTCTGATAAGCATACTCATATCTCTTTTAAGGGTTTCTTATCCTAAATATGCTTCAATAAAAAATATTATGGATTTTGCTTTTAGTTCTTCATCCTGGGAACTTACTGAAAACAAAGACAGTCAATTTATTTGGATAATTAATATTGTCTATTTCTTTCCTTCTCATACTCACATGTTGTGTGTATGCATCATTAATGTGTTGCAAATGCTCAGTTGTTCTATGATTTATTAATACAAATAGTTGATTGACTAGCTATATAGAAGGACATTTTAGCACATTGTTTCCATTCCAGGAATAAGATTAACAATTGGGAGACAAGGGGTTTATTCTGCCTGTTTCCTTCTGGACAGTGTAGATGATCTTACACAGTGTTGGTTCTCATCCAGGGTGTCAGAAGCCAACTGGAGTGTTTCCCAGACTGTCCAGCAGAGTTCAGGTCACTTCCCCTCGCTTCACCCCACTCTAGTAGGTGCCAATGGCTTCGTGTTGGCAGTACCCAGGGCTCTCTGTCTGAGAGTTTCAGCTGGCTGTGTGCATGCTTGGCCTGAGAGAAGAGGAGGTCAGAAACACTGGAGATTTACTAGCTCTGGAGCAGCCCTAACCAGTGATGAATTAAAATGAGTGGATTAGTACCCCACCTTCCTTATCTCTCAGGTAGGTCATTTCTAAGGCATATTCTATTCCACCTCCCACAGGCCCTACATGATTTAAACAAGTTATCCACAGAAGCCACCTACCCACTAATGCACCTGATATTGGCCTTTTCGATTCCCCATCTTCCTTCTGCTCTCCCTGTCAGTGACTCCTGGGACAGCTTCCTAAATCAACTTAGAATCTGCTTCTCTGAAACCAAACCTAACACATCCATGTTTTCTGGACATCAGCTTCCCTTGTCATATAAAACACGAACCAACCATATCAGAGTTGGAATGGACCTTCCAAGTCATCTAGCTCCATACAAACCTTCGGGTGCAGAAAAGGCAAGAAGGCAGGACTCCAGTCATTTCTTCCTGTCAGATAAGGGAAAATTTCTATGTGTTTTACTTCTTGTTTTACCAGTATTATTGCACTTGCACCAAAGACTCTAAACCTTGAAAAAAATCTTGAAAAGCATGGATGTAGGCAATCCAATTTCCACATAGTGGAGTCCAAACTATATTAGTTTCCTATTGCTGTTATAACAAATTACCACAGACTTGAAGACAACAAAATTTACTTCTTCATAGTTCTGGAGACCAGAAGTCCAAAACCAAGGTGTCAGCAGGGCCTCCAAAGTCTCTGTTGGAAAATGCTTCTTTGCATCTTGCAGAGTTTGGTGGCTCCAGGCAGTCCTTGGTTTGTGGCAGCATAATTCCAATCTCTGCTGTACCTTCACATGGCCTTCTCCATTGCATTCGATTCTTCTCATCCTTTGCCTTTTAGATGACAGTCCTCAATGTATTTAGGGCTCATGCAGATAACCCAGAATGGTCTGATCTTGATATCCTTAATAAAATCAGCAAAAACATTTCCCCAAATAAGTTAACACTCACAGGTTCTTGGACTTGTGACCTGAATGTGTCTTTTGGGGAGCCACCACTCGACCCACTGTATGTATCATCCATAGAGTCTCTGACCAACAGTATGTGATCACAGATCACACTTGTGATGATTAGCAACTCCTTCACTCACACGTGATTCTATTTTCACTAAACTCTAATTTCATAAAGATAATCCTCATGTTGCACAATATTCTGCCCAAATCGGCTCCTCAGAGCTTTTTCCCATCAGCCCTGCTTTTGCCTAAGGAGATAGCTAGGGGAAATTCAATTTCTCTCCAATTAGGCTAATGAATAGAGCTGAGCCTAAACATTATGTGCCAAAGAAATATGGACGTTTAGGAATTCAGATCCATTTGGACAAGTAATTCAACCTAATTTATGAATTACTTACTATGTGTTTATATTGTGTCATGTGCTGTGTGGTAGGTGGTGCAGAAGATTCTAAGATGGACAGGAGAGCCCAGGATCTCCCATATGTTACCATCTAGCACAGCAACAGGACATGCTCTCACAGAACTACAATGCACAGTATTATCCCAGGCAATAATGCACAGTAAGTCCCAAACTTCATACTTATACATTCCTCACTCTCCTGGAATATTTTCCCTGCCCTATCTCTACAATTCCTTCAAAATCCTCCTCAAATGTCAGGTTCTCCTGGACAACTTCGAGCCAATTACTTTCATACATTCATCATTGAATCACTAGTTCAGCAAGTGTCTTTTTTTTTAATGCACAATAACTATAACACCAGGCAAAATCTGATAGAGATCATAAAGGAGGATTAACAATGCAGTGGGAGTTAGATGATACAGGGTCTACTTTGCCATCCCTCCCAATCTATTTGTTACACAAAAGCCAAAATTAAAGAAAAATCTGAGCATATTCATCCAAGCTCAAAACTATACAATGGTTTCTCATGAAAAAAGAAAAAAAATCAACTCTTAGTCTGGTCTTCAAAGCCCTTCCTGATGGGCCTCAAGCCTGCCTCTCAGCCTTGCCATGTACACAGTCCTCCATGCATTCTGGAAGGGCACCAGCTGCGTCAGCCCACATTCCATTCCTTGGACAAGCTCTGCTCTACCACAGGGCCACCTCGCTAGTGATTCTCTGAGCCTGGAACACTCTGGCCCCAATTCTTTTCTCATCATTTAAGTCTCTGCCTCAAAGAAGACTCTCTTGATTCTCTCATTTAAATTAGGCCCCTTTTCATATTCTCTTAAAGCACCTTTACTTTTCTTCGTACCATTATTATAGTTCGCAAGAACACACCTAGGCATGTGGTTATTTATTCAATAACAGTTTCATTGAGACTATTATTTCTCATGTCTAAATGGCGTATCATCGAACCTGGATTAGAGATATTCAATCAAGACACTTACTGTGATGGAAGAGGCATATAAGGGGGATAAATGGTAATGGAAAAATATACAATAAAAAAGAAGAAATGACAAAAAAAGACACTTGCTGAACTAGTGATTCAATGATGAATGTATGAAAGTAATTGGCTCGAAGTTGTCCAGGAGAACCTGACATTTGAGGAGGATTTTGAAGGAATTGTACAGATAGGGCAGGGAAAATATTCCAGGAGAGTGAGGAATGTATAAGTATGAAGTTTGGGACTTACTGTTTAGAAAGTGGCAAATAATAGAGTTTGGTTTTAACACTGTAAGAATACATCTAAGATAAGGATCAGTCAAGTTTTTCCATAAATGGCTGATTAGTGAATAATTTAAGCTTTGTGGGCCATGTGGTCTCTGGTGTAACTACTGAACCCTGCCATTGTAGTGTGAAAGCTGACAGACAAAACACAAGCAAGTGGGTGTGGTTGTGTTCTAACAAAACTTTATTTACAAAAACTGGTGATTGCCCAAGTTTCACTCATGGGTTCCAGTTTGCTGGTCCCTGACCCAGGGAAAAATGAGAAGACTAGAATTAATTGGGGGCTAGTGCTTCACCTCAATGCAAAGTTGTGCAGCTGATAACTTCCTAGAGAAGTAACAGGGAGGCACAGGAGGTTTTTGGAAAAAGAAGGTATGTGACTAAAGTGATTTTTCATGTGATTAATCTGGTAGTACCATCTGATGAACTTAATCAGAAGTGATTAGAAGCACAGAAAGGAACATTAGGAATCTATTGTAATAATCTAGGTAAGAGTCTCATCTGAAAAGATGAAAAGATTCTCATCTGAAAATGAAGATATGAGAATATGCAAGATAACTCTGCTGTTTTTATCCTGGGTAGCTGAAAATGGTGTAGGTCTAGTAAAGAAGAAACAGGATATTAGAAGGAACAGCTTTGTGTTGAAGAGAAATGGTCAGTTGAATCCCCATATGTATAGTTTAAGGTATCAGGAGGACATAGAGTGGGATATCCAACAGAACAGACAAAATTTGGGGTTCAAGTGAAGGATTTCTGCTATAGATGAAGACTTGAGTGAAAGGTTGAGAGAGTGGAGAAAGAGAAGGCATGGTGCCCAACAGCAGACCTTGGAGACGATCTTCATTTAGACAGTAAGTGGAAGAAGAAAGCATTAGTGAGTGACACAGGATAGAACAGGACCATAGTGTTGGGAACCGCCCTGACTGGTATCAGAAGCTGAAACCCCCACCTAGGCTAAGGCTAAGGGAACGTCCTTGGAACCGTAAGCCAGCAAGGAGACAAAAGCTTATCTCCCAGGCAGGAATGCTGCTTCTGCTGCTTTATTCATAACTGAACCCCAAAAAGCTTGGTTGGTTAGCCAAAGACGGATAAGATTCCCCATGGGGGGAATGACCTAAGCCAGGCATGATCACTTTGGGAGGTCCCCCAAAAGAAGGACTTGGGGGGCTGCAGCAAAAGAGGGTGACGGACCCTCGCTCCTCGGCTTTGACATAGCCTGAGTTCTCCTGTCTGGGAGAAAATCTCCTTATTGCCTTAGTTCCCGCGCTAAGCCTGAAACAATGACAGGGTGGTGCAGCTCTGTGCTGAAAAGGGGCAGATTCCCTGGGTGATCAGGCCTAGGAAAGAACATGTAAATTCCTGTGAAACCTTCTTTGTTTAGAATGCTCTCAGTTGAATGAGAAGGGTCCAAGGAGGAAGTTGGTTCCTCAAAGCCTTACAGCTCTTTGACCCCGACTCAATAGACCAGCAGAGTTCCTTGTTTTCTATAGTTCCTTACTTCCCCCTGATACGTACTATACTTTACCTGAATTATTATGCAAAATGAGCCCAATAAAAGCATGTATGGATGGTAAATCAGGGCCCTCCCCACTAGGGGGGGTGGCCATTCTGTCCCTACTTCCCCACAGAAACTAGTCTTGTCTCTGTGCATGTGTGTTTTTTTCTCACGTGTTTTTCGGCGAGCCATCCACAGCGTTCCATGGTCACTGCTGGCCGGTGACCCACGCACAACACCATAGGAGACAAACAGAGTTTTAAGAAGGAAAGGTATGACTTCTGGCCAAGATGGAGGCATAGGTAGATGCACGTTGCCTCCTCACGCAACCAAAACTGTCAGAAATTGAGTTGAATGGAAGTCTGACAACTATGGAATTTAAGAAACCACATCTACCCAGACTGGTAGGAAGGTCACAAATGTAGAGCAGGATGGTCTCTCACCCATGTGTAGTGGATAAAAATTCAGGAGGGATATCATGGGAGTGAGAAGTCCCAGCCCCATACCAGGCCTCCCAGTCCAGGGTCCCAGGGCCAGGAAGATAAGTCATGAAACTTCTGGCTGTGAAACCCAGCAGGGATTGAGTCAGTGGAAGAAACTTCTGGAGCCCTAAGCAATTGCTCTTAGAGAACCCATGTGTGGAAACCCATGGTTTCCACACATGGTTAAGAGAGAATCTTAAAAGCAGCAAGACAAAGAAGTTAGTTACCTACAAAGTAGTTCCCATAAGGCTCTTAGCTGATTTCTCACAAGAAACTTTGCAGGCAAGAAGAGACTGGCAACCCACACCTGCTCATACTCACCCCCTCTGAGTTCCATCACCGAGGTATCAGCTTAAAAGGCACCAGTGGTATACAGGGAGAAACTGAAGTGTCTGGCATCAAGGTGAGCAGAGGCCATTGTCCCTTTTCTAAACCCTTCCCCCACAACAGAACCTGCAAGCTGGTGCCATAACTGAGACCCCATCAACCTTACTAACACTCTTTGACCCACCTGGAAGATCCCCAGAGACTCTGCCCCATTCAGCTTACAGGGCCACCCAAACTGCTTTTCCATATGAATGACTGGTCTTGGCTCATGCTTCACAACTTCCTAAATCCTCTCAAATAAGCAATAGCTGGCCTCACTGAGCCCCAGGACCAGCACTAGGAGCAGCCAGCCTAGATTCACAGTTTGGGTTTGCCTGGGAATGTCCAAGCCCAGCACAGGTAGCAGCCATCACAGATTTCTTTGTAACACAGGCAAGGTGAACTTGGGCAAAACACAGGTAGGAGCTGACCTTGGCCTACAACACTCAAGAAATCCCGGGGCCAGTGCATCCAGTAGACAGCAACAGACCCTGTTGGAGTACCACCACCCTGTCCCTGCACAACTGATCCTCCACAGACAGCAGAGGTTGGTGTTAAGTGTTCATAGCTGATTCTTGCAGCTGACTGACCTAAGTAAATCCCTACCATTGATCTGCCGTCAGCAACCAAAGCTCAACTACAAGAGGAGGGTATACTCAGCCCACATGAAGGACATACCTTGAATACCCAGCTTGGGTGATAGGAGAGTCTGTACCACTGGACCCTACAGGACATCTACTGCATTAGGCTACACTACCAAGACACAGAGTCAAAACAGTTCTACCTTATACATAGAAACAAGCACAGGGAGGATGCCAAAACAAGGAGATGAAGAAACATGGCCCAAATGAAAGAACAGATCAAAACTCCAGAAAAAGAGCTAAATGAATTAGAGATAAGCAATCTGTCAGATTCAGAGTTCAAAACACTAGTTATAAGGATGCTCAAGGAACTTAGTGAGGATCTCAACAGCATAAAAAAAGCTCCGGTCAGAAATGAATGACACACTAAAATAAACATCAATTTATAGGGAAACAACAGTAGAGTAGATGAAACTGAGAACCACATCAATGATTTGGAACATAAGGAAGCAAAAAACAACCAATGAGAACAGGAAGAAGAAAAAGAATCCCCCAAAATGAAGACAGTATAAACAGCCTCTGGGACAACTTAAAGAGATCCAACATTCACATCATAGGGATGGCAGAAGGAGAAGAGAAAGAGCAAGAAATTAGAAATCTATTTGAAAAAATAATGAAAGAAAACTTCCCTAATTTGGTGAAGGAAACAGACATGCAAGCCCAGGAAGCACAGGGAGTCCCAAACAAGATGGATGCAAAGAGGCTCACTCCAAGACACATCATAGTGAAAATGCCAAAGATTAAAGATAAAGAGAGAATCTTAAAAGCAGCAAGACAAAGAAGTTAGTTACCTACAAAGGAGTTCCCATAAGGCTCTTAGCTGATTTCTCACAAGAAACTTTGCAGGCAAGAAGAGACTGGCAAGAAATATTCAAAGTTGTGAAAATCAGGGACCTACAGCCAAGATTCCTTGCTCTACCCAGCAAGCTATCAAAGGGCAGTTAAAGAGCTTCCCAGACAAAAAGAAAAAAACTAAAGGAGATATGTTATCACTAAACTATTATTATATGAAATGTTAAAGAGACTTATTTAAGAAAAAGAAGAGCAAAACCATGATCAATAAAATGGCAAAAAATACACACCTATCAAAAATTGAATCCAAAAAACAAATTAAGGAAACTAGAAAGAGACAGAATCATGGATATGGAGAGCATTTTGATGGTTGCCAGATAAGAGGGGGTGAGAGAGAATGGGTGAGGAGGTGGGGGGATTAAGAAATACAAATAGGTAGTTACAGAAGAGCCATGGGATGTGAAGTACATTACAGGAAATGGAGTAGCCAGAGAACTTATATGCATGACCCATGTATATGAACAATGATGGGGGGATTGCCCAAGGGAGTGGGGGTGCTGGGTGAAGGGGGACAAAGGGGGAAAGGTCAGTACAACTGTGATAGCATAATTAATAAAATATAATTTAAAAAACAAAAGCAAATGTTTGGGGAATAATTTTAAAAATATATTTCCACAACATGGTGCATTAACTAAAATTAGCCAAAGTGAGCCTGGCCTTAGGTTTGGCACCGTCCTGTTCTACTCAGAAGCTGCATTACAAAGAGTGGGGTGCAGCAAAGAAACAGATCTATTTGCTTTCTTTATCCTAGGCAGGCTCTCATACTTCAAATGACCTGAAAAAATTCAATCATCTGTTCATTTGCTCCAGTCTCTCTGAGACTCTGTTGATGGGTGATTTATCAGAGCAGCCAGGGCCAGTGCAGGGCATTTTCTGCATTTACTTTGATGCCCTGATGCCAAAGCACATTATCAGAACTGAAGGCCAGTTACTTTCATTGAAAACAATGGCTCGTGGTTAATATGCCCCTGTTGGCATATAATACAGGAGATGACTGGTGATAATGCAAAAGGCTGAGAGTTCAGGGTAGCCTACGTCTGTCGCTGGGTTGAAGGCTATCTGTTTGCTCTGCATTCTCATGCTGCCCTTGTGTTCCCAGGAAGAGTGGGTTGTATCTGTCCTTCAGAACAAAGGCTCGGAATCCTTCTTGGCCATAGGTAAAATCTGGAGGGAAAATGCCCAGCTGCAGAGGGCTGTCAAAGGCTGATTATACTTTTTTGTGTGTTTGTTGTTTTTTTAACTTACATTCTGAGTTGGAGGCGTTTGATCACAGATTTGTGTGGTTTGCCCAGCAGAGAAATTAGAGGAAGGAAGAGAGTGATGATCCCAAATAAACTTCCTTGGAAGGGGCCCAACTTGTTCTCACCTGCTGAGTTCTGCACTCTTTCCAGGTGCTCTTGAATTTGAACTACTGTGTATTAGTTTCTGTGGATGCTCTTTGTGGAAAGATTTACCATTCTGCATTTCTTGGAAAAAAAAATAAAAACTTCGGAGGCCTCTTTGGGGATTTTACAATCAGGAAGTAGAAAATTGCATTTCAAAGTTGAAGCTAATGAGAGATCATCCTGTAATAGATGGGACATAAGACTCTATGCCTGTGGAGGGAAGGGGTGGAGGAAACAGACAGTTTGCCTGCTGCTTTTCTCTGTCACCAGAAATATTTCAACTTTGCCATCTGACCACAAAGGCTTGCAGCCTAGAACATGTCAAACTCTAAGTGAAAACAACTGTTCCCATTTCAGGTAAAAATGCATCTGATTTTCACAAAATCATCTGGCTACCGGGTAGTGAGTGAGTTATTTCCCTAGAATGACTTTCTCTGTGAATACATTTCAAATTTTAACAACACTACGGTGTTGCAAGTATAAAAGTTACCAGACCGTAAATTGAGCTGTGCTAGTCATTCCCCACTTGCTCCTTCAGATCCATTTTCGGGCTCTCACTGTGCAGCAGGAGGCCGGCCTTTATGAAGCTTTTTCTTTTTTGGCCTCGGATTAGGTTCATTTAGTAAGCACCAGCAGATCAGAGGATAGGGCACACCATCCCCTGTCCCCTTTCTACTCCTTCCCTTCTCTGCCAGGTTCGGGCAGTAGCTGTGTTCTGCCACACTACTTGTCTTGTGGGATCCAGTCACAGGGCCTCCACCTCTGCCCATGCAGGTTCTGGGGTGCTGATGACTTCTCACTGCTTGTCTCTGAGGGGGTTCCCGTCCCCTGTCGGTTCCCTCACACCTCTCAAAGTAGTCTCTTTATTAACCTCTCTTCAATAAAACCCTTTATGCTTGCCATCTGTTTCCTTACTGCTCTCTGAAGGAAACTGGAGCTGTATTTTAATGATGCCATTTGTAAAGTATATAGAGGGTAGTGTGGAAGTAACCATGTGTGTCCCAGTCAAAAACTCAACAGGCATATTGGGAAACCTGATAGAATAATTCTAAATTTCGTCAGGAAGAAAAATATTCAAGAATATAGTCAGGAAATTTCTGAAAAACTTAAAAGCAAAAGTGATGAAAGAGCTCTCAACTTACCAGATGTTACCATTGATTATGAAACTTGACTGAATGGAACAAACGCTAGTGTAAGGAGGTAACAGAATGACTGGGTTCTGCTGCTCTGGGTTCTACTGCCCACTGCTAATCAGAACTTTGACTCCCAATGCCAGAGTCTTATGAAAATGAAAGGAACTATTTATTCAAAAGTTATCCGGGGTTAGAACAATGGTGGAATTCTGCCATTAAATCCCATGCTCTTTAGAGACAAAAGAATGCCCACAAACACACAGTTGGGCCTCTCCTTGACAAATGAGGCCGGTCAGAGGTACCCTCTCTCAGGAAAAGAAATTGAAGTCTATAGTTTAGCTGGACAGATTCCCATCTGTATTCTGGCTTCTTCCAGTCGTCTGTGCTCGGCTAACTAGGCTCCTGCTCTTAAGCCAAAACTGGATCCTCATGGTGGGCCAGTGGAGGTCCGTCTGCATCCTTTCAAACATGTGGCCCAGACCCCACACTGCTGGTACATCCTGCTTTTCTGCTCCATTCTAAGCTGCGTGGTCAAGAGAGCAATGGCTGCCCCACCCTGAGTTTAAATTCTGGTGTGGATTTTCCTCCCTAACCCCATTTCCTACTCCTCCCACACTGGATTATACCTACCAGTAATCTGTTGTCTTCCGTCTTTCTCAGCTGCCATGGTTAGTCCAGGCAAGCTTGGTCCTGGGACACAGAGCTAACCCCTGCCTGCTCTCAAGCAGGAGCAGCAATCATGGGTTAGAGTCACACCCACTTCCCTGGCTCCAAGCACAGCTATTTAGCATTACTAAAACACTGGCCATGTTCTTTAGATATGCAAACTAATTCTCAATGGCCCTGCTCTGTTTCTGCTTCCCCCCAGTCACAGGGAGAAGTTCCCCATTTGGGGGCACCCCAATATTCCCTGTTACAAGGATAGAAGACAGATCAATTAAAGAGAATAGAGAGCACAAAAGTCCACAGAAGATATGGGAACACTATTCAAGAATACAGTTTGTGAAAGTGGGAGTATTTCTAATCAATAGGGGAAATAATGATTATTTTAATAAAAGGTGTTAGGGTAACTGACCAGCTATTTGTAAGAAATAAAGAAGGTAGATTCCCAGCCTCACTGTTTACATCACAGCAAATTACAGAGGAATGAAAGATTTTAATGGGGAAAAAAGTTAAACACTAAAAATATTAGGACGTGTATTTGAATATTTTGTAATCCTGGAGCAAGTGTATGGGTCTTTCTAAGCATGTCAAAAAAATATAAAATAATATAGGATGCATTACTAATTATTATTAAATACAAAATTATACAAGAGGACATATGTGAAGAAGTAATACTGACAAATCTTCAGTTACTGACAATATGGTAGAGTAAATAGCCTAAAGTTTTTTTCCAGCTGAAAACAACTAAGAATGCTGGCCAAAATATTTAAAAGCTCTTTGTATGTATTGCTAAGCTGGAATAAAAAATCAAGGAGTTTGCAGAGGTCAAAAGTGAAATTAAAGTAAGTCCTTGAGGCAAGTGACAACAGAAACAGTTTTCACCCTGCGCGTGTTTGCAGTCCTGGTGACACACATCTTCTCTCTGTGACGGGTTGTCCAGGGAAAGGGGACAAGGTAGAACAGGGCCTGCACTGGGCCCCTGGAGGCTGTACTTCACCGTAAGGGTGAATAAGCACTAAGCCCGTTCACTCCGAGAGCAAGGGACCTTGCCTGTGGCCACTATAGCAATGAATGAACAGGTCCATTTCCACTGAATGGAAATATCCTTCCCTGAGTTTTGCATCCATTATGGGGCTCTGCAGCCAGAGCTCTCATTATCTGGTGTAGTTAGACCAAGAAACTTCTGGCTGTGGCCCTGGGCAACTGGCAGAAGCAAGTGCAGATAATCTCAGAGGGCGTGCAAATTTCCTGAAGGAAACAGCAGGCCTCAAACAACTTTCAGAGATAATGTTCCAAAGAAAATAAGCTCATAGTCAAAAATAAAGGAAACAAGACACCAGAAGCAAGAGCCAGCAGATACAAACCGGCCACGTGTTTAGATATCAGAATTATCAGACACAAACTATAAAATAACATATTTACTCTGTGTAGGTAAATACAAGAGAAGCTTAGAAATATGAGAAAGAAACAAGAGACTATCAGAAGCAACCAAGCAGACTTGGAAAAGAAGCAAATAGATTTCTAAAATACACCATATAATTGTTAATACTAAAAACTCAGTGGGTGGATTACACGGAAGCTTAGACACAGCTGGAGAGAAATTAGTATCCTGGAAGATAGATTGGAAGAAATTATGCAGAGTATCACATAGAGTGTCAAATAGAACTTTAAAAAGCACAGTTGAGACATAGAAGACAGACATTGTCTTGTACATGTCTTGTACAATCAGAGTTCCATAAAATATAAAACAGGAAAAAAAACAATACTCAGTGAGAAAATGGCCAGAATTTCCTATAGCTGTGTAGAGACCCCGAAGCTCAAATTGAAGAAATCCAATGAATCTTAGAAAAAATAAATAAAAACAAAGCCATACCTAGATAGGTCACAGTGGAACTGCAGAAACCAAAAGAAATGTAAAAGTAGTCAAAGAGAAAAGTGAGATTACCTCTAAAAAACAGCTGTTAGACTGACGATCAATGACTCAATGACAACAATGTAACTTGTGAAATATCTTCATAATTGTGCTAAAGGAAAACATGCAAACATAAAATCTCTCTTTCAAGAATGAGAGTGTCATAAAGAGAACTCAATTAAGCAAAAATCGAAAGCGTTCACCATTAGTAAACTCTTTCTAAAAGTAGAAAATGATTTCAGGAGGATTTGAGATAAAGAAATGATTAGCAAAGATACTGGTAAATACAGGGTAAATAGAAAGGGAAAATGGTATAGACAGTAATAACAATGTGTAATTCATGTAGTTAAAAAAGAAATGATGTAAAATATTAGACAACTTAAGCATGTAGTTTTTAAGGGTCTTGATGTTAAAATATTTAAGGAGCTTCTATTATTTGGAAGAGTGTGAAATAACATATATCTTTGCCCCCTGGTTCCTGGCATAGAACTCCTAAAACCATTGTAATGTCTGAAGTGATAAAAGCACTAGGAACATTTCCTGTTCTAATATTTGTGCTTTGACCCTGTCCCTGACACAGAGCAACTTCTAAAACACTTGTAAAGTCCTAAGAGCACTAGGAGCATGTTTTGTTTTAATGAGGTGACTCTGGGTAGACTTCTGGATAACTCCTGGCTGGGTACTAATGACCAGAAAGACCAAGCCATGCCTAGAAGCTTGGTATATTCAGCTCCAAACCCCCATCCTCTAGAGAGGGGAGAGTGGTTGGAAATGATGTCAATGACAGATTATTTCTATGTGAGGAAGCCTCCATATAGAACCCTAGTAGTAGGGGGTTTGGAGAGCCTTCAGGCTGGCTAGCACCATTTGCACCCAGGAGAGTGACGTTCCCCAGCTCAAGGCAACAGGAAGGTGCTGTGCTCAGGACTGTCTCAGATCTCGCCCTCTGTGCCTCATCCTCTGTCATATCATTTACTTGATTGGTTAACCCTGTTGTTTCCCTGAGTTCTGTGTGCTGCTCTTGCAAATTAATCCAACCCAAAGGAGGGGATCTTTGGAACCTGTGATTTACAGCAGTTTGGTCAGAAACACAGGTGGTAACCTGGTCTTGCAGATGGCATCTAAAGTGTGCGTGTATGTGTGTGTGTGTGTGTGTGCGCTGGACATGGAAAGCAATCTTGTGGGACTGGGCCCATAACCTGGGCCCTTATGATAGTGTAGAATCGGACACTATCTATGGGTAAACAGTATTAGAATTGAGTTAAATTTTAGGTATGCCAGCTGGTGTCTGAGACTTGCTTGTTGTTGTGAGGAGAACGCCACACATTTGGAGACCAGAAGTGTCACAGGTGAGGTGTTCTGTCTGAGTAGTAAAGGAGACACACAGGAGGAAAAAATAATAGGAAAGAACTGGGTTTTTCCCTACCTGGAAAGGAAAAAAAACCACTCTTTTGTTTTTTAATTACAAAGAGTAATAAAAGTAATTAAGTTTAGACTTTTAAAGATAAACTATCAAAATAGCTAGGGAAACTATAAAAGAATAGAGTATAACCTTTAAACTTACAGAGGAAATAAAGTGAGAAAAATTGGGTATGGAGTAAGACTAAAATGAAATATTTACGTTACATATAAATTGTTTAAGTGCTACTTATATTCACATATATGGAAAACCCACAGAGCAAAGTGAGGGGACAGTGAGCTCAAAATTCAGAAAGCCTCTGCGGTTACTCTGCATGGCCTCCGAGGGCCTGGGCGCAGGATGGACCTGGAAGGGTGCCCAGAGCAGGGCACCCAGAGCAGAGCGCTCAGAGGGGATGCGAGGGTCAGCTCCAGGCAGCTCCTTCAGGAACTGCCGGTTCAATGGCAAAGATGGAGATAAACACGGATTAGGAATCCAGAGCCTCTCCTCGGTTTCTCTGGCACCATCGTAGCCTGGGAATTCTGTGTGTTCTTGTGGAGAAGTGAGAGGAAGTTCCACCAATCAGAGAAGCGATAACTCACAACATCACAACACCTGACTTAGAGAAATAAAGAAACAGAATAGTTTTTTGTCTCAAAACAACAAGAAAACCTATTTCATTCCCAAAAATGTAAGCAGTGATCTTTAGTGAAATTTAAGGTGCCCTGTGTTGCTATATATGATGTACAGTTTTTTGCCCAAATATTTGAGGGAAAATAAGGATGTGCATTTTATATGGGTAGTACCTGAAATACCTTGTATCTGTTCTTGTGTTTGTAATTATTTGTTACATAAAATTTCTTGTACCATAATGTGTTCAAAAATAAATGCTAAAATTCCTTTATAATACAAAAAAACAAGTATCTAAACATAAATAAGTAAAAATTGATTTTAAAAAAATTAAAAGAATTTTATCCTAAAAATTTGGGCCAAAAACGTGAATGTGCATTATACACAGCAAAATATGGTATTTTTCAGTTTCTTACCTTGAAAAAAACAGGATAGCTATTAAACTAAATCTATCTGTCTGCAAGATGTAACAAAGGGAGTTTTCTGTGAGCTGAAAAGGCCAGTGTTTGTATTTCCCTAGAAGCTGTCCTGAAAATATTTTTTGATGGTTTCTCAGGCTCTAACTGATTTTCCGAAGGTAGGCTGTTCTTTGTAAACTATAAAGCCCCATCTGTGCTGTCCTTATCATTGCTTTTCCTCTGTGTGAGTTAGTATTTAGTAGTTATTCTTCCCTGGTGATATTTTAATGAAAACACATCTGTAATTTATGTTGTCATGTAATTCTTTGTCACCTCATAACAGAGGACCCCTGTATTTCGGGCTCTTTGTAATTAATACATGAAACTATATCTATATATGTCCATTTTATATATGTATGTATGTATGTATATATGTATACACACATATATATAATTTTATCTCTTCTAAGTACTATCCTACTTACTTCCTTCTCATTGCCAGAGCTGCCCGCCCTTCTCATCCCTCCCAACGCACTCGCACGTGTTCATACACGTCCTGGTTTTTTCTTGGACCCAGTGTCATATTTTCTCCCCACCCTTTATGCACATAACTAATGGTACGATATTAAATTTTAAAATATTTCTCTAGTAAATAATATTCTAACAGGAAGAAAATAAGATCAGAGAAGTAACTGTGGTGAAGATCGCCGTTTTCCCCTTGCTGGCCCTCCTTTGGGCACACAGCTGGGCCACAAGTTCTCTGCGTCCCCTCCCTCGGTCCCCTCGGGGTGAGGTGCCTGAGCTCTCAGCAGTGGAATCTGCTGCTCCCAGGCCTGCCGGGGAAAACCTCTGGTCTCCTCTTTTTCCCTCCAGGCGACCTGCTGCGGGGCACTCTTCCCACCTCCAGGCCCAGGGCCGTGGCAAAGCTACGCGCTGAACGGGTAGAATTCCCAGCAGCCTGCGCTCTGAGGAGGCAGAGCAGCTCACTGCAGCCAGCCCAACACTCGTGGGATTACTGCGGGAGCTGGAAGCGAACTGCTCTCTGTGCAGCCAGGAGTCTCTTTGCTTCCACTATGCTCTCTCCTCTAAAATAGTGGCAAATTCTTAAGAGTTGCTCACAGTGACCTGTGAATGAACATTTTTTTCCTCTGATGACTTTTTCTAAAGTCCTTTTCAGTCGAATCCTTTAACACTGTGTGGTGTTTCACCCATGAATGTCAGATTTACCTCATTAGCTAATTTGATTTCCTGCGTGTGAAACGGTTCGGAGTTTCACTCGGTGTGATTCAGAGGCACACTCAGTGGGGTACATCTCCGATGCCAAAACTTAAGCAGAGCAGTATTTCCCACCATTTACTTTATTACAAAAAGTAGAACCATTTACTTTGTTACACTTACGGTGGGAATGTGATCTGGAAACCAAAATTGCAATTCTAAAAGTGCAAAAAGGGCAGCGACAAGTCCTATGTTTTGAGGAAACAAAAGGGTTAAGACAAGGGTTATAACAAAAACAAAATAGCATGTAGTGTTCTGGAATGGGCTGTAGAAATTTCAGAAGCGTCTCCTTTCAGAACAAGCTCGCTGTTTTGATTGCTCTTCTTGAGCCTGTCTGAGATGTCACAGGAGCGCAGGTGAGCCGTTTAAATGCATCCCACAAATCTGACTCCAGAAGCCTTGAGAAATAATATGGATGTTTCCTAAAGGTTTTCTGGAAGGAACCCTGCCGGCCTCATACGTGCTGCACACAGGGAGATGCCTGCAGGTTCCCCGTTGGCCCTCCAGCTCCACCCTGTCCCTGAAATGGCGACAAAGGCCCTTCTCCCTGGGAAATCACTTCCCTTTTTCCTTCTCCCTCCGTTCCCTCCCTCCTCTAGTCCCTCTCTTCTTCTCAGTGCAGACCCTGCCGCCACACTCTCCAGTTTTCCCAGGTATTCCACCCTTCCCTCCACACTTTAACCTCCATGGAGAGACCCAGGGACAGCAACGTGGGTCTGGAAAGAAAGAGGCTGTGAATTCTTATGTATTGATTCTTTGTCCCTATCATAATGATCTGGAAGCTTTATGAGACTGTGTTTTCACAAGCTTCTTCACTATGCTCTTTCCACTTTTTAGGAAGAAGCTCTTGGTTCTCCAACAGCCCCATAGCCCTTAACTGAATGAATTGGGAAGGTTTTAGGGAAAGACAAGGCCCAGAAATTGAGGGTGAAGCTTTGATCTCTATCAATATCAGTTGTAATTCTGAGTTATCAGTTTTGGGAGGCTAATGCCCCCAGGCCATTGACATAAGTGGTTGAGAATTGTTTGATTTATTTCCATCTTAATCAGAACTCTAATGCTACAGACTTCAGAAAATAAAAGCAGTTCTGCTGCCTTTTAACCCAGCAACTCCACTGCTGGGATTATACCCTAAGACTCCTGAAACACCAATTCAAAAGAGCCTGTGCACCCCAATGTTCATAGCAGCACATTTACAATACCCAAGTGCTGGAAGCAACCTAAGTGCCCATCAGTAAATGAGTGGATCAAAAAACTGTGGTACATTTACACAATGGAATTCTATGCAGCAGAAAGAAAGGAGGAGCTCCTACCCTTCACAACAGCATGGATGGAACTAAAGAGCATTATGCTGTGTGAAATAAGCCAGGCAGTGAAGGACAAATACCATATGATCTCACCTATAAGTGGAACCTAATCAACAAAACAAACAAGCAAGCCAAACAGAACCAGAGACATGGAAATAAAGAACAAACTGACAGTGACCAGAAGGGAGAGGGGGAGGAGGATAATGGGGAAAAGAAGAGGAAGAGTCATTAAGGAACATGTATTAAGGACACAAAGTCAAAGCCAGAGGGTGGGAGGTGGGGATAGGTGGAGGTAAAATGGGAGACAACTGTACTTGAACAACAATTGAAAAAAAAAAAGCAGTTCTGTGAGGCTTACAGGTCCATCATAGGATCTTTAAGGACAAATTCTTTGCCTGGAGTTTTCCCTGAAGCAAACCAATAGGAGATCCTGCCCAGTTGTTCAGTGTCTGTGGTTCTGTCCACATCCTTGCTCTATAACAGGAAATGATGATGATAACCTAGCACTGTAACACCTGTATCTTATCAGAACCTGGGGCTGTGTCAGGGTGACTTCTGTGAGCCAGTGAGAATAGGACAATATGAGACAGCTGACTATCCTGTTTGTCCCCAGCCTAATGATAGTGATTTTTTTCTTTTTTTACTAGAAATGGCCTGAGACACTGGCCCAGTTCCTGTTCCTTGTGCTGAACCCCCACGGACATCCCCTGCCTCCTGTGGGCTAGGCTGGCCCCTGTGATGGCAGCATACACTTCAGCAAAAAAATCCATCAGGGAACTCTGAGGAGCAATATTTAGTACTCACAGGTCCTGGAGGGTACACAGTTTGCCAGAGGACCTCAAAGGCAGGTCATAGGTAGAGAGAGGGAGGGGACATGGGCTGGGCCTCTTCTTTTATTAGCATCTGAGGATGGGAGGTCTAGGATTTCACAGATTCACTCTGTATTGGCAAATTTAAAGCATGAGTTTGGGAATTAGGGCATAGAGAGAAATGGGGTCACCCAAGCTGTCAGTCACCTAGGTTACCGAGGGCTTTCATGGGTGGAAACTTCCTGGGTGGGACAGCCCAGCTTTTTTACCCAGTTGTGTAGCTAGCAATATGTTTACCTGGGGTGGATATCTTTGAAATGTCTGTGTCAGCAATCAAAAGCTTAATGTCAGGCACTTCCATTACATTGAACATATTGATACCTAAACTCCTCAGAGCTAGAAGCCCAGATCCTGGTGCCAGACAGTCTGCTCGTTTTACTGACTGGGGAAGAAGGCCCTGAACTAGAACTTGGGGTTCCAGGGGCTCATGTTTTCATTGCCCTTTTCATTTGGCCAGAGCCCTCGGATGGCTGGCAGCTCACCTGGCACCTCATTCTTGGAGCTTCTGCCGCATGTTTCCGAGTGCTGAGTCTCTGCACCCCCTGAAAACTTCAGGCTATCTACCATCATTTCCTCTGTGACCTTTATAGTTGTCAAATGAGCTTACGGTCTTTTTTCCCTTCAGTCCTTTACCCCTGAAGTGAAGTAAGGCTACACATTAATCAACCTGGTTTCCTGGACACTTTGCTTCAAGCATCTTTTATGCTTCTCTGCTGTCTAATAGAACATGCATTTAGAGGCACGGTTGCCCTGCCCTTTCGGAACTCATCGTGTTTGCAAAGGCGTCATGACATATGCTTGTACAGATAAAGGGCCAGGCCTGTTTCAGTGGCTTCTCTTAGGCTTATTTGACTTTGGTGAGATCATATCCAAGTTTCATGCTTTCTGGGTGTGTGAAATTGATGTAGCATAAACTACTTGGCTGATCTATGCATTTTTTTCTCCATTGTTTGAAAATCACTGACTCCAAGGAGCTCCCCAGTGGATACAACTTTGCCTGTATGGATCTTAGAAAAAAACACCATGTTTGTCAGAAAAGTATGCATGGAGAAAGAATAGAGTTTGCTGAAAAATCAGACTATATGGTTATTCTTACATATTCCTCTTTTTCCTCCCCATCATTTCTAAAGAATGTGCATCCCACAGAGACATGGGTGATCCAATGGCATTCTATATGAGTAGTATTAAAAATGAGAGTGACAGGCTTAATCTCAAGCTCTAGGGTTACTTTCTAAAATCCTCACATGAATGCATATCCTGAAAATGTATCAAGTAGAAAGATGATGTGCTTGCTTTAAATACGGAGATAATTTAGTGAAGACTCGTTTTTGCAATAATTAGTACGATAACAAATTTTTACCTTTGAAACCTTAAATATAGAAATCTTGATGCATGTAAAATTAACAAACACTTGAAGCCCAATTTAATTATATCATATTTTTATGAAGACGAAACAAAAGTTAAGGATGTGTCATACCATAAGTAATTATTAGTTATTTACCTTTTGTGGTTGGCTCAGTAAAATTTCTATAACTCGTGGTCAAATTAAAAAAAGATTTCCAACAGTTAACAAAAATATCAGTCTGTTTGTTACAGAGGAAGCAATATACTAGCTTCCTCTCAATCTCAGACCTATTTTGTGCTTCTAAATAAAAATTTCATGCTCCTTCCCTCTATCCCTGTTGTTCCCTCTACCTGGCACCCCCTCGGCCTGCCTGTTTTTGTCCATCCTCTCTGCTTCAGCTTAAGTCACCATCCAGGACAGCCTCCTGTGCCCCCATCAGCTCAGTTAGCCTCCCTTTGATTGTCCCCCTAAAGCCTGTGCTTCCTATATACCAAGCACATGTATTATATGTTTATCTTCCCTGGTGGATTACACATCCCTCAAGGGCAGGAACTATATTTGTTGAGTGTTAGGTCCCTCGTATTTAGCATAGTCCCTGACATTTATTGAATGAATGGGTTTATGTTAAGGATTGACATCTCAACAGCTTATGACAGGATCTTGCATCTAATTGCTATTTCGTATACATTATATGAACTTTAGTGAAAGGGTAAGAGTTGTCCAGGAATAAATTTATCATTCTCTAATGAAATCCTTGGTCTTTGTTCACTAAACAGATTTTTCATCAATTATTTTCAACACAGTTGAAGTAGATTTTGTTGAGCTTTATGCCAAGCATCATTCAGGACACTGCTGTAGTTAACAAAGCATGGCCCCTTTCTTCGTAAACAAATTAGATAATGGATATACACGTAGCAAGATATGTGTGCTAAGGATAATGTCAGCAACTTTTAGCTTTAGAAAATTTAACTGTGCAGACAAAAGGGACAGGCAGATAGAAACCCCATACTGGAATGCTTTAGTAATAACAGAGAGATTTGCTTTTTATTTGTCTTAAAAAATGCAATTTTTTTCTTGTCAGTCTTGCTAGTTATGGAATGGAAAAAGCATACCTGTGGGAGGCCAATACCAAGTTCAATTCATCCACAATAAACCTCTTCGATTCGATAGGCCTGGAACATTAATTGCCTCTTATCCAAATGACATAACTCACAAATCTCTCAAAATATGTTATTCCAAAATTCACAGCTTACTACTAATCAAAGGTGTGAGAAATACCTTGATGAGTGGATTAGTATCCTAAAAACTTCACACATCCTGAATTTGTTAAAAAAAAACCACCTCAAATGCACTCAAATTTCTAGATATTATTAAGAGGTCTATTTTAAACAAAGTGATTGTTTTGGCTAAAATAAATCTTCTCAGAGTTATGACTTATGTATTGTGCTTCTATTTCTCCCTATATTCCACAAGAAAGAAGGGAAAGAAAAAAAGAAGCCAACAAAATAACAAAAATGATGAACACTGTTATTTTGTAGAGAGGCAAATGGTTTGGGAAGAACTCAGCTCTCGTACACACTGTACTCACAGAAATCTCATGGGTCTTCACAAGACAGAGGTCTTGACAAGCTGTTCATCTGTGCGGGAAAGTGCTCCCTAGTGGGGGCAGAGCAGGCGGGATGGCCAGTGTCAGAGGACCCGATGTCCCTGTCAGCTGCTGGTCGTTTCGACCAACTGTGGCAGCAAATGTTCAAGTTTAAATGTATTCACCTTTGATTTATATGTATGATTGATTATTTGACAATACCACACTCAAAGAGAAGTGGTGATGACAGGAATTCAAATTAAAAAGTGTCTTATAAAATTTATCTATTATTATCTTCAGTATATAGGTATTGAGGATTCTAGGCAATCATAGCATTTTTGTAATAAAAGAATGCAGCTGGGTGGTGAGTCTATAAAGGCAACTACAAAAGTGTTGCAAAAGCACAGGGCAGGCAAAGTATTTGATTCTTACCCCTACAGCTTCCCAAGAGCAGTTTAGAATTGTGCAGGGACAGAGAATAGCTGAAGATCGTGGGTTCTGGAGTTGGAATGCCTAGATTTTCATCCTGTGGTCACTCCTAACTGGCTGTGTGACCATGAGTAGATCACTTGTCTCCTCATTCGTTTCTTCACCGGTAAAATGGCTCCAATAGAAATCCCTCTTCGTGAGGTTGTTATACACACAAAGTGAAATAAAAGACAGTGTGCTCAGAACAGTGCCTGGCGTGGAAGTATGTGAGCTGTGGTAGCAAATGGTTTCTTTACTGCATTTCCATATACTGTCAATGAGCTGCTTTACCTCGGACTGAGACAACACACCAGATCCTCAGCAGGTGTTCTTCCCACTAGGCTTCGCCTTTCTGGACCGCTTCTTTCTAGGATAGGGCTGATTTATTTCAGTTGCAAGACCCGGTGTAGGCACATGAATAAACCAAGACAGTTATTATGTCCCTCAACAAGGTAAGCAAGCAGAATATGTGATGGCTTGAAGGTGATAATCCCCAAGGCTAGGGTGCCCAGTTATGATCCTATAAAATCACAGCACACATATTCTAAGAATGATAAAGTCCTTCAGCACTCATATATGCCAACCTTCTACCTGAGTAATAGATTCCCTTATTATCTCCCAATCAAACAGGTACTGGCCTCTGCTTGCTCAGGGAACTTGGGGAGGGAGGCTGTGTGACAAGGAGGCGGTGGAAGGGCAAGGAGACATGGGCTGCAATGGGGCACGGGGAGTCACGCGACCCCTCAGATGGAGAACGACAGGCTTGAATTAGATGACTTCTAATGTCTCTCATAAGAACTTGCTCCAGTTCTAAGACTCAATGACTTTACAACTTTGAAGGACAGCCTCTCTCATCACTGGGCAGCTCTACAGTTAAAGTGCTTTTCCATATATGCTGTTGGCCTTACCTAGCTCTGTCCTCTGGAGAGTAAGTTCATTATCTGTTCCTTATGAACCTTTTAAAGATGTGAAGGCAGCTGTCCTGTCCTCTGAGTCCTCCCTCCTTCAACATGGTCAGACGTGCCAAGCGTCTATATTGCTTCCAGCCCTCCGGATGCCCGTCCTGCACCACACAGCAAAACTCCTTTGATCTCACGCTCCTTATTCTGCCATTCACCTAACTCCCTATGTTGTGCATGGCCTCTGCCCTCACCTCACCCACACCCTCTGGTCAGTGCACGGTTGGCCCAGTAGCAACTGTGGCTTCTGAAGGTTGTTGCTGTTTAGTACCACATGGTAGGAAAGGAACCACGTACCCAAATCAATAAAGACATCAAACCCAGGGCCTACTGGCTCTCATTTAGTGTTTTTTGACGAAAGTATACAGTTCAGGCAAGGCCTGGTGTCTTGTCTCTGAGGTTTAGGAAACACCACATTGCCCAGATAATCTTCATGGATACGTGAGATGTAATTCTGGGACTGAGTCAGCGGTTGCCGCTGTCTCTGGGGGGACCCCACAGCTGTAAGGGGGCCAGGTTGCTCCTCAGGAATGGGCCAGCAGACCTCTCCACCTCAGCTCTCACCTGCTTCTCCTCAAATGCGAGAGGCATGTTTGCTGTGGAGGGTGAGAACTCTTGTGTACTAGCCTGGATGCCTTTGTATTTCTTGCCGCCTCTGTCTTTCCCTTCACTTTGTACTCAGAGCTTTGTGAAATCTTTTGAAAGTCCCCTCTTGTCACAACTTCACAAGGGAAGATAAAGAAAAGGGACTTTGGTTCTTACTTTGACCTCAGCATTAAAGGGCGAAGCAGCTCCCCTTGAAGACAGAGTGGCTGGTGTTCAGACAAAAGGAACAAGGGGAAGCTGTGATTCAGGGTTCAGTTTAATAAATGAGCATAGATTACCCCAGTTTGTTGCTTCTCAATTCTCCATTACCAGATTCTCAACCCTTATAGGTCGAATGCAAGTGAAAATGCAAATATCCTTATGGAAGTGACCTTTTGCTGTTGCCACCCATTCAAAGAATGCAAAAGAGGCACAGGTGCAGAGGAAGAGGAGCCTAAGGATAGCAAAAGCCCAGCTTCTCAGAAAGAGTGTGCGTTATCAAAATCAAACTTTGCCTTCCTTATTCTGTATTGGGGCATGCCCAAAGAATGGTCATCTTAATTGTAGTCAACTGGCATAAGTATAGCATCTGGTCTCCACAGGCATGGATGCCATTCCTGTGTGCCACTAATATCTTCATGCTTAACTGCATCTTTGAAGGGTGCCTGGTCTTGTACAAGTGTGTTCTGCTTTGGCTCATAAGACAGAAACTGTTAAGTTCCTCTGGAGACTATGAGAAAAACTATTACAACATATTTAAAAACTCCCTTTCTAGGAGGATTCCTGAGGAAGTGCCTGAGAGGCAACTCTCCTCAGGGACAGCCGGGATGAAGGAACTAATCATTGAAAAAGTGGGTGGTAAATTGGTGAACTTGGTACATACCTGTTTCCTACAATACCTGGGGACCCCAGAAGTTATTGAGGAATGAAGCTGGACGTTTCTTGGTGAGGTCCTTTAGTCTCTGAGAGACCTGCAGTATTCATTTCATAAAGTGAGACAACATTTCATCTAATGGAAGCAGTAAATATTCTACAGAAAACATACGGAGTCATTTCGAGGTCATTTTAACTGACGCTCTTATAAAGATTTTTAAAAACCAGATCTGTTTTCTTCAGGTCAGCAATCTTTTATTTGGGGAGAGCCTGTGGGGGGAAGAGAGGGGAGTGGGGACGAGCTATAATTCAGGAGGGCGCCACAGGGAAGGTCAGGCAGGACAGGATGATGTGTGAGATCACATTAGAAATATCACCAGATTCCTTCGGGAGTTATAAAGGTGCCTTAATTCTTGTCCTTGCCAAACACCCTATAATAGTACGACAAGATTTTATTTATTATCACAGTCAAATTGGACACTTACGCTCTCGGTAGGCCACAGGTGTGGGACGTCTGTCACAGCTCTTACCATCATCAGAATGACTCTCGTTAGGCTTGAAGAAAAGGAAAGGAGTCAAGATGAGACCCTCCAAAGAAAATGCCATTTTTTTTCTGACTGAAGAGGCACCTGTTTGCTTTTATTAGGCCACTGGTTGGTTTTGTACTGAAGGCATTTGTGTCTGATAGATGGGAAGAAAGGAAATGCCATTTTAAAAATCAAGCTTCCCTCAGAGGTTCGGTATTTTAATTTTGAGGTCTAAACTTCTGTTGCCTAATTTTGATGTATTTTTATAGAGAATACTTAATATATACCAAGGCTTGAAGTTATTACAAAGGGTGAAAATAGACATTTCCATGTTATTAGTATATATCCATACTGATTTGCCTTTATACATGTTGAGTATCTTAAATTAAATACACATTATATATTCATCATTAACCTACTGTTTTTTGATGTAAAGATATATCTTTACTACCTAAACTAGCTGAGTCTGTGAAAACAAACACTTTGAAGAGAAATTTTTTGAAATATACCTATCTGAGTACTTGGTCCTGTTCTCAAGAAGTAATTCACTGAACTCTTATTTCAATCTGTTTGATTTTATTATAGCTTCTATTATAGGCCTCCTGTTTGAGCATCAATCACACCTAGTCAGATTATTCATAAAATGTTAATATTAGATTCTCATTGGAGATTCATCTTTAAAATAAATTTATAGTAACCCACAGCTCAAAAAGGAGAAAAGAGAAATTTTTAGAAATAGGTTCATAATTCAAATATAACATAGACTAAAAATGTCAAGAGAAAAATGGCAAGTCACAAACTTCAGATACAATAAAAGATAAAAAAATTAAGTTACAAAGATCTGACTTCTGCCCCAGATGGGGATGTAGGTAGACATGCCTTGCCTCCTCCTGGAAACACACAAAAAAATTACAAGTAAATCTCAAAATAAATAACCCTCAGAAGTGTCAGAAAATTGAACTGTATGGAAGGCCGACAATCAAGGACTTAAAAAAGCACCACATTCATTCAGACAGGTAGGAGGGGTGGAGACTCGGTGTGGTATGGAGAGGCAGCTGAAGTGGCGGTGGCAGAATGGGCACAGGCAGTCCCACATTCACGTATGGTGGATAAAAATCAAGAGGGATACCTTAGGAGCAAGCGATCCTAGACCCAGGCCAAATCACATAGCCCAGGGTTCCAGCATCGGACAGATAAATCCCCATAACTTCTGGCTGTAAAAACCAATGGGGGTTGTCGTGGTAGAAGACACTGCTAGGTTTTTCAGGAAACTTCACTTAAAGGGTCCACATGTCTTAAATGTATGCAAACCCACCCACTCTGGCACTCAGCACCAGTGCAATAGCTGGAAGGCACCAGTTGCATATGCGGAATGAGTGAAGTAACTGGAAACCAGGCGAGTGCTGGGCAAACTTCCACAAGCCAGGCAGTGGCATCACTCCCTCTCTGCACCCTCCCCCCATGCAGAACCACAAAGCAGTGAAATGGGTTGCCCTGACCTGGCGAATACCTAAGGCTCTGCCCCATACAACTTAGCAGGTACACTAAGACAGGGAGTCAAAACAGCTCTACTTAATACACAAAAACAAACACAGGAAAGCTGTCAAATTGAGGAGACAAAGAAATATGACCCAAATGAAAGAACAGAACAAAACACCAGAAAACTAAAACAGAGATAACTGACCAATATCACAAGCAAAGTTCAAAACACTGGTGATTGGGATGCTCAAAGAACTCACTGAGTATGGCAACAACATAAAGGGAGAAATGAAGGATACATGAAGTGAAATAAAGAAAACCTACAGGGAACCAACAGTGAAGGGAAGGAAGCCAGGATTCAAATCAACGATTTGGAACATAAGGAAGAAATAAACATTCAACTAGAACAGAAAAAAGAAACAAGAATTCAAAAAAACAAGGATAGTATAAGGAGACTCTGGGGCACCTTCAAATGTGTTAACATCTGAATCATAGGAGTGCCAGAAGGAGAAGAGGAAGAGCAGTAAATGAAAACTTATTTGAAAAAATAATGAAAGAAAACTTCCCTAATTCAGCAAAGGAAATAAACATACAAATTCAGGAAACACAGGGTCCCAAAGAAGCTGGACCCAAAGAGGACCATACCAAGACACATCATAATTAAAAGGTTAAAGATAAAGAGAGAACCTTAAAAGCAGCAAGAGAAAAGCAGAGATTATCTACAAAGGAGTTCCCATAAGACTGTCAGCTGATTTCCCAAAAGAAACTTTGCAGGCAAGAAGGGACTGGCAAAAAGTATTCAAAGTGATGAAAAGCAGGGACCTACAACCAAGATTACTCCACCCAGCAAAGCTGTTGTTTAGAATCAAAGGACAGACAAAGAGCTTCCTAGACAAGATTAAACTAAAGGACTTCATCATCACCAAACCATTTCTACATGGAATGTTAAAGGGACTTATTTAAGGAAAAAAACGTCCATAGTATGAATATTAAAAAGAAAATAATTCACAACTATCAACAACTGAATCACAAAAAAACCCAAAAAACAAAAAAACAAACAAACTAAGCAAATAGCCAGAACAGGAACAGAATCATAGCTATGGAGATCATTTGGAGGGTTATCAGCTGGGAATGGGGAAGGCAAGAATGGGGGAAAAGTTGCAGGAATTAAAAAGCATAATCTGTAGGTACAAAGCAGATAGGGGGTGTTAAGAATAGTACAGGAAATGGAGAAGCCAAAGAACTTATATGCACAACCCATGGACATAAACTAAGGGGGCGACTGCTGGAGGGAAGGGGTGCTGGGCTGAGAGGGGCAAAGGGGGAAAAACTAGGACAACTGTAATAATATGACAAAATATACTTAAAAATTAAGTTACATAAGAGAGACCACTAAAATGCCTCAGAAGGTTGTTGTAAAAAAAAAAAAAAGAAAGAAAGAAAGAAAAGAAAAGAATAGGATGCCCTGAAGAGAGAATCCAGAAATTTGGCTTCTCATTCATGATCAGAATACCTTTAAAAAAGTTAGATTTCACATATGAAATGTATAATGATGTAGATCTATCTGTGAGAACATGTACAATGTTGGTGATTATAATTGTAAGGAGGCAATAACTGGAGATTTTCAAATATTTCTGTCCAATGGAAAAAATATAATAAAAATAATAGTAATAAAAAAATAAATCTAATAAAATACTTTTGTCCAATGGCTAGAGTTTTAAAATGGATAGCAGATGGAAAGAAAAAAAGAACTGTCATTTTAAGGTTTCCTGAAAAAAACAACCCAACAATATTCCTTTTAAGTTCTTGTCTCTTGGAGAAAGCTGGAGAAGATATTGTTGAAATTAAATGTTACTCAAATTTCATCAGGTGACTAGGAGACAGAGGCCTCCGCAGTCAAACCCCAAATAGAGGACATAGTTAAGTTTCACTGTGCTTCAAATCCCATTCCCTAGCCTACTTGTAACCCATTCCTTATACCCATTTTAAAAGGCAAAGTTCTGTTTAGCAAAAATGAATTTTTATGGTTTAAGGTTCCATTATTTTCATTTTATGGGGAGATTTGGATTCAATTCTGAAATGCCATCCAGTCTGTGGTTCTTTGGCAATGCCAAATGTTTTGCTAAACAGTAGCTCTTAGAGCAAAATGGTTTAACCATTTGGCCCTAGGACATGTTTTAAGAACACTCACGTCTGGTAAGAGGGTGTCACAGCTGCCTTTTAACAATTCACCAGACAAAATTGAGTGCTGAGTGACTGCCAGCTACAATTCCTGGATCTCAAAAATTTTAATAATTACTATGAAGAAAAAAGACCAATGACACTTTTTAATTTTCAATCAAATTAGCAGTTTATATATTAGCATATATTACTTTTCAAAAGTGACACAGTCTGTATGAAAGGTTGCCACAAAACTAATCACCCAATCTGTTTCCAGTCCTCATTTGCTTACCTGCACAACGGTTCACTAAGATGAAATATAGCAGATACATATTACAGACTGAACAACATAGTTTCTAAGTAGTCAACTCACAGCTATGTTGTATTATATTTTAAAACAAGAATGAATCAACCCAGGAAATAATCATTTGTGGCTAAACTAACATTTTATTTATTTATTTATTTATTTATTTATTTTTAATTTTAATTAAACTAACATTTTAAAGTCATTAGTAACTCCTGTTTTTGAATAAATACTTTGATAACAATTTGGGTAAATAATTGCATTTTCTAGATTTACCAGAATTTTATTTTAATCATTGGATTTATCAGACATTTTGATGTGAATAATTGAAATTTCAATTACCTCATAAACACTGGTATATTGATGTATTTTGTTTGAATATTCAAATATTAACAAAGGGTATACATACATATATGATTTGATTGCCTTCCTTGTTTTTATTATTTTTTCCAGATGAATGACTTTTATTTATTTTTTTCCACTTTCCTAATATTTTTTCATTACAATTGACATATAACACTATATGAGTTTTTGGTGTACAACATAATGATTAGAAATGTATATAATTTATGAAGTGTTCACCCTGATAAGTCTGGTACCCACATGGCACCACACACAGTTATTACAATGTCATGACTTTATTCCCTACCCTGTACTTTATATCGCCATGACTATTTCATAACTGCCAATCTATACTTAACCTCTTTACCCTTTTACTCATCTCCCCAGCCTCCTCACCCATTTGGCAATCAGCAATTTGTTCTCTTGGTCTGAGTTTGTTTCTGTGTATTGTTTCTTAGATTCCACATATAAACAAAGTCATACAGTATTTGTCTTTTCCTACCTGACTTATTTCAGTTAGTGTAATGCTCTCTAGGTCTGTCCATGCTGTCTCAAAGGGCATGATTTCCTTTTTACAGAGTAATATTATATTGTGTACATGTACCACAGCTTTTTTATGCACTCATATATTGATGACACTTAGGCTGCTTCCATATTTTGGCTGCTGTCAATAACACTGGAATGAATATAAGGGTGCATGTATCTTTTTTAGTTAGTGTTTTGTATTTCTTTGGATAAACGCCCAGAAGTGTAATTGCTGGGTCATTTTTAATTTTTTGAGGAACTTCTACAGTGTTTTCCATTATGGCTGCACCAATTTGCAGTCCCACTAACAGTGTATGAGGGTTCCCTTTTCTCCACATCCTCGCCAACACTTGTTTGTTGATTACTGATGATATAGCTATTTTAACAGGTGTGAGGTGGTATCTCACTGTGTTTTTAATTTTCATTTCCCTGGTGTTTAGTAATGTAGAGCAACTGTTCATGTTTATTGGCCAACTGTATGTCCTCTTTGGAGAAATATCTATTCAGGTTCTCTGCCCATTTTTTAATTGACTTGTTTTTCTTTTTCTTTTATTGATGTTAAATTGTATGACTTTCCTATATATTGTAATTTAAATATTAACCACTTATCAGATGTATCATTGGCAAATATCTCCTTCTAATCTGTAGGTTTCCTTTGCTGTGCAAAAAATTTTTAGTTAAATGTAGTCATATTTATTCATTTTTCTTTTGTTATCCTTGTCCAATGAGATATGTCATAAAAAACATTGCTAAGAGAAATACAGATATTATTACCTATGTTTTCTCTAGGAGTTTGACAATTTTGGATGTTACATTTAAGCCTTTAATTCATTTTGGATTAAATCCATTTTGACTTTATTCTTGTATATGAAGCAAGAAAGTAGTCTACTTTCATTCTTTTGCATGTATCTGTCCAATTTGTTGGAGAGATTGTCTTTACCCCATTGTATATTCTTGTCTCCTTTGTCTTAGATTAATTGACTATATAGGGGTGGGTTTGTTTCTGGGCTTTCTATTCTGTTCCATTGATCTATATGTCTGCTTTATGTCAGTACCATGCTGTTTTGATTACTATAGGCTTGTAGCATTGTTTGATATCAAGCAGCATGATACCTCCAATTTGGTGCTTATTCCTGGGTGGGTGGCCTTGTGTATGTTCTAGGACTCTGTGGATCTCTCCAACAAACTCTCCTGTGAGGCTGGGAGTTTCTCCCACTGTCGCAACCCCCACAGGTTTTTACAGCCAGAGGTTTTGAGGCTTTATTTCCCTGTACTGGAACTTTGGGTTGCATTGTCTGTCTTGTTCCCTAGTTGTCCCTCCAGTTTATTTGCACTTGAATGTGGGATCACCTGGTCCGCCAGATGCTGCTTTATCTGCCCGGGTCCTCCAGCCACCACCTTGCTGTGTGTCTTCTCCACCCTGGCTGCCTGTCTTCACCCTTCCTACCAGTCTGAATGTTTCTTCTCTAACTCTTTGGTTATCAAACTTCCATATAGTTCAATTTTCTGGCAGTTCTGGTTGTTATTTGTTTTTAAACTTGTTGTCTGTGCAAGGAGGCAAAGTGTATCTACCTATGTCTCCATCTTGGCTGGGAGTCCTTCTTTTGTGTCAATTTTGTTTTGAGATCAGGGTAATGCTGGCCTCATAAGAAGAGTCTGGGAGCCTTCTCTCCTCTTCAAATTTTTGGAATAGTCTGAGGACCAGTATTCTTTGAATGTTGGTGAAATTCACCTGTGAAGCCATCTGGTCCAGGGCTTTTGTTTGTTGGGAGCGTTTGATTACTGATTTCATGTCGTTACTAGTTCTTGGTCTTTTCAGATTTTCTGTTTCTTCCTGATTCAGTCTTGGAAGACAGTATGTTAGGAATTTATCCATTTCTTCCAAGTTGTCCAATTTGTGGACTTGTTTGTAGTATTTTCTTATAGTCCTTTGTATTTCTGTGGTGTTGGCTGTGATTTCTCTTTTATTTCTGATTTTATTTATTTGGGCCCTCTTTTTTATTTGATGAGTCTGGCTAAAGGATTATCAATTTTGTCTATCTTTTCAAAGAACCAGCTCTTAGTTCATTTGTATTTTCTGTTTCCCTTTTTAAGAAGGGCAATGAAATGAAAAGTATTTCATTTACGTACACTCTGATATTTATTATTTCCTTCCTTGTACTCTGGGCTTTGTTTGTTTTTTTTATAGATCCCTTTACATGTAAGGTTAGACATTTGAGACTTTCCTTGTTTCTTGAGGCAGGCCTGTACTACTATGAATTTCCATCTTAGGACTTGCTTCGCTTTGTCCCATAAATTTTGCATTGTTGGGTTTTCATTTTCATTTGTATCAAGGTATCTTTTGATTTCTTCCTTAATCTCATTGTTCACTCACTCATTGTTTAGTAGCATGTTATTAGCTTCCATATATTTGGGTGTTTTTCAGTTTTGTTCTTGCAATTGATTTCTACTTTCATACCATTGCGATCTGAGAAGACACTTGATACGATATCAATCTTTTACAATTTATTGAGACTTGTTTTATGTCCTAACATGTGGTCTATTCTGGAAAATGTTCACTGTGAACTTGAAAAGAATGTATGTTCTGCTGCTTTGGGGTAAAATGCTCTAAAAATATCAATTAAACCCACCTATGTAATGTGTCATTTAAGGCTACTGTTTCTCTGTTTTGTCTGATCTACACCTTGATGTCAATGGGGTGTTAAAATCCCCTACTATGACTGTACTATTGTCAGTTTCTCCCTTTATGCCCATCAAGAATTGCTTTGTATATTTAGGTGCTCTACATGTGTTTATACATGTTTACAGAGGTTGTAATTGCTGGTTAGATTGATCCCTTTATCATTATATGTTCTTTGTCTGTTACTAGGTTTTGTTTTAAAGTCTATCTTGTCTGACAGAAGTATTGCTACCAGTTTTTTATTTTTCTGTTTCCATTGCATGAAATGTTTTTTTCTATCACTTTACTTTCAGTCTGTGTGTATCTTTCAATCTGAAGTGAGTCTCTTGTAAGCAGAATTTTTATGGGTCTTGTTTTTATATCCCTTCAGCTACCCTTTATTTTTGATTGGAGCATTTAATCCATTTACATTTAAGATAATTGTCAATATGTATATAGTTATTGCCATTTTATTATTCATCTTTTGTAATCTTGTTAAAGTCCCTTTAACATTTCTTATAATACTGACTTGATGGTGATGAACTCCTTTAGATGTTTCTTGTTTGGAAAGCTCTTTCTTATCCTTCAGTGCTATATGAGAGCCTTGCTGGGTAATCTTGGTTGTAAGTCCTTCCTTTTTTTCACCACCTGAATAGGTCTTGCCAATCCCTTCTGGCCTGCAATGTTTCTGTTGAAAAATCAGCTGACAGTTATGGAATCTCCCTTGTAGGTAACAAGTTTTTCCCTTGCTACTTTTAAGATTCTCTTTTCATCTTTAAACGCTGGCATTTTAATTATGGTGTGCATTGGTATGGCGCTCTTTTGAGTTCATCTTATTTGGGACTCTGCACTTCCTGGACTGGTATGTCTATTTCCTTCACCAGGTTAGGGAAGTTTTCAGTCATTATTTTTTCAACTAGGTTTTCAATCCTTTACTCTTCTCCTTCTGGTACTCCCATCATGTGAATGTTGTTATGCTTGACGTTTTCCCAGAAGTCCCTTGAACTATCCTCAGTTTTCAAATTCTTTATTTCTTTTTGCTGTTCTTATTGGATGTTTTCCACTACCTTGCCTCCCAAATTGCTGATTTGATTCTCTGCTTTACCTAATCTGGCGTTGAATCCTTATAATGTGTTCTTCATTTCAGTTACTGTATTCTTCATTTGTTTTTTTTTTTTCATGGTTTCTGTCTCTTTGTTGAAGTTCTCACTGAGTTTATCTATTCTTCCCCTAATTTCATTGAGCATCCTTATAACCAGTGTTTTGAACTCAGTATCTGGTAGAGCACTTGCCTACATTTTCTTTAGTTCTTCTTTCTGGAGTTTTGTCCTATGCTTTAACTTGGGACATGTTTCTCTGACTTCTCATTTTGGCAGCCTCCCTGTGTTTGTTTTTATATATATTAGGTAGATTAGCCATGTCTTCCAGTCTTAGCAGAGCGGCTTTATGTCAGTGTCCTGTCGGTGTCCTAGTGGCACAGCATCCCTAGTTACCTGACTCAGGTGTTCCAGAAGTGTCTCCCATGTGAGTTATATGTGTCCTCCTATAATAGCTGAGCCTTGATTGCTGTTGGCATGTCAGTGGGTGGGACTGACTCCCAGGCTGACTAGATATAAGAATTGGCTGTGACTCCAATGAATAAGCTGTTGTGTGGGGACTCACCTCATGAGGTGGGAATTGCTTTAGCATGGCTTTGGAGCCTGCCAAGTCTGCCCATTGGGTGTGTTGTTTGTGGTGCTGCCTGAGTATTGCTCTGGTGTGGTCTGAAGCTGGCCACTGGGTGTGTTGGTTCTGGAGCTTCTTGGGAGGCCTCCTTTGCAGGCCAAGCTCAGCTGCTGGCTTTTTTGATCTGGAGCCACCATGCAGCAGCTACAAAGTAGCTACAGTTGGTTGTCACCTGTATTGGGCTTGGAGGCATCCAGGAAAGGCTATGTTGCAAACTGAGGCTGGCTACACTAATGACAGGCTTTGGGCCACTTAGCAAGTAGCACAAGGCATACCAAGGTCAGCTGCTGCTTGTTTGGGGTTTGTGGACATTTGAGAGATTTTAGGAAAGGATGAGGCCTACCACGTGAGGTAGGCCGCTTGTGGGGAAAATTCACTGGAAGAAGTCTGGGCCAGGTGGGCAAGTTGGGTGGGGAAGGGCAAACGGTGTTAACGGAACATTCAGATTTGGTGCTTGCCTGTGCCTGTCAGCTGGGTAGGGGGAGTACTCAACAGGAGAACAATGATGTCTGTCAGCAGTTTCATCCTTGAGAGAGCTGACCCAGCCCCTGACCCTCCAGCTCTTGCCTAGTTCCTCCTTGTATGTCCCTGGTGCTTTTCAAGATGCCGTCCTTGCACTGGAGCTCAGAGAGAATGCGTTTGTGAGCAAGTGAGTCTATGCTTGGGCCATTTAAGACCTGCAATGCCTAGGGCTCTAGTAGTATAGTGTCTCACTCAGACACAATCCCTGCCAGTTTTCACAGCTGAATATAGGGATCCCTCTTCCCAGAACTGGTGCCCTGGTCTGGGGAGCCCACTTTTAGGCTGGGACCCCTTGCTCCTTGTTGGGGGTGGGGGGCTCTGCAGCTGAGATATCTCTTCCATTGCTTAACTGACACACTGTGGCTGTGGGGCTAGCTTGTTTCCTGACTTCACCTCTCTAACCAGCCTCCACAAGACTCCTTCACTATATCCTTAGTTACAGCAATTGCATCCAGCTAGTGTTCAGGTGGTTCTCAGTGGGTGTTCTATAATTTAGTTGTAATTCTGTTGTGGTTGTGAAGAGGTGAGTCCAGCATTTACCTATTCTTCCATTTGACCAGAAGGCTCTGCTTTCTTTATGTTTAAATTACATTGATTGGGAAAATTGTTAGCTGCAGGTCTTTGCTTTTGAACAAGTCAATGATCACTTAGTTGTCCGTGTTCTCGCCAAATTCTTGACATTGGCCTGAGAGAAAGAGGAAGAGAATCTACTCAGGGTTTGTCAGCAGCCCGGACAGAACACCCTCATCAAGGGCACTGAACTCCGTCAGACGGTTTTGAGTTGGCCTTTTATCAGCTAAATCAAATGAATGAACGGTTTGCTCAGAAACACAAAATTGTACCTCATGATCTGCCCTCAAGTCACAGTTCATTAAGACAGTTTTCATTTCCAGTTGGCTAAAGGAATATTATGAATTTTAAAACCCCAATTCTACACCTCTAGCCCCTTGTTGAATGGACATTTATCAAGGAATAACGGAAAACGATCCGCTTCAAGTTGGCACTTATCTCTGTCAACCCTTGTATTTTTCCCTTCATATCTATAGTGTTTCTATTTAGAACTACTCTGAAGAGGCCTGTGTCTGTGAGGGAGGGAGAGCGAATGTGGGCCCCTGCGCTGCTGTGCCAGGTTCAGGCTACTGGCCCTCCTGCTAGAAAGTTGTCCTTCAGCTCCTGCGCACAGGTGCCCTGAAGCTGACTGCTCGATTTGGTGACTTCCCTGCCTGCCCCCGGGAGTCTGCGGCATCTTCACTTCCCTTTATGTGCCAGGCTGCTTCGCCTGATGGCTGCTCTCAGCTCCAAGTTTTCAGAGTTTTCACCTGCCACCTGCTGTATCCAAACTACCTGGCTGAATTTCAGTTGTGATTCTGAAAAGCCTGAGTCTTTGCAAAATCATGTTAAGAACCAATAATCAGAATCCTTTCATTTAAATTCTCTCCATCCTGTTAAGTTTCCTGTCTACTTAAATGTGTAAACATCCTTCACTTTTCTTGATTTTTAAGACTTGTGTTCAGGAAAACAGGAATAGCAATGGGAGGGTAAAATGCACATTTCAGCGATATACACGAGAACAATTTATTCCCACACTGTGTATGGATAACACTTTGTTCCCCAATGTCTGTAAACAGGGCCTGGTTCATGGTTCTAATTAATTAACTTTATTAAGTTGGAACTGAAAGGAGGTGGCAACTTAAGGAAATAAAAAGCAGTGGACCTCACAGACTACTTCCATATAACTGCTTTTTAACTGAAGGTAAAAGACCAGTCACTTACTTACTGCAGATAATAAAGCTAAATAGATGCTGAGATCGACTGCATAGCACAGTCTATTTCCAGCTCATCCACAGAATATGCTAACTGCAAAAAAGGAGTGATTTTTCTCATTGAGTGCAAGTAGCAAGTTTATTTTCTTTGATATAGAATTAACAAAGTTAATTTGATGCCCCAAATAAAATACAATTGTAACATTTGCATCAGAAAACTTTCCTTGAAACATTTCTTCAGATCTTTGTTAAAATTATTGATTGTCAGATCAAAGAAACAGCAATTTCAAGTTTGTTTGCAGAAATCAAAAAAAGTCATTACTTGGGAAGTTTCAAAATGGCAATTCTATCCCCGAGTCATAATTACGGGGTCAGGAGAGGGGCGGTGTGGGGTGTGCTCCTCAGCTGAGAGTGTCAGCAGCACTGTAATACCTTGTGTGTCCAACTTTATGCAAAAGCTTGTGCATTTTGCAGAGTGTATTTCTAGCACATCACTTTTGGAAATATGCTCAATGGTCTTATAGTTTCTTACAGGGCTAATTAACATGAATCCAATGATGGTAAGGAGCTTATCAATCATTTCCTCACAGCGCTGTTATATTCAGTTTCATGTTTTTGATACTATGCTAATAGCATATTCCCAATTCAAGGAAAATCTGGGCCTATATAAGTAACATGCATGGATATGTAGCAAGACTTGAGGTTTGAAGATTTGACGTTTACTGATGTGGAAAATAGTAAAGTAAACATTACAGTTGACTTAGAAACTTGCTATTTTCTTAAGGACCCATTGCTGAACACATGGTTACCTCCCTGTTCTCTGAAATGTGCATATAATTTAACCCCCAAATATAGAACACATAAATACCAGATGATGAATATACATTAAAGCCCATCACAACCTTGATTAAGTCACAACCTCAAGTCCATAGGAAAAGCATTGCAATTGTGTATTTAGCTTTGTTTTTCTAATATATATCATAATTTAAAATTGTATAAAGTAGCATATAAAAAGCAATTTTTCCAAGTGTTAGAGCTCAGAGCATGCCTTGCTATTTGGTGTGATCATTTTTTTATTTTATTTTTTTACCAGTTTAATTTATAAAGCTCGTAATCTTGCCAGCAGGGCTTCAACTTCAGGAATGGATTCATTTTTAGAAACAGAGCCAAGAAGTTCCATTTCCTTTTTTCTGTTGCTTTCCACATTGCAGGCTTCCTTCCTCTCAGCTGCCTTGATCCTCCCTGCAGACGCGTGAGTGTCTAGATTATAATTAAGCTCCTTGGTGACTGGAACCCTCGTTGAGTTGCAACTGATACTGCAGTGTGAACGTGAACCTTCTGTCAACTGCACTTTCTGGTTTTCTGCAGTGAGGAAGAAACATAACATTTATCACTGTGAAAAGCAAGGACTGTGCAGATTACAAAATATAATTTTAAAATAATTATTCTCAATAAACAAATCCTCTTAGCTATATTAAGCTAAAAGTATTCAACAGAGTACGGTAGATTTAAAATGAACACAGAGGTTAAGAATAAACTGAAGTATAAACAGACAATCATTTATTTCATTAGCACTTATGCTTATTTCTTTCTTCGTTTATGCCCAAAATGGTCATCACTCAGTTATTATCAAAGCTTGGTTCTCTATTTCACTCAGGCGTCTGCTCAAATGCCATGTAAATGAAGAGGTCTGCTCTCACCATCCATCTAAAATGACACTCGTCTCACCACAGCATCTCCTTACTCCCTTGCCTTTCTCTCCACAAAACTCATAACCACTGGACACATTTTGTATTTGTTTACTTGCCCATTGTCTATCACTTTATTACAATGTAAGCTGAGACATTGGGAACATTGTTTTTGTTTTAAATACTGCTGTAACTTTCATGGCTAAAATGGCCCTGGGGCAAAGTAGGTGTTCAATAAATACACATTGGGTAAAGAAATCATTTCCATACTCTTATCACCCAAGATAAGCATTAGTTTGAATAATGATGAATTAATTTCCTTTTGGAACAAAATCAAGGAGAAAAGTTTCTAACAGGAATTTAAAAAGTCGACAATTTCCCCTAAAAAAATATTGAATTTGGCAAGCAAATTGTTAAAACTTCTTGGCAAAACAGAATTGCCATCACTTAATCATCAAATATATATACCGTGTACAGACATAAATACATATTTTCTTTTTTTTTTTTTTTGTAAGTGACAGTGATGACGACTTATCAAGCCTCTAAGGAGAGAGTTGCAATAGCTAAGGACTAAATAGCTCTGGCTGATTGACTTTTCCAAAGAACACTAGATTTTCTTTTAATTAACTGACTCTCACATTGCACAACCTCGTGAGCGATCTCTCTCACAGAACTCCAACTTTGAAAAACAGACACCCTCAATATTCATGTAACCTTGAATGCGGCTTGAAAATGGCTTCAACAAACTTGACATGACATTTAAAGTTTTTTGGTTATTCGCTGAGAGATGTTCCATTATCCCAATAGTAATGACTCTGGAGCACAAGCAGTCACTCATGACAGTGTGTTTTATGTGAGTGCTGAAAATTCCAACCGAAAACAGCTTGTACGTTAAAAGGTGGCTGCTGGAGATATTTACTGCACTGTCACTTCCTGACCAGGGGCTCTCCAGTGATGGATGAGTGTTTTACACACTTTCTTGGACAATTTCAACAAATTTTAGAAGTATGATCACCTTTTAGCTGCTAAAGAAAATAAATATACTTTTCCTATCACCTTCTCTATCAGGTGGGTAATTGTTACCTAAAAATCAACATCTAATGCAGCAGCAGTTTTCTCTTAGAGCAGTTTGTGCCCTAACAGTTTCTAAGGCTCCTTGTAGGTTTGCAGGAGAGGGCGCAGCGGGCACGGGGTTCCTGCGTCCCCATGACCACACACATTGATTTATTTTCTAGCATGCACCCCCCTTTCCCAAAATGCGTTGGAAAACCACATTTGTTGCTAAATATAAGTTTTTATAGTTAGCTTATTGCACCTTCCCCCAGATGGTCCTGTCTTTTCTTGTTATTTGACTTCTTGTAAGTGACTCTATCATGAAGATATAATAAACCCGCTTATTCTGTGACTGGGCAACTCCAGTCAAATGTCTGATGTCAGAGAAGAGGTCAGATGGGCTAAAATGCAGGTCTATAACATATAAGTTATTCTGTACCTTCCGTGGCTATTGAGCAGCAAGCCCAACCCCAGTGAGGCAGAGCGGAGAGAGCACGGGATTTTAAGGTCAATCTGGGTTGAAATCCAAGCTCTACCACTTGGCTCCCCAGGTTACTTAATCTCCCTGGATTTCAGGCTCTAATAATCAACCTCACAGAGTACTTGCGAGAATTAAAGGAAATAATGCAAGTGACTCCCAGTTTTCCTTCTCCCTTTCAAAGCTTTCCAAGGGAGGCATCTACCTCCCAAGACTTAGAGGACTTTTCCAGATGCTCTGACCTTTGTGATTTTCTGGTGACTGCAACAGTCAGGGCTGAAATAACATTGTATTAATAGCTTGTACTTATGTGGCACCTTTACTCATAAAGCATCTGTTGCACTTTACACATTACCACCCTCATTTTATAGACTGAGAGGCGGGAGCAGAGGGAGGTGAAGTCATCGCTTAGACTTCAGCACCGAGCGACTCAGTGGCAGCAGCCCAGCGCTGCCTCCAGAGATTCCTAGGCTGTCTCAAAGAAATTTGAAAAGCTTTTTGCCAAGGAAAAATGCTAAGTAATTCAAAGCTAAGTTTCCTAATAACTTAGCTTTGAATGTCCTGTACTTCATACTTCAAAATGCTTTCTCTATGCTTGATCTTAGCCAAAAGGCGGAGAAGTGATTTTCAAAATGCTTTCTGACACGTTCAATCCTCCCAGTAACTTTGAAGGGCAGATAGTATATCTACGTAAACTACCTCAGCACACAGTATGTCCAACGTCACACGTGTACTTCTTTCCTTTCCTGGTCCCACTTAAATTCACGATTATAAACTTCAAGTACAACCTTCATCCCCCTACAATCCCCTCCTCCATGCACCCCTCCCATCTCCTAGACAACTATTTCACACCTTCTGCTTTCTTTTCCAACATCCGGCATGATTGTCTTCACTCTCATTTCACACATTCATAGAAGCGATTAGAGAGAACAAGCCCCCGTAAGCTCTCCCTGTCTACGCACTGAACGCACAAACACCCTTCCCCCCTGTTAGGGTCTGCTATGCGTGTCCCTCTGAGGGCAGCGCCTCAAGGGCAGCACCTCTACTACTCTTGCTTGTCTACTCAAGGACATGCCTCTGTCCACTGTGTCCTTGCTACCACTTCACAGAAGCTTCCCTCTTCCTGTGACCAGTCTCCTCAGCACACAAGTATGCTGTATGGATAATAACCTTAACCTTAAGAGAAAAGAATCCTTTGATTTTGACTCCATATCCTGGTCCATTTACCACCTCCGTTGTGGACTGACTCACAGCAGAACCCCTCAGCACTAGCCTTCCTTACTTTCTCAGTTCCATGCTTCCCAGTTTTATCTTGAACCCACTCCCATCATGCTTTTGACCCTTAACTCTTCTGAAGCAGCTCCTTCCAAGGCCAATAAACGGCATGTTGCTAAAAACAAGGATTGTATATACCCACTCGGATATTTTGGTTGTCTTTACTCAACCTATACCAGATCTAAGGATGAAATGCCTGGCAGAGCCTGGGTTTTCTTTCAGAGTTTGCTCTTTGAACTTGCTCCAAGGCTGAGGTAGATAACAATGGGAGGACCAAAGCAGGCAAGAGCATTCTTCCCTTCTGAGAACACTCCACAAATAGCTGGGAGCACGCTTAAGGGACAAAGTGATAAGAGAAAAAAACCAAGCTGGTATTTAACTCCTCTGTGGCTTCAGATAGAGAATCTTTCATGAGAAGAAACAGACAAGGCGAGATAAAAAGAGGCCATTCCTGAGACCACTGAATAAATAAGAAAGAAAGTGCACAAGGGTTTCTCTAGCAATGAGCTTATGGTGCTGTCAGAAGTTTCTAGACAACAACTCCAACTGTCACATTTCTCTCTCAGCATCCCAGCAGCCCCCATGCAGGTCCCCAGACATGGGAGATCCAACATATAGAACAGAGGGAGCCACATTTTAAATTGCAACACAGATAAATGAAGTTGGGTTGGAGGCGTCTTCTATCCCACTGCAACTAGAGAAATTTTTACAGTTAGAGGAAAGTCCCAACATGAAAGTTCACTTATATATAAAAATGTTATTGTAATATTGGTTGAAGGCCAAGTGTCTTTTGCTATAACTATTACTTTAAAAGTCCCCTGTTAATGGCTTCATGTGGGCTGAACTAGAGACCCAAATTCCACGCACTTAACTGCAATTAAAACATGCACTTAATTTCTAGAAGGTTCATTTCAAACATCCAGGAGGTGCCACAACCCTTTACATTGGGAAGAACTCCATATAGGTGCTCAAAGGCATGACAAAAATGTAATGTAGGCCAGTGGGTTTGTCCTTGTCATAAGAAATTAGAAAGTTTCATACAAAATGACCTATCTTGGACACATAAAGTCTTTCTTTTTTTTTTTTTTTTAAAGATTTTATTTATTTTATTTTTAGAGAGGGAAGGGAGGGGGAGGGGGAGAGAGAGAGAGAGAGAGAGAGGGAGACAAACATCAATGTGCGGTTGCTGGGGGTCATGGCCTGCAACCCAGGCATGTGCCCTGACTGGGAATCGAACCTGCGACACTTTGGTTCGCAGCCTGAGCTCAATCTACTGAGCTATGCCAGCCAGGGCGATAAAGTCTTTCAATCAAAGATAAGCCTGGGGTATCAAAAAAAAGAGAAGCATTTTCTATTTCTCATTAATTCAAATCCTTATCAATAGTTTTTTTTTATGGAAAACTAAAAACATTAAGACAAAGCAAAATGACTGTTTAACCCTCCTAAGAGAGAAAATTTGTGCCATTATTTTGTGAATTGAAGACAAGGCTGCTATTCCCCTCCACCCCCCACCCCAAGATATTGCAGTTGGTGTTTGTTAAGAGAAGTATGATCTACCTAGGACCACTGACAATATCCAAAGCCACTGGTGAGCAGCAAGGCCCAGCTGCTATTCTTAGTACCAGGCCAGTAAGAGAATCCTGTCCATACATCTTGTGTTTATGTTTCTGTAGAAATAAATGGGATGAATATACATGCTATTTTCATTTAACATACAAAAGCTCACTGATTTCATTGTATTTCCTCCTATGATTTTTACTATAAGATTTGATTCTGGAGTCTCACCACAGCTTTTTCCCCCACCTGAAAATGAAGGAAAAGTTGAAAATCATTGAAAAGTTGAATGGCTCTTAAGTACGGATAACTCCCTAGACTTAAATATGAGAATAAAAGCCTTAAACTGCATCAGTGTTGGGTCCCACATGGCCTTTGGCAGACTAGAGATTTGGATGACAAAGAAAACAAAAAAACCCCGAGAAACAAAACCCCCACCATCCTGAGCTAACATTTCCATTGTTTTCTGAGTAACACAAAAGACAGATGAAACCAGGAAAATTGCTGACACAAAAACGTAACTCTAAATATATGCAGCTTGGCATCAAATGAGGAAATATTTCTGCCAAGAGTTCTGCCTCTTGAGCTAAGAAGGCACGGCTGCCGCCCGGGCTGACAGCCCTTGGGGAGCACCCTCGCGGCGGCAGGAAGTATCAGTTATGGTTCAGAGAGAGGCATGATTCCCTTTAAGTCAGTATTGATCCTCCATCACATTGTGGTTCTAATGGGCATGAGCTTCTTAGAAGTGCCAACTCTCAGATGAAATATGAAATTGAGCTCCTGCCTTTTGTGGTCAGCCGTGAGCCCGTGGCAGCTTTGACAGGAGGACGGATATGGAGCTCTGGAGTCCGACACGGACCGCGTTCAGTCAGTCTCTGGAATTCCGTCTCTCCTTACAATCTTTTACCTTTCGCTCTTAACTGTTACTTTGGCCTGTACTGAGGAACAGTTTGTTTCACCCCGGCAATGACTTTACTTTGGTGAGGGAAAAGTGATTCATAAATATAATTTTAAAGCACTACTGGGTCTACGTGATAGTAAAGTGTGTGACAAATATATGTTTTTAATCTATGCAACAACGGAAGTCAGTGCCGGCCGCCAGCAGCCCACATCCCTGTGGTTTTCCTTACTGCTGATTTACTGATGTGATAAATAATTGTCTTCCCTCAGCTTCATTTTGCTGTTTATTTTTCCTTTTATATTGAAAGTGTATAAAAATGATAAAAAGAGCAAAGGGGCATTTTGTATATAGTTAAAATCTTTCAGGAGTGCTAAGAAACTCTTATTGAAACCATATGTAAAAACAAAAACAAAACAAAACAATTACTTCCCCCATTCAAACAAAACAGACAAAGCAGAGGATGATAAATAAAAGGTATTGTGTCTCTGAGTAGAGGAGGTAGTTGACAATTAAACTAGAATTTTTTTTTTCAGAAAGTCATCAAATATACACTTGTATTCGGTCTTGTTCTAGGACACTGCCGTTTAGGTAAAACTTCAGAGGCAGCACTGCCGTTCTGCGGTTTCCTATGCGGAGCCTCCCTGGCTGGCCATAGGGCTAGAAGGACCTGGCGATGGAGCAGGCTCCCGGGGAAGAGCTGGAGACAAAGCTCCCGTCTTCAGGTTCCTGATTAGAATGCTCTCTCACAATAAAGCCCTTGACCATGTATACTCTTCTGCTTTTTGATGATTCATTTTCAGTCATCTTTGACCATTTATTCTACCTTTCAGCCCCTTGCCAAGCATGATGATGCCCATTATTCTGTCCCTTCTACATTCTTTTGGCCAAGATCCCACAGCTGCAGTCTCCTGCTCTGGGAAGGAGCCGCCCCAACTCTGCTCCGCAGCCCTACCAGGTGGGCTGTCACACTGCGCCCACCTCAGCCTCCCGAGCACTTATCTCAGTGTCCTACCATTACTTCAGACCACGCGTTTTCAAACCAGACTTCCATGTGCAAAGCAGTAACCTCTTCATACTTAAAGCAACCACGCTATCTGCTCCCGACATCTGCCTGGGGTCACTGCACTTGTCGTCTCCAGTATGTGGCTTAGCAGCTATTACGTAAATATTTCTAAAGAATGCGAGTGCCTGTCAGCTGATGTATGACAGGTAGGAGGTACCTTGATAAGTTGATCTGGTGGTTTAAGAGGAAGAGGGCAGGAGATAATATAGGACTATGATTTGATATTAGTGTTATTATATATATATATATATATATATGAAAAACTCATTACATGTTATTTTAAATTTTTTTTAATGACTTTTCCCCTAAAAGATAGCTACTAACTCAGATAGCTAACAACTTAGAAAACTGAGGTGTAGAGAAGTTCCTGGACTGTGAAAGCCCCACAGATCTTGCTAGTTGCTTCTGGCAAGCCTAACACAGAGCTGGTGCTGCCCAGGCTCTGGGGCATGTGATGGAGCTGACAAGACCAACATACTGGGAAATGGACAGAGCACTTTACATTTGAGAGGTTTCAGGAGGTCGATCCCTCATGCTGATTGATGACAGGGAAGCTGTTGTTATATTGGAAAAATAACCAGCTAAATAAATACTATAGGACCTACATATTTTCCAGAAGTCATTTCTAAGCAGCATCTTATAGCATGATTTCAACTTTTTCCTTTATCTTTCATATTTCCTAATTCAGTATTTGTTAGAAACTTCCAATGCACAGGTGTTTCTTCTGAATAACAAGCTACTTCAACTCCATTTCACTTTGATTCATAGAATCATCAAATGTAGACTTATGCAAACTCAGGATTAGAAGAGCCTTAGTTACTTGGTAGAACCGTCTATCCAATGCTTAAGTTCCATCTATTCAGCATCCTGTCAGGTGGTTGTCTAGCCTAAGTTTGAAGACTTCCAGTCGTATCCTCATAATCATAGAAGGCCATGCATTCCTCCTTTGCACAGCTCTAATAATGAAAAGTTTTACCTTATATTTTTCTAGAGTTTGCTTTAGACACTGGCCCTACTCATTTTTCCCATTGGGGCTCTATTAAGTGAGTCTAATTCCTCTTCCACTCACCACCCCCCCAACCAGGAAAAGACAGAAATCACATCCCCCAAATTTCCTTGTCAAGCTAAACAGCCACAATTCCAACTGTTTTCCTGGAAATAATAGTGACGTCAATTCATTAGCTACCACGTTAGGTACTGAGTCCTTGAAACATTTAGGATTGTGTCATTTTCATTATAAACACGCAAAATCATAGTCATTTAGTAGTTCAAAACTCTGGTAAGAACCAAACCCAACTACTGTATCCAATATTATAAAACAATAGCATTGTATGAGCATAGAATCCTTTTGAATTCAACCTTTAAAAAACTTACCATGTATACTTAATACTTGACTCTGATTTTCACTATATGCCTAATAAAAATTTGCTTAAAACAGCCTGCTTCTATTCATTAGAGAATTCAAACCTGGCATACCTGTGTGATGAAGACCATGTTAAATTCAAATAATTTCATGTCTGACTATGCACACAGAAATGCTCCTTTACTTCTGCACAGCCTGTCACTAAATATATTTTGTTAGCCATATCTAAAAGATAGTAATATGCTCAAGGAGTAAGAAAAACTCACATCTAACTCTGATTTAACTTACTAGGTCACAACTCCATGTGAGCAAGGATCTTTCTGTTTTATTCACTGTTGTGTCCCAGGTATAGTAAGTCCTCACATACTGTCACTGATAGGTTCTTGGGAACAGCAACTTGGAGTGAAATGATGTATAGTGAAATGACATACAGTGAAATCCCAGGATCGCACTCACCAGAGCTCATCCTGGCAGTTCAAGGCATAAGGTGGGAACCCACCCCGGACAGCATGCCCTTTCTTTGAAGGGCCAGCCCCATACACCCGCACGCACCCATGCTGGGACAATGTAGATACAACTGTTCACCTCACGCGCACGCATCTTTGGGAAGTGGGTGGAAACTGGAGTCCCTGGAGAAATCCACACAGATAGTGGCCCTAGACGGAAATCGATTTTCCCCTTCATTAGCATTACAACAAAACAAGAGGGACTGAACAGTTATCTGAGGACTGGCTGTACTTGGAATGGTAGTGCCTGCTTCTCAATGAATGTTTGTACATTACTTCTTAAGCGACTGAACCTAAGCATAACATAATTTTACCACCTTGTTTAATGTTTTATAGTAATCCTTTAAAAAAACACTTCAGAATAACATTACCTAAATAACAAACAGATGACATATATAATTACGATTAATGGTATTTTTTGTGCTTTCTGGCCTCTTGAGGACATAGCAGTGAGTCTAAGACAGCTGTCCAATAGAAATATAATGAGTCAGCAAAGTAAGCCATATATGTACCTTAAAATTTTCTGGAAATCACATTAAACATTGTGAAGAATCAGGTGGAATTAATTTTAAAGATGTATTTTACTGAACCAAATGTCAGCTTGCTAGTGCTCATCCTGGCAGTTTTAACATGTAAGCAAAATAAAATGTATTGATAAGATCTTTAACATTCTGTTTTGGGGGACATTAAGTCTTCAAAACCAAGTATCTGTTACATGTACAGCACCCTGTAGTCTCAGTCCAGGCCAGCCGCGTTTCCAGAGCTCAGGAGCACACATGGCTACCAGCTGCAGTACTGAGAGCACCGCTCTAACTGGAGTCTCTACCAGTGCGATCACCTGCAACACGTTTGGGTTGGATATCTTTGTAAACTTACAGTGATAATAACTTCACCTCAAATTTGATTTTGTACTATAAAAGTCCTAATAATTATTAAAAGTAAATTAGAAACCATAAAAATTTAAACTCTACTTAAAAGTTAAAGTTCAAATTAGAATAATCCATACCCTAATGGAAATTAATATTGTCTATTTACCCATATTTACTAAAAAGATTTCTATAATTTATTTAAGTCACAGGAGGGGTCCCCAGGGTCTTGGGCCGAGGACCAACACTGGTTAGGAACCTGGCAGCAGAGCAGGAGGTGAGCTTGAATGTAATGCACTTGAGTCATCCCAAAACCATCCCCCAACCCCTGTCCGTAGAAAAATTGCCTTCCACACAAATGGTCCCTGGTGCCAAAAGGGTTGGGGACCACTGCTGTAGAGGGATGTGTAGTTCTCCTGGCCACAGCAGAAGTTACAATAGCAAGATAATGAACTCCACCCTTGTATGGGTGTGTATTTTGGGATCTTTTACTCAGTATTAGAAATGCATTTATTCTGCAATTTGTTTCCTTGTGTCGTTTGGATTAGTAAACTTGGCTTTCTTCTATGGTCACATAGTGTACACGAATCGTAGTTAGTTATCATATAAATATGTACTGTTAATTACATAGGGAAATAATCGCAGCTATAAATACATTCCTAATACTGAGGTAATCCCAAATACAGACTATTAAAGTTAGGTCAATAAATGAAAGATAACCTATTAACAAAATCAATTATTACAGAAGGAAAATTTTTTTCTCAATATTTTAACTTCTTTAGCTACATAAGAAACAGTCAAGTGAAAGACTGCAATGTTCCAAAACTTGAAGAGGAAGGGACAGTTGTATATTCCTAGATAATATGGATTTGTGAATGGTACAACAGACGAAGGCTAAAGTTAAAAATACAATCGTGATAGACAGATGCTAATTGCAACACCCCCACTGTTGCTGCCTTCTCTGTGTTGACACGTCTTTCCCGCCACCCAAGCAAAGGAAGACCAGGCTCCCATTCAGAGACTCCTCTGCTTTTACTTCATAGTGCTATACACGTTTTAGTAAGTCAGTGAGAATTAGAAGGGTCTAACATTAAATGTGACTCTCCTTCTTTCCAAAATGAGATTGGCCTTTATTTCTTGCCATTCTTCTATTCAAATTGGAACCGAAGTACAGAGTTGCCACTGTTAGAAGCTGATAGACTTGCCTTTTTTGATTGTTCTATTCATAGCCCAGCAGCGTGGAATGATGGTACCAAGTTTCATTATAAAATCTGAAACTACTTCTAAGATTTTGGTTTCATATATTTCTAGAAAATGAGTTAAAAAAAAATCTGGCCTGCGTCATAGACATTACTTTAAAGAGAGCAGCTCAGACTAGTACACTACTGCCTCCTACTGTCAGTTTGAGGAAAGTGAGGGCCTCAGAGGACGGTGTTCAACCTTACTCTATTTACAGACTTACAGATCACTGGCCTTCTTCCTCCCAAGTACAGTTTACACACTGCGTCCTGGGATTATTACCTACGAAGATCTGTTGATGTTTTCTGAATTTTTCTGAACTCTTTCTCTGTATAGACTACTAGATCTTTGATAAAAAGCCAGGAAACACCCTGAGTATGGATTTTATCCACTGAGAGAGAAAGAGAGAGCACACACCTGGTTTTAAATTTATAAAATAATATTTGTTCTCTTAAAATTCCTTTCCACATTATTTTGTTCTTAAGATTTCATTTTTCTCTCCCCCTTGCCCTACAAAGACTTATCATATATACATCTGTAAGGAAAAATCAAGAGCAAAAAAAATCTGTATAATTTTTAAATCTTTTAGCAGCTTTCTCCTAAATAAAAAATACTAACAAGTATGAGTTAAAATATAGTAGAAAATATAACAATTCATTAAATCAGAAAATGTTTGAAAGCTTTAATTAGGTATCAAAATATGAATAGAATATATAAGTATTTAGAATAAATACAGGGGTGGGCAAAAATAGGTTTGCATTTGTTCATATAGAAAAATACAAATTAATAAGTAATAATACAGAAGTAAACCCATACTTCGTATACTCACAACTGGAAATCTACTTTTGCCCATCCTGTATAAACCACTCATTTCTAGAATCAGTATGTTTGGATCAATGATTTGGGTGCTGGTTTGTAGAATCCTTTGTGCTCAAACTGCAATTTGACTTATGATGGTTTCAGCTGAGTCAAAGAATATCGATCCACATTTTAAAGGTAAGATTTTTGATCGGAAAAATAAGTCAGGCAAACAGAACCCTTCTTAGAGGCTGCTCCCTTTTAATGAGGACACAGTAAAAAGAATAGGTCAATGTTACTTCAGGTACTTTATTGCAAACAAAACACTGTGGTTACAGGCTGCACTGAAATTACTGAAAAACTGGTTTCTGTAAACAACTCATTTTTGATGCAGCTGATAGGCTGGACCTGTGCTTCCTGGGACCCTACAGAGGCAGAGCCTGATCAGAACACTCAATTGCCTCTTCCCATTTCCTGCTGTAGATTCCAGCCTCAGGCTTCTCTATTGTAGCCAGCGGGACTGTTTTCTCAAAGACCTACTTCTACTCATCTTCCCAGGGCTTTGGAGTACCTCCTGTCTCTATGGTAACACGAAACACAAAGCATTAGAAATGTACCATCCAGCAGGCAGAAAAGAATGAAATTAGAGGGCAGTACTCTTGGTAAGCTGAAGAAGGTGCTGACTGCAGGAAAAGGGACAGAGGGCACGCTATTGCAAATGTCAGTTGTCCATTTCTTGTATATTCTCTTAAAATTTACACTAATTGTTAGCTCAGAAGGAGTCTTAAAGTGTATGGAACCTTAAAATCAACATGGTATTTGATATTAAAAGAATTACTGAGGATCCACACTAACTGTAAATGTCTAGCAATTTATGGTTCATTAAATTATTGAGATGAAAGTTCTCAGCTAATTGAGACACAAAATATTAAAAAGAAAAAAATTAAATAAATATTCCAGTATGGTTCAGGTTAAAGACAAAGGAAACTGTTATTGTCACACTACAGAATATTCCTTCTTTTATTACTTTAAAATAATTTAAGTGTTTTAGTCTTTTGAAATCTGGGGCATCATATAAAATGTAGTGTCTGACTCTATTTGTTTCAGTGGCTCAGTGCAATCAGAGAGTCTAGGCCCCAAACTCTTGGCCAATTCCAATCTATTTCCTGGTCACAAACATCAGCCTTAACTTATGATGATGTGTATGAGGAGCAGTAATGCTATTCAATAGGAATCTGAAAATATTTGTATTCACCCCAAACATCTATATACATGCAAGATGTCTTCTTATTACAGACATCTACTATGTAGCTATTCTGTCACTATTTTGAAAATATTTCACATGAGATGAATAAATAATACATTTATTTATTATATTATTTAATATGCTATGTTATTTATTTTATTATATTATGAAAAATAATGCTGAATAAATAATACATTTCAGGCATGTAAACCCACAGATCAACAATGTTGGCTCTGAACTCTGTTCTTTGAGGCAGTACCCCAACAATTAGACCGGCAGAAATTTTGGGGAGCTAATATACACTCACCTACAGAACTCTATTAATTAGGATCTGAGAAGCTTTCTTTCCACAGTCTAAGTTCGTTTTTTTTTTTAACCTCACCAACTGAGATGCAGCTACAAGCTCCAGCCACTAGAGGTCGGACAGTCACACCTGTCACCAATCATTAAATTAAAGTGGGCATTATAGCACCTTGAATAATTCTGGTGACTTAAAATACAGAACATAAACATTCCTTTACAGCTATCACAGTATACTAATAATATGATTTCGAATTGATTATTCTATTTCTAATGGTTTTCGATTTTGCAATGCTACTACCTTTCTGTACTTGCTCTCATTTAATTGGAAGAGGGAATAATCGCAATGAATGGGCTCTAGAAACCCTCACAATTAATGGAATCCCATGACATGAAAAGGCCTCTTCTGGAGTAGAAGAGGTAAGTGATGTGTTCTGCAGTTGACCAAGTCCATTTGGAAACCCAGCATTCATGGGCCTTCCAACAGGAACCACCGTATCTCCACTGTAACTGCCTTATGTCTATGTTCTCCTGGATTACATAGACCTTATTATTTTACATGTTTATAGACCCACTTATCACAGTAGAAAATAATTATAATGGGGTGGTAACTTATCTATCCAGTGAGGTTTACTGTGTGACAAACCAAATATAATTTGTTAAAAAACAAGCGAACTTTTGAATTCTAACACAATCCACAAAGATAGAACTCAGATTTAGTTCTAACAAAAATACTACATCCACTTTCTCGCCATCTTATTATTACAATTAATAAAATAATTATAAGGTTTTTTCCTGTTTTAAGTTTTGTTTTGCAAAAAAATAATGAAAATAATACTGATGTATTTCAGCACTGATGTATAGCCTAACAGAATATGATTCTTATTCTATTTCACAAATGAGGAAGGGACGCTTTGAGGAGTTAGTGAACTTGTCCCAGGTCAGAGGCAAGTTATGGTGAAGCTTGAATTCAAGCCCACGTCCCCTCATTCAGGTCTGGGCTCCAAATTATAACACTGCTCTCTAACTTAAAAAACAACAACAAAAAAACCCCTACACATGCTGAAGAAAGCAGCAGACATTATTCCAATATCAGCACAAGCAACTAAAGGAAACTATGAGACACTTCATTTTTACTGATACTGTTTTTGACAAATACCTTAAAAATTGTTTGAGCTTTCTAGTTAAACAGAACCAGGAATATATTTTCCAAAGTTTTTGCTTGTATTGTATAAAGTACTGCCTGTGCTTAAAATGCAATATAATTAATTAGTGATTCATAGAAGAAGCAAAATCTGTGACCCAGATTCAATAGTACACTACAAAATTTAGAAAGCTAGTTTATGATGGTCTCTCCTATATGCACAGAGGAAAGGCTCCAAGACCTCTCGTGGATGCTTCAAACCACAGATGACACTGACCCCTGTATATACTATATTCCCCCGCCCCCCTGCACACACACTTATGTTAAAGATTAATTTATACATTAAATACAGTAAAAAATTAACAACAATAAAATAGAGCAATTATAACAATCTGCTGTAATATAAGTCACGTGAACGGCTTTGGGGCCATTACTAAGTATGATCAGGGTGACTTGGACACAAGCACCCTGATACCAGGACAGCTGGTCTGAGAACTGAGACAGCTACTGAGTGAGTAACATCTATACATGGCACAGATATGCTGGACAGAGGAGTGGCTCCCGGGCAGTGCGGGATGGTGTGAGATTTCATCACACCACTTGGAGTGGCATGTGATTTTAGAACCTCAAAATTATTTCTGGAATTTTCCATTTAATATTTTTTGACTGCAGTGGATCACGGGTAACTGAGACCAAGGATAACTGCAATCACGGAAACCAAGACTGTGGACAAGGAGCAACTATTGTACTTTGACATCACACATAAAAACTATGCATTTTAATTAAAACTGTCCAATTTGTCCCAAGTAGAGTCCAGAACATTTATAAAATGTTATAAAATGCTTTTTTTACATAAAATGAGCTAGCCACAAATGACTCAGTCAAGTTTACATTTTTAAAAATTTTAATTTATTTCTCTCACTAGTAATCCCTGCTTGAGGAAACTATTATTCTCTTAGGAAACAGAGCCTTTCCTGAAACTAAGACATGTGTTGTAACTTCTTTAGTTTCACGAATGTAGTGAACTCTGGAATAGCACCCCCTTTCTACTCCTCTGTCATGATCACTGTCTGTAACAATCTACAACCCCTCAGATCTCATCAAACGCTGCTGACTTCTCAAAAGGCTGTGATGTCACTTGCCGCTGAACTGTTACTATACTTCTCTCCTTGGTTGCATATCTTGGTCTACTTAGTGTCGTGTTTTTTTGTGTGTGTCCCTGCTATATGCCAGAGTCAAGTGAGAAGACCATGACCTCCTTAGAGAAGAGTCTGTGTTCTTCTCATCCCCTGTGGAGTTAAAAGCAGTACTTTACGTGCAGATATGGCATGTATCATTATAAGAGCCTACAATCAAGGCAGCAGAGACCATGTTTAACAATTTTGGGGCTGATGGAGACCAAGCTTTGTTCACTTAGCATTAAATGCTGGGTGTGTACAGTGGCCACACTATAGCAAGTGTCAGGAACATCGCAGAGAATGAGTAGACATGGTTCCTGCCTTCAGGAAGCTTACAGTCTCATCACGTCACTACATCAACATCTACCGAGGTATTTGCTTATTATTTTCCCTATATCACAAGGAGAAATGGCAAGACTGCTCAACGTGACTTGAGCAATTATGCCTCTCATTTTTTAATGCATTATTAGATCTGGTATCTGTTACATATTTTAGCAAAAATATGACCCATGTCTCTTAAATAATAAACAGAAAAGTTTAAGTCCTGTGGGTGTGTCAGATTTAAAAAAATGTTTAGGACCGGGGAGTGGGGTGTCATCTGTGGCGGTCGATGATAACTGAAGGGAACACATTCAGGGATGGAAGTAAAGGGCCTATTGAGGAGATGGTCTAATTAGGGAGGGCTGATGAACTAGGTTATAGGGAGGTCTGACTAAAAGGTGGGAGACAGGGAGAGAAGACAGAAGGCTATGAAGGCTGTGAAAAAATACAGGTATGAAGTTATCAAATCAGGAATAGTTCATACAGAATGAATTAGGCAGGATTTGAAGAATAGCATGAAGATGGAATGGATTTGTACTCAGAAGTCCTGAATTTGAGATGCTTTTGCTCCAAATGTAATTGAAAATGGTGGCTATCTCTACTATTCTTTCATTGTGGTTAATGCCCTGTTATTCTTGTTGTCAATGTTCTATTACAAAGAATGATATGAAGTCATTATGCTACCTGGGCCTCTCTGAAGAGGCTGGTATTCCAGTTTCCACAATCAGTCTCAACCAGGTCCAAGTGCTTTGGCACAAGAAGTCAATTCCAGGGAACCCTCCTTAACCCCCACCCCTATACCCCCTCCCATTCATTCTCACATAGCACCCAGTTCTGTTCCTTCATTGCATTTACCATAAGCATAAGCATAATGTGTTTGGGTAATTATATATTTAATATCTGTGTCCTCTACTAAATTCCACTAGAGAAATCTTTCACTCAGTCTCTTCCAAACACTGATGTTGATAATGCCAGTAATTTAGTGTGTCTCTCTGTGCCGAACATGATGAGGCGTTTAAAAAACTTTTCCTATTAGTGCTCACATACTCTATGAAGCTGCTGTTAATAACCCCATGAAACAGGAAAAACATCGCTGTCTGTCAGGCTGTGGTGACGCTCTTAGTTCTGCTGCTGGGACTCCCGGGGAGGACTATGATGATCTTCTCAGGCAAATTAAAGGCCTCTTTGTGGGAGGTAAGTGTAGCTTCACCCACCTTTCCTGCTGCCTCTACAGATAAGGTTTTAACTGAGCTACTGCCACAGAGCCACCTTTTTATACAGCTGTATGCTCATTGGTTTGTTTGTTCTTTGGCTTTACATGAAAGGGAATCCAAAGCCATTTCCCGGACTCATCTAATTGGTTGCAAACTCTACATTTGTAACTAACACATCAGAAGGTGCTCTATCATGAGGCTCGTTTATCTCCAAAAGGCAAAAACTGGAAGGGTTTCTTCTTCACTCTACCATTCACTTTTTACATCCTGGAATGCTTCTCCTCATGTCTGTAGACTTCAGCACCTTTCTTCATTTACTGGGGATGATTAAATAGGCCTAACCTGCGAAGACTTTTTTATGACAGGAACAATACACATGAAAGCTCTTTGATAAGTACAGATCACCATACAAAGGTCGGGCATTTGTAAGGTGTCCTCTCATCACAAATCTTGAAAGCAGCTGTGTTTGGGCTTCTTTTCTAATGGGTATAGCAGGAACCTCTGTAACAGACACTCCTAAAATCATATAGCTCTGAGTGAACACACAGCCATTGATGATGCTTTTGGAGCAACTGATCAAGATATCACTTCTAATGTAAAAAAAAAAAAAAAAAAGAAAAACTTTATTTCTGTTATTTTCAATGTAATCTATACCATCGGCCAAATAACTTATGCTTACATGTAGTGTTATTACATTCACGGTTAAAGTGATAAACCCAGTGAAGTGCATTTATTCGTTAATTTGCTGAGGATAAGGTGGGTGGATATCCAAATTCCAATATATTTGATGAGAATGGCAGCTGTACTACTTATGAATTACAGGTCTCTGATTTAAAATAAACTGACAACTTCCTCTTAAAGCATGATAACAGCAACCCATTTAAAATCAAATTTGAGGATTTCAGAGCATCTAGAATTATTAAGAAAAAATTGCGAAAAGCTGTTTATTTTTGTGGGGGAGGATGGTGGTGGTTTGGGGTGGGAAGGAGATCCTTCTTTCTGAGTCAGAGAAACATTTCACATTTTCCTTAAATGCTGGTGCTTTTCTAAGGGACTTCCCTCCACTCTTAGCTCCCAATAGCTTAAAAGAGACACATCTGGGACTTTTTCTGAGTAGTTCCTAATACAGTATATTCATGCATACACTGGCAATGAGGAAACAGATGAGGAAGAACTGCTGAAATCTCCAGTTTAACGAAATACAAGCTCTCTTCTTCTTGTGTTCTTGCCTTTCCCCAAGGTCTTTCCGGCTCTCTGTGGCCATCCAATGCAGGCCTCAGAGAGCAGATGTGTGGACTCATTCACACGGGCAGCACCCACTTAATCCTCCTGTGAGGGGGTCAGTGCTTATCTTCATTTACTGACAAGGAAATTGAGCTCAGAAAAGTGGATTACTCCTGTGACAGAGTGAAGAAAAGGCACATGCAGAATGAAAACCTGAAAGCCCTTGTTTCATGCAGCACTCGGCCACTGTCTTCTGGGCCACGAATCAGCGGTTCTGCTGAAGGGAGTGCTCTGTTGTAGAAGGGGTGGCCAGTGTGAAAAGATGATGAACAGAGATGGAGAAGTGGCATTGCTGGTGGCTGCATGGGAAAAAAAAATGAATATACTGGGCCTGCAGAAGAGCTAAACAGCTGTAAGCTTAAAGAGTTTGTAATAACATAGTTTGAATAACAAAAAACAAAGAAAGTTTTGTTCATCATAACAAAAAATAGATTCCTTTTATGTGGAATCTATTTGGGAACTGATAACATTTATGATGAATAATTTCTGTGTTTTTCCTTTATTTGGTTTTGGTCTGAGATAAACAGAAATCTATGTAATATATTTAAATTTCAGAAGTTAAGAGTTGCAAATTCCCAAACTAAATGTGCCACTACCTGTGCTTTTCTGCCAGTCACTTAGGCTCAGATTTGTCAGTCACAAAAAAGATTTTTCTGAGATCCTTTTCTATTAGAATGTTCTTTGATTCTATGAAGCATATGAAAGTACTAAAAATAATGTGATAAATATTTGCTAGCAGAATCTCCCAGAGAAGGAAAAAGTAGATAAGCCGCAGTAAATGGGAAGCTCAGACATTCATCCTTTCTTCGGAAACAATGGAATCCTCATTTCAGATAATGCGATTATAGAGCAATTCGAAGCTGTAGCTGTGCCCCTGACTACTGGCCTGATTTATTGCCTTAGAGATGTCACCTGTACTTTTTAATCTGATACTGCAAGAATAACATCACAAAGGATATCTAGTCACATCAATGTTTCACTTGAAAAAGAAACAAAAAATTCAACTCACAGGTGGTTACCAGGCAGGAGTACTCATAGGTTCCAAAAGGATAAAAAGGAAAATGATAAAGCATGTCAGCTCTTCAGGGAGAAGGTACTGCTATTAGGCAAATTCAAGGATCTTTTCCCATCAAGATGATGTAAAAACACTTTCACTGACAAAATAGGGCATTTGCTCTTAACATCAGTAAATTCTCACCACAGTCCATAGCTTCTTGGAAATAGTGACTTCAAGCAAAATGACATAGGAGAAAACCACTTTTACCGTAAAGTAACTGATATAAGCAAGAGTTAAGTTCCTATGGCACATTTCTGGCCACAGAAAACATCATCAAACTTCTTAATAGTCTCCAAACCTTCTAATATTAAACAATAAAACACATTTAAAAAAGATGATTGAAAACATGATCTTGATTTTTCCACCCCGCTTACTCCAGTTCAGGGTGGGGGTTGGCCAGAGCCTCACCCAGCAGCACCCAGAGTGCGAGGAGGGCACCCACTGTGGACAGGTGCCCTTCCATCACAAAGAGCACTCGCGCCCACAGCCTCAGTCACTCCCATCCGCCTCCTGCGCACATCTTTGGGATGTGGGAGGGAATCGGAGAACCCGTAGAACACCCGCATAGATGAGAAAATGTGCAAGCTCCACAGGCAGTGGCCTCGACGGAAACTCAAATTTTTCCTCATCAATATTGTAACAAAATGACGTTGGACAAAATGACATTATTTTAGCTGTACTTCTGCTTTGTATACAGTGACTTTGTTGTGTCAGATTATAGTGTCTGATTTACTTTGGGCTAGAGGTACAGAAAATTTTGCAGAAAATAAGCAGCCTTTCTTGGTTTGTGCCAGAGGTTCATCACAGTTTACACACCCAGGGTAAGCACATTCCAAAGCAGATCCTATCATCACATATCCTCAGGCAAAACCACGTGCACCAAGGCATTGCAGAAACAGCCTTCAGAAGTGGAACAGAGTAGTGGCACCACAAGGAGAAACACTGCAAAGGCCAGAACCTTTCAGGATCTCTGACAAGCGCTATACCTACATGAAACGGCAATGATGACTATGGAGCGTGGAGGTGTGAAAGCACCACTTCTCTTTGTCGGTTCTTACTTGAGCTGCCCCATAAAGAGTGAGTCTAGACTAAGAGGCAATATTACAAACAAAAGGTTAGAGATCACCATGGGACATTAATTATGCAAAAGAAGGCATACTAAATTTAATCAGAAGCAGCAGACTTGGTGCAGGAAGAATTTTCTCTTTTTGACAGAAGCAGTTAGGAAAACATTTATGGTAATACTGCAGCATCTGCTGATTACAGTCAAAGCTGCAGGACACCAGTGTTAAATCACTGAGCCGTCCTGACAGCTCCCGGGTGCTCCAGTCACATCGAACTGCAATTTGCAATGAAATTCATCCAACTCTAAAAATCAACCAACATGTTTAAGCCAGACAGAAATAACTTAGTTTTGACTTTTAAAAAACATATAATAGGGAATTACATTTCACAAAACTTTGGATCTAATGCAAGAATTTTCCCCAACAAACACTGGTACATTTTTTTAAAGAGCACAGGAATTTTCAGATCTATTAATGCACATTGTGATCAATCAAGTTTTAAAATTTATAGGAAGAGGTCAACATTTAAGTCAAAATATGGGAAATAGAGCTTTAACTCCCTGACAAAAAGGACAAAATCTGACATCTCCAAGTGCTTTGATATGTCTACAAGATTTAGAGAGTAATTAAGTAAAATAATAACTTGTAAACAACTGACTTGGTTGCTAAGCAAAATAGGTAAAATAAGAAGTGCAGAGAAATGAAGAACTACAGAGTGGTGTAACATTAGGATGACTATCGTATGAACTGCCCAGAATGGACAGGCAGATCAACCAAATGTATTAGTACCCACCAGGGAATTGCTGAAGTGGTAATTAAAGGAATAATGAAATTCTATAGGTATTCATAACTAAATCTTTCATACGTAGGTGTTTCTGTGGGATTTCTTGCAATCAAAAACACGCTGTGTTTAAACTTAAATCTTTGAATGACACAAGAGCCCAGAGAACAAAAGATGTTAAATTCTTCTGAGATTGAAATTCATAGAAGTCAGTGTCCCATATTTTATCTAAAATCAACACCAAAGATTTTCTTCCCCCAGCTGCTTTGGGAGCTCAACTAAATATTATTCATAACATTAAAAGATTAAAGAAAGAAGGAAACAAAAACTTTAAAATGTCGATTGACGTTTGAAAGGGAGCCATTGAAACTGGCCACAAGGGATGGCTCTGTTGTTGCCTTATTCTCAGCTAGATGAACTGTTTGAAAGTATGTCTGCTATAGTGAGCCACTAACACAATATTCATCTGCAATTTTAAAATCTAAAATTTTAACTCAATTTCTTTCCCCAAACACATTAAAAATGTCTCTACACTTCTCTTCACAGACACAACCTATTGATGATAAAAAAAAGTGCAACTAGGTAATCAAAAACACTCACAAAAAATCACTGAAAAGGTAAAAAATTGATCAGTTGAAGGCTTCAACTTAAGTCAATATGTAATTGAATAATGAATCAATAAATGTTTATTGAGCAGCTATATGTATAAGCCACAGAGCTACACACAGATAAGAAGTTTAGGGCACCGCTGCTGGTCTGAAAGGGACAACGGACAAAAGAAGAGCTTACGTGGGCTCATTTTTTAGTGCGACTGAGGGGCCAAAGGAGTTGTGCCCACTGCAAAGGCAGCAGGATTGCAGAGGGGTGAGGTCTAACTACAAACAGTTTAAGTGAGGGCAGGTTCACAAAGGCACAGTCTCAGCTGGGCTTTGCAGTAACAACAGGACTGGAGATAATTCGGAAACAATTTACAGGGAATCAACCTGACCAGAGGAAACAATCTAAAAATGCTACCAAGGCCCCACCCTGCAGATGCAGATGTTATGATTCAGGACAAGTGACACGCACGCAGACAAACCTACAAAGAAGACACATAACATGGGTCATCTAATACATTTTAAGCATCAAACTGGTGAAACATCACATAGGAAACATTTTTGTGATGGAGTCCGACCCCACGACAACTGTTTCTGTAGGAGGAGCTACATATTGAGTCCCCATCCACTGGCCCTCAGGCCCAGAGGGAAAGTGGTGATGGAGGGAGAGACAAATGTGACTCTTGTCAGAGAAAGTTAAAGATCCCAAGAATTTACCAACTTCTTTTTTTTTTGTCCCAGAAAACATTCCTCAAAGGCCACACATTTTTCTGAGAAAGTTTAAATATAAAGCAGAAAATAAAGAGGGCTTGGCAGCCTAAGGAGGGAGGCACTGCAGTCAGTCAGAGGGAAGGGGATGAGCCTCGCTCATTCGGTCTGGAGGACAGCAGACCCCTGGGGCCACTTCTGTCCCCACCCACACGGAAGACATGGAAGACTGAGCTAGGAAACTGGGAAGTCAGGTGGTGTGCTAAAAACAGATGAAGGGACTAAAACAAGTTGCACTAAAATAAACAGAGTAATCCTGGGCAAACATGGCTCTGAATAGAGAATCTGATGAGCAAGTTAGCTGGGGCACATCCCCGCCACACCAGAGTCAACGAGAAATTCTTAGACATATCGAGAGGGAAGCTCCCCTCTTCACTGCATTTCTGCAAGTCTGGATAAAGACACTAGGTCACAGAAGTTAGATTCCATGAAGGCTTTTATGTTGGGAACTAGTTGGTTTTAAGGCGGGCATATTCAGCAGACTAAGAAAAAAAAACCTATAAAGCAGTAAGAAAAAATATGCAAGTAGTGCTTGAAGGAAACTAATCATAGAAGAGAAAACTGAATAAATTTAGGCCATATTCATTACCCCTCCAGGCCATTTTTGATCCCACTGAAGTTACCACTCTGTCCTCATGTTAAGTACAGACATTCAGATGAAAAGAACTGGAAGGTCATCTACTCTAAATGTCACTTTGCCTAAGAAACTATGGCCCAGAAAGACGAACTCACGTGCCCTAGAGCTGCTCATGGTGGAGGAAGCGTGACGTGCTGCTTGTCCAGCACCTAGGCCTTGGGGTCAGGCCGCCTAAGGTGTAAACCCCAACTCTGCTGCCTTATTTCCCACTCTCTTAAATGTTCGTAATTCAGTGGGTACTTTAAACCATGACACACAGTGCCTTTGTACAGAGCTCTATGTTTCAATGTGTACTTATACATGTTACCTTGTTTTTTCTTCAGGGCAGCAGGTAAGAAATACCAAGCAGGGAGGGGGGCAGATACAGAAACTCAGGTGTAGTAAAGGATTTATAGGGCCTGGCCTACATTCAGTGATCCTGCTCTTGTTGCCAGGTCATGTTATGCCTGCCCATTGGTATAATTTGCCCTGGACTGCAGTTTCTACACAGAAAAGAATTGTATTTACTTAGTGTAATGAAAACACTGCACATTTGTAGCAGTGTTGCTTTCTGCTATTTTTCATTACAACTGCACAGTGTTTAAGCTACGTTATGGGTTAAATACACTCTTGAGGGCTAGCCTGGTAACTTAACCACCATTTATAACATTTATAACATTGTTTCTGTGGGAAATTGCTTTGAGTTCCAAAACAACTGATTTAAAAATTAACTGTGGGAATACAACTGGTTTCAAAGTAGAAGACTGTCTGTCAGACATTTCATGTAATTGGTTACTTAATTCACGCACTGAAGCAACAACAGTAGATTGTGTACTATGTACCTACTGGCCATTGTTCCGGGGATGCTAAGATGAAGAAAGGTCTTAGACCCTGAGGCACTCATAGCTAGCAGGGAGAAGCATATTATTAAAACAAATACATTATAATTAAGTGCTAAAACAGAGCTATGGGGAAAAATGCTGCAGGAGCAAAGAGGACAGAGGAACTCGTCTCCAAAGGATTGACTGTGGAAGTATCATTTGCGCTGAGTCCTGACAAGTGAGTACAAACTGTCAAGTAAGGAAAGGGGAGGCAGGCACTCAGGCAGGAGGAAGAGCACATACAAAACACCAGCATGTGATAGAGTCTGGTGAGCCTGAAGAAATAATAGTAGAACTACCGGGGGAAGGACTTGGGCTATGAACTGTCAAGATACTTTTTAATCATAAACAATTTAAGTAATTGCTGGAGGAAGAACTACCGAGGAAAAGGATCAAAATTAGTATATAAGCAAAATCAGTCCATATTGGAGCATCTTAAATTATCTTATCTTCTTGGATTTTCCAAGGAAGAAGGATAACTAGATCAAGAACATTATATAGACCCTTGCCCTGCACAAAAGATGGGAATTGCTCCTTACTCACTTCATTAGTATTGCTTTTATCTCCATGTATCATGTGATCAACCTACATCAATTTTTTGCTGAACTATATAAAATCTAAGCTTATAGAAGCCTGCCTCATGACAATAACTGTCTTAGCTGTTAGGGAGAAGGATCAGTACAAAGTAAAAACTGGCATATTTCAATTGTTTCTGTACGCTTGCTTCTGTTACATTAATGTGCTTTATATTAAAGCTATAATCTTTTTGACTATTAGAAACTTTCTCACTGTAAACTCATGCTTCAGGAAAATTCTGAATCAAAGTTCATCTGACATTTCAGCCTGTATGCAGGTCAATTCTAGTTAATGCATGTAGAATGAGTAACATAAGCAACAGAAGGAAGCAAACCTAGAAGAAGGGAAAGAAGAAAAAGAGGAGTGTTTCAGCTTGAGCACATTTTAAATTTAGGGGGAACTATTTTATATTCAAGTACATAAACTATTTGCTGACTGAGGGTGTTAAGGACTAAGTAAACTGTATTTCTTTCATATGTAACATAAAAAAAAGAAGCAGTCCACCAATCCCTTGTAAACATTAGTTAAAAATATTCCTGGCCCTTCAGTGTAAAGCTTATGCAATGTACACATTAGAACTAAAATACTTCATTTAGCCTAAGACAAGTTAAAAAGGATTTTAAAAAGCCAAGTATGGAGTCGAGAATGTAGGAACCACAGCTGTTAGGTGATGGTGTTCTCTGTTCTATGCTTTTGATAACTAAAAATAGAATGAAACTTTTTCAAATTTTACTTGGTATAGATTACTCATAGTTTTGATAAATTATTAATTGCTTCTCTTTCTTTTCTGTTTCTTTTTTTTTAAGAAAATAATATCAGCTTTCATACTTGAAGTCTTAACTATTTTTGTGAACCCTGAGAATTTATCCATGAAATCTGGTGAGAAGGAGGAGGACTGAGCTTTAGGTCTAGGGAGCTACAAAAAAGGGAATGCTAAACAACTGATCGTGAATCTGGAGCCAAAGAGGTTGCTTAGGTGAAGTCTTTCCACTTGTACCCCTCTTCCACTCTCCTTCACACTCCTCCTCCCCCCGGAAGTTCTATATTATGTGTCCGTGTCTGAAATCCTTGGCACAGCTCCCGGCTACAACCCATCTTCTGGAAACCAAAGAACACAGGAGCCCAAGCCTCCCTCTATCCTGCTTTCAGGTTGACAACATTGTAGTAAAAGAGCTTCAGGTCTCCTTTTCCTGAGAAGGAAACTGAGGCCCAGAGAGGACAAGAAACACGGCCTGGATGAACTGCCGGGGGTCTACTCTCTCCATATACGCCCTCCCCCGAGCCCCCCGCCCTGCTGCAACGTCACCACCCATCTACTCTGTGAGCCTGTGGGCACCAGGCTGTGCGCCTCCCGCAGGACACCACACAGCCGCTCCTTGATTTCATGGTGTTCAAGCTCTCTGTTACTCCCTGGGGATGATTTTGTTCTAATTTACCTGTCAAAAGTGTGAAATACTGATTGTAATAAAATCGTCTTTCCTCTGTCTCCAACTCTTTCTTTAATCATAGAGCTTACACACTATTGGGACAAACAGGCATTAAACAAATAAACAAATATGCAATTATAACTTGTAAATGCAGTGAAGGAAAAATAAAGGATACAATTATGAAGTGTAACTGGGCACCTGATTTAAGTTTCATAGGAAAGGCCATTGTAGAAAAGCTTCTATGAGAAAACAATATTGGAGGCCACACAGAGTAAAGCTAGCCAGACAGGTTTGGTGGGAGAGCAGTGTTCCAGGCAGGAGCAGCAACAGGAAGCCGGTGGGCGGAAGGCTCCTGGTGAGGATGCAGAGACGGAAGGTAGGAGAGGCCCCACACAGAGGGCGAGGGGTTGGGTTTTACTGCAAGAACCAAGAGAAGCCACTGAAGGACTTCAAGCAGGAGCCTGGCACGGCCAGGTATGCAGCTCTCGGATGATCCTTGTTACGGAGCTCAGCTTTAAAAGCTCGTCCTTAGTCCAAAGAATGGAGGGAACTATCAGTGCGTATCTTTCTCTCCTATTTGCAAAAACAGTGGAAGTCTGCATGTAGCATCGTGGTACCACAGCCTATACTGAGTCCTAGCATTGCAGTCTAACAGGAAAGCAAGTTGCAGAAGATGGCATACTATCCCAATTCAGAAGAAATCAACACAGTTTGTATAAAATTCACGAGGCATGAGAGATCTTCAAAAGAGTGAAGTTTTTTAAAATAAAAAGACAAAGAAAATTGTTACAAAGTTACATGACAAATTTGAATTTCTTATCTGTATGATGAATTTGAAACCATAAGTTATATTGGAAATTATATTTTCTAATCTGAATTTTAAATGATCTTTATAATCCTCATTTTAAAAGTAATGCCAAAAGTGAATTTCCAAGAATATATTTATGAAATAAATTATGAAATAATCTGTTTAGTGTATAAAATTCTAACTTCATCATAAAAAAATCCTAGTAATATTCTGAAATGTGAGCTTTCAAATAAGTGACTTTATTTTTGTGATTCTGAATTATTCTGGTGGTGCTATGTATAAACCAAAGTTTCCAAATACTCCACCTTCAATTTGCTGACCATTATAGAAAAAGCACAGGTATGAGAATCTATTAAATTGTTTTGCCTTTGAAATTAGTATTAATAATCAGTAATCAATCTCAATAATACTAAGAAGAATAATTCTTGGAATGTATCTAACCAAGTTGTAAAACATAAAGGAGACTCGGAAAAAACTCAAGAGAATTGTGTTTGACCCCAACCCTCACAGGACACTCAAGACTTATCTGTTACAGGGTCACAAATTTCCTCTCAGGTCAGGCTTTATTCCAAGACTGAGTGTACAGGGTTGATAACACTCTAATTTGGGTTTAGTTTACTAGAAAGGAAGCTGTGTCACTCTTCATTTGTAGTATGATTCTCAAAAGAAAAATGGGGAGATCTTTGTCAAAGAGCATATTTTCAGAGTTCGAAGTTAAATGTTTTTTAGTTGGATACTTTAACAACCTCGGAAGAAAATAAGTGATAGCAACATTATAAAGCAGCTAATTTTTATAGCTGCCAAGTAATGCTCTTGGAATGCCTACGTTTCTGCTTAATAAAGTAAATTAATTTTAATGCAGCTTCTGGGTGGATGTAAGACTTTAGTAAATACTTTATTCTTGATTGTTATTAGAAACAAAAACAGTAAAAATATGTTATATTTCTAGAATGAGACAAAGTTGTTTAGTCATTTGAAACATCTGGTACTGAATGCAGATTTCTTAATTATTGAGAGGGCCCCAAAATATAAACATTCACAGGTTCCAAAAAGTGCTGCCAAATATTGTAGGTTATCAAGCAAAGAATATGCAACCACCTGGAGAACAAAATCCATCTGTCTGACTGAATTTAGTTGAAAATAATTTTTTACACTTGTTAGTAAACCCTCATGTAAAATTTACTTGATTGAATAATTTACCAAGAATATTTCCATGAGCATCATAAAGTGCTATAGTTGATAAAAATAAATATACTAATCATCTTTCTAACTTGGACCCACTGCCACAGCTTCCAGTGAATGTGTATTTTGTAGGAATCATTGGCCTGTGGTCTTGACTTGGAAACACAGGATTCCCATAGACAGAACGGGGCCGGTCCCGTTAAGCACCCCCTTTAGAAGGAAAAGGGGGTGAGAGTAAATGTCTTTCCCTTGGAGACGTGCACTCTGATACTTTCCCATCTTCTCTGATACTGACACCTGGGTGTCGCAGAGCTGGGATGGTTAAAGCAGGTGAGGACAGTACTAATCCTGTATGCCCTTTCCTGGAACTTCTGCAAATTGTGTTTTCGAAAGGGACCACAGTGCAATACATCCAGATGACTCCCTGCTTCAGATGTGTAGTACAATGTGTGTGAGGCGCAAAGCCAGTACTCCACCTGTTAAGGTCACTAAACAAATAGTAGTTCCATCAACTCGCCACTTCCCCTTCTCCTAAGCATCAGAAAACTATAATAGCACAGTTCCTGATGAAGATGAAAGGTTGACAATTAGGTAAATTATCTGCTAGTAAGTGAAGTGCCAATACACAATCCAGTTGGATTCACGGTTTTAATACTGATATGTGCACTCATTCCTTCTGAAGACTAAAAGATGTACTTAGGAAGTTAGTAGTGAACTTTTAACCAGAACAAGACTATTCCAAGAGAAGGACATTAAGTAGTGGAATAAAACGACCCTTATCTAAAACAGAATGACAAGCCAGACTGAATCAAGCAATTAAAAAGATATGCACTGGTACCCTTTCTGCTACTCTAATATTATGAAAAAAAGTCTTTAAAAGAAATTCTTTGTTCTACCACCGAAACCTCCCAGTGTGGTTATCTTTAAAAGAAATAAAAAACCAGGAACTAAGATACACAGTCTCATCTTCCAAACAGAAGACATGACAGATCACTAAATCCTTACTGAAGAAGCTTGAAAAGTAGGGACGTGGCTCCTGTCTGCCATTCAGAATAGCTTCTAGTGTAAGTGCGTCCAATCCCACTCCCCGGTCTGCTCAGATGAGGTGGTTACTGGACCTTATGCTTTTTGGAGGAGATCAATCAAGATAATCTAATAAGATCAAAATGGCATATTATTTAAATTAATAGTCACTCTTTAGAAATAGCTTGATTGATTTCACATAATTTGGATTGACATTAAATAACAGGTGGTTATTAATGGTACAACATTGGAATATAACATTTAAGACAACTTGAAATCCTGCCTGTTGGTACAATGACCACTTGAGACCACATGGAGTTATTTCTTACCCACGACGCCACATTCCTGTACGTCACAAACCTGTTAGCACGACAGGAGGCCACAGCGGCTGCTGTGCAGAGCTGCGCGCCCCAGTGCAATGGGTTCATTCATATTTATAACACAATCTGCGATGCCGATGCAATCATTTCAGATCTCAGTTATTTCACACAAATCCATAACTGAGCAAAAAGGCAGGATGTTGACAGGAGTTAATGCGGGTTTTACGCTGCTTACAATTGCCTTCTAATCTGCTAAATGGCTGTGAGAATTGATGCATTGTTAAGAGTGCTTTCATATCCTTGTACAGTTGTTGTGACGCAGTAATCTCTACAATGCTAACTTGAATTTTCTACAGTGCTTTGTGTTTTTTCTATTTGTGATAAGTAGGTTCCTGATTTTATGTAAATGACTAATAAACCCAAAAATCTAATTTTATTGAGACGAGTTTGTTTTACTTTCAAACAGTAAGTCAAAATAAACTTGTAATTCTATCTTAACTATGTATAAAATAAACTTTGAGTTTTTCAAATAAATTAAGGAATCACATCCCCAAGGAGTGTGGATTATTATCTCATTCTAAACCTCTGAACCATTTAACTTGACTAGGAACTTGGCTAGCATATGGTATACTGAAATCTATATAACATGAAGATAAAAATTCAGACACATCAATATGAAATATTAATAACAGCACTCCTCTACATGCCTATTGCTCATGCTGACAATAAGACAGGAAGAAGGCAAAAAGGGTTTTCAGAGAGATTGAGGCTCATGTAACAATAGCTATAATTATTATATGTATATTTCACAACATTGTGCATAACATATGTAATATGAATATATCATAACACATTATATATCATATATATTTTATTTAAACATTACTACCAACACACAATGTGTGAATGCCATTAGCCCTCCACAGCTACCAGCAGACTGCATTGCCGCTTTGGCTGTAACCAAGTAACCCACTATGGCTCTGAATGTGTGACAGATCTCACAATCCCTCCTCCCTTGAGAGAATGTGGCTCATGCGTGACACTCAGAACAACCTAGAATCTAAGTACTGGAAGCTGGGTTTTTAAGTCCATACAAGCTATGAATAAAGACTAACTACTGATAAAAGCAAAGAACAACTAGTGTTCATGATATTTAAAAACAATTTTAAATCATCAAACTAATTATCAATTACTTGTTCATTGTGCTAATGGTCTTATATTTCCAAGAAAGGAGTTAGAAGTGGTGAATAATTATGCTTTCATTCTAAGATGCTAATTGTGCTTGTAAACAATCGTTTCTTACTTCGCATAAAATTTTGTTTGTAGGAAATAATGCTCCTAGCCTTTTCCCTCTTACTAATATTTTAAATTCTGGTAGTCAAAGAAAGGAAAACTCTGTTATGTACTGGCAAGAATTACACACACAATTAAGTTCAATAAATACATATGCCCAAAAGTGCAAAAAACAGAGAATAATTCTTTTATAACTACTGAAACAGGGGTAACATCCTTTCCAAGACCTGTCTTCTTCCTTTTTATACTTATCAATACATTTCATGCTCTTATTATTTTTCTCCCTATCACAGTTATTGCGATGACATTTATAAAGTGCATCATTAAGAAAATTAAATAACTGGTTGTCTGATTACAATCTTACTCTGAGCTTAATGTAGGGTTTTAAAGTCTTTTCCCATCTGCCATCTCTGATTCCTTGTGGCAAACTGGTCTTCTCAAGGGCTTAAAATAACTGAAAATTATGTTTTTCTAATGAAGAAACACAAAACCATTTCACTGACTCAAAACAAATACAAAAAGGAAAAAAATAAAAGAATTAACAGTAAACCTTATATGACAACCAGCTACATATATCTGGAAATCAGAACTTTAGAACACAGCAGTTGCTGAATTATTTCATATTCAGATACTCCATATCTGAATATGAAATAATATTTCTTGATACGAAAGGTAAAAAAGTACCAGCAAGTACCCCCTTTTATCTATCTTTTAAAACAATCTCCGTGTACAAACATATGGAGCAAATGTGCAAAAAATGAGTGTTGCTAAATTAGTGCATGAAAAAAGTATTGTAATTGCCCATCTTGACAAAAGAAATAGCACAATAAATCATACTGCTGCCTTCTTAAAAATAGGAAGTAAGCAATACCCTTATTTCCTTAAATCAGCTTTAAGTGGTTTATTTCCTACGATAACACAAATACTACATGGCGAGGATTAATAGATCTAAGAGAATTAGATGGCATGGTGTAGTAACTCCCAATAGCTGCTCGAGAGTGTTCACTGAGGCAAAATGAAAAAAAGCTTCTTTAAGCTACATTTCTACAAATTGAACATTAACATATCTTTTGATGTTAAAATATTCTTATTAAAAATAATAGAATATAGGTGACTGCAAAGGATCAGCTTTTATGCCCATTCATTCAACAATTAGTTACTGAACTACTATTATGAGTCAAACTGTTCTGGAAGAGCAGCTAGCACACATGACGAGGTCCCTGGCACCATGGAGCTTGCCTTCTGAGGGTAAGGCAGGAGGCGGCTCACAAGAGATAAACAAGTAAACACACCTTACGTCAGAGTGCTCAGCACATTGGATAAAAAGGCAGGGCAAACGTTCTGAGGGTTGGGGTTGCTCTTTTAACAAACGATGGTCAGAATAAGCGGCTCTGATAAAGTGAAAATGGAGCAGAGGGATCTGCAGGAATACAAGGCGGGAGCATGCATACCCTACATTTTAGATGGAAAGGTGTTCCAGGAAGAAGAAAGAGCAAGGAGACAGTAATGTGTTCTAGGAATAGCAAGGTTTCTGGAACAGCCAGTACAGGAGTAGCAGAAATGAGGTCAGAGAGATGAGGTGCACAGATGGTTTGACCTTGTTGGGCTCTTATCCCACTGGAGGGTTTTAAGAAGTGTTATCTAATCTGACCTACACTTGAACATTGTCACCCTGGCTGCTACGTTTAGGGTACAGTAGACCAGAAGAGGACAGGGTAGAAGCAAGGAGGTCAGTTAAGAGGCGATACCAGTAACTCACAAGAGAGGGTGAGACTAGACTGCTTTTCGAAAGAGATCCAGAGAAAACATGAGATGTCCATTCAATAGCAATCATTTCAATATTGGCTTTCTAATTTATTTCCTGGTGTCCCACATTTTTTCAGAAATGCTTTTAAGCGGAGACTTGTCTTAATTCCAGGTTTTTATTAGAAAGTGATTTCAGTCATTTACTCCATCTTAATTTGTAGTTGGATTTTCTCCAGGACTTCCTCTTGGCTGAGGGAGGCTTCAAGGACCCTGGCGTTTGGAAGCGCAGCCCCTGGGGAAAGGGCTGGCAGTAAGGGACCCTGCACAGGCTGTTGGAGCAGAATTAGAACAATGGCCTCACTTGGATTTTCTAATCTCTAAAGTGGGTTTTAAAAAGAGCTATTTTTCCCTCTTTTTTCTTCCAAACTTCTTGGTCTATCCGTGCTGCCCCTAAAGACATCCTGCTCTTTCACTTCTTTTCCAATCCTCCTATTCCTCCAACCTCACATGTTATCTCTGTCAACCTTTAGGTGGGCAATTTCCCCTAAAGAGCTCACCAGGCTCTGTGGCTTCACCCTTTGGCTGTTGGCTGCAAACATTAGACCTCTCTGCTAAACACTTTCCTCAGCTGCAGATCTCAGTTTCTGTCCGTCTATAAAATGTTGCTGCCATCTTTTTTCCTCTTCCTCCTCCACGGCTGATGTATAAATGCAGTGATGTCTAAATCCTAGAGAGAAAAATCTGCCCTTCCTTTCATTCTCTATGTTGTGTAGTAACCACCACTTTCCCGCTTAGCTCATTACTTCTGTCCTCAGGAAGGACAGAAGGGAGGAAATAGCAATTCTAATTATAGCATATCTCTCTACCTTTTATCCAGCAATCACTCAACCAGAATCTGTGCTAGTCGCCAGATATTTCTGTGGTGAGAACTTTTTTTTTGAGAACTCTGGAAGAGTGCACGCCAAACTCCTTTGTTTAGGCCATGAGATATTTTTGTTGGTAAGTATCCCTAAAGATTGGGATGTCGGAGGGTGTGGCAGACACACTGCTCACCAAATATTTCATGTGGCTTCCCATACTTCCTGGACTGCTCTGTGATTAGGCCGGAGCCTTGCGAGTAGCTCTGGCCTCTGGGTGTGGGTGGGTGTCACTGTTGGGACGAGGCAGTTAAGAACCAGAGCGTCTCCTCCATCCCTCCCTCCCTTCAGCAGGGACTGCGGGCTTCCAGAGAATGTGCCTGCATAATGGCGAGAGGTTTGTCTGACCCACACTAGACCACAGATGGGGGAGGAAAAAACCCTTTATTTAGTTCAGTCACCAAGATCCCAGGATTTGTCTGATATGACAGTAAGTCTTCATCACCCTGACTGAGAAAGATTGCTTGGTTATCCTGGTTAAATTGACCTTGAATGTGAAATAGATCACTTTAGTACTTCTGTCTTTCTAAAATTTGTCAAAAAATCTTAATTTCCATTAATCTTTTCTTCCAGTGCCATCTTTAGGATGAACACAGAAATTTGCTTAGTAAAGAAAGTTATCCAAATCAAGATTCAAGAATATGTATCTGTTACTCTATTATTGGAGGATTTGGTAAGTCTTACAACACAACACTGACTCTCTTTCTGTTAAAAAATATACATGTGATTTATATTTATATGTATACCCATACACACACATGTCTATTTTATAGTACTCTCTCTCAGCCTTTGCTTTCCAGGTCCAAAATATTGTACATTTAAAAGTTTCTCTTGTCCTTCTGTTTCTATTAGTTGCTTTACTCCATTGTATCTATCCTGAGGTGTATCAGATCTGTAGATACTAAATGTTTGCAATAGACATATAATACAGTTTTGTGTCTGGACTTTTTTGGGTAACTTTTTGATGGAAGGTAACCGCTGGATGTCAATTAGGGGTCCCCTCACAGACATCTCTGAACTCCGTTTCCACCACAGTCTGAGTCAGGTGACCCTCCAGAGTCTTCCACAGTACTTGAGCACGAGAGGGAAAACAAGCACCACATCACAGCACAAAGGCTTGCTAATCTATCTCCCTCCCTGGATTGTATCCTCTGTGAGGTCAGATGCCAAGTCTGTCTTGGTCTCTATGTGTCCCAGCACTTAACGTAGGACCATGTTGTAACTGAAGCTCAGTAAACACTTATTCACTCACTGAATGAAAGGACTGAGGCAAATTATTTCTGAACTTTTTAAAGCTAATTAAAGACGACTACCTTGAAAGTGAGTTCTTATTGTGGGGGTTATGAACTTTTTCCTAGGGAAAGCTTCATAACTTTAATCAGATTTTCAAAGAAGTCTGGGTGCCCTTCAAAAACAAAATGTCACTGCTTTAAAGTCACACACGCACACACACACACCGGGTTTTCAAACATACAGCAGTAGTCCTTGCATTTGCCCATGTCAGCACTCCCCTGCCCACCTGCACACAGCCCCACGAGTCTTCCCCGAGGGTGCTCACCAATTTATTGACTCTGTCCTGCTAGAAAGCTTTGCATTCTTTAAAACCTGATATTTGACCAAGCGTTGGCTTTCTCCACATTATTTGTAAAAGTGTTAAGTGAGCTGTGAGTTAATATCAATTCCTGAAGAAACCTAGTCCTTAAAGTTCTCAACCTTTTCTTCTATTTGTTTTCCTTTTAAAAGATTTTTTTTGCCATAATTAATCCTTTTTATCCAACCTTAGAAAGTGAAGATGCATATTTATTTTCTTCTTTGGTTATAGCAATTACATTATTATGCACCTTTGAGCAGGAAGGTGATAAATAACTCTCAGGCATCCTCACTTTTAAAATCTTCATTTGTCAGATGAGCAAATTCCTTCTTTCTAACTAGATATCTTCCTATCTTCTAACATATAATACACTAGAAAAAAGCTATTTATATATTTTTTAAAAATCCATGCTTAACTCACTAATTGAATATAGTTCTTTTGAATCTTTAAAATAGAAGACACAATGTGAAAAATTTGAACATGCATAATTGTATTGTTTTTTTTTTGCTAGATGTGTAAAAGTTGTTATTTAAAAAATTTGCGCCACTAGAGCTCGATCATATCCGAGTGACTGCAAACCAACCTCAAAACAAACACACCTTCCCTGACTCTTCACACTGCGTATTTAGTGGCACATTGATAAGAAGGCATGGAATGATTTTGTCAGGAAGTTTTTAAAAATAATATTAATAACAGTAGAAAAACCAAAGCTAATTTTTAAGCCTTGAGGTTATCCACCCCTCCCATATGAAGGAATATACAAAACATGAAAACATATACTCTTTATTTCTAGATAAGCTCCAAGAAGTCTATTAGGCTTTACCTGATATGGTACCCATTTGCTTTTCTGACTTAATCTCCTTTTAGTATCCCCATTAATTCCTCCAATACACCAATCTCCTTCATGTTCTTAAAAAATACCAGCATTGACTTTGTATCCTACAACTTTCCCGTATTTGTTTATTTTTCCTAATAATTTTTTGGTGGAGTCTTTAGGATCATGCCAACTGCAAAATGTGGTTCTTTTACTTCTTTATTCCCAATGTGGATGCCTTATTTCTTTCTCTTGCTTGATTGCTTTACCTAGGACTTCTAGGACTATGTCGAATGACGGTGGTGACAGTGGACATTCTTGTCTTGTTCCTGATCTTAAAGGGAAAGGTTTCAGTTTTTCATCATTAAGTATGACATTATCTGAGGATTTGTCATATATTGTCTTTATTAGATTGGGTTATTTTCCTTCTATACCCATTTTATTGAATGTTTTAATATAAGTGGATGTTGTATCTTATCAAATCCTGTCTGCATTTATTGATAAGCCATATAATTTTTATCCTTTATTTTGTTATTGTGCTGTATTACACTGATCCATTTGTATATGTTGAACCATCGTAGTGCTCCTGAAATGAACCCTACTTGATGGTGATATATTAATTTTTAATGTATTGTTGTATTAATTTGTTACTTTTTTTAAAGATTTTATTTTTTTAGAGACAGGAAGGGAGACAGAAAGAGAGGGAGACATCAATGTATGGTTGCCTCTTGTGTGCCCCCTACCTGGGACCTGGCCCAGGCATGTGCCCCAGATGGGGAATAGAACCAGCGACTCTTTGATTTGCAGGCTGGCACTCAACTACTGAGCCACACCAGCCAGGGCTATTTGTTAGTATTTTGTCTAGGATCGTTACATCTGTATTCATCAGAGATACTGGTTTGTAATTTGCAAACAACAGCTCTGACAAGAGGTTAACATTCAAAATATATGAAGAACTTATACAACTCAACATCAAACAAACAACCCAATTAAGAAATGAGCAGAGGACCTGAACAGACATTTCTCCCAAGACATGCAAATGGCCAACTGATATATGAAAAGATGCTCAACTTCACTAGCTATTAGGGAAATACAATAAAAACTACAATGAGATACCACTTCACACCTGTTTAAATGGCTATTATCAACAAGGCAGGTAACAACACACGTGTTGGAGAGGTTGTAGAGAAGAAGGAACCCTCACTCATGTGGGTTTAGCCACTACTATGATATATGCACCCCTGTGTTCGCTGCAGTATTATTCACGGTGGCCAAGACATGGAAACAACCACAGTGTCCTTTGATAGATGACTGGATAAAGAAGATGTAGTGCAAAGGTACAAAGGAATACTACTCAGACCTACCCAAAGGTGAAATACTGCTATTTGTGACAACATGGACTGACTTTGATAATATCACGCTAAGTGAAATAAGTCAGAAAAAGCTAAGAACTATATGATTTCACTCACATGTGGGATATAAAACTGAAACTCACAGACACAGACAACAGTGTGGTGGTTACCTGAGAGGGGGGAAGGAGGGTGGTAAGAGGTGAAGAGGGGACAAACATGTGGTGGGTGATGGGAGATGATTTGACTTTGGGTGGTGTAATATACAGATCACGTACCATAGAAATGTACGCTTGAAACTTATATAATCTTATTAATCAATGTCACCCCAGTACATTTAATTAAAAATATAAATAACAGTATACTCATGCCCCAGACTCAGTCTTCGACCTTCTTCCCTCATCTACTGCAAGGCTCCCTCATTGTCCCTCCACCTCCTCCATGTCTGTCCTCAAATGCTGTCCTGTGGCGAGGCCTTCCCTCACTTCTTTATTTAAAACTGTATAGCTCCTCATGCCCCCTGCCACCAATACGTATCACTCTCTATCTCCTTTCCCCTCTTCCTTGTGGGATTCCGATGACATACAAGCCTGAGCTGCCCAGTGTGGCAGCCACAGCCACTTGACTATGAGTCATTGAAGCGGAGAGTCCAGACTGAGAGGAGAACTGGAAAGCACACAGTGACTTCAAAGGCTTTGCAGCCAGAGCAGTATCTGACTGCTGATACACTCACATTAATTACATGTTAAAATTAAAAGTAACAATTTCAAATTGATTCCTTTGAATACATTGGCTTAAATAAAACATATTATTAAAGTTAATTTCAGACACTTAAGTTCCACACGTGTGCTGCTACCGTGTCCGTTGGACAGCACTGTCAAACCTCCTCAGGCATCTCACAGCTATTAAACTTCTCTGTTTCCTTTCCTCCCCCTTTCTGTGATTCTGATTGGATACTTTTTTCCAGTTCACCAATCCTGTTTCCTATTTTTCTAAATTGACATTTTAACCATTATTTTTAGCTATCAATTTAATTTCATATTTTGTGTTTTTCAATTCTAAAATTTCCATTTGATTCTTTTTATAAATTCTAATTTCTCCAGTAAAACACCCCATAGTCTCATCTATTTTATTTTCCCCTTTATTTTTATTATTGTTATTCTATTATAGTTCCAATTTCCCCCCTTTGCCCTATTCTGCCCAGCCCAGTCCCCACACCGTTGTCTGTGTCAATGGGTCATTCCTCCTTTATTTTGTTTAAAATTTCAATCTCAGTTAAAGTCCTTGTCCAATAACTCTAATGTCTGGATCATCTGCATATCCATTTTGTGTGTGTGTTCATATGTCCTATCTCTTGACAGGCCTAGAAATGTTTTACTGAAATCTCGACATTATGTATATACTAAAAAACAAGACAAAACAAACAAAAAACCCCAGATAATACTGAGGGCTCACACTTTTCTCTCCTGAGAGTGAGCACCTTTATCCAGCAGGGACTGAGCTGACCCTGAGCTAAGTTGCACTTTCAGTATAAATCTGGCTACGCTGACTCGCCCCCGTCCCTAGGGTGTAGCCCTCTAGAATTTCTGAGTGATTGCCCAGCAGGTTGTTATTCCCTCGACAAGATGTTTTCTTGCTTAGACTTTTAGCCTTGTGCAACTCCTCACAGGCCACAGCTTCAGAATGCAGTAAACGTCATAAAGGGGAGACTGACTCTGAGCTGAGGCCCCCCCAGTTTCCCTTTCTGCTACTCTGGCCCCACACGGCTGCCAAAAGCCTGGCTGGTTTTGCTGCTCCCAAGTAGCTGACCTCTTTCTGGGGCCACATTCCCAGGCTCAGCAGCTACGGGTATCATCTCACAGGTGCAGGTGAGATGACTTGTGGGTGAGATGACAGGATGACTTGTGGGTTTTAACTGGCATTCTAGTTGTTACTGGCAGAGATGGCGATCTGCTACCAGCTCAGCCCCCACCCAGAAGCACAAGTGTGATTTATTGTTTTTCAAAGAACACTTCACCATCTGTGTTTTTTATTTACTTAGTTTATCATCTTTTTCTTCAGTAGAATGTAGCCTTCCTTCAAGAAGGCTAGCGGGTTTTGCATTTTTTTCATATCTGTATCCTTAGTTCTCAAAAATGTGGAAAGAATAACAAACTAATTTACACTAAATGCATTGTAAGATTTATAAAAAACCTGAATAAAACTGATTCTTAAGCAAAGATAAACTATTTGTCTACCTAAGAAATAGATTTATTTAACCAGCACTTACTGGCCTTTACCAAACACCAAACAGTATCTTAAGAATTGAGCATTTAAAAATGAATACAATGTATTCCCTATCCCCAAAAAACAGACTAGCAAAAAACAGAGATAAAAAAGTACTTTCCTGATATGACAAGAAACCAACAATGGATTTTAAACATAGGACGACCCTAAATAATAACAACCCTCTTCCAAAGTTTCTGTGGGAAGTTACACCCTTATTCTCTCGCTGTTCCTCCGATTCTGCTCAGAACAATCTGTCATTTTTTCTGTAATTGCCTTCAGGGCCTGCAGCATTTTTGTTTTCAATGGTGGCAAAAAGAAAAATCCCCTTGAAAGTAGATTTGACTTTAGAAAACAATCAGAAGCCCTTTGGAGTAAGGTCTGATTAAAAAAGACTCATACAATCAATTCCGATCAATGAGGGAAGACTGAAGTAAATGAGACTCCTTTTTTCGTGTGGTTTGTAAGCTGGCTATGAAGGCAACTTCAAGAAACTAAAAATTATGAGTAAAAATACTGCTGAAATAAGCATTTCAGTGTTCTGTTTCATTATTTTAGTCCTGTGGTTAAAACAGTAATTTTCAGATTACACGATGCCTGTTTAAAGGGGAGACTTAAAGAATACCTAGAAAAACTAGCATATTAAGAATACAGAAAAGTACTTAAGGATCACTATAGTAAGTGAAATTATTTAGATTTCACAAAGCATGTATTTCATTGCTTAGAATACAACACTTCCTGTGCTAATATTACTAAGCAGGTCTTTCATAAACAACAATTCTATTTTGTGTTTCATGACACTGAACTGATGCGTTGTCTGTCATGCATCATAGTTTTCCTCATGCTGTGCTGTAATCCACTTAAGAAGATACATGAATGTATATATTTTCTTACATCTTACAATCCAGAATCACCCTCAAACTTAAGAAGATATTAAATAATAATCAACGGGAAAGGGAAAAGCCACCTTTTCTCATTTTCACTTGAGGAGTTACGAGATCAAACAGGGAAGAAAGAGAAACATTAATAATATAGATAAAAGACAAACTACAAAACCAAAAGTTGGCTGTAAATAAGGGTTGGCTGTTATTAAATAAATCTATTTCTTAATATCCTTTACAAAATGTTGTAACATTTTAATTTATAAACAGCTGGAAGAGCCAAAATAAACAAACACTCAAAAGTGTACCTAAGTCGTAAGTCACCACATTGGGGGCTAATTCTTTTGTTATCTAGATTCCTGACCATGAGAGGAAGGTTCAACCATGAGAGATCTGCTACTAATGAGAAATAAAGTAGCTGCTGGGAGGTCACCTTTTTTTCTTCTCTTTTTCCTTCTGTTAGTCATTCTCAGATCAGTACTGATAATTTAGTTATATTAGCATTTTTTAAAGATTTATTTATTTATTTTTAGAGAGGGAAGGGAGGTAGAAAGAGAGAGAGAAACATCAATGTGCGGTTGCTCGGGGCCGTGGCCTGCAACCCAGGCATGTGCCCTGGCTGGGAATCGAACCTGTGATGCTTTGGTTCGCAGCCGCTATATTAGCATTTTTGATAATAAAGATAGCTAAACTGAGTTCTTCAAATTGAAACTATAAACAAAAATGTTAATATTTGCCCTGGCTGGCGTAGCTCAGTGGATTGAGTGCGGGCTGCGAACCAAAGCATTGCAGGTTTGATTCCCAGTCAGGGTACATGCCTGGGTTGCAGGCCGTGACCCCCAGCAACTGCACATTGATGTTTCTCTCTCTCTCTCTCTCTCTTTCTCCCTCCCTTCCCTCTCTAAAAATAAATAAATAAAATCTTAAAAAAAGAAAAATGTTAATATTTTATATTAGCAACACATATTTCTATATGAATACTTTGAGTGAATAGATTTGACACATATAAATGCAAAGAAGTAATTATAATTATATATACATTAGTAGCTACCATGGCAATAATTTCAGAAAATGGTTAAATCCATCTCTGTGAGAAAACAGACTTGAACACAAAATGAAGTCATATTCATTACATGAAAGAAGTGATTAGAACCGAGTAGGAAAGGCTGTTAAATGTGCTTCTATCGAGCTCCAAGTTTAAGTTTTAATGCATTTAAAAATGTTTCTGGTCTCAAAACACTAAACTGAGAACTCCCAAGAGAAAAATACCCTGAGGGAAAAAGCAATTAAAATATGGATTGACCAGCAATCAGTAATCATTATTTGGTACATTAAATGCAGTACGCTGGCAGCTGGTTAATTAATTTAGGAATTGGTTAAGTATCTGGAAAACAGGTCTTCCTCAAGTTAAATGTGAAAGCTCAGAGGATAAAATGAACTTCCTCACAGTTACCACATATCTGGAAGAACACTGCAGAATAAGACTTTAAAAAGTTAAAATTGGGTGACCATATTAGAGTCAATTAGAATCAAAGGGATTGAAGTAGAAAAAAATCTGGTATTTCTTAGAAGAGCTGATGATACATTTTATGTCAAGGTTTAATATTTCTGTGAAGGTAGTTTAAATAAAAAGTACAATTCAAAAAAAGCCTTTTTGTAAAATTCTTCAACTAGAAGAAATGAAAATTAATTACTATACCAGTGAGACATGAACTCCCACAGACTCCCTCACTGGTGCCTTTCACCTCAGTGGTCCGCGTACCCCGCCTTCCTTCCTTTTCCTACTGATGAACAGTCCAAGCTCTGGTGGGGTCAGCTCCCTCACTTGCCTCCCCGGCCTCATCACCTCTCGTTCCAGAGCAATGCTCCAGCAATCCTCACCTTTTTCTACCATCAGCAATTCCCCCACGTCATTGAGTTGTTCTCTTTAGTAAACAAACATGCTACTACTTCTCTCATCTCAAAAACAAACAAATGCCTTTTCCTTGACTCCAGTTCTTCCATTTTTCTCCTTCCTTTCACAGCAAACTTCCTGGAAAGAGTCATATATACTCTTAGTTTCTGATTTATCTTATTCCTACTGGAACCCATTTCAAGCAGGTAATGGTCCTCCCCACAGCACCCAAAATATTTCTTCTCAAGGCCACTGGGCACCTCCACACTGATAAATCCAATGGTCACTCCGCAGGTCTCTCCTTACTTGACCTCTCAGGCAGTGCTGGACACAGCTGCCACTGTCTTCTTCCTACGATTTCCTCCCTTTGGCTTCCAGGACATCAGCCTTGCCCAGCTTGCCTTCTCAGGGTTCTGGTGTGTCGTCCTCATCACCTGGAACCCCAAATGTTAGCAAGTCTTGGGGCCCAGCCCTTGAATATTATCTCTTTTCTACTCATGCTTATTTCCAAAGCAATCTACTCCAGTCTCTTTGTTTAAATATCATTTGACTGCTAAAAATTCCAAAATTTATATCTCCATAGCCCTGACCTGTTTCTGGAATGTATTTTCTAAATATTTTAAATAAGATGTATTGTTTTATACTCCCCCTTGCCCCCACCCCAAACCTCAAATGAAAACACTGCTTTTCTTCTGGATTGAAACAAAAGACTGTTGTGAACAATTAAAAATTAATTTTATTCAAAACAGCTTTATTCACATGTATGATTTTTCTTAATTGCTAGGTATGAAGGATATGAAAATGAAGAAACTAAAAAAATCACCTGATCTTCTATAACCATATATTCTCATTCTCTATCTCTCTGGCTCCATATATATGTGTTTTGTTTCACATGAGTATATTAATTATTTCAGACACATAAAAATTCATTAAAATCTATGAAATAATGAATATACTCAAGTGAAACAAAACCTAATAAAAAGTTTTTAAATGTGCATATATCGTTTGTACCTTTTTATATTTTAATGAATAGCTTTTATTTCTGAGCAAGTCTGTAATTTTATAGACTCATTAGTTGAATATGATTTACTTTTATTAGGTTAGTGTTTTGAAAAATAACAGACTGATGATGGTTAATACAAAAAGTTATATTAAAGAAATACTATGGTATATCATCTGAAAACCTCTTGTAACAGATTTCAACTACAGGAAAAAAAAGTGTTATTTCCATTGTACTTTCTACATTTAAAGATAGTTAGAAACTGACAACAAATGCTAGTCAAACTGAAATGTGGAAAAAGCATGCAATTTAAAATATGGGAGTAGATTAGGAATATTTTAATAAGATGAAGACTCGACTTTCAAAAAACATAGAATCCAACTTCCACTGAATTTGAACTCAATTGTTACTTACCCAATTACTGCAAAACACTTAAGAAATAACAGAGAGCTTGCCCAGTTAAAAATGCAGTTAAAGCCCAGACTGGAGTAGCTCAGTGGATTGAGCTTGGGCTGTGAAACAAAGTGTCGCAGGTTCAATTCCCAGTCAGGGTACATGCCTGGGTTGCAGGCCATGACCCCCAGCAACTGCACATTGATGTTTCTCTCTCTCTCTCTCTTTCTCCCTCCCCTCCCTCTCTAAAAAATAAATAAAATCTTTTTATTAATAAAAAAATGCAGTTAAGAATGTGTGCTGTGCATGTTGGCTGTATCTCATCTGAGTTGTGCATGCATGGGGATCTGAGTTTTAGTTCATCTGTAAAATGAAGATAATACCGGCTCCCACATCATGACTATTTGGATTATTGAGTGAGATAATATATCTAATATCTTAACCTAGTGTACAACCTATACACTAAGGGCCTAACAAATGTTAGCTATTCTTGTCATTCAATTTTTCAGACTTGTTTACTCCCTCTTATTTTTTCCTAAGGTACTTTTACTCACCAAACCTAGTCAAATGAATAAATAACAAAAATAATTAAAACAAAGGAATATTTACACTGAGCTATGCATTCTGCCTGAAAATTTTAAAACAGCACGGTTTATTACGGTGAACAAAGCTATACTTTGAAATCAGTTTGTTCTGTCAAAAATAGTGGTGGCAGGAGAGACTCCCAGACTCACAGGAGAGCTTGTTGAAGAGACCTACAGGGTCCTAGAACATACACAAACCCACTCACCCAGGACTCAGCACCAAAAGGGCCCAGTTTGCTTGTGGGTAGCGGGAGAAGTGACTGAAAGCTGGCTAAGAGCCAAGCAAGTGTCATTGTTCCCTCTTGGACTCTTCCCCCACATACAGCATCACTAGGCAGCAAAGAGGGTTGCTCACCCCCATGAGTACCTAAAGCTCCAACCCTTACCACATAACAGGTGCGCCTAGATAAAGAAATATGGCCCAAATTCCCAGGTCAAGTTAAAGGAGTTCATCATCACCAAGCCCTTATTATGTAAAATGTTAAAGGGACTTATATGAGAAAAAGAAGATAAAAATTATGAACACTAAATTGACAACAAACTCATAACTATCAACAACCAAACCTAAAAAAAAAAACAAAAATGAACTAAGTAAACAACTAGAACAGGAACAGATTCAGAGAAATATAGATCACATGGAGGGTTATCAGCAGGAAGAGGGAGGGGTGAGAATGGGGAAAAATGTACAGGGAATGAGAGGCATAACTGGTAGGTACAAAATAGACAGGGTGAAGTTAAGAACAGTATGGGAAATGGAGAAGCTAAAGAACTTACAGGTATGACCCATGGACATGAACTAAGGTGGGGGAATGATGGTACGAAGAGGAAGGTACAGGGCAGAGGGGAATAAAGGGGAGAAAAAAATGGAACAACTGTAATAGAATAATCAATAAAATATATTTTTTAAAAAGCCCTCCAAAAATAGAACTGAGCGATAAAGAGATAGCCAACCTATCAGAAGCAGAGTTCAAAACATTGGTAATCAGGATGCTCACAGAAATGGTTGAGTATGGTTGCAAAACAGAGGAAAGAGTGAAGGCTATGCAAAGTGAAATAAAGCAAAATCTACAGGGAACCAACAGTGACGGAAAGGAAATGGGTACTCAAATCAACGATTTGGAGAAGGAAGAATAAACATTCAACTAGAACATAAAGAAGAAAACAAGAATTCAAAAAAAAATGGAGTGGTTTAAGAACCTCTGGGACAAATTTAAATATTTCAACATACAAATCATAGGGTACCAGAAGAAGAAGAGGAAGAGCAAGAAATAGAAAACTTATCTGACAAAATAATGAAGGAAAACTTCTCTAATCTGGGAAAGGAAACAGACTTCAAGGAAGCTCAGAGAGTCCCAAAGAAATTAGACCCAAGGAGGGACACACCAAGACACATCATAATTACATTACCCAAGATTAAAGATAGGGAAAAAATTTTTAAAGCAGCAAGAGAAAAGGAGACAGTTACCTGCAAAGGAGTTCCCATAAGACTATCAGCTGATTTCTCAAAAGAAACCTTATAGGCAAGAAGAAGCTGGAAAGTATTCAAAGTCATGAAAGGCAAGAGCCTACCTCCAAGATTACTCTATCCAGCAAAGCTATCATTTAGAATGGGCGGGCAGCTAAAGTGTTTCCCAGATAAGGTCAGGTTAAAGGAGTTCATCATTACCAAGCCCTTATTGTATGAAATGTTAAAGGAAGGGACTTGTCTAAGAAGATCAAACCATGAACAGTAAAATGACAACAGACTCACAACTACCAACAACTGAACCTAAAACAAAACCAAAAACAAACTAAGAAAACAACTAGAACAGTAACAGCATCACAGAAATGGAGATCACATGGAGGAGAGTTATCAGTGGGAAAGTGAAGGGGGAGAATGGGAGAAAAGTTACAGGGAGTAAGAAGCATAAATGGTAGGTACAAAAAAGATAGGGGGAGGTTAAGTATAGTATAGGAAATGGAGAAGCCAAAAAACTTTTATGTATAACCCATAGACATGAACTAAAGGTGGGGGGGAATGCTGGTGGGAGGGGTGGTACACAGCAGAGGGGAATAAAGGGGAGAAAAAATGGGACAACTGTAATAGCATAATCAATAAAATATACTTTAAAAAAGACAAGAAAGCTCAGAGGGTGTACCGGTAACTGAATGACTAGAATGTACCCTGTCCAAAAAGCGAGACTTTAACCTGACCTTACTTGTTCCTTAACATCTATACAAGTGAGCCTTGTTCTTCTCATTTCATACAGACTTTCTACCCCTAAATTAACTTTCTGAAATAGATAATTGCTGTGCATTTTTAAGTCACTTTGTCAGTGTTCTTGAACTGTGAAAGTAATTCAGTGTCTAACTCATAAAATATACTTATGAAGGTGAGTTTTTGATTTGTCTCCTAACAACAGAGTCTGACTTAAATTTAAAAACTCCTTTATACTAGACAGTCTGTGAAGCAAATTCTTTTCCTATCCATAGCCCTTCTGAGCACAGCAGACATGGGCAGTTTTTTGTGCATGTAATCTACTATCACCACCCCCTCAACAGTCAAGATCAAAACCCTCTGTCATTACCTCCATCCCTACCACACTGTTCCCATTCTCTCGGTGATCTCCTCTATTGCTCTCACAGCCACCACTGCCACTAACCCTCTTACCACCACCACTTATGATCAATATGAAAGCACTGATCCCTTTACTTGTATGGCTCCATTTAATCCTCAGAACAACTTGAAATGTCTGTTTTAAATGTATTTTTTAAAAAATATTCACCCGAGGATATGTTTATTGATGTTAGAGAAAGAGGAAGCGGGTGGCAGGAAGGAGAGGGAAGGAGGGCAAAGAGGGAGAGAAACATATCAGTTTCCTCCCATATACTCCCTGACCAGGGACTGAACCCACACCTTAGGTATGTGCCCTGGCCAGAGATTAAACCCACAATCTTTGGGTGTTTCGGTGCAGGGGCTGTCACTACAACCAACCAAACAACCTGGCCAGGACTGTTGTATCTATTTTGTAGAGGAGTAAACCAAGGCACAGGGAACTTAATCATTTTTGGCCTATGTTCATATATTTTTTTTTATACATTTTTTTTAAATTTTATTTATTTATTTTTAGGGAGGGAAGGGAGGGAGGGAGGGAGAGAGAGAGAGAGAGAGAGAGAGAGAGAGAGAGAGAGGGAGAGAAACATCAATGTGCGGTTGCTGGGGGTTATGGCCTGCAACCCAGGAATGTACCCTGGCTGGGAATCGAACCTGGGACACTTTGGTTCCCAGCCCGCGCTCAATCCACTGAGCTACGCCAGCCAGGGCTTGTTCATATATTTGATGAATGGAAAAGCCAGAATTTAGATCAAAATTTTAATAACCACAAGGCATGTATTCTTTTCATGGCCTAGTGTATCATCTGGCACAGAGTTCATAATAAAAAAAATTGCTGAGTGACTGGATAAGTAAAAGATGCCACGCTTTGGGTCATATGGCAGTGGTGACAGCTCAGTGGACAACTGTCAGGAGATGCTGCCCTGCAGCAGATTCTATACCTGGTATTACCTAAGTCACCTTGCAAATTCCCCTCGTGGGACAATCCAACATATAGAGAAGGGCACAAGTAGCATAGAAACACTGGAACCAACAACCAGAGAGAAGGCAATGGGCCACAGCCACAGAGTCAAGAACGCTAGTGTAAACATAAGCAAAAATGGTAAAAGCATTGTATCTGCTGGTAATGACAACAGAAACAGGTAGAGACAGACAGAAGGTACGCTATTACGATGTCACAGCACCCTTGGGGCGATGGCAATGTCCTGAACAGCATTCTCATTCTCCAAGTCGTTGACTGCTGACATGCTCTTTCAAACATTTTCTGGCTTCTCTTTCCCTAACCAAGCTGTGATCCCTTTCTCAGGCAACAGCAGTCTCATCCAACTGCTCAAGTTAGTAACTCCAGAGTCAGATGTTTATTTCCCACATGCAAGCCTTCAGCATGATCTAGATTTCCTGTCCTCTCTACTTCAATGCTGGTCCAGGCCCACATCATCCTTTGTTGGGATCACTGTAATTTCCTTCTAACTGGTCTGCACCCACTCTTGCCTTGCCTTTCACTGTCCATTCTCCACATGGCTAGCTCCCATACCCGCCTTCTGCGCTGCCCTCGGACTTACTCAGCTCTTACTTAAAACATCACTCCTTTGGGGAAGCTCACCTTCAGGTAAGATTGGTCCCCCTGTGACTGGGTCTTTTGCCACTCTCTACTTTCTTAACATGTATCACAATTAACAATTTCTTGTTCATAAGTCTTTGTTTTTACACGATAGGCTCCTTGAAGACAATGCTGTTTTGTTTAACTCCATACTCCAAGTACAGTGTCTCATCCATGAGTGTCCAATAAATATTTGCTTAAATACTGCTTACTGTTTCTTCACATAATACATCATCTGCAGTAACTTGAAGCTCTGTTTTTTAGACTAAACATCAATATATGATTTGAAATGCATTTATTAATATTTCACAATTAGTAGAACTAGAATCCAATGGGACTGACATTACATCTGCACTGTGCAGAGGGATCGGGGATGGGGAAGAGGTGGAGAGCAGAGTTTATTCAGTATGCAAAGAGAAGCCACGAATAATCTTTAAGCAGTGGAATGATCTGATCAGATCTGTGTTTTGGGTAGAAAAACTTGGTGGCAGTGGATGGACTAAAGTGTGTTAAGCCTTGAAGAAGGAAGAGCAGTCAGAGAGCTGTGAGAGGCTTTTTTAATAAAGATTTATTTATTTGTAGAGAGGGAAGGGAGGGAGAAAGAGAGAGAGAGAGAGAGACAGACAGACAGACAGACAGACATCAATGTACAGTTGCTGGGGACCATGGCCTGCAACCCAGGCATGTGCCCTGGCTGGGAATTGAACCTGCGATGCTTTGGTTCGAAGCCCACGCTCAATCCACTGAGCTACGCCAGCCAGGGCACTTTTTTGATGACAAGGGACAGCTGCCCACATGGCCATGGACCTAGTTCTGGCCATGAAGTCTTTAAAAAGTCTGTTCAAGGACTTCTGAGAAAGAGTTCCCTTCCTGTAAACACAGCCTCAGAGAAGAGAGCCCAACCCCAGGCCCAGACGACTTTGGACATGGCTGTGTGCAGGTGCGATGGTCATTATCTTGCAAGCTTGAGTCAGTGAGCCCAAGGACAACAGCCACAGAAAGCAAAGAGGAGGTTAAAGAGCACAAACCTTTGAAGACATTGTTGTACTCTTAATAAAAACTGAAAATAAGTTTTACTTAGAAGGAAAAAATTTTAAGATCTGAAACATTTTTTTATATATTTACTTTTATTCTTGTCCCTCTTTCTCTAATAAGATACCACATCCTTAGTCATGGAAATTAGGATGCCCCAACTTCAAGTGACACATTACTTATTAAAGTGCCTAAAGTAGGAGGTGTATTTATTATCTCACTTATCAAGAAATCAGCTTTTTGACTTTTCAAGGTGGCTGAATGGGGCCCTTGGGAGCTGGCTGGGAATATGGAGAACATGCAATTCCATTTTCTACATGTAACACACTGCTCAATTTTATAAGACAATTGTTTTGGTGAATAAACATGCACCCCCAAAAAACAACAAACAATGCTCTAATCATTTTTTTCCAGGGAGACAAATAACAAGGAGCAATATTAAAACAAGTTTTATCTTTTAACCAAAGCTTCGTATAAACTGAGATGCTTATTATATGCAAGTAGTATATACCCTATTTCCCACTTTATATATCTATGTGTGGCCTATAGGTGCCTTCCTTTCTTTCATTCATCCAACATTTTGTTACCATTTAACAAATGGTTACCATAAAACCATCAATTATCTAGATGTTAATAAAAGCACATCATTTTCTCTGCCCTCAAAGAATTATTATTCAGTATTCACCTCAAGAAGAAGTCACATATTACCTGCTTAGCAAAATTCCCAAAACATGGTAGGTGGTCAAGCATTTGTTGAATGCATTAGTTCTGTAGCCTTATATTGTTGAGGGTTCTGAAGAAACCCTGTCAAGATAAAGTTTTCTGGATAGGGCATCTGCTTAAAGGAGATGGGAAACATATCACTAGCAGACATAATTTTGGGCTTTGAAGGTCCTTACTAGATAGACATGAAACCCAGCCATTCATGTAAACCTCAAGGCAATTATTAAAATAAACAATCCTATATGTCAATAATCATCATGAACTTTTTATATCTCTCTACGGAGCACTAAACATGCAATATGGAATTTTAACAATAAAAAGGAAAATAAATAGTTAGTGAGCTGGTATATGCCAGGCACTAAGCCAGGTCCTTTTATAGATATAAATTCATTTTCAGACTCATAATAGCTTTTCACGGTTGGAATTATCATTCCAGTTTTACAGTAAGAAAATAGATTTAAAGGCCAAGGTCATGCTGTTGGTAACCTTCTTGACATCATGCTGCCTGTGGTGAGAAAAAAAAACTCACACTAACTTTCTTCCCTTTAAAAAGAATATCACAGAACATAAACCACCCTAATAAGGTTCTAAACCTTTAGAGAAGGTATATGGGATGAACTTATAACTGCAAAGCTAAATTCCCCTTGTTCTGAAATCTATTTGAATAGCTTAAGAAGAAAACCAAATCTGTTTAGCAATTGACAACACTTTCAAATTTTAGAAGCAGTATAGTGTTTTATTCAAGGGAAAGCATTACAAATTACAAACCCCAAAGTGTTACTAGCCTACGTAAAACGGACTACCTAGTCCTATTCATAGTTACTAAATGTAAAGTGCCTAGTAACAAGTGGGCTTCACGTGCTATGCCTGTTAAGCTGACACCAGGCAGCAAGGAGATCACCAGAAGTTTCCAAAGTCAAATGGTAGTACCTAATATCTTTCCACATCTCCTCTTCCTCGTGTTGGGAAAAGTTCTCTATTGAGCCATGCTTTTGGCTCATATTGAGTTTCTTTCTCTTCCCTGGAATATAGAATTGGCAGATGGTGGGCCAGTAGCCAAATTGGACCAACAGGCAACCTTGATATTAGAAGCTAAAGGATAAAGATGGTAAGCATAAGAACAGAAGGAGACAAGCACTTCTGTTCATTCTGTGCAACCTGGGCCCAGTACAATGGCCCCCACAAAGAAGGGTGGCGAGAAGAGCGAATGCCATCAATGAGGTGAGGGCTAGAGAATAAACCACCAACACTCACAAGCACATCTACAGAGTGGGCTTCAAGAAGTGAGCTTCATGCCCTTGAGGCACTCAAAGGGACTGACAATTTGTCACAGAGGAGATGGAAACTCCCGATGTGTACATTGACGCCAGGCTCAACAAAGCTGTCTGGACCAAAGAAACAGGGATGTCCCATACTATATGCACATGTGGTTGCCGAGAAAATGTAATAGGATGGAGGTTCACCAAACAAGCTCTGTATGTTGGTTATCTACACACCTGTTACACCCTCAACAATCTACAGTCAGTGTGGATGAGAACTAAGCACTGGGTTACAAAACTGCAAACAAAAATGACAGAAAGAGTCCAAGTCCCTGATGACATTGTGAAACTTCAAAGCAAGCATCAGACTGACACCTTTGAATTTCTCTGTTTAAATGACATTTTAGTTTTCTCTTATATGCACTTGAATCTAATCCTAACCAATATACTCAATATGCCTTTTTTTCCCCCTGGGATTGGGAAACTGGCTAGTTGGAAGATAGCGGGGAAAAGGGATTTTTAAAATTGTATTTTCTTTTGAAAAATCTCAATTTGGGCTATGTGGTCGCTTTTTGGCCTTTTGGCTAAGATCAAGTTGAACCATGTGAATGTATTAGTCAAAATTAAATTACATCAAAATTAGTTTTAAAATACTAAAAATGAATAAAATATTATATCCAAAACATTAGAAATTGTTATTTTATGAAAACATAGGTTTATTCTATAAAAAGTTCATAAAAATCTGCACATAAGATATTTTAAATAAATATGGGCAACGTGATATAAACCTCAATTGTTTCCTCTGCAAAGCTCAGAAGGACATCAGGACAGGAACCACTGGGTTCACCTTTGTAACAAGAGCAACTAGTCTGCGATTGTGCATGTGGGCGGTGCTTGAAAATGCTGGTTGAACAAATTAAATGCCATAAAATCCATCATCATTCCAAGTGCTCGCCTCTGTATGTGCTTGACAGTTATCTATAAAAACTGAATGTATGAGGAAGACTTTAGGCAAACACTGAGGAAAAAGATTATAATTTTTTCGTAGAAGCTTAGCAGAACACAGTTATTGGTAGTTATTTAAGCTGGTAAGCAAACACTATAAGCCCATTTATTTATCTGCCTCAATAACTCATTTTCCTCAGCAAGCATTCATTGACTGACTACAGTATGTAATACTCTCAAGTTAGAAAGGTATTTATATGGGGTAGGCTGTAAAATTGCTATTAAAGTATAGTAGGAACTTTGCCCTAATTGCCATGATTTTTATTTTTTTAGTATTTTCATTCTGTTAAAGCAATCCAAAAGAATACAATTTACTAAATGTGCACTCCGCTTTTTCATACTGAAAAACTATGTTTACAATATAAAACATCTTTTTTGTTGTTGTTCTATTAAAAAAACCCTCATCTTCCCAAAAGGGATTGTTAACAATTATAACTAGCTTATATGAAAATCTGATTAGAATAAGTCAAATAGAATTTGCAAGTATGTAAAGCCTTTTCACTGAGCAAATCCATGAAACTTTTAAAAGATTGATAGGAATGTGTGACTTACTTTGTCAGTTTCATTTTTCATGTCTTGGTAACAAATGTTATTTTGATAAATAAAGATGACTTATACTGCATTTATTGCACTGTGATTTTTATACGACTCTGGTTCCTCAAGTAATATAAAAGGAGGAACCATACTTCAGTACTCAAGCTGTTAACTCATGTTTGTTTTAAAGTTATTTGTCAACGTTTCTTCATCTGTGTAAGAACTAGATGAACTGATGATGTGGGTTTCTCTATGTCCTACAAAATGAAAGTCTGAAGAAAAACAAGATGGGTGTAATAGCCCCTTAAATGTTTCTGTTCTGTCACTAATTCTCCTCTATCCACCTCTCACCATCACCTTATGAACGTTTTCACTTGCATCCACCTGACAAATAATGTTAATGACAGAAGGAAAGATGGCTGTACCATAAACAAAACAAAAGATCCTTGGGTGGATCTGAGCAGGCCCCACTTGGCATCACTCAAGCCCTAATAGTAGGTGAAGGAGCACAAGAATTCCAGTCCCATTAGGTAACTTGCAAAGCAGAATCAATTGAGATATATCTGAAAGCAGCTTCTGAGCACCATCAAAGTAATGGCCAGAACGGACTGGCTGCCTGTGTCCTTTCAGGAGTTGGCTTCCACTTGACAGCATAATCAAGGCAAAATACACAACTATAAAAACAGCTTTTATATTTGATTAAAAAAAAAAGAAAAACTTGTCAAAACAATGTCCAAAAGGCATCTAATTATACTTGTCAAAAATTCTGTGTTCAAAGCCCTTAGGAATTTAAGACCAGAAAAACAATCTTGCCATCATTCGAGAATTGTATATGACCTTATAAATGCAAATAATAATGATCTACCTTAAAGAAGGTCCTCTGAAGTATTTTTCCAAAAGGCACCTGAGATCTTTATGACATGGTCTTTACTGACTTTTCTCTTCTGTGTAGGGAAGACAGATTAGTAAGATGTGACTATTACTTGCAAACAAGGTTGCATGTCCTGGTCATGGTGAATTGAGAGTCAGTGCCCCTTTTAACCATCTACTAGAGTATTATAGTGGCTGGAAAGCTAAAAACCACATCAAAATCCTCTTGCAGTTTAGATGTGATTTGGTCTGGCCAGTCACCAAATTACTCAGAGTTAGGAAGTTGGGTGTGAACTAGGCTGTCTTTGCTGGTTTTGAGCACAAGAGTGACTTCAGAAGCACTGGTTGTCTATTAAACCATCAGCAAAGTTCCTGATAGCTGGTTACTAGCTTGTGGGTGAGGAAAGGGAGGTATATGGGTATCTGTCCTGCTGGCTTGGATCTTAACAGATGCTGTACGGTTCGGTAGCTGGCAGCAATGGTGCAGCTTCCTGACACGGGAACTTCCTGTCAGCAAGTGGCAGTAAGGTTCTGGTGCCAGTAACTGAAGCTTGTAAAGGAGAGAGCAACTGCCTTGGTGGCCTGGTTATGGGTGTCAATGTTGTTCGTCCAAGGTCAACCTAGATCATTTCTTCAGTCCTCCCTGTAGTACTGTAATCCATTTCATATGCCATTATAAATACTTTCCTGCTGAAACCTGATTCTGGTTTTTGCAGCTAAACCCCAATCTATACATATGCCAGTGCCCACATACCCTGTCCAAGAAATGGATTTCCAGTTTGATATGATGAATGTACGACAATGCAAGGTTTAAAGGTCTATAGGGAATTTGGCACCCCAAAAGAATGTGCAGGGATGGAGGGTTGCAAAACTCTGCTTTCCCTCACTCAAAACCAAGGTGTGGTCTCGGCGAGACACTGTGATATGTTCAAGGACCAGAAGCGGACAATGTTTAAAATATTCTCTTGACTCAAAGTGTCCAGATTGTTGATGTAAGTACCTCCAGAATAATATCCACAATTTAAAACTCCTCAAGTATAAAAGAACAGTTAGTAAAGTAAGAAGTGAACTTCTCAGTCTGAGCCACCTACCTTATGGGGATGGGTCCTGCCAGCAGCTGGCCCCAGCCGCTCCCAGAGGTAGTGCAGTTCTCAGACACGCTACACCCACTCCTGCCCTGCAGCCCTCTGACTCACCATAAGATGCTACGCCTCCGGCTATTTCAGTTGGACACTTAATCTGACTGTACTGTGTATATGTGTGTATGTGTGGAAGGGGTCTTCTCTCACCAATCCACACAGCTCGTTTGAAATATTCAAGTCTCTCGATAAGGGTTTCTTTTTTTAGGGGTGGTGATGATATTATGTACTGTCTAAAGATTCTTTTGTTAAGTCTCTCTTTGCCTGAAAATTATGGTCTATCCCCAACACTGTCTTAACAAAAATTAAAAGAAAAAAAATGACTAAGATTGGCTGCCACTGTGGTCTTGCAATTTTTGTAATAAAAGGACAGTCCCCTATTATAGCTCATGAGCCTTAGCTGCAGACTGTGGGTAAGGTTGTCAAATTCAGCAAAACAAGATAAAAAGTGAGGGTACTTATTTAAACTTGAATTCAGATAAATAACGAATAATTTTTAAGTATAAGAATGTTCCCCCTGGCTGGCGTAGCTCAGTGGATTGAGCGCGGGCTGGGAACCAAAGTGTCCCAGGTTCGATTCCCAACCAGGGTACATTCCTGGGTTGCAGGCCATAACCCCCAGCAACCGCACATTGATGTCTGTCTCTCTCTCTCTGTCTCTGCACCTCCCTTCCCTCTCTAAAAATAAATAAAATCTTAAAAAAAAAGAAAGAAAAAAGAAAAAGAATGTTCCATGCAATATTTGAGACCTATTTATATTTAAGAAGTATTTATAGGACTTACCAATATTAAAAAAGTATTGATTGCTTGCCTGTAAATCAGATTTAACTGACTGACAATCCTATGTTTTACCTGATTCGAGCTGTGGAAAAGCCCTTGCATGCACCACCACTGAGGAGTGAGTGACCTTACTCTGTAGCAGCCAAGGGGCCTGACACTGTTTGAGGATCTAAGATACCCACCTTGAGACAGAAGGAAAGAGCCAAGTATGGGTAATTCATGGCCTTTTAAATAATGGGGACAAAAGAGTAAATGAAACTCTTAACTGGCCTCAGACTGTTGGTATTTCCTGTTTTTGTTGTTGTTTTTTTTGGGGGGGGGCCTTGAATCCAGATTTAAGGATGTTCTTGCTCAGGAGATACAGTCCAAGTTTCAGCACTCCATAGTCAGCTGTGCTTCCTTTTCTATGCCTGGCTGTCAGGAAGCTCAAAAATAAATCACAGTATTTACTTTTCAGCTTCTTCTTCACTCATTAAATACACAAACCACCTCAGATCTTTTAAATAAAAGGTAGCCATAAAACACTGGCATTAAATGAGCTGGTTTTCCTCTGTGGTAGTCATGGGCAGTTAATGAAAGAAACAATTCTAAAATTTACAACACAACAGAAGTCACCTTCTTAATTTTTCCTTCCGTAGGGAATAAAAAATAATTACTATGTTTTCCTTGATAATTATGTAAGTTAGAAAGTTTACTATACAGGTTTTAAAGCAGCACAGCACCCTACACTACTGCTGCAGTGACGAATGATGCCCCAGAGCAGAAAAGCTATTCTAGGGTTTCAACTTTCATTTACCAGGCCCTGCTCTGTAACACAGAGAAGAGAGCAGGACCAAACAATTTAGTGTTTTTATTTGTTAAAAGTGTTCTACTGCTAAAGTATGAGAAGTGAAAATGTGGCTGAATTTTGAAATGTAATATATATCTGGAAAATAAAATAATTTGCAGTATAGTTAAGTTTTGCTCAAGTCTAGAGAAATAAGATGAAAAATTCTCAGACTAGCAATTTGCTGACTAGAAAATCACTATTTTTCCAATCAGCCTAATATGGCAGTTGTTTTTCATAGGCAAAGAAAAGCTAAGGAAGACTTACAGTCTGCAGATATTTGGCACAGCTTTGCAAAATTAAGCTGCTAGTTTCTTCGTATCCTTGTTACACGTTTTCCATATGGGACTTATTATTATCAACCCGAAGTAATAGGAGCAAACAGAAGCAAGAGAAAAGGTCCGAAATGGCACACATTAACTCCTTGTCAACTGTGGTTTTCCTAATGAATTGCCCTGTTGCTCTGCATCTCACTGATTACAGTACAACAGCTTTCATTAGTCACTGCAAATAAGACTTAGTGCCACCTTATTTACATTCTAGTGCAAATAATTAGCATTTCATATTAGAATCATCCAAGGCACTTCTGAACTTACAGCAAGACTATTTGACATCATCCAATACTTGATTCCATCCCAAACAAGCTTGAAAACACAGTCTGTGATTCCTGCCCATGTTACAGCTGGGGATATCAAAACGCTGCAGTAATTAGACCTTGCAAGTCTGACTTCCCTAGTGGTAGAACTGTCACTGAAGGGGAGGAATTGATATTCAAAGTTTATAATAACTCGAACCTCTACAATTACTGCTAAAACCCAAATGCAACCACTGTTAATGGCAGAAAGCAACTTAAGTAAAAGCCTTATTACAAAAGTAAAAGAAAAAAAATAACATCACATGCTTTGATGACCAATGTCTTTTCTCTGCTAAAAATGTATTATTATTTATTAAAATTCAAACCTGATTATTAACTTGGTGAGGAAGTATTTTTTTGAAAACATAGCTGCCACATTTAAGATGGTCAAGCCTATTCTGTAACATAAACTAGAACTTTATAAGTGTATTATTCTAGAATTAAATATGTAGTTTACATATATTATTATTTCATATAACCAATTTATGGAAAATATTTTGTACAAAACCAATTATTTCCATTTCTGTATAAATAATATGTATGTATATATAGACCTACATATGTATGCACATTTGTTGTTCTTTATATAGAACTGATGATTCTCCAGCAAAACAGGAATCAATAATTCTAAATTAGTGTAAATATGCTGTTCCTGGGTAGAACTAGATAATCTAAACACAACACTTCAGGACAGGGTAGCCCTCATCCCTGGTCAGTGGCTGGGTCCACATGCATGCTCTTATTTTCCTGACTTTTCCATTGCTGGGCTCTGCTGTGTGAACAGCTCCTGGTATCTGCTTCTGGACCTCACATTATAGGAGCCTGGTGGGCCAGTAAGCCAACTCAGAAATCCCCAACTGCTCACATGCTTTTTTCACTCAGTCACAGATCCAGCCTGAGTGTCTCCCGGTGGCTGATCTAGTGACCCCACACTTACAAATGGGGTGATCTGCTGGACTCTTCCTATATCACTACTTCAGTTTTTCACTAATGCTTTAACTGTCTTCGTTAGACTTTGGAGAAAAGCATGCAAGTGGGTATTCAAAGTGTAATACAATAACAGTGTAAAAATTAGCCTTAGGAGCAAAGAAGTAAATATAAACTCAGTAAAAATGATAGTGTATGGGACTGTTGGCTAAGAACTCCCCATGTACCTAGTAGAGATTAGAGGTTATAAATCAATGATGATAATAAAGTTTACTCAGTTGATAAGGGCCTTCCACATAAATTATCTTTTCTATAAAAAGATTAAAGACCTTCAAAGATATAGGGTCTCTCTTTTTTACATTGTTTCATTCCTTATCATGTCTCTCAAGGGGAACAGTGAATTAGTTCTATCTGAAGAAACCTCTTCAAAAACAAGGTAAACCTCTGGATTTCTTGCAAGGTGACTGTGACCTACAGTTATCAAGGGACTTTTATTTTCCCCTGGCAACAACTGATGGTTGAATACAGAATATAGTTCTTTAGGGTCATAAGTTGTTTAGGAAGCTGGGATGATAATTAGGTCACATAGAGTATAGCAAACAATTATTTGATATCCAGGGAAGAGGACTGTTAGAACTTGTCTGGGCTGATACAGTCTGCCTCCTTCTCAGATGTCTGACTAAAATGAACCAGGGAATTTGGAAACTATTCTCCATAACAGTCCTTATCACCCATTCATCTTCAAGCAAAGAATATGGACAGATGCATGAGTTTGAATCCTGCCTCTGCCATTTACTACCCATTTAACCTTGAGCAACTTATTTAATACTTCTATGCCTACAGTTCCTCATTTACACACACACACACACACACACACACACACACACACACACACACACCCCAGCCATGCCTTATGGGATCTTTGTGATGATGGAATGAGTACACGTAAGGGCAAAATACTGCCTAGCTATAGTAGGAGCTTCATAAATGTTGACCATTATTTCTATTGTTAGAAAGATGTGAGGTAGAGCAAATAAACCATTGTGAACTTGTGAACTTAAAAAAGGCATTTCCTGTCTAGTTTGTTATTAAAGAGGCCTGGTGTGGCCTTATGCACCAGCCTACCACCACACACGTAGTTTGTCACGCGGCACTAATGTCCACGTTTTGGTCTCCAACACTTCTCTCTTACAGAAGATGAGTGACCATGAAGAGTAACCAGTCCCGAGTTCTGCAGCAGGGGAAAAAAGTCAAAATGAGCCCAAAACATCTTGTTGCCAAATCGTAAGGATGTATGAAAAAAATGCCTGGGGTGGTTTTAAAAAGACACAGAAACTTGAAGAGAGTTCTTACTTGACAAGACTGACAATTTGGGCATCAAAAAATAAATATATAGAAGAGAAATTAGTCCTCGTGAGTTGAAATCTATTCTAGGTTCTTGCTTGTGCCTTCATATTTTAATACCTGGTGAAGCTAGAACCCCACTACTTATTCTTATATTTTAATAATTTTCCCAGTTTTTGCTTGTTTGTTTTTCTATTTAAATTTTAGAATTAGCTTGTCTATTTCTAAGAAAAATTATGTAGGTAATTTTTATTATAAATGACAATGTCGACTGATGTTTTAATGAATCAATGCATAAAGAATTCCTAGAAATAATTAAGAAAATGACCAAATGACACACTAAAATGAATAAAGAGACATGAGATATATATCAAAGAAAACTTAAATAGAACATCTAAGCTCTAGAATCTGATTTGAAGAGATTTCTCCTCATACTAACTTTCAGCATAAAATCTAAACCCCTTGTCTTATCTACAAAGACCACTCGCTGCCTTCTGCAACAGCCTACCTCTCTAACTTCTCCATTCATTCTTCTTTGCCCTTCATTCATAACCTCCTCAACATCACTCTTCTGTTAATTTTTCTAAGCCCACATCTCTCCTGATCCCAAGTAATCACTATTGCTTCCTCCAAGCTCTATTATTAGTTGGGACCTTCCAGGGTTGCTCTTTAATTTGTAGCTCAAATGTTACTTTCTAAGACAGGCTTCTACTGACTGATTATCACATCTTTTCATTCATTTCCTTCACAGCATTTATAATATGCTGTTATTTGCTTTATTTATTTACTTGTTGTTGCAAGAGAAGGGTAGGCCTTGTAAGGTCCACAGTGGCAGGTACAGCTAGAACCTCAGCATCAAAAACAGATGCTCCTAGGAACTGCACAAGAAATACCTAGTAAGTAAATGTCTCAGACCTAAACTACAAAACACTGATGAAGGAATGCACATTTTATATACAACAGCAAATCATGATTCGAGCTTAAATGTTTAACTCTGATTAATGTCTCATGAAGTTCAAAAGAAAATCCAATCATATAATTACATTAACAAAGAATATTCAGAACACTGAGACAAGCAACAGTACAACAACAAAAAAGAATGCCATTTTGATAAATATTAAGCAATCTAATTAGACAGCCACCATACCTACTTCTGTATAACATTTTTGACCTGCAAATTGTGCCTTCACACAGGAGAGGCAGCTCTGTAATTACCCCAATCACCACAGTTAAAAAGCTTAGAAGGAGAATGAGCCAGTAAATCAATGTAAAGACATAATTGCCACATTTCAAAGATCATATGAGGCTGCTTGTTATCTATAGGCTAATATAGTTATTTAAAAAAGGAAAACAGCAAGAAGAACCAAAAAGTCATGTTGTTTAGATTTGCACAGCTGAAATGAAAATGTTTATATCTAAATTTAAAAAGATTTCTAGCTTATTTTCTGCTGGTTTCACTTGAATGTAAAGATTTTAAACATCTAGGTGGTCTCTACTGATCGCCTGGCAGAGTCCTGGTCTCTGTGTCTCTAGAAATATTTAAAAGTGTATTGTTATGAAAACTGATCCACTGTGCTAAACTATGTTGGATCTTTGTGGGATATTAGATTTGGAACAATAAGAGCAGAATGTACTTTATATAGCCAAAGTGAATGAACAAACTCCAACTTTGACCTGCATTGTTCCATAAAATTTGATTCATCAGGATTTATTTATCTATCATACAGAATATTCTTATAAAACACCTTCCCGAAAGGTTCCTTTCTGGGAAAAGAAAGTTTACCTTTCTCTTCCCCTTCAGAATATAGTTAAAATATTTTGTTTATACAGATTTTTAGTCTATCCATATTCTTCTCATTAGTGTAATCTACATATTGATATGTAACTCTATTTGTTATAAGGTGGTCTTAAGGGGGTTGGTTGTTAATGATGTAATATATTTAATTGTGTTTGTCCTATTTACATTTCAGTCTATAAATTCCTTGAGGGCCTGGAGCTTTATTTCTGTTACTTCTTAATAGGAGACCGTGGTGTTTGCATTAACTTTTCTTTTGGACAAAGGGTACCTTTTGGTTTTTTAGTTTCTTAACCAATAAAATGAGAAAACCAAACTAGAATAGTATATCCTAAATTTCAGGCATCTATCCATAAAAACTGGCATCACATTCTTTTTTAATGGAATACAGATTAGAACAGACTGCATTACAAAAAAGGCTACATCACATGAAACAGGTAACAATTGTGACATTTTTGTTCTCAGTTTTATGTAGGTATGTGTGCAAATATATGCAGTGGGTCTTGGTATATTATGTTTTTCTAAATGTGGGTCAAAGTCAAAAATTTGAAAGCCACTGGGGATAGAAGATCATTCAGTTTAAGATCTAAATTCTGTAATTTCTAAGGCACTCAGATATTAACCTTTCTTCTTATATCATCGTTCATTAAGAACCATTCATTAATGAATTACATGCAATTTTATCCAAAGGAGACTAGTAAGAAAATTGTAATAGATAACCATACCAATGAATAAGAAAATGTTCATTATTGAGTAAAACTTGGAAGAAATGGATTTTGGCAATTTCTTTTTCTCAAAAGAAACAATAGCCAGAATTTAATTTCCATAAAAATTTTCCATTTAAAACACTATACTCTAAGTATAACTACTGAGAATATAATAATAAAATCTAATTTGTAACTAGTATGTCCTATAATCTCATTCTAATGTTTGAAATAAAAATATCCTAGATGATTTCTAGAAGAGTTGTTATAAAAAATAAATATATAGCCTTTGATAAATTCATTACAGAAAAAATTTAATGTTGGAGATATGTACCTTCAGTATCATGGCCCTTAGATTTCTAATATGTTTGGTTAGGAAGAGAAAACCCCAAGCACATATTCACCCCACTTTTTTTCCATTCTCAACTTCAACAGGGTAAAGAACTGTTCAGAGGGTAAATGTATGATATATAATGTCACTTTCCTATTCTGTACCCATCACAGACATCACTAAATAAACATGGTGTTCTTTGCAACTGAGCCTTCCAGAAAGCAAATGCCAGTTAATAAGCTATTGAGAGGAAACATTTCCCTTATCTGGCCCAGATCAGAATCCATTTATGTCAGAAAACTTTGGCATGGAAACTAAGTTGCCATTACACACACACACACACACACACACACACAATTTGCCCAACTGACTGATACACACATTCAGAAACCTGGTTTCAATTAGATAGCAATGAGGCATGATACAGTCAGTAACACTAATGTTTTATTGTGTTTGGTTTGTGAAGTTGCTTGATTTAATGAAACTCAACTTATTCATAGTCTTCAAACTCAGAAATCAAGGTCATATTATGAAGGTAGATTATATATCTGGTTTTACAATCACCCTCTCTTTGCTCCCTTTTAAAACTCACATTCGTATCAAGTGGCTTAGTAATGGAAATGATACAGAATATGTGATATTCTGCATTAAACTGAATATCTTAAGATTTATTCATAATAAATTCTTAAGCGTGAAGAAATGGAAAGCTAGGCTAATCTAGCAAAAGGTACCATAAAGCCTGACTGTTAAAAACAAAAAAAAAAACCTAATTTTCTTTTTGCGTATCAACATCGTCTCATATCAAAAGTTAATGTTTCTGAATTATTGAGTTGGTGAGTAGATTTGCCCTTTTAAATCATCTGACTTTTTGCCTCTGAGGAGTCACGTCACTTCCTCTTCATGTCAAAGTCTTGCATGGCTGAGTTGCCACAATCCACTATGGCCACTAATGCTCAAGTCATTCGGAGCCATTGAATCAGTTATAACAGCCCCTGCTTACACCAACACCTGGTGATTGATAACAAAACCTGGTTGCTTTCAGTTCCATTCGGAAGCAACAAACCAGCCCCTGCCTCCTCTCATTGGCATTTGTCATAAATCGATAGCAATTCCCTCACACATAAAGGTGTTCAAGATGCTGTAGTCCACCTGGCCACATTGTGTTTTCAGACTTAAAAATATATTTATTAAGCAAGATTAATGCCAAGAGATTATTTCTTGAAGTGTCTAATCTTACATGTAATCTCATAATTTAACACCATATCATGTTCCTACTCTTTAATTCCATTTCTAAAGTGAATGATTAAAATAACACTAAGGCTTGAAAGAGAAAATTTTATACTCTGAAATTCTGCAAATTTATATTTAGTAGAGAAAAATGACGTATCCTTTCAGATTACTCTAGATTAATGCCATGCTTTTAACTGTTTCAATATTTTAATTGTTTCAACAAGAGATATTTCAACAAACTTAAGAAATTTTTTAACTATTAAGTAATATCATTACAAAAATGAAATAAAAATTTAATGCAATATTATAAGCAAGTACTAGTCAATAAATAGTGAATAGAAATTACATGTAGAAGACTATAATTTACAGATATAAAAATATAAAATTTTCTGAAAAAGTTATTACTTATAGACTGAGACCAGTGCACTTTATACATATTGTGAGTTAACACCTTAGTTATTTACAGGAAAATAACACTAATCTAATTTGCAGAATTTGGAAAACACTTGCAAAATTTTAACACCTTAGTATACAATTTTCAACACCAAATAATACTGAATCTACTCTATATTCAAAGCTAACCAAAGCATCAGATATATAAAAATGAATAAAATGCAGACACCGGAGTGCAGGTAAACAAACCAGACACAGAACCACAGGGTGGTGGCAGCCATGGGAAATAAGAGAACATCACAGCGAGTAAGGTAGGAACAGCTCTACCAGCTCCAAACCCCAGTGTGTGTGTGTGCATGCTCACAGAATATGACTTAAATCTCAGTTCAGCTACCTAGTTGTATGACCTAGCAGTCTCTTAACCTCACCTCTTTCTTATCTGGAAAGATGGATTTATCTCAAAATGATGAGTAGGAGTTCAAAATGAATGAATCAATACAAGAAAACACAGCACATGGTAGTGGCTCATTAGTTTCACTTTCCCTTTACACAAATCCTCACCTTCCAACCTAACCCTCCCAAGTTTAATCGCCATCCTCAGAGATACAGAAGACCTATCTCTCTCATTTAAAATGTAAATGACCTGATTTATAGAATCCCCTGTGCAGAACTGGAACCCACAGTAACAATGGCCTTAGGTCAATTTAATAAAGATCCTGGTCAAAGATGGCCTGCCAAAGTGAGGGGACCAGAGCCATAAAGGGTGTAGGTGAATGGGGTGGGAGAATCCAGAGTGGTTGGCTCAAGGAACTTGAAGGGCACAGTACAGCAGCCTCTAGAGCACAGGTGGCAAACATAAGGCCTGAAGGCCGAAACTGGCCCTCCACCTTGTTTCTACCCAGTGGCAGCACCAAGCTCCTTGCTCCTAGTTAAGGAGTAGTTACATTTATACAGTCCTAAAATTACATTCATCCCTTTGAAGGCAACTGCAAGGCTGATGTAGCCCCCAGTGAAAATGAGTTTGTCACCCTTGCTCTAGAGACTGGGCAGACCTGGAGCCTGTTGACTTGCCAAAGCAATACCTAAATTGCTTAAGAACAGTCATATTCTAGTCCTGGCTGGGTAGTTCAGTAGGTTAGAGGGTTGTCCTGATATGTCAAGGTTGTGGGTTCAATCCCCGGTTAGGGCACATGCAAGAGGCAACCAATGAACGCATAAATAAGTTGAACAATAAATTGCTGTTTCTTGCTCTCTTTATCCCTCTCTCTCTCAAAAAAAAAATCAGTAAGAAAAACAGAATTGTCATATTCCCTTTAGCTTGCTTCCTCCCTCCATGTGCTGGGTAGGGAAGGGGTTGTTACTCTAGGCAGGCCCCAGCTGAGAGAGATGATACCTACTGTCAAGTACTAAGACTACTAAGAATAAGCACTAGAGAGAATATACTCTTCAACATTTTGTGATTAAATGTTATAATCCCATTAATCCATGAAAATATTTTTAGTGGCACCATTTTAAAAATAGACTCCTTCATGTAATAGCTTATAGCACCCACAAGGGGATTCTGTAGATCAAATTAGCTCAGCATCTGTTCCAATAACTCTTACAGATTGACCTGAATTGTGTCTTCAAGATTTTTTGGTAGTTTGACCACTGTACATATTACCTATATGCCCTTTGTGTGCTGAAATCTTTTCACCAACACACTGTCCTCAAACACGTGGCTGTGTATGACCAATGGTTTTCCTACTTCTGAGTCTTTTTTTTTTAAACAGCAGTGTAGCAATACAATTTCATGTATTAAGAACATTTCAGGGGTAAAGTTTAAACACTTTCCCTGCTGGCCTCCCGTCTGTCCTGACCATGTTGTAAGGATCTATCCCTCACACTTAGGTCCAAATTATCAAAATTAACAACTGTCAGTAGAGAGGGATTAGTAAAGGGATTTGAAGTTTTGAATTTGCATCTCGTTAAGAATGTGATCCTCTAGAATAACGTGCTGTACAAAATAATCACATTTCATCTACTGAATTTTAATTTGGTTCTTCAATGCATTTAGCATTCTAATATCGAACTGTTGGAGGCTGCATGGTATACTAGAAAAGCCAAACGAGATGTGAGAATTAGGAGTTCCTTACTCTGCATGCAGCAATGTGAGCTGGTCAGTTGACTGCTCCTGAGTACCCAACTACACCTTGGAAATGGGAATAGTCTGTCTGGCTTTACAGGACTGTTGCAAGGGTGACGATAAATAAATATACACTGCCTGTCACATAGATGGCACTCAGTAAATGTTATCTGCTAATATTAATTACAGTGATAGTACTAATGACATTTAATTAACTTGTGTATTGGGATTTCCCATATGCTAAGTCTAACACCATGTATCAAAACCTTCTATAATTTGTAAAATTAGCAAACAAAGCATATTTAAACAGTACATAAAAATGCCATTGAAAAAAGTAAAAACAAGTTAAATTCTAGCTTAGGTATCTTGGGAAAAACTTCATTAAGTTGTATGCAAAGGATAAAGAAACTTATAACAAGCTAGAATGAGAAAACTTGCCTACTTTTCTTTTATAATATAGAATCATCTGACTTCTATTAGAAATACACTTGCGTATTTTCCCCCATATATTTTACTCTGTAGTGAGAGGATGAAGAGTAGGGCATGAGAGAATAAGGAGGTAAAAGAGAAGGTGTAGCCCAAAAGCATGGAGGACGTTTTCTCAGAGTTGGTGAACAGCAGGGATAGCTCAAGGAATCCACACCCAAGGCTGGGAGGGATGGAGATGATGGGGTGATGAGCAGAGAGGGGTGAGGCTAAATGGTGACCTAGGATCAGGAAAGCAAGACAATTAGTTATTTCCTGTGCCCATTCTAGCCATTTAGAAGTCATTTTTACAGCTTAACTTAACAGCCATCATTCCTGACAAGTGGGAACATGATCAACTTAAAGGAAAGTTTACAATTAAACAGGTACAACTTAAAAGAAAGAGAATGGGTACAGGTTAGGAAAGAAGAAATACATAAGAACATTTTTTTCCTTGAATTTCCTCTCATTATAGGGATATTTTTGGGGGTGTATGCATGAGATACAAATATGCAAAGAGAAAACGTGAGAATATCACTAAAGAGGAGAGAAACATTCTGACAGCACTTATACTATTGTACTACTTATGTGGATTTCTTCTCATATCTACATAATAAAAATATTACAGGTTTAAGTGTACTTGAGACAGAAAAATACTAATGGAAGCTACAGCTGTAAGTACTGCTAGCAAAAGGGGATGGGTTGCAAAATGCTGCTTTTTAAGAGATACACTCTATAATGCCAAGTTGTTTATATTATCATAAATAAATTAAAAATGCTTAGGTAGACTGATGAAGATTTCAAGCAAGAATAAAATCTATAGCCCAATTCAAATATAACTAATATGCCGACAGTAAAATTTTATACAATAAAGTCAACTTAGGTGCTAGAATTTAACCTATTTAAATATTATTCTACAATAACATGATTTTGAAATAGCAAAAAAGACATCTGTGGAAATTACTAGTATCCTAATCACATTCATAATTTAAGATTTTTATCATCAGTATTGCCTCTAGTTGACATAGCATTTTTCTGTCTTCTCTATGTTGTTTCAACAAAATAGTGTTAAATTAAAATTATGTCAAGTAAATAAAAATATTTAAAACAAAGAATAAAACATTTTCTAATATTTAAATTATATTCTTTCTGGGCAGTCTGTATCTAAAGTTAGGAATTAGGTATTGTAAAAATTAGAAACTAGGGACTTAAAATGCTTTTGTATGCAGATCTGGTATTATTAACTTGTGACAAGAAAAGTAGAAAGTATTATTCTATAAAAATATGGAAGTAAGATGGGCAGTTGGTATTTAATGAGCACGGTTTCCGTCAGGGAGATGAAAAAGGTCTGGAGGTGGGCGCTGGTGATGGTCGTACAACAGTCTGAAGGTATTTAATGCCACATGACTGTACAGATGAAAGTGGTTGCAATGGCAAATTTTAGGCTGTGGATATATGTCCATAGTAAAAAAATGTAAATATGTAAAGAAGGGTGGAAAATAAAGGATAAAGGTGCAAGTAAAAAGAATAAAAAAATAGAAGATTAAAAACTCCATGTTCTAGATGGTAACACTAAACAAGGAAGGTTAAAAAAAACCTTTTAAAAGAAAATAGAATATATTTGTAATCTTGAGGTCATCACCAAACTTTTCTTACATAGGACACTAAAAGTGTTATAAAGTAAAAGGCCAATTAATTGGACTACATTAAAATGTTGGTCTTTTTATCATAAAACCACCACTGAAAGAGGAAAAGGTAAGCTATACTGTGGACGATATTTATGTTACATGTACCCACCAAAGAACCTGGATCCAGACTATGTCAAGAGATAATAAGAAAAAGAAAACCCAAGAGAAAACGGACAAAAGACTTGATCAGACACCTCACTGGAGAGGCTACACATTAAAGGAAATACAAAACGAAGCCCCAGTGTAATTCTAGTATACACCAGCAGAATGATTAAAATATAAAAGAATTTCAAAAGGCTGGCAATACCAGGTATTGAGAATATGAACTGTAATTTCATTCACTGCTGATGGAAGTATAATTGGTATGGTTTTTTTGACAAATCTTCTGGTAGGATTTGTGTATACTAAACATAAGCATGTGCTATGGTCCAGGAATTCCTCTCCTAGGTGTATACTCAACAGCAATGCATATATATTTATACTAAAAGACATGTTTGAGAATGTTCATGATGAATACTATTCAGAATAGTTACAAACTGGGAAGAAACCAAATACATTTCAACAGCAGAATGAACAAATTATATACCATTCAAGTAAGAGAATATTAGCTAGCAGTAAAAATTAGCAAAAAATTGTTATGTATAACATCATGATTGAATCTGACATGTTGAGTGATAGAAGACAAATTCCAAAAAGAACAGACTGTGATATTCCATTTACAAGAAGTTCAAAACAAGTAAAAGTAGCTGGCTGTCTTGGAAGGCACGGGACAGGTATCCTTGGGAAGTAGAGGAGGCAGGGAGGGGAGCGAGTGAATGGAAGGGAACAGAAGGTAGGGCTTTTGGGGGAAATGGTGAGGTTCTCTTCTTCAGTCTGTGTAGAGTTGTATGTGTTCATTTTGAGGACATACAGTGAACTACACACAGTTGACCCATAAACACCACGGGTTTAAAAAGTGTGGGTTCACTTATATGCAATATTTTTCCAACTGGTAATTTGAAAAAACTCACAGAAAACCTGCATACACTAAAACAGATGATATAAACTTATAGTATCAATAAATATGCACAGCCTTATCAATGTATTTTCTCAAAAACATTTTTTCTAGCTCACTTTATTTTAAGAATATAGTAGATAATACATATAATATATGAGATATGTGTGAGGCAACCACGTCTTCAGTACAGCTTCTGGACAACAGTAGGCTGTTAGTCAAGTTCTGGGGGAGTCAAAAGTGACATGTGAATTTTCCACAGTGTGGCAGGTGGAGAGGTCAGCAGATCTAACCCCCATGCTGTTTGACCATGCTATTATGATTTGTGCATTTTGTGGAACACATGTAGTACTTCATTAAAAATTTTAAAAGGAAAACAAACAGAATTATTAAAACTAAAATTAGAAAAAATTAAATGAAAACAAAAAATCCTCCATTTTAGTTGAAAACTGGAAACATCATAGCACACTAAACAGCCTATCTGCAAAAAAAACTGACGTGGAAGACACTGATTGCTGGCACATACCCTTGCAGATTTCCAGCAGAAACAGGAGAAATTTAGAAAATACAGGCTTTCTAAACATAGGTTTCAGAGACTGGGAAGGTATCTGATTGAAGGAAGTGGCCGGTGCCGGGAAGAGCTGGACCCAGCACTGCAGTGCATACAGAATGTGGGCTGAAGAGAAGTAGTGCCAACACATCCCCCTCACAGCCAGGGGTGACAGCTATGGGTAAAGTGAGGCCACCAGGTTCCATTTCAAAAAGCCTGTGACTTAATTAAGTGCCACAACTATGTGGACATAAAAAGAAAAAACCCAGGGCAATGAAAAGAAAATATCGGAAGAAACTTGCATTTCCACTTGAGACAATACTAAATCACTCTCACCACCACCCACTTCAATTCCTCCACACACTATTTGCAGCAATCCAAAAATGAGTAGTAATCCAACCTGCATGTGATCTAAGCATAGATGCTGCTAAAAGGAGGAACAACAACAATAAAAAGTCAGAAAAGGAATGAATGCAAAGAAGAGATTAAGATATTTCTACTCTACACAGTAGGTCACGTGTTTATTTTATTCTCTCTTGATTTGTATTTAAGCAGCTCTGACAATTCACCCTTCATCAATAATAACAGGGCTCATCAGAATTGAAGAAATGGTAGATTTTTGGGGTGGCCATTCTCAGAGCGAGTGTGCACATTTTTAATCTTGATGAAAATAAGAGGCCACATTTCTAGAAGGTAGAGAACAGTACAAATTGAAAAGTGTGGGGCATGCTGGGGACTGCAATGGCCTGAGTACGGCCCCTGGTGAGACAGAAAGGCTGGAATCTGGTGACAGGCTGCAATTAGGTGAGCCTGGGAGGCACATACAGGATCACGTAGGAATTTATACCCTATAAACTATTGGAATTTACACAGAGCCTGAAAATATCTGCATTTTTGGATGAGCTCCTTGTAGCAGTATGAAGGAATGAGTTGGAGTGGAGGAAAAGTGGAGGGAGGGAGAGTGATCAGGACCCCAGTGCAGTAAGAGTCTAGAGAGGGCAGTGGACTGAAAGGCGGAGAGGGCACTGGCAGGGATGGAGGCCATAGGCCGGGGTGGAGCAACCGAATGGAGATGGGTATTGCACCTGGTGATGAATGCTGCGTGTGCATGGTTGTGGTGGTGATGAGACAAGGTGTGGGGAGCGGGGCTTTTCCAGGTGGGGAAGGAAGTAAGGAGTAGATTCAGATGGATAAGAGATCCATATTCACCCTTCTGCGGGCACCTGGGGAATGGCCACACAGGGAGAGAAGGTTCTCGCCGTCATCTCAACCCCTTCTAGGTCTGCCTGACAGCCCGAACTGAGGAGTGCCACAGAAAAGTATGAAGTTTCCTTTCCCGGAACATTTTAAAGAAAAAGTGGCCAATTATCTTTTGTAATGGCTATTCACAGATCTACTGAAGGTTCTCTTCCAGCCTTTTGATTCTGTGGCAACTGTCTTTGTCAGAGTCATATAAAGATGCTTGGGGAATTAATAGGATATTTGTAAAGCATTTTCATTTCCTTTAAAGTTTTTATTTACAATCCATTTACATACATTTAAATGCAGCTAGAAAAGCACATTTAAATTCAATTTCCTTTGAAATTGCCAAGGGATTGCTACAGGGAGAATAAAAAAAGACTTTAATAGAGGAAAAAAAGTCTTCACACCACAGGTGTCACTGTCACTTTCCTGTCTGAAACAGCACACGCACACACAAGTAAAACTCTGGCAGGCCATGCTACTTCTTGTACTAAGTTTATGTTAGGGTCAGTTCTTTATTTTCTCTGGTAAATGTGCACACTGCTAAAAAACCATGAGTGCTGGTTACATGGTGAGTCCATTCTGAGAAAATATGAATTATACCTACTTTTAAAATGTGTGCATTTTCTGTATGCATGTGACAAATCTGTAAAACAAGTGAAAACCAAAAGTAAAATTCCAACTTTTAAAGAAGATAATAAGTTTGATACAGGATAAAGATGCAGTATCTAATATTTGGACTGATGTACAGTCAATTACAAAATACCATCTAGGGACAAATGACATTATGGGTCAAAATAATAATAATCACTGAACTCACTTGATAATCTGCCAGGTACTCTGCTACGCATTAGGGAATCCAAGATGAAGACGGCCCCTGCCCTCCAGGAGCTGATATTCCAGTAGAACAGACAACTACATCAACAGCTAACCTAGTAATAACACAGGCAGAACATTCTGTGGGAGCAGCACAGAGTAGCAGAGATTATTTTTCTTTGAACAGGAGTCGGACAGAAGTGGCCTGGAAGGTGACATCTGAAAGAGAGCTTTGAAACTAAGAGTGTACCTGGACAAAGGAGAAAAAGAATCTCAATCAGAGGGAATGACCCAAGATGTGGAGCGACTAAAGACTTTTAGTTAAGAATGACTAAAGTGGAGTTTATGGACAACTTGTAAAAATCACAGCCTTTTTGTTCTGGAATGGTTTTTGCTGAAGTTGCTTTCAAATGAACTGACAACTTTAGCCTTCCAGGAAGGAAGTGTTTTAAACCTTACTTACTTTTTTGTCTTTCTTTTTCCTTTAGCTTTAACACACAGCCTGAGGTTTGTCAGAATGTTTAACAAGAACAAAGCAAGGAATTGAAAGAGAAGGCAAGATAGAAGGGAGACAGGTCCAAAACCCAACATGGTAGGTCTAACACTATTTCAGATGTGAATATTGCTTAACCTGAGGGTTAACTGTCTTTTAAAAACAATACCAAAGGTTTTAGCAGTTTCTTCTGGTAGATCAGGAGAGTGATACTTTCAGGAGTGGAAGGAAAGGCACTGCAGACAAGTGGTTCCAGGTGTCTCATGATTTTAGTGGTTAGAGGGAGAAACAGATTCACTAACGGCTGGTGTATGCAATAAAGATATTCTTTCCTCAACTGAGACTTACCTGCAACCCAATGGTTACTAGTTTCCAAGTGTATGCAATAGATGAAGCAAAAGTAGTCACACATGTTACGTTAAATAAAGCTGTCAATCTATTACAACCCTGTTGACCATCATCAGCCCAGACTGAAACAATGAGTTGCTGTTAGTTAGGGAACAGCAGGCTGGACGCAGAATTGCTCCATTCAGCTCTAAGGACTGTCACTAGGCAAGCTGATTCAAAATGAATGCATACAACCTTTGCACACTTTACGGTGCTCTAAAAATTCTTTTTCAGCCATTTATGACTGTTCTGTTTGTTTGGCAGTTTGCACTAATGTTGAAAGGATGTTTTAAGCTCTCAGTAAATAGTCTGGGAAGATATGGGTTGAAATGAATCTTTCCAATCACTGCTTGATGGTGATGTTATGCTTTTTGTTTTTGTACTCTGAAGTATTCTTTTATAACAAGTTTTTACACCTTAAAAACAGTAATTCTGTCCATGTTCTATATTATTTTAAACTTATTTTCAGTTGATAACACATTATATAATAGTTATTGTATATTTGCTTTACATTAAAATATTTTAAATATTTTTCTTAGAAAAAACAGACATTAAAAAATAACCAAAAAGAAAAATATAAGACAGTTGGTTCTCAATATTCCTGAAATTTACATCAAGACTTTAAGCCTTGCTCTTACTAGTACAGCTCAGTTGGTTGGGCATCAGCCTGTAAAGTGAAAGGTTGACGGGTTCGATTCCCAGTCAGGCACATGCCTGGACTGCAGGTTCAATCCCCAGTTGGGGTGTGTATGAGGCAACCAATCGATGTTTCTCACATCAGTGTTTCTCTCCCTCTCTTTCTCTCTCTCCTTTCCCTCTAAAAATAAGTAAAATCTCTAAAAAAAAAAAGATTTTAAGCTCTGTTTTTACAGTGAAACCTGATATTAATAAGTGGGAAATATTACTCCAGGTCATTTGTTTGCAAAATGCTCCTTTTCCAACCAGGAACATCTCAGGGACACATTAATCTTTTGACGAATTTGTTTAAAAAATAGTTCCTGAGCACCCACCCCAAAAGTTTGACTCAGTGGTCTAGAATGAGACACATAAAACTACTTTTAAAAAGAGCTGCCTGGTTGGTTACTACAAACAGCAGAGTTTGGAACTGCTGATGGAGTTTCTCTTGTTATGCGTAATTTTTAACTTAAATAGTGCTAGTTACTGGCTTGACTAATCATTTTCATGCAATGATCGATAACAAGAAAAATGAATTTAAATTTTAAAAATTAAAAACTCAACCTATCATACTCAGAAGTTATAAAATCATGCCTAGATGCAAAAATTTGTGCACATTTAATTAGTAGTTGGAAGCATTAGTTTCTGATGAGGTTTCCTAGGAGTGAAGTGCTTAATGGTGGGTACAGTTACAAATAATTCAGACAACACTGTGAAACTGTGAAGACAACAGATTTGGTTGAAAATAACTATATAAGCAGATCAAACTGTAAAACACAGAAATACTAAAAAATACTTAACAGGTCACTCAGGTGACCCATCTTACCAATTGCCAATATATGAAAAAAAATCACCACCAGGAACTGTTATTGAGGCATACACACTTAGGGAAGGATTTGTAGATAATGTCCTGGGGACTCTGGCATAGATCAAGAATGATTGGATCTCCTAATAAAGATCCACATGAGGTAGAGTTTTCAGCTAGATTTTTATATCGGCCAGCTTCCATCAATGCATTGTTAGAATGGTCCATCGATCTTAGGGGGTGGCGGGAAGTGATGGGTGGTGGGAATATCATAGTAGGACACAGCTCTCTCGAGCTTCCTTTATTGAAAAGTAGAGACAAGGAGTGAGTGGACTGAGCAGGGGTTAAAATAGATTTTCAAAACTCAGGTCATTCGTTTTTTCATTTTCCCCATGGAGTGGTTCTTTTAAGTTGTCTGATCTTGTGTTGGCCAGTGAAGCCTGGCTCAGAAGAAATCTACGCCTGGAAGAGAGGGCCATCTAACTTCACGAGCACTCACACAACATCTGCTCTTCGAATGCTAGAGTTACAACCTACTGTGGACATCCTCTTCTCCTCATCCTCGTCAGTGAACATCTGTCTCACATTTAAATGAAATATGACTGTATTCTTCTCATTTTAGAAAGTGATTATCGTGCCATCCAAACCAGACTGAGTCACCAGTCTGTCCCCTGATTCCTTTCCCTCACATTCAACACTTCCTTCCCAGGTAATGGTCCTGTGTCTCACTCCAGTTAAGGACCTGATCCTAAAAGGCTGTGGAGTGTCACCTTCCACTGGACATTATCTGAGAAAGCTTTAGTTTGTCTTTGCCCAAATGAGCTTAGTTAGCCAGACATTGGGTATGTTGCATCACTTAAAGCAAAGCCTACAAAATATCCAATAAGACAAGCTGTGCTGAAGATGTTTACATTGGAAGTTCATGGAACCAATCAGCAATAGGTATGATTTTGTGCCCAAAAGAAAGGCGGTGGGGGCACTAGATACTTACTACAAAGAGGTGGCTTCCTGATGAGGTTTAATATTGATATTATGGGCTTTCAAAACCCTCCTTGATATCAGAGTACTCCTCATCCCATAATTCAGGTCCTAGACCTTTCATCTCTTTGGCCATGAAAAAGAAGATACTTTAATGGAGTGAGGATGGACTGTCTACTCTTATTTCTCCAGGGGGCTACTGTGTAGTCTGATCTTGATAGACATCTCTCCTTCCAGTTATCATCCAGCCCACTGCTAAGTTGTGTGTTGACACAAATTCTCTCTGTCATGGAAAAACGCCATGTGCATCCTCATGGCAAGGATATTTTAAACTTCGTTTGTTCTCAGAGCTCTATGGGAGACCTAATCATTTGAGGGGACCAGAGGTCATGATTGGTGGTAAATTTGAAAGTAACTTGATCTCCATTGACTGAGGAGTTGAGTATTTCTTACCTTTTAGAGAATTCCTCTCAATTACTAAACTGGGAATAGTGTTTTAGAAGTGTAGCCAAATATTTAAATTTGAGAATTTAATGAAAATAACCTTTCATAAATTCCACAGGGCTTATTAAAGAATATCTGAGATACTGTGCATATAAAGTTCATAAATAAAATGTACATAATATTTAGAAAATAGTATTTGCTATATCATGTAATTTATAGTTATCTTTATCTCAATTTAAAAATATGAACATAGTGGGTCTTAGAACATTTCAACACATAAATTTCAATTCTTTTCTCCTTGTGATTTATACACTGAGTATCTATTTTAATCATTGAGATGGGACTGATTTTTTTGGTGTGTTTGAAGTATGCAAATGACTTAGATCACGATCATCAGAAGCTAATTTCTTTCAACACTGACTGATACTCTGGTAGCTGTCTCGCTGGAAAGAGGACAAGTTATAAAAACATTAAATACACATGGAGTTCTATCAAGGAACAAGAAATCCCATTGAATTGAAAGGCCCTCTTTCAACCTGCTCTCCACTACAAAGAGGACTCCGTGGTTATGCTTGGGCCATCTTTACAACAATTATGACTATTTCAGTACAAACAAACACTAAGCTATGGTGAGACAGAGCTTAAAATAACAAGCCTATTATATTAGCTCCCCTGAATTTTGAGGACATTTCAGCCAGGAAGCACCTTCAGTCTACCCCATTAAAAGGCACATATATTAACACTTCCGGCCAAGATGGAGGTGTAGGTAGACACACTGTGCCTCCTCATACAACCAAAAGAAGGACAACAACAATTTAAAAAACAAAAACAGCCAGAACTGACAGAAATCGAACTGTATGGAAGTCTGACAACCAGGAAGTTAAAGAAGACACATTCATTCAGACCAGTAGGAAGGGTGGAGATGGGCATCCAGGCAGAGAGGACGTGCGGCAAGGCAGTGGTTGGTGGATCAGGCGGTCCCACATTTTCGTGCAGATAAACCAGGCGAAACAAAGGGGGAACAGGGCAGACTGCACAACCCCAGGCTCCAGCTAAGGGAAATAAAGCCTCAAACCACTGACTGAAAATACCTGTGAGGGTTGAGGCGGCAGTGGGAGAAACTCCCAGCCTCACAGGAGAGTTCATTGGAGAGACCAGCAGGGTCCTAGAACTTACACAACTCCGCCCCCCGCCCCTCCCCGCCCCCTGCAATCAGCACCAGAAGGGCCCAATTTGCTTGTGGGAAGTCGGGGAAGTAACTGAAATCCGGCAGAGAGCGGAGCAAGAGCCACTGTTCCCTCTGGGAGGCCTCCCCCACATACAGTGTCACAACCCAGTGATTGTGTTGCCCCACCCTGGTGAACACCTAAGGCTCCACCCCTATGTAACAGGTAAATTAAGACAAAAAAATGGCCCAAACAAAAGAACAGATCGAAGCTCCAAAGAAATACAACTAAGTGACAAAGAGGTGGCCAACCTATCAGATGCACAGTTCAAAACACTGGTAATCAGAATGCTCACAGAATTGGTTGAATTTGGTTGCAAATTTGATGAAAAAATGAAGGCAATGCTAAGTGAAATAAAGGAAAATGTACAAGAAATCAATAGTGAAGGAAACTGGGACTCAAATCAACAGTGTGGACCAGAAGAAAGAAAGAAACATCCAATCAGAAAAGAATGAAGAAGCAAGAATCCAAAAAAATGAGGAGAGGCTTAGGAATCTCCAGGACATCTGTAAACATTCCAACATCCGAATCATAGGGGTACCAGAAGGAGAAGAGGAAGAGCAACAAATGGAAAATGTATTTGAACAAATAATAAAGGAGAACTTCCCTATTCTGGCTAAGGAAATAGACTTCCAGGAAGTCCAGGAAACACAGAGACTCCCAAAGAAGTTGGACCCAAGGAGGAACACGCCAGGGCACATCCTAAGTACATCACCCAAGATTAAAATTAAGAAGAGAATCTTAGAAGCAGCAAGAGATAAGGAGGCAGTTACCTACAAAGGAGTTCCCATCAGACTGCCAGCTGATTTCTCAAAAGAGACTTTACAGGCAAGAAGAGGCTGGAAAGAAGTATTCCAAGTCATGAAAGGCAAGGACCTTCACCCAAGATTGCTCTATCCAGCAAAGCTTTCATTTAGAATGGAAGGGCAGATAAAGTGCTTCTCAGAGAAGGTCAAGTTAAAGGAGTTCATCATCACCAAGCCCTTATTATATGAAATGTTAAAGGGACTTATCTAAGAAAAAGAAGATCTAAAACATGTACAGTAAAATGACAGTATTAACTCACAATTATTAACAACCATACCTAAAACAAAGACAAAAACAAACTAAGCAAACAACTAGAACAGGAACAGAACCACAGAAATGGAGATCACGTGGAGGGTTATGAACCGGGGAGTGGGAATGGGAGAGAGGAGGAAAAGGTACAGAGAATAAGTAGCAGAGACGGTAGGTAGAAAATAGATGGGGGGAAGGTAAGAATAGTATGGGAAATGTAGAAGCCAAAGAACTTATATGTATGACACATGGGCACGAACTAAAGGGGGGGGGGGATGTGGATGGGAGGAGGTATAAAGGGTGGAGGGGAGTGAAGGAGGGGAAATGGGACAACTGTAATAGCATAATCAATAAAATATATTTAAAAAGGCACACATATTAAATATATACATACAAACTACCTTGAAACTTATTAGTATATTTACACAGTAGCTGGTTTAAAAACCTCATGAACTTGACCACTTACGGGTCAATATACTTTTAAAGGTAAGAAACAATATAATAGTACCTCCCATATATTTTCTTAGCATTAATTTCTTTCTTCCTCAACTACCTATGGTAATTAGGTTCTATAACAAATTACTACTTGCCAGATTTAAGAACATTTCTTTTTCAAATTAAACTAGCATAACAGACCATACAATTGGTAGATACCACTTTGTCATTTATTTTTCAAAAGGGGTCTGGTTTCATTTACGTTGAGTTGATTTTCAGTTTCAGCTCATCTGGCAGTTAAATCATAAGACTCTTAAAATAAGGGATTATAAATAGAGGAGGGAGCTACCAGTACAAACTGAATCTAATACCTATGTGAGTTGCAATTAGCTAGTTCCAGTACCTATGTGAATTACAATTGACTGATTCCAATCAAATGAATATTTTTACCTTAGGCCACACTACTGTAGTTTCAGATGGCAATAAAAGAAAGAACCATTGATTTGTCTCCTACAGCCTCAGGGTATTCCAGTTTTGAGTTCAGCCTGGATAAACAGTTGTTATGTTATGCCTCACACCTACCTCTGAGGGGCTGGTGTCAAATTAATCTCCATGTCATCAGTACCTTCTCAACAGGTTTTAAACAGTCTTCTCCATCCCTCTCAGTCCCAGATCAACAGTTGTCAGGGTTTGAGTCACGCTGTGCTTTTCTGCCCTCATAGTGGCACTGCCAGCACTCAGCTGCTCAAATGATTTTTTAAGCAGAGCAGCCGGATGCCTTCAGCAGCAATGCTTTTGGGGGCACTCCGTGCTGTTCACCCAGAGTCTCTGGCTGCTCTACAACTGTGCTAGTTAAGGGATCGACAGAAGGAACAACAAATGGCTACAATGAGCATTCGCCCTGTTCCTGCAAAAGAATTTTGTTGCTATGGCAACAGGAGTTGCCCAGACAACATAGGGCTTTGCCTGAGAACAGCGTACTGTATTATACCAAGTACGGAATAAAATAGCCAAAGATCAGGCTCTCAATTCATGGCACTAAGATCTATGCCATCATATTTAAATTTAATAAACAAGAACTGATCTCTTAATTTTGTGAGCCAAGGTTCTGGCTGTTAATAGCCTAAAACAAAAGATCATTATTGATCCATTCTTTTCAAATTCCAATAAAATAATTAGAGGGATTAAATTAAGTTCCTTTTAACTTGATCTTCCTATTTCCTACCTTAAGTACCATCCCTTACTTTTATTGCTGCAGCTGTTATTTACAAATCTATTTTTACCCAATCAGTTGCTATGATATCAATGTATGTAATCTGTGAAAAAATTAACATGTGTTTCCTTATACCTTGATATTACCATGCCCTAGATATTTATAATTTTATGAAGGAAAGAGCTACAATATCTAAGCAATTTATATCAAGAAGTACAATCTTGCAGTTCTTCTAAACCATTTGAATCAAACAAGACCATATTTATCACATTGTTTTTGAAGTAAACTTTTAAAATGTTTTGAAACTGGTTTGGTAGCAGTACAAATAAAATGGAAAGATTAATCTAAATGACATGAAAATAAGCTGCCTTGGCTACCACTAAATGGCCCTGCAGTCAAGCTATGTAATTGGATCAGGGCCACTCACAGTCATGCAATCCATTCTGTGGGTCTGACCCGGGAGCACTTCTTAATGAGCCAAGAAGGGGGGTCTGCTCGGGCAGCACAGGACAATGAAGCTACTTGGTATAATTTGGCAGATGATGATCTTCTTTTCTAAAAATTTCAAAACTCAAATATCTTTAGAGTACAGTCTCCTTCCCAGCCAACACCCTTGTCAGCAAAGGACCAAATATTATCATCAATTACAACTGTTAACATTTACTGGATGCATAGTGCTTTGTGTAGCTTGTTCAATTCAGTTTTCACAAATTCCCTTTAAGGTGGGCATTAATTTCTGTCCATTGACAAATGATGAACCCAGGGGGCAAAGAGATTCAGTAAATCTCAACATATAAGCAGCAAAGCTGGAATTCAAAACTGAGTCCATCCTACAGTATTTCCTTTCCTTCAGCAAGATTGTGTTATGCCACAACTAGTAATAATGTAGTAATTTTAAAGCTTTGGTCTCTTCAGAAGAATAGTAAGTACAAATTCTATAATAAAACAGTCTAAGTGAGAAAAATTAGTAGTATATATGATAAGCATAATGATGTTTAGTTTGATCAAATTTTGTAAATGATTTTCTGGGAATGTGGGTGGGATGGGTGAGGGTGAAGAGGGAAAGAAATGAACTCTCATTGAGTATATTAATTAGCTAGTACTGGTTTGGGTACAAAAATACATGTAAAAAGTTGGGCCAGAAATTGTATCCCTTAAATTATGTAGAGATTTATTTTCATTTTGTAAGAGATACTAAAAAGGAGCCATTTATGAAAGGTAAGACTATTTTACTGACAGAAATAATCCTGCTTTACAGCTTTTTAAGTGACATGTAGATATGTAGCAGGGTACAGGGTGGGGTCCCCTGAAAATAGCAGAGGGTATGCCCCACAACTCTTGGTTGTGGGGAGGGGGAAGTAGATGATATAGCTTTAAGACACTTTGAACAACAAAGGCAAGTTAATAGCCATGCCTTTCCTGAAGGGAAGAGGACTGCCACCCAGGGAGAAAGTTGTGACTTTAAGAGCATATAGTGACTTGTGACATAGCCAGTGGAGGCGGACGCCCACCCCGGATGCCCTTGTGTCACTGGGAACTCTTGCCCTGACTAAAGATGGCAGCCAAAAGAAGGTAAAAGATATGGGGGAACTGGCAAAAGTAGCGCATCTTAGGAGGGGCCAGATGTAAGGTCACATAGGACGTTCTGGGCTGAGCATTTAAATGAGGACAAGTTGAAAGAGAGGAGAGTCCACCATGAAGAGAAGAGGTAGAAAGTGAGTGAGAGACATGGGTGTCCACCATGGGGTCAGGTGTATAAGGGGGAAGCTATGCAGTTTGGAGTAAGAGCATGCCACTAGGCCTGGAATCAGAAAGAGGAGGCCTACTGGGAAGCCTGCCGGAAGAAGACAGCAGCAGAACTGATGGAGCTGTGTGGGGACCTGCCAAGCCAAGTATGGATTTGTGAGGGATGCTTGGAGTTGAACTGTGACCGGGGATACTGAGTTGCAGAATTTTGCTTCTCTGAAGCACGTACAGAGAAGCCACTCTCTTGGGACGTGTGCCTCCCTGGACTCCACCATGACCCAGTGTAACACGGCACATGTTTCCCTGAACCACTACATGGAGGCTGAGAACAACATACCCAAGATCCTGAAGGAGAGAGCTGCTGCAAGAGGATGAGGACTCTGAAGCCCACAAGTGCACCTTCCAGAGAGGATGGAGGTCTGTTTGCATGGCTGGCTTGAGAACAGATAAGGATATGGGGGACACCAGGGAAGTGCTGGGAGAGGAGGGCTCTGAGCAGGAGTGCTCTTGTCCTACCCCTTGAGGTGGGTAATTGGAACTCTGTTAATAAAATCCTATTTCCTTCAACACTAATTATTGGGTCATGTGTCAAGGCACCACATGGCCGAGTCCTGGTTTGCTTGGTTACAGATAGTTCACATCACACAACAGTTGGTTAATGCCAGTCAAGCCAGTCAAAGAACCAAAAAAGAAACAATTTGGGAGTTAAAAAAATGTTCCTATAAATAAATAAATAAATTTGACAAAATCTAATTTTAGTCCAATGTAATGGTAAAAGGCAAATATTATGAGATTTTATAGGAATTTCAATATCTGAGGTTTTCAATTTCATGAATTACTAGATATTTATTTCTGTAATTCCAATTTATGAAAACAAGAATTTTTATAGATTGTCAAACTTCAGACAAAATGCAGTACAAAGTTTTTTTTACTATGACTCCAAATGTTATGGTAATGTAAGTCTACAAAATACAGTTTTTTAAAAAAATCAAATCGATAAGTTGGCATGCACAAGTGCATTACATGGGGAAAATCACTTCATTCTGAACATGTCTGAGCAGCGGGAGGAGTGAGATTTTTGAGACAGAAAAAGGAGGTGTGAAATGAGAGAGAAGAAAAGCAAAGATCCTCTATGACACTGCCTGATAGCCAGTATTTTCCCAATAATACCTACATTTTAATTTTCATCATGATCAAACTTGTCATTTACAATGAAATAAAACACATTAAAAAGGTATATGCAGAGAAATGCCAGTACAAATGACTTCTATCCAATTTGGTATAAACATGTTTCATGTACTCATGGATATTTTAGGATAACAGAAGCAAATTGTAAAAGTGCCCACCAATATGTTAAGATCAAACAAAATAATGTTAAGTGAAAGCACTTTGAAAACTGTAAAGGGCTATAAATTGCTTCACTAAAAAAACTGTTAGTTTTCATGGGCTCAAAGAGATCACCCTTGATGTTTACTTATTTTAAGTAAACCTCTGGAGAAAAGTATATGAATTGCCTACCTTTCTAACTCATCCTTTCCAATCTACTTCCATTTCTAATACCTCCATTTAGTCCATTTATAGTCTCTTTCTTTTAAAACCTTCTTTTTAGCTATTTAACTAATTTAAATACATGCTAAATGCAAGAGAGAAAGCTCTTCAGCTGATTTTCCCACTTTATTCTGTCACTAAACAGGAAGCCTGCCTCCAACCTCATCTTTCTGTACTCTAATTCTGGTGTTTTTGAGTACATATTCCATTCCAGAAAAAGTAATTTCCTAATCCTGATCAAAGATAGGCAATTTATTGAAATGATTTAGAGAATGGAGTTCACTGTCACAGATCTGGGTTCAATTCCTGCCTGTGTCATTTATCAGCTTTATGATTTTGGGGCAAGTTACTTAACCTTTCTAAGCCTCAGTTTGAGACAATGTAAATAACGCACTCAATAAACCCTGACAGGTAGCAGCTGGTCAAATATTGGCTCCTACATTCTCTTTGGAATCTTATTTTTCTAAAACAGATTCCCACTCCTTTCACTACAATCTATTCTCTCTGTTCCTACCATTTAGCCATGATCAACTTGCAGATAGAAGTTCTGAGTTTGAATTCTGCCTGTCACTTAGTACCTATAGTTATCTGCAACAGCCCACTTTCCAATAATAAACATAGCACATTGAGACTGAAAATCAAAATGGCTTGCTAATAGCAAAACATACTTAAACTTGTGAAAACTGAAGGTTCCAATTTAGCCTCATTAGTCATTGAAAAAGACAGATCCCAGACCAATCATCCTTTGTGTCGCCTGGATTATTAATTATCAGTCCTGTCAAACCAAACCTAAAATACCTTCTATCAATTCTTCAACTGATTCAATTACTACCATTTATTTACTTGAATTGCTGCTATTCATTAGGCCCTGTTGAGAATCTTCCATGATTATCTGACTTAAATCCTTACAACAAACCAAGGCAGGAATGATTAAGATCTCATTTTATGGATGACAAACTGAGACATGAGGATCTAGTAACTTGCACAAGGTCACACAGAGAATAAGTAGCAGCTGGTACTCTTATTTCTCTTCTTATGAGCCACAGTTAGATAGTTACATTGCACCCACCTATATGACCTACGTTTTCAATGTTCAATTTCTGTGTTTAAATGTTTACATGTTCTGTGTTGTTTACACAGCTCATATTATACACATATTCTCCTTACAGTTAAAGCTATGTGGAGTCCTATCCAGCACTTATTTTCACCTATGGAGAAGTCATAGAATGGGTCAATATCACACAACTTCTAAGCACTAAATACATGTTCACTGACATGAAGAAAATGTGCATGACCAAGGCAAAGTCAAGGTACCATCACCCACTTGATAGAAATAATTTGCAATAAAATTATAAAATATTGAAACTTAATGAGCACAGTCTCAATTAGGAAACTGAAAGTCTGCTCATTAAATTTGCAGATGATATTTAGTTGAGCAGGGGTTAAACACTTTAGAAAAAAGAGGCAGTATTTAAAATGACCCTGGCAGATTAGAGGAACTTCATCAAAAACAGAAGTAGTCCAATTAAGAGAAGAACAAAATGGTCTACTTAAGAACCAAAAACATACCCCAAAGATAAAAAATATGAATGAGTACCTGGACACATTGATGGAGGTGGGGACGAAAGGAGAGAAAAAAAGAAACCCAAGCCACAACTAAAACACCTGATTATCTACTGTCAATATGGGTTGTTTTTCTCTCTGTTGGTGGCTTACAATTCTGGCCAACATTGGAGTCATAAGGGAAGTTATAAAATATACAGTGTCTAGGTCCATCATGGACCAGTTAAATCAGATTATGTGAAATAAGGCTCCATACCAGTGCTGTTTAAACTCTCTGGGTGTGTGTCTAATGCGGCCAAGGTTCAGAACCAGCAATCATATCAAGGTCCATATCAAGAGCCTTATGAAAATAATGACATGGCTATTATTATGTATAAGACAGTGGGACAGAACATTCAAAAAAGAAACTATTTAATTAAAAAGAACATCAGTCATCCATTATTCTAAATACTCAAAGAAGAAACAAGATGATGTAGATCAGCGCCTCTCACAGTGTGGTTCCTGGAAGAGCAGCATCTGTGAATTTATAAGAAATGCACAATTTCATGACCATTGCAAACTTACTGAATCACTCGCTTGAGGCTGGTTCTAGCAATGTGTGTTTTGATAAGGACCCCTACCCCCACCCAGGGGTGATTCTGATAGATGTTAAAGTTGAGAACCAAGGCTCTAAGCTAAGAAGTCAACCTACTTTTGTTTTCTTATAAACATCTATTTTCTCTTATAATTACAAGATTATTATATGCCTTCTTTTGTTAGCCATCTCAAATTATTTAAATTATAAAATTAAAAAAAATCACATTTAGCAAAGTGATCAACAAGCACAAATACCTTCATTGCTGAAGTATCTCTTAAATAAACTCATGTGATAATTTCAGTGAAAAGAAATCTGTCAAAATTGGTATTAAAAAATCACCTGGAAGAAAAATCAGTCAGTGGGCTCAGTTTCTTTACCTCTCAAATGGCTCCACTGGCATCAGGTAGATTATGGTTAGCCACAAGCATCTTCAGAGACATACTAAGTTGCTGCCTAATGACTCCAACCCCCCCAGGGAAGCAGGTGCAAGCCCACCTGAGATTCCACCTCCCTTGACTAGTTATGTGTCAGTGGGATTCAGGTCTAGCTCCAATTTGCACCCCCACCATCTCCTTTTCATTACTCCAATAAGTCAGGAGTTGATTTTAAGTATTATTACTAACAGCTAAATGTATAAATAAAACCAACTCCTGTGCTGGCAGCACTGAAAAATCATCACAAATAAACAATAATAATAACTGCTGCTATTGAAGAAGTAAGATAGAGGAAATAGTATTAACATTGATGATTTTTCCTTAATGGATACACAGTTTGATAAGAAATACTGAGAAAATTTCTCTCCCACCACTCCATTTCTGTTCTCCCTGCCTTTCACATTCTGTCAGTTATAATAAAAGACTTTTAAAAAGATACAATTTCATGGCTAACTAAAAATGGAAAACACCATGAGACATCATTTTGTCTAATTGGTAAAAATTTTAAGAAGCCTAGTGCAGCTGAGGGTTTGCAGAATGGACACTGCCCTTGGCAGCTAGCAGAAGTACAATTTAGTAAAATATAATTAAGGGATTACTTCACCCTACCCAAGTCAGTGTGACTCTATGTATCAAAAGCCTTAAAACTGTTCATACCTGTTAACTTCCTGTGAAGAAATACTTCTATCTACTGCAATGGTGAACAACTTAAAAGCATCTAAAGGTAAAACCTGGGGGAAGCTGGTCAGGTGATGTATGGCTCAACCTTACCACAGATATTATATGTAGATCAAAATATTATTAAGATGAATTCAGGTCATGTGGAAAATACTCATAACAAAGTCACCATGCACAGCACATCTGAATTTTAAAATTTATGTTTAAAATTAGAAAATCAATGCCAATAGTATTTACATAAGAGTAGTTAGGTTATGGGTAAATGTTATTTTCTCCTTTATACTTTTCTGTATTTTTAAAATGTTATGCTCTTAATAGATGTTTGCATCAGAAAACTCAAAGACAATGGTTTTTAATGTTTACTCAATGTTTACTTTTAATAGGCATACTTGACCTCAAAGGCAGCTCAATTGGTTCAAATGTACCAGTCAAAACATACCAGATGCTGAACAGCCATATTTTGGATCTCAAGTATAAATGTTTATCAAAATAAATATTCAGACTAGAAAAAAGAGAATGGAAGGTCTAAGTTTTAAAAGAATAAAAACTATCTAATAGCACATGTCACAGATGAAGAAACACGGTAAGTAATAAACACAGGAATACTTACTTACTAATTCCACAGAGTAGAACTGACATTTTAAAATGAGTAGCTTCTATTTCATATTACCACTTTCTGAATTTCAAACTACTTTAATATGTTGCAAATTTGACTTTGGAAGATAGTATGGAGTCTTTAGACAAACAAGTCATCTAGGGGAACCACACATTTATTCACTTAACACTGATCTAACTCACCAACAATAGAATCATGTGCTCGGGCAATTTTAAATAGGAATAATTTTTTCTTTGGTAATAGACTATATTTTTAAAAGCAGTTTATAAAGAAGCCACTCAAATTTTATCATAAAATTAAATCTAAATATGTTTGTTATAAGTTTTTACCTTGCCAGTTCACCCTGACTCATGTTTGTGAGCTACAAGATGAGCACAACATTTTATGACAATAATTCAGCACACTCAAGCAATGCTTCCTGATTAATAGTAAGTACTGGGGCCTAATGGAATTTATATCAGGTTTAGAGTTGGATGGCCGAACTTTGAGACTCAGTTGTGCAGTCATTTGTTTACTTTTCTCCTGCATGTACTTACATATTCACTCACTCAATCGTTCATGCATTCATTCACCGAACACACGGTTTCCTGAAGTCTTTTGCATGACATAGTTGTCTTTTCTAGAATAATGTTCTTGGAGTGTCTGCAGCTCGGTGAGAGAAGCCAGAGGGGCCCTGACTGCTATCACACACAACAGCAAGGAGGAAAAGACAATGGACAGGTGCACCAAAGGGAATCCGCCAGAAGAGGGTTAGCAGGTGGCAGATTTTACAACATGCTCTTTCCGTGTATAATATTGACCAGACCTGTCATTCTAAGGTCTCTAACTGGGAGATCTGAGCAATGTGCAGGCTTATGTTAACATAAAGTGATGCACAGTCTTCCCTTCTTCCCTTTAATTAGCAGTTTGACATAAGTGTTATGATCAAGTTTTAAATTGTGTTAAATCTATTTATTCTCAATTTGAAAAATGCCTATGAGCCAATCAAAAGTAGGCAAAAGACTTCAACAGGCACTTCAGATAGTAGGATTTCCAAAAAGACAAGAAACGTATGAAAATGTACTCAAGTTACTTAAGGGAAATCCAAATCAAAACCACAACGAGCTATCCTACCAGAACCGTTGAAACGAAATGCTCGTCCATTGCTGATGGAAGTAGGACTGGTATAATCATTTTGGAAAACTGTTGGGTGGCATCTACTAGAGCTGAACATATGCAAACTCAATGAAATGACAATGAAACTACACCTTAGATCTTTACTAGACAGAACCAAAAGACATGTATATATAAGAATCACTTATATTATTTGTAATAGCCCAAATACAGTAACAAAAAAAATTGATATATTGTTAGCATGAAATACTAAATAACAATAAGGACAAACAAACTATAACTTCACACAACAACATGGACACAAAGTGTATGACTCTACTTGTAAAACATGCAAACAAGGCTGGTTTTTGCTGTCACAGTCGGGACAGGAGTGGGGTGTGAGAAGCCAGAAGGGGCTTCAGTGTTTCTAATGCTGTCCTCCGATCTGGGTACTGGTTACATAGGTAAATCCACTATATGAGCATTCAGCAAGCCATAAACTTAGGAACTGTGTACTTTCCTATATTTATGTTATTCTTCAGCATAAAGTTTACATTTAAAATGAAAGAAGAAGCAAAAAAATGTATAAGGGCTGTTTAACAAAACAAGGCCTCTCTGCAATATATAGTGCCAAGTAATTTAGTAAAATAGAGGGAGGGCTAATTTGTACCCTGATAGCCTTTCATCCCCAATTTGAAAGTAGAATGACTTGGCTATTTCTTGAAAGACAACAGTCACAGGGTTAAAGAAGATCTCAGTGCAAAACTATAAGGGGATTCTAGATAAGATCAGAGTTCTGTTTGGTACAGGAACATGCAACTAATGTGGGCCTATCACATGGAAAAAATAGTTTACACTTTTTAAAACAGAGAATTATGCATCTAGGTGCACAGAAATTACAAGGAGAGTATACTCGGAAGGCACATAAAACTCATCTGTCTTTAAAACAAATATAGTAATCAGAGAGTTACTTTCTAGGAAATGTTATAAGTTTCTACCACACAGCACTTAGAGTTACTGACATTCATTACTTCATTCCATTACTGAATATATTTTATTTCTTAACCTGAGCAGATCATGTGTTTTTACATTTAAGTGAAGAGAGGGAATGGAGATCAGCAAATGAAGAGAAAGGAGGTTAATAGAATGGAGAGTAACAGGCCATGTCCATTGTCCAGCAAGTGAGGAGCAAACAGAAAGACCAGCAAACAGAAAGCCTTGAGGCTTATTAGAGAGGATGCTGCTGCCAAGGGCTGAGTGTGGCACAGATCCTGGGAGAATCCACCGGGGTGGCGCCTCTTCTGCCCGGCAAGACTGTACCAGGGAGCCCCTCGGGCACCATGCCCTTCACTTGTTTCTGTCTGCACATTAAACAAAGGAGCATCACTGTCATTACTGGGAAAGCTGCCTGATGACAGATCACAATGAATTTTAAAAGATCTTTTTCCCTATCTTTTCTCCTCTCCTTTGGGACATGGGGAAGACTAAAGAAAATGTACGAAAATATGCTTCACATCCACTGATAAAATATACTTTGGATTATGAATAAAACCCCGTTCATGGTGTATCAAGCATCAGCTTAAGAACTCCTCAGGCTAACTTTATTAACAAGTAGTAAGGAATACAAGAACTGATAAAATTGCCTTAGTTGTATCTTATATTTGTAGTTTTGGAATTCTATAGATTTTGAATTACTGGCTTGTTAGAACTGAAATACAACAAGATGTTATGAACATGTTTAATGTTAAATCTAAACACTTTCTTAGTTCATCTTTTAATATGGAGAAGTTGGTAAAGGAGGATTTTGTTTTTATTTGCATATCCTGTTAGCACTTTTCTGCTGTATAAGTGCTTTAATGGGCAAAATATGCACATATAATTTAATAAACCTAATCATCATATTTCAAAATTTAAAAAGTGCCAGATTTTTTTAAGGCTAATATAACAGGCTAAGTGAAGGTAAATAAAGTTGATATATGAGGTAAACAATGATACACTGTCCCTTCCTTTAGAATGTTTTAATGTTTATTTTATTATTCCTCTAGAAATTGGGAATAGACAGCTCCTTTGACTAATTAACCAAAAGAGGTTTGACTAATAGAAGGAAATTGCAAGCACAATTAGTTAAATAATAATGTATATAGCACTTAATGATAATTATCATTTATTCTAATATCACTGCTAATAAATGGTAAAACTGTTTAAGCCAAATGCTATCATACCACAATAATGCCATCATGGCTAACACTGATAATTTCTGATTTACTTGGGAGCTAGTGGGACACATTCAGGTTTATTAATACATGGCAGTGCTTTCTTCATTGAATTTATAGATCCTTGTAAAGTAAAAAATACTTATCTCTTCACCTTGACTACTTAACAAGTAATAATGTAACATGGGAGCTGCCTTTCCCCTCCAAATCACAAATAGGTTTAGCTACACTAGAGCTACAGCCTTGGCTTTCATGAAGCCAATGTAATGTATTAAGACCCTTATTTACAAAAGAACAATTGACTATCATGTTAATGTTTCAAAATGCTAATTTCACCCTATTTTCTTGCTTTCTAAGGATCAGTTTACCCATCCAGTTCTCGCGCAGCACTGAAAGGCTACTTTAAAAAAAAATAAAAAATAAAAAAGGAGTGGTACTTGATTTTTTTCTGTAACTCATTTCCTTCATTGTTTTCTCTCATGTTAAGAATGATAAGGGGAGAAAATATTGAGATACATGCTGCAAAATCACTGACCAGTATTATCCACAGAACACCCACAAGAAGAGGTCAGACAAGGATCCATTTTATTTGGAGTAGCATACTTATTTATTATTATGAGCTAGAGGCACTACCATTATTGACTCTTACCAGCACTGACCACTTTTTAGGAATACACATCAAAGAGCACTTCAGCTTCTAAATCACACTAAAATGAGAGAGAAAATGAAAAGGAAAAATAAAAGTAATATCAGTCTATTTTAGGAGAAAAGGAGATAGCTAATGAATGAAATTGACTCTTATATATTTATATATATTCCATATATTTATATATATATATTCCTCATTTCTTTATATATATAAAGTATAAATATATATATTTTTATACATATATAAATATATATTTTCATATTCTATCTAAACAGGGATAGACTAAGTTATTCTTGGAGATGTCTTGCTATCATGATTTTCTACCTGTTGCCAATTAAAAACTTTAATATTTCTAAACTTTAGCTTTCTTTCAAGTTATTGGTACTATACATAGAAATCCAACAAGCCTCCAACGAAATATTAGCAGACTCTTGTCCTTGACTCTGCCTTCTTTACATTTCTCCTCCTGTTACCTGATTGATCAATTTTAGACATCACTTAATGATTTCCCATTGTGACAGACATAAGCTTAATTTCCTCACAACTTGGGCCTCTCTGAAGGGCAGCTCACAACATGTCCATAAGAGACAAAGAAAGCGGGACAAGACACCCAAGACGAAAGCACTGGTACCTTCTGTAACCTAATATTGGTTGTGACTACCGTTATCTCTGCCTTATTTAACTGGTTACAGACTCAGCCTGGGAAATATTCTGGGGGAGATTACATAAGGATGTGAACACCAGGGGGCAGGGATCCGTGGGGGCCACCTTGGAGTTGGCTACACCAGCATTTGTATAGCTGTGTCAAATACAAAGAGTATACCATGATTACATACCACTTTTCATTTCTCTACAGTTAATAACTGCCTCTCACTCTTTCAAACCTGTCCCCAAAGTTTTATAATACAACTGTATACATAGTCGAATCTATCAGGCTATCTGTAACTTCTGCATTTTCCTCTGATCTTCCTCTGGAACCCTCTATTGTTTATGCTTTTCCAAATACTGTACTATGTTTTTTATACTACCAAATTTTTCATATCCAAATATCTGTTTCTAATAATTCTTTTGTAAATGCAGGCATATGCCATTTTACTGGGCACCACTTTGCTGCCCTCTGCAGATGCCACTTCTCACAAATTGAAGGTTTGTGGCGACTCCGCATCGAGCCAGGCTATTGGCTCCATTTTTCCAGCAGGCTCAGAATATGGTCAGCACTTTTTTTTTTAAGCTCAGAAGTACTTCAAATTAAGGTATGAGCATTGTCTCTATTTGGACATGATGCTATTGCACACCTGAAGACTACAGTATAGTGTAAACATAACTTTTAAATGCACTTGGAAACCAAAAAATTCATGTGACTTCCTTTATCACAGTTTGCTTTCTTGTGCATGGCCTGGAACTGAACCTGCGATATATAAAAATCTATCCATCTATCTAGCTATCTAATCTTATTTTCATGATTGCAATCTTTGATATTGTTGCAATGATTAATTATGGTGTTATTCACATTTTCTCTGCTTACTAAGAGTTCCTTTGGTGGATTGTTGTTTTTCTTTTTTTCATGTTGAATGTTTTCCTCAAATGTCACACAAATTAATATCTAAGAGTAACGATTTTGAGTGAGTAGGTTTGTTCACTTGTGGGACTCCCCGTGGGAAGGTCTTGCTGTAAGCTAGGGCTTTTAGGGGGCGGTCAAGTGTCATTATCTGAAGACCTTCTCTCTAAACTGTTGATTACCTTCACAGGAATATTCTGTAATCTGCGTGGAGTATAAACTTGGTTCTATAGTCTAAGGACTAAGTGGTGGGAGGGGGCTGAAGAGGATTTTGCAACTCCTTTCTTTTTTCTCCAGAAGACTTTCCTCTGAGTGCACATAATCCCTGTTTTCAGTAGTACACTCCACCCTTGGCCTGTACTGCCATTTAAAGTATCACAGTTTTTCCAGACAGTCTACTTCTCACCTCCTGGTTGGGAGGAGTAAAGGGGGCAAGGGAAGAGCAGCATAACAGTTAAAGTCTGAGCTTCGGAGCCACACGGCCTGGGTGGAGGCTGAACTGCCCCTTTAACATCCGTCTATTTTCAGCTCTATGCCTCGTTCCTTCTGCCAGCTGCTCCTGGAACCTATAATTCCTGAGCCCTTATGTGGTCCTGTGAGGAGTAAATCAGTCTGCTTCTCATTGGAGTCACCTGCTGTTGTGGGTTAAATTGTGTTCCCGAAACATGTGCTGAAATCCTCAATCCTGGTTGTCATGAATGTAAACTTATTTGGAAGTAAGGTCTTAGCAGATCTAATCCAGTTAAGATGGGGGTCATACTAGAATAGGATGAGGCCTAACTAAATGACTGGTGTCCTCATAAGAAGGCCAATAGAAGAGACACACAGGAAGAAGGCCATGTGTAGGCAGAGTCAGAGATTAGGGTGATACATTGCAAATCAAAGACCACTAAGGCCCACTGGTCACCAGAAGACAGAAGGGAGAAAGGGAACAGACTCTCCCTCCAAAAAAAACTGACCTCACCAACACCTTGATTTCAGGTGTCCAGTCTTCTGAACTGGGACAGGATGATTATCTCTGTTGTTTTAAGCCCCCTAGTTTGTGGTTTGTTATGGAAGCCATGGAAATGATTATACCTGCACCCCAGCTCTCTCCTTCTGCATCCCCTTCTTCTCTATCCTGCCTTTGTATGTTCTGGGTTAAAGATGCCTTGGCTTCACAGAAGCTGAGATTGCTTTTTGTTACTCCTCTTTTGTTTTGCAGTGTAAGAGGGGGAAAACATCTTTATTATGGTATTTAAAACCAAAAGTCTCTATAGTCTTTAATTTTTTCACTTTTTTTCTTGTATAGTTCACAATTCTTGCTGCACTTTAAGTGAAAAAATTCACTTAAGTGAAAATATTCATCGTAACACAATGAATTTCAACCTCTCATTATCTCACCCACTCTGCACACCACTATCACTTTGCTGAAGAATTTACAACTTTCTGTGGATAAATTCATCATGGAAGGATGGTAGAGAAGGAAAAAAAGACTGAGGAGGAATGAACACATATTAAATTTATTGAATATCGACTCATTTCTAGGTATTTCACTACGGTATTCTCACTTTCATTTAATCTTAAAAATAGTCAAAACACATAGTGTAATTTCACTTTTTATAGCTGAGGAAAAGGAAATTCAAAGCTGAAAAAACTTGCTGGGATCACCCTGTTGGTACAGCAAGAAGTCAAAGCAAGACCTGTCTGCTTCTAAAGCCCAAACCAACTCCACACTGCTTTTCAAGGTCAGACTGCACCACCAGGTCATTCAAGGTCTGTATAAACAGGATTTTAAAATTCTGACTAATTTTATGCTTTCACAAATAGTCAGTGAATAAGAATTGCTACTGGTATATAAATTTTTAAAAAATATTCTTGTCTAGGGACATTTTTTCTTTGCTTTAAGAGAGCGAGGGAAGGAAAGAGATAAATGTCAATGACTGTGTGTGTGTGTGTGTGTGAGAGAGAGAGAGAGAGAGAGAGAGAGAGAGAGAGCGCGCGAGAGAGTGCGCCCGTGCAGCATTGATTAATGGTGGCATCCCTTACACACAATCTGTGCATATGCCCCAACCTGGAATTGAACCCATGACCTTTCAGTTACAGGATAATACTCCAATCAACTTAGCCACACTGGCCAGAGCTACTACTGGTATTTTTAAAGTAACTATTATGTGCCAGTCAGGCACTTTGCAAAACCTTTATTTTTAATACTGACAACAATCTTAAAAAATAGTTTCTGTATCTGTGGCTACTCCAAACTGAACTTTAGTGACAGCAAATACAATAAAAATATAAAAAATAAATCCAATGGCACCTTGTAAAAAATGAGTGTAGCACCAAGTGTTGTTTTGTGGGAAACCATGTCAGACACGTATCTAGTTGGCACATGCCTGAAAGACAACCAGCTGCATCAGGGTCACCGCTGTCCTGCCACACGCCTTCCTCCCGTGTAACAACACTCAGTGCTCAAACACACATTGCGCAAAGCGTGCCAACAGGGGATCCATTATTTCCCTAAGTAACTCCTGCACTATTTTAAAATATGAAATAGCTTATCTTTCAAAAAAATGGAATGGCTCTGCTTTACGAGTGAGCACTATGGTTACATTTGGACATTAATTTTTGGTACCTTCAGGCTATTGGGGAACCAACTGCCCTTTGTCACAGAACTTGGGAAGCACCTCAGCAACTTTCTTTCCCCTCACGCTTTACAGACTGCTATTGTTACACAAGTTATAGTCTCCCTGTTTGGCTGCACCATTATTACAAAAATTATTTTGCGCCTCCCTGCGCATCTATTTCTCACTCCCTGGAAGAGATGTGCCATCCGCCATTGCTTTTGGCCGCCTTTCCCTCTCAGAGACTGCTACTTTCAGGAGGAGACCTTACATCCTAGTTCTCAGCAAAAACAGGTGTTATCAGGTGAGACCTGCACCTCTTCCTCCATATTTGCATGCACTTCTCTCCATACACCCTTTCTTTTTACTGTCCAGGTTCTTCACACCTGTGCTCTCTAGCCCCAGCCCCCCAAAACCTCACCCTAACTACTGCCTCACCAAATATTCATCCCTCCCATTTAGAATACAAAGACAGTAAAGCCAATGTCATACAAAAGCAAAGAAACATAACCCACTCATTGAACCATCAACCCATTATAGTGCCACCTAATTTCTAGCTATTTTCTCTTTCTTTCATAACCAGGCTTCTAGAAATAACAGCCTTCACTACTCCTCCAATCAATGCTGCCTGGCTTCAATTTCTAGTATTCCACGGACACTGCTCTTCCTCAGGTGACAATGACACCTGTGTCCTCAAGTCAATCTGTACCCACGTGCTCCTCCATCCTTCCCATACCAAGCCCTTCTGAAGCCAATGGCTTTGCTGACTGCTCTGTCCTAGGCTCATCTGTCCCTTAACTGCTCCTTCTTTCCAAGTTGCATAGGCCCGGATGAGCCCGCACACCTTCCTGCCTGGGAGTCCCAGCAAGACTAACAACTGTCCTGGGTCGGGATGATGCTGTCCCTTCCCTGTGTCCTAAGTGAACCTCCAATGGCAGCACCACTTCATTGGACCTTAACTGTTTATCCAAAACAATTTATTTGTCACTAAAACTGTGGATTTGCCCATCATTTGACATATTTCCCATATTTGTGAATATAGCAATGGATGTTTATTCTCAAATGATAAACAATTACAGTAAACGTGGCTTCCTTTTAAGGATATACATGTAAAAATGTAATATGTAGAAAAGAGAAAATTTATAACAAACCAGTAATCAAACAGTGACATCAATAATTATGCTTTAATCTCTTTTGGGGGGGAAAAAGAAATATGAAAAAAAAATCAATAGATCCTTTCACCAGGGGCTAAAAAAAAGAAAAAGAAAACAGCCCAAACACAAAATCTAAATCAAAAGTACAGAATTCAAGGAACTCCTAAAGTCACTTAGCTACTGACTCCATGTAAACCCGATTCTGGACCTGTGCTACAAGCATTGAGAGAAATTTAGAGTGAGCCAAAAATGTTAACAGATTATAATGCTTAGAGTCCTACAGACAAACAGGAGACATATTAATCACAACGTCTATTTCAGGGAAGTCGGGGGCATTACTTTCCTTACTTAACAGTTCTTTATCTTCTTCTCAGTCAATTTGGTCCCAGCCTTCAGCATCCATTTGTGAATGCTCATTAAATGAAAGACATTGGCTATTTCTTGCATAAACATCCTTTTAAAACAACTTGAAGTCCTTGCTACTTGAGAATTTTCTAACCTGTTCCGTGCTTAAGAGGCTGTATGATAATGTCTGAGCCAAAAGGTCGTCCTGCCCTGCAGAGTAAATCAGCCCTTCCTTTCTCCCTGCAGGGCACACTTACCTAGGCAGCAGCCCTCTCTTCCTTTTGCTTGACTACATAGTAAATAGAAGAGACTGATGTCTGAATAAAATGTGAAATGACCCAACCTGTTTTACATTTCTGGCCTAGAAAAGTCTCCTTAAAAATATTTAAGTCTTTTCACAGTAACAGGTAGCAGTTGATTCTGCTTGAAAGCTCAAGTGTAAGGGTGCCAAAAACAATTAGTGTTTTAATAACTCCCTTTCTTAGCTTATTTGACAGGCACAAGTGTATCAGAAAGAGAACAAAAGCTATTCTCAAGAAAATAAGCCAATGACATTTAGCAAAATCATATAATTTTGCTATATTATTCCTTATGCTCTTTATACTTTAAAATAGGATACACTTTAAAGAAATGGAAATGGTGGTTGTCAACATTTACTACTTTGATAGATAAAGTTTTCTAGACAAGGACTGGATTCACGTTGTCTTCATTGTTTTCAAAAGCATACACCACTGAAAGTCTTACAAATTTCATAATTTTGCCTCAAGACAAGTTCTTGCTGTTTCAGGAAAAGGGAGGTCAAGAAATAAGGGACCCAAGATTGAATGGTTTGGTGAGGGGGCATGGTTATGTGTGAAGCTTTGATATATCAACAATAAAGCCTGTTTTGTGTGGCCTCCTTAGAGTTATTTTGTGGAGAAATATGCTAATTCAAAAATATCTAACTAGCTTCACATTTAATTCTGACTTCAAATCTTAAGAGTGGCAGAGCAGCTGTGCCTGGAGGCGATACAATCTTATTTCTATAAAAGTCTCTCAAAGCTCCATATATAAGTGGGAGAGTAAAAATAGATAATCAAATCCAAATTAAGGCTATTAAGAATTGATTTCGTGTAAAGATAATATAGCAAGATTTTGTTTAGGTTATGGATATTCACTAAAAATGCGTAATACTTGTTTGCCTAAAATTTTGATTATGTTTTATCTTATTTTGTCACAGTTAAATAGTTTTATCATTAGTGGTTTTAATTGCACATAGTTTATAGAATTTTTTCTGATTACTCTATATCCATCTAACAGAAAAAAAATCCCAAACACTACTTAATGAAAAGAGAACTATCTAATAAGGATGCAATCAAGTTACAGGGAGATGCTCCAGAAGGTGTGAAATCTTTGTCACAAGCGTTTTATAGTCTATACAGTGTAGAGGAAAAGCGATGTCCTGAAGAGAGCAGGAAGACACAGACCCGAGTCACTCCGTGCAGTACTGCTGAATTGAATAAAGAAACAAACAATGGAAGAAAAAACAAGAAAACCAGCTCCTTGGAAGGAGTCTTTCAACCATAATGTAGGCTCTATTATTGCGATCTCCCCCCATTCCTTCAACTTTTTTCTGCCTTTCACTCACTTCATTATTCACCTGGCTTCAGTCCTAAGGTTTGGCCCTTGATTTACCATTCTCCAGATTTAAAGATTTTCCTTTAGATAACTCATTTGCTTAAGCAGCCTTAGCTATTTCCTGTGAAGGTCTCAAGCAGAGCCTAGACCTGGCTTCCTTCCTCAAACCTTGATGAGCTCTTTGACTCTCTCCTGAGCCCTTGCAGCCAACCTCTGTCAGCATCAAGGTAGCTACATAGTCTCTTTGATTCTTTCCTCTCACACGGTTGTCACTTCAGTTCCAGGCAAACTGCCCAAACCTGTCATTTTCTTGCTCAAAAACATAAATAGTCCAAATTCTTGGTCTAACATCAGGCTCTTGATATACTTTTCACACTCTGGTGTTTTATTTTCAACTAGGCCAGTTGATTTGCTAACACCCAAATCAGGTATGAACTCATAAGTAACCTTCCATTTCCAAGGAGTGAATAATCCAATCAAGATTAAACTATACCCTCCACGTTTGATCTAACTACCTATTGAATCCTGGACCAGTGATAATCAAGTATCTCCTTCAGATAACATTTGAGGGAGGAGATGAGAGGGGGTTAATTGTGTTCACAGCCTAAGATTCAGCAATTGGCATGTTAATTCCATTCATTTGGGTGATATCCAGGGATCTGATTTTGCTTAATATTCATTAATTGTTCCATGTAAGCCTAAACCTAAATATGTCTGTTCATTCAATTCATTCTTATCAAACATCCATATATCAGGCACTAACCCAGCTAAGTACTGGGGTTACAGCACCAAACAAGACAGACACCCTCCTTTATCGCCTTACCCGCACCCTGAAGCAACTCACGAGTAGTGTGGCAGACATTGAATAAGAACATTTTTAGGGAAATGAGTATTATAAATTGGGAAAGACTAGGGTGCTATTAAGAACATTATTATATTACCTAAAAAATATCTGAGACTAGAGCATATAGTTTTACAGGGTTCAGCATGGGGCTCAAAAGGAGCTCTTGAGAAAGGATGCACAGGTTGCTGCTTTCCTGGCTCACCCACCCTAGTCCTCAGGTTTTTTTGGCCTCATTTCTTCTTGTCCCTCAAAATTCAGCTTGGATTTCAGGTCCTTCTGGAAGCCAGGTGTGAATTGGTCTTTTAGACTTCTTGATATTCCCAAGAGTCTGTGTGTTACACCTAACTTGGCATTAAGCGAAGACAGGGTGAGAATTACTAGTTGTCTTCTTCCACCTGGATGGTGAAATCTTCGAGAGTATCTCTATATCTTAAGTGCCTATCAAGTTGTTTTAATCGATTTTGCTAAGTTAATGAGTGGAGATTTAGCAAAGAAAAATGTCAAACACTTAATTTCTGCCTATACCTTAATAGGCCAAACAAAAGATAAAACAGGTAAAGGATTTAACTAAAGTATTTTTGCTAGAGGTTTGGAGAACAGCTAAATTATTCCGTGTGTATAATTTCTGTGCTTCTGAATCCCACAGAAGTGAGAATGCTTGAGGTCATCTTTTGCCAAAATATGTACGTACTAAGGTCTCAGAGGACATGTTAGAATTTTCCAATTCTAAAATAAAATATGACAGTAGCATATAGACACATATGTTTCTAAATGTGTATGTATAATCTATATCATCTGTGATCTTTCAGTGTATAAATTAAAACTAATATAGATGTTTTAGTATAGAGTTTATTAAACCTGTCCAATCCTTGGTTATTTCCAACTATAAAATGGAGATAAAAGTATTGACTATTGATAGGAGTATTAAAAAGATTAAATGAGATATGGATAAAACATTCAACATAGTGCTCAGTATTTAGTGACCATGCAGAAAATCTTACAAATCTTTTAAAAATAGTCTATGATATAACATAAACAACTACATACTTGTAGAAAAAAAATAAACATCAGACATTACTTTTAAATACATGAAAGCAAATTAAAAAGTAAAAAGGGTTACCTGTTACATTTCAATCACATACTCCAGTTTTCAATGAAAAGAAGTAATTTTTAGAAGATTACAAATAGACACTGAAATGTCATCTTTTTCTAAAACTAATCACGATCCTTGTTGCAATGAATATACTTTCCTTAATCAAATTCTTTATTTTTCAACATCTAGTCTAATAAATCCATCTTTATACACACAGTTCTTAAAGATTAATTTGGTCATTTGAATTTTGTTCTCAATGGCTTAAAAATGTGAAGGGAAACATAGCAGAAATAGCAATACAAATTAAGTTTCAAAAACATGTCAATCCACTGCATTTCTATTACAACAGAGGATTTGATATCTGTGGTCTATATCCTTTGGCTTACTGTATAACCTACTAGCTTAATTATTACAATAGCCTTAGGACTTAAGATAGTATATATAAGCTTTAGTAAAGATAGAAATGCAATTCTCATCTGGTTTTACAAAATGGATTGAAATATCACAATTCATATGTAATTGCACATGAGCCTTTGTAGCCTTAACACTTTACTAATATTATAGTCACTGAAGGATTGGGGTTCCTGAGGTCAGTGCACCAATTTACCTTAAATAATTTCCCTCATCATTATACCTAAAATATGTATTTAAAATTAAGCATAGCAGAAGTACATACACCATCACAATCATATCATGGTCACTGTGTTGGCAGTGGGTTTTTAATGACTTACAATGTGGGCTGAATTGTTTATTTTATATATTTTACTACTAATAAAAATAATCAAAGCACCTATATGCAGTCAAAAGAGAAAGGCAATGGGAATCAGAACTGTGTCATGGTCAAGGTTGTGCCAATTACTAGCTATGTAGTTTTGAGAAGTTTTCAGCCTGAGTTTCCATGTATTCATCTATAAAACAAAATAACTTCTAGTGTCCAGAAAGAGAATATCCTCTACATTTTTTGCCACTATTTCATAAGTCACAATGACTTTAGATCATAAACCCCAAAATAGGAATTAATTATCCACAATAAATCCTTCTGATTTATTTTAATTCATTTCCCCTACTGTTCAAGTAGAGAAAAGCAAAAAACACAACAAAGCAAAACAAACATCCTCCCTCAAAACAGACTGTTGAAGCAAGTCAAAAGATCTATGTAAAATTTTGCTGCAGGTTTTTACCCTTCATATGTACTTTACTTACCGTGAGCAGTAGGGACTACACAGCTAGTAAGAGATCATTATATCCATGTCATTTTTTTTATTTACCTCATAACCTCACAATTTTTTTAGGCTCTCCTAAAAATGTTTCTCTTCTCAGGTACACATTAGAACAAGAACTTAATTACTTAACTCATCTGCACCCAAAACAACCCTTGAATGAAATCTGTCAAGTATTTTTCCATTTATAAAGCTGGTGAACTTTGGTGACACTCCCACTCTGAGTAAATGGCAATCACAGTGGATAAATTTGTTTTTTTACAAAGGAAAGTAAGCAGACCCCATAATACATACCAGTGAGAAAAAGGGAACCAAAGTGCATAAAAGCCAGTCAGCACAAACTAGCAACTTGAGACAGGTGTGCAGGAGGTGGTTAGGGATGTTGGAAAGGACTCAGTCTCATAAATAGCTGAGACTAAGTCAACTTACCTCTTTTTACTGATCCTAGCACAACTGTCCATAACATCACATGAAGCTCATCTGTATTATGATTTTGCAAAATGCTGGTCACAGTATTTCAAACTGCATGTGTGGTAAAGTGCAATAGGTAATAGATTCAACATTTCAAATTGTATCCTGATGTAAAATAAATCCACTACTGAATTTAGTATTATGAGAGCATAATGCTTGTGAAAGAAAACATAGAACAACACTGATCAGAAATGTGTGAGGTAACTTCAAATAATAATAATAATAATAATAAGAAGAAGAACAACAACAACAACGACATATTCACTCAAGACCTAAAAGAAGAACCCTAGATACTACCTCAAGACAATAACGTCAGGATGCAGAATGAGTACACAATCTCATAGTAAATATCCACATTTTTACTATTTTAGATAAGTTGAAACTTGAGAACTTCATAGCAGTCTACTAAAATCATAGATCAACAGGATAAAAGTAGATAAGAAGAATGTGCAACTTATGAATACTATTTATTACCATGGTTACAAACTTTCAGAACAGGCCTCTGAGACATTGGACTGAGACTCTGCCGAATATCTGTTAAAAAAATATAGAAGAGAAACTTAATATAGAGGTCTGTTCATCTCAAGAAGTGTAACAGTATTTTTTCCAAGGTTAAGTATTTCTGGAAGCAAAGCAATAATGTTATGACTTTTACTTGCCATTTAATTATGCTACTGTAAACTCCACTGGGAGAAAGTACATATGGTTCTTTAGATGAGACTTGTCACACTAATCAGGATTTCCTAGGCTCAGCGCATTGATTTGTAATGTGCCACTGACACCGGCCAACTGGAATGCTTCTCCCTCTGACATTTGTCATCGCAAGGGAAGGATTAAGAAAACTTATGAAACTTCTGAGATGTTGCCCACAGCACTACATTCTTGACATATGACTTTAAAAGAATTAAAAAGTATAAAAGGGTTGTTCTTTGTGATAGTTCCCTAGAAAGTAACATGAAACAAGTATAATATTCACCTTTTGACTTCGGTGTCCTTTTTCTTCGGTCGCGGAAGGCAGCCCCCGACTGCAAGGCCTCCAGCAGACTATCCATCACTCCTGTCTCGTCACCCTCTGTGAAGAGAGATGCAGGGAATTCCATCAGCCCTCAGGGTTACCACAGCAATGTCAAGCATATACAGAAACTGGAGATAGTGATGGCAGGGGGGAAAAAGATCAGCAGCAATTTCAAAATATGATAGGACTTTAACTCTCTCCTAAATCAAAAATCTTTTAATGAAATCTGTCTCATTGGTGCTGGTGTTACTGTTCATTACAAAGGACCGAGTTCTACTGATTCACTTCAGGGCACTGCTTACAGGGGGTGGCACAATGACTTAAGTGGAATGTGGTTCTCGTCATATTCGTGTCTTGGGTTATCATAAATCACATTTGCCTTGTAGAAATGGGTTATTTTCAAAGCATCAGCTTCTGTTCTAAAACTAGCCAGGTGTGGGAGTGCTTTTGTTGGTGTTATTGATATTCTGCTGTCTAAAATTACTGTACAAAATTGTATTTCCACGCTAACTTTTGAGAACATGCCTCTAACAACTGACTCTTTATACCAATGCGTAATCATTCTTTGACTTTAGGTGAATACAACAATCATTACAGATTGTCACAGAATGTATGAAGTTTGTCTTCTACAATGAAAAACAAATGAAGAGGGTTTCCAAAATCTAAAGGACTGTATCACATTATGATTAGCTTAAATTGATATTCTGTATATGATTAATGATGCAGTTATAGGGCCAATTCTCTCTACAAGTATCAGATTTTCTTGCAGTAACCATAGCTATATATAGTTGTCAATGCTAAATATTATTTAAAGAAAACAGGAAAAAAGTTTCAACAATACTACTGGCCCAACTGAAATACAAAGAAACACCAAAGATATTTTTTGTCCCTTAGAGAGAGTTTATTTGCAGGCATTCTCTATGAAATTGTATGGCTAGTATATAGTTATGTCTAAAATAATAGAAAGGTCTTTTTCTCTGGAATTTTTATTATTTGTTTTTGAGATGCAATCCCATTACAGGCAACAGGTGACAAATGAATACATTATAATATAAATAAAGCACAGTTTACAAAAAGATATATAAATATAAATATGCACCAACCCCTTTTCCTTCTGTTCTAATTCATATTTTTAGAAAAGTACTAAAACTTGTAGGTGTAATAAAAAAAGGTGGGTGAGAAAGAGAGTATTTGAAGATTGTTAATTTACACATCAATTTAATTCTAAAGTGGCTTGATGGCTATTTTAATTAAAATACATTAAGTAGTTCAGAAACTTTAATTAGTAACTACCTATCTTTGAAATTTTACACTCAAACTTAACTATATTTTCCCCCAAAGAACTGTAGGTAATGTCAAATATTTAAGGTTTTGAATATATTTCATTAGTACAAGAAAGCATTTTAAAAAAATCAAAAACTTTAAGAAAACAAGCATGAGATAAATGCCATATATTTTAAGAAAAAAACAACTACAAAGAAAATTTAAACTTTCCTTAGTGAGTTTGCTGTCGGTAGTGGTATTGATAGAGTGATCTGAAACTACCATGTATATTGTAAGACTGAACAGATGGGTAAATATGCTGACGTTGGCAACAGGGGTGGAAATACAAATATGAAATGGAAGAAAGACAGGAAGAGCTGTGAAGTGTTGGGTTAGATTTAAAGGCATCATCTAAGCTCAAGGTTTAAAAAAAAAATACTTTCCCAAACTTTGTGGCCCTAAGGAGCCCGGAAGTAGTAACACTGCAGTAGCAAGGTGCACACCTCGCTCTTGGACCTTGGTGTCTGAATATCACTCACTACTCACTAACAGGACCCAGAATACTTAGAGTAATGGGTGTTTTTAGGGCTGAGACCAAGGTATTGTGAGATGACCCAGGGACATACTGCTATGCCAGAAAACAAGAAAGTACTCGGACAGACAGGCGTGTGTCAAAGGGTAGAGGAGCCAGACTGCGGAGTGGCTTTAGGTGATTAAGAGGACAATTTGGGCACTGAATAAGTAATAATGAGAATGGATTATTACATACTTGGAAAACAGAAGCATGCATCCATATTGGTACTAAAATATAAAAAAATAAATATGGAGGAAGAGAAAGGTCTTCAAAGAAGACCGTAAACTAGTACATGCCAAAGATATAAAGAGGACTGAGGACATAAACAGGACACAGATATGAGGGAAACAGGAAAAAACACCATATTACAATTCACACAGTAGGAACTGATTCAAGGAGAAATCATCAATGGTTACAAAAAATAATCTGTATTAAGACTGGTAGAGGAACAGGAGGTGAAGAAGTCTGGCAGATACCACCTGCCCCAAATAACCAAATCTGACGTCGCTGTGTTTCCCAGTGGTGGGAGACACAGGCAACTGCCTCCTGAAGTGACACCCTGAGGCAGACACAACGTAGCCTGTGGAACACTTTGCACAAAAACATTTCACCTGAATTTAAATGGGAGGAATCATCAGAAAAAGCCGAAGTGAGGAATATTTTGTGAAACATCTGGCTTAGGTTCTCTCTCTACCATTTTTAATTTATTATTTTAAAAATTTTCAGTTACAGTTTACTTTCAGTATTATTTTCTATTGGTTTCAGGTATATGGCACAGTGCTTAGACAATCATATACTTTACAAAGTGTTCCCCTCAATATTTCCAGTACCCAACTGGCACCACACATAGTTATCACAATATTATTGACTGCACTCCCTATACTGTACTTTACATTTTGTAGCTACCAATTTGTACTTCTCAATCCCTTCACCTCTCTAACCCAGTCTCGCATCCCCCTCCCCTCTGGCAATCAGCGGTCTGGTATCTGTCTCTATGAGTTTGTCTCAATTTTGTTTGTTCATTGATTTTGTTCTTTACATTCTACATAAGTGAAATCATACTGGCCTGCGTTCTTAAAAACCATCAATATCATGAAAGGCCAAGAGAAAAATAAAGAAAATAAAGAGTTAGGGAACTGTTCTAGATTAAAGATTAAAGAGCCCTGGCTGGTGTAGCTCAGTGGATTGAGCATGGGCCTGTGAACCAAAGGGCTGCTGGTTTGATTCCCAGTCAGGGCACATTCCTGGGCTGCAGGCCAGGCCCCAGTGGGGAGAACTTGAGAGACAACCACACAGTGATGTTTTTCTCCCTCTCTTTCTCTTCCCCTCTCTAAAAATAAGTAAATCTTAAAAAAAATTAAAGAGACATGAAAACTAAATGTAACCCACAATCTTTGATTTGCTCTTGAAAAGTGAAAAGGTTATAAATGGCATTATGGGGATAATTGGATACATTTTAAAATGCATTGGGTATTAAAGAACTATACGGTATAATGTTGAGATCCCCGAAGGTTATAATTATACTATGGTGGGCAGGATAATCCCATTGCTCTTAGGAGACATGCTGACGGTTTTAGGCTCACCAACAACTTGCACCACAGTTCCGTGTTCTCCAGTTCATGTCTTTGAACGCGCTGTTGTTGCTGTACAAAACATCCTTCACACTTTCTTTACTAAGCTCGCTCCTTGTCCTTCAAGACAGATAACTGAGAGTCCTTTCCTCAACTATGTGGCAGAAGTGGGTGGCCCTCTGGGTCCTAACAGCATGTGGCACACAGAGTAATAAGTCCTTTACAATATTGTTTATTGGACAGTTTCCACCATTAGACTATGAGTTCACTGAGAGCAGGGACTGTGGTGTTCACTTCTCTTTAGCACCTATTGCAATGCTATTATTACACAGGAAGTGTTTCTTAAGATGCACTGACTATATTAACAAATGTGGCACAACATGGTCAGCTGGAAGGAATAATGATGCAGGAGAAAGAAGGTCAGAGATGAAGATGGGGCCAGGGAAATGGCAGGAGTACATCCCCATCACCGTGTAAACAACACACAGTTTTGTTTCTTCCTTTTCCTTTGTCTTAAATGTCTAGTCAGTTGACAAATGTTAATGGACACTCCCAAGTATCTCATAAATTGATTCGTTGTTCCTTTTCTGACTGAACTTTGTGTGTTGGTGATCTGAAATCAAATTATTTTTTACCTGAACACTGCAGGGGTTGCCTGGACTCACGTCGCTTCCAGTTTCTCCCTAATTCTAATTCGTCTCATGCAGTACTTATAAGTCCTAAAGGAGGGTGATGATCTTAAGCCCCTAGGCACAGGTTTTTAATATCTCTCACTTCCCTCAATATAAAGTCCCATCACTTTTACTTGCTCCCAACACTGATTCTAATTGCTCTTCTAATCTTATCTTTACTTTCATCATTGCAACCTATTCCTCAGCTAAATGCAACTGCCTGTGATTCTACACAAACATTCTCTCTCCTGTCCATCACTTTCTCTACCTGGAACCTCCACCCCTGCTCTGGTTCCCCAGTGCTGACAGCTTTTCTTGGCCCTCACACCCACATGCATAATGGAAAGAATAATACCTAAATAAGAATGCCTGCATTCTCCTCTGAGCTTTCACCTAACTACCCATGTGACACCAGACTGGTATAATCATTCCTGACATGTATAAGAGAGAGAATACATGTCTAGTTTTAATTAGAGGATCAGATGAAATAATATAAATAAAAGCACTTGGTAAATTGCTAAGTGATATAAAAATGTAGAGAAATAAATTCATAAATGAACTCTATAGTGCTTTAGCAAGTTTATAAAATGTCTGCTTATATATTTCAAGCATTGCATTTGATACATTGTAAATTAAATAAATCTTTTATAGTGTACATGATTATGTCCTTAGTAAGGGACATAATATATAACATTTCTAAGGGAAACTCTAATCAAAAGTACAAATAGAGTTTTAAACAATACAATGTGTAAGATGAAGAGAAGTAATGAAGGCGCTCTTCCAAATGTGAAAAATGCATTTAGAATATTCATTCTACACATGTTTACCAAGGGCCTCCTATGTATCAGGGCACTATTAAGCACTAAAGATACCTAGACACCAAGAGTTAATAAATGTCTGCTCTCAAGAAGCAGAAAAGTGTGATGGGTATGGGAGGGATCCGTATGAACTACTGGAGATGTGAGGCTTCCTGGTGAGTTATGACCTGACAAAAAGGCAGGAGTTAGCCATTGCAGGGACTTGGGAGAGACGAGCATACCTGGCAGAAGGAATAGCAGGTACAAAGCCAAACAAAAGATATGAGTAAAAACAAAAGTGATGTATAGTAGAGTATTTAAATGATTCATATTTACATTATTCTAATATAAACCAGGGGAATAAAAATTAGCCATTTTTTACTGTAGACTAGAATTTAATTTCTCTAACTACAAGTCAATTTATATTCAAAATATTTATAACCTCTCTCCTGCTGTGAAAACTTTTAAATAAACAGAGTAACTGCAGCAGTCAAAGCTTTGCTATGTCTGAATAACAAAGCACCTGGTTTAATTTGTAAATGGTGATTCAAAGAATTGCAGTGTAATGGGAAATAGAGAAGGGAGAGTTACTATACAGCAGAGTCAGTAAGAGGAGGGGGCAGACAGGGAGTGAAGTTGCTAAGGAGTGAGTGGGACATGTCTGATGTCTTTGGGGCTATGACTGGTGAAATAGAAAATATGGAAATTTTAAAAAATAATATTGAGTTTGGTGGGGGGGGCAATGTTTGAGAAGATGAGTTTCCTTTGGGACTGGTGAGTGCAAGGTACTTGCACGGACCTACAGATTGCTTTCTGGAAGTAAGCTGGAAATTCTGGGCTCGAATTCAGACAGAAATTTGGGTACTATTTTTGGAAGTCATTTCCATATTACAAAAAATACTCATTCAGAACAATGGACTAGACCCTAAGAAAGGCCTTGGAAGTAACAGGGGGAGATCTCTCCTGACCCATAGTTGCGCGCTCTGGAAGTGAGTGTGTCTGACTGCATCCAGAGAGGCAGCGTCTTGAAGGGCGGAAAGATAAGGCAGTGATATGGCAGGAATGTTCTTCCTTTTATTCCATTTTCTCCAAGTCAAGGCACAACAATGAAGTTGCAGGTAACTATGGATATAAAGATCCTAAAAGTTTCTATATGCACTCATCCTTAGGAAACTACTGGAAGGTATAACTTTTGCAAAACAAGAAAGAAAAGTAAGAAAAAGTAAAACATGAGATCTAGAAAAAGGGAAAAAGGGACAAAACAGCAAAGTGGCAAAAAGAATTCCCAGGATAGCACTGGTGTGCCAGGCCCAGAGCAGCCAGTTCAGATCACAGGGGAGAAAACTGGGCTGCAGGAGAGAACAGTAGCCAAGGAACTAAAAGCAAATCTGCTGTGTTGGACTATTTGCAAAAGTAATTGCTGCTTATTTCAAAGACCTGTCAGAGCGTTTGGATAAAACAGTGACAGGTATACACAAATGCTAAGCGAATCAATAAAACCTAGAAATGACATTGCTGTCCAATGGGAAACAATCATGGAATACTAGCTAGAGGGCTGAGGAATATTTACACACCTGCATTCTGTAAACACTTCCTATTCTCTTGACCATCGCACGTTCTAAAATTACTGTGAAGACAGCTGGGGTGAAGGAGAAGGGGCGTATGAGAAGAGTACAAATGGGGAAAGGGTATAAGGGAACTAAGTCTTCAACACTTGTCAGGTAACATCTAAAATGAAAAAGTGACAAATAATAGTCTAGGCAGATTATTTGGAAATAGGGAAGAGGTAAACACTATGAGAAAAAAAAAGAACCCTAAGAATTAAAATAGTTGCCCCTGGAAAGTGGGAGAAAGTTGAGAAGAGTAAAGAAGATAATATATTAAGCTAATGAGCTTATTGTATTTCAATGAGGAATTTGCGGATATTATGTTAATACAAAGTAACTGAAAAAAATCCTAACAGGAAAGACAACAGAGAAAGAGGAGAAGAAAATGAGGAGGAAGAGGAAGAGGGGAAGAAGGAGGAGGGGAGGAAAGGGAGGGAGGGGAAAAGGCTGATTCTTGACCTAAAGTGCTTGTGTCTGAAAGAAAAGAAAGGTGACAAATGGTAGAACACAACATCGTGGGTATTAGGACTGAGATCTGCAGCCCAGAAAGGACACCTGGGGTGGAAGGAGAAGGGACAGCAGCCTATTTATAGGCCTCCTGGATACCTGACTTAAAGAAGAACTTTAGGTTTGCCTAAGCTTCCTGAAGAGGGTAGGTCCTGCTACTATGGAGTTTGGTTTTGACCTTTAAGGGAGCCATGCACTCATTTTAAGCTAGGAACTAATATGATCACATTTCTACTCTAGCAAGATCACATGAGAAAAGAGAAGACAGAGGGCAAGGAAAATAAAGAGATAGCAGGTTTAGTCAGTTAAATACAGACAAAATGTGAATGCAGGTCTCAAGTAAGGAATGGAAGTGGTGAAAATGAAAAAAAGAAAGGAGGGAGAACAGAAAAATCTTGATCTGTATGGATATATTAAAAAATAAAGTTGAGGCTAATTTATAAATTAAAGAATCTTAAAAAAAAGAAAGTAACATTTATAAAAAAAAACTTGAGGGAGAGGAAATGGTTATACTCATAGACTTAAGGGGATATTGGTCACACATGATGCTATACAAAGGAGTGTGAGCGCAGTGAAATAGTAGAAAACACAAGTTTTGAATTCGAACAACCTGGATTTCATGCCGACTTTTCTATCTGCAACTATCGTAACTTTGGACAAATTACTAACCTTACTAACCCTCACCCCCCCACCCCCAACTATAATGTGTGAATAATAATAGCACCTACTTCAAAAGGTTGTTGGGAGGATTAAAGGAGGTACAATCATGTGCAAGCTTAAGGGTGTCTGGCACACAGTAGGAGCTTAGTAATAGGTAATCTTTGCTGAAATAGTTATTGATATTATGGTAGATCATGAACTCTCTTAGGAAGAGTATGTGCCGTTATAAGAAAGAAAGCGAGCTAAGGTTAAGCCTTATGAGGCAAACCAATATGTAAAGGAGGTTTTAGGAAATGACTGTTCTCAACCTGTGACATTTTCCCGCTGTGTATATTTTGCATGTGGTTTCAGAGCTCTGTTTTTATTCCCATCATCTCCTGACATACATTCTTTAATTCTCAGCACTTAAACATTTTTTTCTTCAAGTGTAATTGACATTTTATTCATTTCAGGTGATCTCTACAATAAGACTTGTTACCATTTGTAAACATGCAGTGTTATAAAATAATATTTTTTCTTGTGATGAGAACTTTTAAGATTTACTTTCTTAGCAACTTTCAAATTTGCAGTATGATATTATTGAGTATATTCACCATTCTGTACATTACATGTGATGACTTGTTTATTTTGTATCTGGAAGTTTGTACCTCTTAATCTCTTTCACCCATTTTGCCCACCCACCTCCCCTCTGGCAATCACTGATCTGTTCTCTGTATCAATGACTTTTGTTTGGTAGTTTTTGCTTTTCTTTTCTTTAAATTATACAAGTAAGGAAAGTCATATGGTATTTGTCTTTCACTCTGACTTATTTCACTTAGTTTAATATGTCTCACCACTTTTTCTATGATTTCAATAGTAGTAAGAGATACAAAGATAACCACCCAGAATTTGGAGTGGAGATGGGGAAGGAAAACTCTGTTTCTCCAATTATTGAAAGTGTGCAGCTGATGCACAATATTCATAGGCTCATAGTTTATCCCAGCTCCTTCTAAAAACAAAAACCAAAAAACATGAGATAGTTGTCCTAACAAAATTATATAAATTCTTGCTTGCTCTATGCTGTTGATCCAATTGACCTTCTGGGAACCAGGATGCATTTGCTTTACTTGGTAACCAAGTGCAATCTTTAACCTTCTAGAACGAAGCTCAAAATACTACTTAAATCAGATAGCAAATAAAATCTTTGAATCTGTTTTAATCTTGAAGTGAAAACAAACATGTATTTGAGTCACAGGAGTGAGAAAGCTGATTTGCACTGGAATTTGACTGATAAAATGATACTTAGGACAGTTCTTTTTCATACTGTCATGGCTCACCCGAAGTGAAATTTTATATTAAAAACATTATTTTAATATGTCTGTTTTTCTCTACTATTCATTACTTGCATAGCTTGAATGAAATATCTTTCCTAGCATAAGTTAGAAGGAAAAAACAATAGAATCTTTTCTCCCCAAAATAGAACAAGTAAGAGCATACATAATCAAGGAGTCAAAGTGCTGGGCTTAAATCTTGGCTTGTACTCTTACTGGCTGTGTGCTCTTTCCTCACCTCTAAGACGGACAGAATAACAGTATCTACCTCCAGAGGTGGTTGTGAGGATTGAGTTAATACATGTAAAGGGTGCTGGACAGTGCCCCACACATGGTGAGGCCTCAATAAATATTAGCTATTATTTTTAATATTATGATGACTATTCTTTTTCACTCATATGGCACATATTACTGACTGGCCAATGCAACACCCCCACTCTCTGCTTCCACTAGAGAGAATGGAAAAGTTAAACCTTGTTGTCTGAGGCTCCCTTGCAGCAAAGCTGGGGTGGTGGGTGGGGAGCACATGCTGCATTTCTGGCCAGTTAAAGCACAGGTGGCCAGCTGCTATGGTGTTTCTAGGAACAGAATGGCATGTACTGAAAACCCTTCTCCCTCTTCTTCCCACCTTGAGTATCTCCTGGAGCTGTGACAGCCACCACACACCACACTGCTACTACCCTCTTCCCGCCATCTCGAATATGCTTGGGCCTGCGGCTATCACCACCTTTTAACGCTGAGCACAGACAGCAGGATCATTCTTTTAGTTGCTGTATAAAGCTATTATTTTCAAAGTTTGAATGAATAAATCTTTTACAGGTATATTTGAATGGAAAATCCTAATTATCATACTATATGTTACACTGTACCCAAGTTAGAATGTAAATAACTTCACGTCTTACAGTAAATAGTTATAGAAATAATTAAATAAAGGATTTATCTTATATAAACTCTCTGTTCTTTAAAAAAATCCATTATTGGGTATGATGTATAAAGCACTATACTATTTTAATGATATAAACAACCAGGATAAAGTGGTAATATGAACATACAGTAACATATCATACTGTATTGCAATTAATTTTTAATTTCCAAATTTGTTATGATTTCAATTCTGTTGTAAGAAAATGATTTTGGCATCATACTCTTTAATTTAACTCAGTTTCTTCTGGAGTCTTCTATTAAAGTTCTTTCATTTTTAAAACTAATTAAAACAATGGGCAAAAATCCAGAAATGTAAGTTACTTGTCTGCTCATTTGCTTCTCTCAAAGAAAAGGGCACACCATTACGGGAATGTAAACATACGTAAGGCACAAGATTTAAAACTAACCATACAGTCAATGAATGAATTTGTCATTACAAAATATTATAGCAAAAGCTTATATTACATTCAGTAGATATCCCATATTAAAAAAACAACAAAAAACACAACACTTCAATAACAGAATTTACCAAAATGTATACCAAAGAATGCTAGTTCCATGAAAAGCTAGCTGTGTGCATGCGTGTGTGCGTGAGTGCGTGTGTGTGTGTGTGTGTGTGTGGTGAGAAGAGTGGGGGTGGCTCTGTGGTCAAATAAGCTTGGAGAATAATGCACAGTATATACTGTTCTTGATAATTAATATCAAATACATATAGAAACTCAGTTCATGATACAAAAAATGTGATATTTCAAATTAGGAGACTATGAGAAAATACTCAATAACTAATGTGATGACAGTAATTTATTTGAATTCCACTCAGCAACTTACATCAAAATACATTGCAAGTGGATCAAACATTTCAACATTAAAATATTAAATTGCAAAAGTAAAACAGACAATATGGAAAAGTATATTTTTCACTAGTTATGGAGTAAAAAGATCTTCCTAAGAAAAATCTAAATACCCAAATGTCATACAGATTGTATTACACAGTAAATATCTACAAATCAAAAGAATAACAAGAACAAAGTCTACACACAAACAATGAAAGGGAACACTAGAAAAAAATCTGAAACACAGGAATTCCCTGACTGATTTTTTTAAAGTGAAAAAAATTATGACTCAGTCAGAAGATCAACATATATTAATGAAGACACTCATAGTCTAAATTTAATAAAACAACAACACAAAAACCATAGAAATGATCTGCTTAGGAAACCTATCATAAGAATAAATGAGACTTTTATACAGAGGATATAATCCTTAACCTTACTCATAATTAAAGATATTTCAAATACATCAACAACAGATCTTTTTCTTCCTATCAGCAGAGCAATACTAAAAATTGAGAGCAAAGTAAAGGTTAGAAAACAGGTCGCTCCACACATTGTTAATGGAAATATAAAACAGATGCAACCTCTTTGGAATGTAACCCAGCAATCTGTATCCAAAATGAAATTGCACATACCATATGATGAAATGATTTTTTCCTAAAAAAATCATCCCAATTACAATTCAGTCGCATGCAAGGGCATATGTACAAATCTGCTCACTATAATATCGTTTATAATAACAGGAGATTGGAAAAAACCTAAATGCCCATCGGCAAGAGTGAGCCCAAATAAACTATGACATCCATATACTAAAATATGTGGAAATGTGAAAAAATAACGAACCATATTTAATTGTTGATATGGATCATCTCCGAAACATAGTAAATAAAAAGAGCCAATCACTTGTTTTATCACTGGGGACCCCAGATAATAGATCGTTCTATGTCCACTCACAGCTATTAGCTATGAAGCAGAAGATGTTTTCTGACTTCCTGCTTAGTTAGCAATTACTCCACCACACGGTACTGAAGAAAGGCATTACTTATTAACTTCTTTCTTTGTTAAATGTTTTTAAAATGCCTCCCCTGTAAGTACTCAAGTGCCTGACTCTGATTAGCTTGTTCACAGTGACCTATTCTAACTATTACTAAAGAAAGCTACATTTTAAAACCTGTGTTGACTCCCTGGCAAAAAGAATGTTGCCAGAGTTGTTTCTGTGTAGTTATATAGGGTCGAGGGTGCTGAACAGATGCTTTCAATTGCAAAAGCACAGAATGTCAGGAAAAAAATGTATCTATTTAAATAGATATGTAGATGTGAAATGATGATGACATTTAACAAGATGTGACTCTCACAGACAGTGAGCACCCATGACCCTTTAATTGAAGAGTAATTTGGAGAGGAAAAGGTTAATTACAAGGCATAACACCACCATTTCTCTCACAGAAGCTTCACTTGTCACCCACAAGAACTTCACTTCGCTCAGAGAAAAAGCCTGACAGTCCTTGAGCCTGGCAATTGCTTACTTCCTTTTGAAAATATATTAGGATATGTTTTAGGCTTGCCTTAATGTTTTGGTATAGAATTTTGAAAAAGACTTTTTGATGCCTTTATTTCTCATAAAGTTTTGAAAAAAGAATAAAGTGATTTTAAATACAGAAAATGAGAATGCTTAATTCAATAGGAAGAACCAAAAAAAAAAAAAAAAAAAAAAAAAAGGGCGGGTAAGCTGGGAATAGTGACCTCACAGGGATTTTCTTCCAGAAGCAGTTGGGATAATGGACTGGGGGCCACGAGGAGCCACCGCCAGTGAGTGGCACTGGGACGCCTGAGAGGGGCCCAGGGGGCCCCAGGAGTCAAGCTCTGACAGCAGCATCTGGCACACACTGGAGGAAGGGAAAAAAGGTCAGGAAGGGAGGCTGAGGGAGCTTGGACTCCAGGCTGAAAAACTGCCATAGAATATGTCTGAAAGGTGTGAAATAATCAAAATTGGATTTCACTATGATTAAAGCTGGCATGTATGAAGGTGTCAAGCCTGGGTGACCAGGAAAATGGCGGTACAATTAACCCAAAATAACAACATGAAAATCAGGTCTTATGTGGAACATGATGTTAAGTTTTAGATGAACTGATTTTAAGATGCTGGCAGAATAGTCAAACAGCTTTGCCCAGGTAGTTGAAAATATAAAACTATAAAGTCTGCAATTCAATTCAGTCCCGCAAATATGCACTAGGAATATGTGTCAAGCACTGGAACCAGCCGCAGTCCCTGTTCTTGTGGGACACGCAGTCTACCAGCGATTTGAACACGTGATTTATGACGACCTGCACGATGACTGTTCCAAACCAATAACGAACAGACTGCTGTGAAATTTCCCGACACCGAGGCAGGAGGTTTGTTCAAGATATGGCTGGCTGCCCAGTGATAATTTTAGGGGTTATTTTCTGATACCTGTATTTGTACTTTATTTCTCAAATGTTTTATTTGCATTTTAAAACACAGGACCCTATACTTAGTACAGTAAAACAGTGGAAATTTGTGAATTAGCATTTTGGGGACCAAGAATGCTTTTGGTTACACATCCCCTCACTTCTGCCAACCCTGTCCAAAACAAAGTAATTTTATGAGATTCAAGTTCTAGATTCATTTCTAATATGAATTTGTGGTTCCAAGTATTAAGTGTTCATTATTTTTTCAATTTGTTTCAAAGGGAAAAATATAGATTAATTCTGCATGAATATGACATTCCCTCTCCATCCCTTCCCTAATCAGATGCAGAAATGGTGGCATTAATATTACAAACTGAAGGAATTTAAAAACCTTAGAGTAACAGCAACATATTTTTTGAGAGAAAGGAAGTCAGCAAAGATAATAAAGCAAATCTGAATGAGTGGAAAGTAAGAAAAGGAACTGACACATGCTTCCCGAGAAAGCAAATAACACAGAAAAGAAATGAAAATGGGAGACAACTGAACTTTCCACGAACTCATTAACAACTGCAAAGAAACTGGAGGCCAAAATGTGTGGAAATTCACGTAAGAGAAAGATGGCAGATTTTTCTCCTGACTACAAAAAGCTGACAAAATGAATACAAAAATCCCTAAATAAAAACTGAGGTTGAGAATAATTTTATTTAGAAAAAAAACGGAATGCAGGAGAAAAATAATGACGACCTAAATACAAATTAAGGTATTAAGGAACCATCACTTTGAATGCCTGCTTGCCAGGGTTTGCATGGAGCATTCTACCTAGATTTTCTAATCTAATTCTCACTTCAACTGTACAACAGAGGTGGCAAACACAAGGCCCGAGGGCTGAATCTGGCCCTTCACCTTTTCTTCTACCCAGCTGCAGCATGAGCTCTTGCTCAACTGTTAAGGAGTAATTACACTTATACAGTCCTAAATTACACTCGGCCCATTGAAGGCAACTGAGAGGCTGATGTGGCTACCCACCCCCCCCCCACCGTGAAAATGAGTTTCCTGTTCTACAAAGTAGCTGTGGTCAGATCCATTTTAAAGCCAGAGAACCCGGAGCTTAAGGAGGTAACGTGATGTGCCCACAGCCCTACAAAGGATAGGTAGCCCTACAAAGGAGATTTGAGTCAGTATCTTTTGGATTCTAATGCTCACATTCTTTCCATTAATAGACTTTTGATTAAGAGGGTGGTATATGATAGCCGAGAAGTATTCAGATCCTTAGCGTGGCTGACAAAGGTCTTTGAGGAAATGCGTCTTACAAAAAGACAATGGCTTTCATAGCTGGGAACTCAACCAACGACCACAGGTTGAGTTTCCTTAAATTCACTGGAAGCCAGAATCCTTTCCCAGAACTTGGCAATAAATGAAGTGGCACAGATGACTCTTTCCTCATGGAGAAAGGACAGAAATGACCCTCTCCTAAAACCAGGAGAATCTGGAAACACAAGGATCATCTCAGCTTGCAGTGGCCTACTGGTCCCTCCCTACAGAGCATAACTTGTTTTATTCACAGACATTGCACTTTCATCAACATCAAGGCAAGACCCTCCACCAGCAAAAAGATTACAACTCACTGAAGGCCTGGATGATGGTTAGCATTTTTTAACAATAAAGTATTTTTTACTTAAGTTAGGTATACCGTATTTTCACAAGTAATGCTAATTGCACTTAATAGACAACAGCATAGTGTAGACATAACTTTTACATGCAGTGGGAAACCAAAACAATCGTGTAACTTGCTTTATTGTGATATGCACTTTATTGTGGCAGCCTGGAACTGAAAATGCAGTATCTCTGCGGTGTGCCTGCATGAGTATTCATCTCGAGGCTGGCAAAACCTGTATCACTATCATTCTTAGACACCACTGTCCAAGAGTCAAGTCCTCGCTGACCTTTATTTCCTCCAATGCTTATTAGCATAAATGACTTCTCTACCATCTCAATGTCTTTAGTGAACACTCCTTTAACCCTCTCGTCTTAGTTGAAAATGGGCTGTACCTGGAAACTGGAAAGATCATGTCCACGGCCCCTTTCTAGTATGCGTTGCTCATGCTCTCACACCTGATCTGCAGGGGATGGGTGAGAAGTTTCTGTTTTCTCCCTGTTTCTACTGCTCTAGCAGGTTATCACTTCCTCCGCCCTCATGTAAAAAGCACTCTCCTATGAGACACATGCCATTGGGTTAGATGACTTTCACTCTTCTAGGTCAACATCATCTGATCAGGCACTAATCTCCCTTCTCATTCAAAATAGACATTGCCATCTGATTCAGTCTTCCTTCAAGTCAAATCCTGCATGAATTCAATTCCATGTGAACAAGAGCAAATCCTCTGAAGTTTTTGACCTCCCTCACCCCCAGAGACCAATGCTTTGTTTCTGCTTTCCATTGCTCACTCTTATGTCCATAATCTGAATTTGGCTGTCACCCACAATGGTTTTATTTTACTTCTCACAACTTAACACAAGCCATTATTCTCTGACTGCTGTCCAAGTTCTTCCCTCTCCCCTTCCCAATTTCTCATTAGTCCTAATGTCTATCCGTGGAAATCTCCACTGTCCTGCCCCGTTTTCTTGCCTGTGTAGTTTATGCTCTGTGGTTCATCACGTTGACCATGGCTAACAAGCCAGTATCTGACTTCCCTCCTCCAGAGATGTTCCTTCTCAGACTGGTGCTGAAGCGTAAACAAACCCCAAATTCCATCTTCTTTGCACTACGCCAGCTGCTAGTAGTGCTGAAAAATAATTCTGCAGGATCAGGGACAGCACATAATCACAGCTGTCAACATCAAGTGGATTCTTCATACTATCCAACATCCCCCTGATGTTTCACCAGGAGAAGCTCCCTCCGGCTCCCTCAAAGGGGCTGTTCCATGCTTCCTCACTTCCCTCAAGCCTCTCAATTGACCTCTGCCCTTTCCAGCAGAGGACTTCCTCTAGATTTCACCTACAAAATCCAAACCACCTGATGAAAACACCCTTAACATCCTACCATCAAATCTAAAATCAGCTTTTCCTCCTTCTCACCCATCACCACAATAGCAGAGCAGCTGCTTTCTAAGACAATATCCCCCACCTGTGCTGGTATCACACCCTCCGCACTCTGCCCTGCTGCCCTCAGGACCTTGCTCCATTGGGTGTCACTGTCTCCCAACATCTCTTTGCTCACTCCTCCCAATCTACATTAAACAAATTCAGACACCCACTTTGTCCTCCCTTGACCCCTCCGATTCCCTCATTAGTATCCTTTCTTAAATCTGCCTCACTTTCCATAATCATTTACCAACACTCTATCCCCTCCTCTGAGCTGAAGTCCATGGGACAACTGTCAGTCTGCTTGTTAGATGATCTCTCGGCAGCATTTGACAACGTTCTACACCTTCTTCTTTGAAATGGTCTCTTCCCTGGGCTTCATGACACAAGAATATCTTGGTTCCCCTACTGCCTCCATGGTGATGCCTTCTCCAGCTCTCTTCCTGGCTCCTCTTCCTCTGCTTAAACCCACATCATTCCTCACACTCTCCATCAGCGATTCATCAATTCCCATAGCTTTGTTTACTGAGAACTCTAAGTTTTTTGTTTCTGTTTAAATCACCAGCACGAACTACTCCTGAGCCTTGACTACAGTGACCAGCAATCCCTGTTTGCCAAAGACTAAGTGGTTTCCTTAGAACACAGGACCTCCATTGCTAAATGGAGGAAACACAGGACAGTGGAGGAAAGCCGCAGGCAGGCTGGGATGAGTTAGTCACCCTAGTACAATCGCTCATTACACACGGCAAATCGAGTGTCCTATAGATACGTCAAATGTGACTTCTGTGATATTGAATTCATCACTATACTCCCCAAATTTCTACGATACTTCCTCCTGTGTTCCCTATCTCCGTGAAGGGTACTACTTGTTCAAATCAGAAGGCAATTGCTCGAGGCAAGTATACATAAAGGGGGAAGTATCTCCTTTTCTCTGTATCTCAATGCACTGAGTTCCCAGTAGCTTTTCTTACTGGGGAATTGTCCAATAAGATTCTTTTTTTTAAATATATTTTATTGATTATGCTATTACAGTTGTCCCATTTCCCCCTTCACTCCCCTCCACCCTGTGCCCCCTCTCCCACCCACGTTCCCCCCCTTTAGTCCATGTCCATGAGTCCATGTCCATACTTATGAGTTCTTTAGCTTCTACATTTCCCGTACTATTCTTGCCCTCCCCCTATCTATTTTCAACCTACATTCTATGCTACTTATTCTCTATACCTTTTCCCCCTCTCTCCTCCTCCCACCCCTACTGCTAGCCCCCCCATGTGCCCTCTATTTCTGTGGTTCTGTTCCTATTCTAGTTGTTTACTTAGTTTCTTTTGGTTTTGCTTTAGGTATGGTTGTTAATAATTGTGAGTTTGCTGTCCTTTTACTATACATGTCTTTTCTTTACCTTCTTTTCTTAGATAAGTCCCTTTAGCATTTCATAAAGTAAGGGCTTGGTGATGATGAACTCCTTTAATTTGACCTTATCTGAAAAGCACTTTATCTTCTCTTCCATTCTAAATGAGAGCTTTGCTGGATAGAGCAATCTGGGATGTAGGTCCTTGTCTTTCATGACTTGGAATATTTATTTCCAGCCCCTTCTTGCCTGTAAGGTCTCTTTTGAGAAATCAGCTGACAGCCTGATGGGAACTCCTTTGTAGGTTACTGTCCTCTTATCTCTTGCTGCTTCTAGGATTCTCTCCTTCATTTTTACCTTGGCTAATGTAATTATGATGTGCCTTGGTGTGTTTCTTCTTGGGTCCAACTTCTTTGGGGCTCTCTGCGCTCCTTGGATTTCTTGGAAGACTGTTCCCTTTGCCAGTTTGGGGAAGTTCTCCTTTATTATTTGTTCAAATAACTTTTCCACTTGTTGGTCCTCCCCTTCTGGTACCCCTATAATTCGGATGTTGGAACGTTTAAAGGTGTCCTCGATGGTCTTAAGCTTTTCTTCGATTTTTTGAATTCTTATTTCATCATGCTTTCCTGCTTGGTTGAGTCTATCTTCCTTCTGGTCCACTGTGTTGTTTTGAGACTCAGATTCCTTCCTTTCACAATTGGCTCTCCTCCGTGTGTCTTCCTGCATCCCTTTTATGGTAATCTGCATTTTTTCATGTAATTTGGATCCAAAATCAACCAGTTCCGTGAGCTTCCTGATCACCAGTGTTTTGAACTGTGCATCTGATAGATTGGCTATTTCTTGGTCGCTCAAAAGGATGAGTCCTGGGGGACTGATCTGTTCTGTTGGAAACATGTCTTATGTCTTTCACTGTCTCTCCTATTATTTTACTTATTTATTTATTTATTTTTTCTCCGGTCTGGTCGCTCTTGTTACGGTGGGGGGCAGAGCCTTAGGTGTTCACTGGGGCCGGGTGCCCCAGTCGCTAGCTTGTGACGTTATATGTGGGGGCAGGGGCGGGAGCGGGGACAGGAGGGATCAATGGCGACCCTTCCGTTCTCCTGGAGTCAGACACTTCCCTGGGCTTCTGGGCCGTGAGCTCTGCCCTGGTCCACAATCGCTGCCCCACTGATTCCCCCAGCCGCTGCTCGCGTACTCAGGGATCACCGCTGCACTGCTGCACTCTTGCGTCCCGGTTTGCTGTCGCGCCGATTTTGCGCCAATTTTCCCCCGACCTACGCGCGCCTGCGAACCGCGCCAGCCCCGCGCCCACTCACTCGGCTCGTCGTCCCCTACCAGTCTGGATGTACGGGTCTACTTCAACTTCTTGGCTGTCCGACTTCCATTTAGATAAATCCTCTGACAGTTCTGATATTATGACTGCAAATCATTGTTGTAAATTATTGTGGTTCTGTTCTTGGTTGTGCAAGGAGGTACGGTGCGTCCACCTATTCCTCCATCTTGCCGGAAGTCCCGCAATAAGATTCTTATAAAACCTGTTAGCACTTAAAAATACTCCTCAATGAAAACTAATGTACCATTTGTCTGAAAAAATTACAAATCTACTGGATAGCTCCAGTGGTGCAAGATTTCTTTCTTCAGTGAATCATTCTTCTACCACTCAAGTTCTTGACAGTAATTTTGACTTCTATCTGTTATATTATTAAATTTCTTCTCTAGTGGAATGTTTATTTGTAACATGTTTTTATGGAATGATCAATTTTCCTCTCCAATAAGCTGAATAAATAAAAGTTCCTTGAGTAAAGAATCGCTGGAAAACAACTTGTATTAACTTAGGTGCCTCTGCCTGATGACATGGTAGACATTTTGTAGGTCACTGGAACACAGAACGGCTGCCCTTCAAAGTTCCCTCTGTCAACGGCCTGCAGGCCTGTTATCTCCACACGGCTCCTGGCTCATGGCACCTTAGTGAAATGTTGCTTTTAAAACTGCCCAGACAAGTGAAATGCAGTCCAGTGCACAAAGGAGAATGAATGAAAGTTTCAGATTAGGAAACTATAAGATAAAAGGAAGACCCAAGACTCTTTAGGCCAAAGAAATAAGGCAAATTAGTAACTTCATGGCACTTGGGTTATTATATTTATATCACAACTTCATTCAGTATGAGACAGTCGGTAGGTTGATGTTACAATGAGAAAAAATTGACACTAACTTACAGAAATAATTATGTTGAAAGAAATGGTTGTTAACAGAAAACTAGGATGCCATGGAAAATGGTGTCCTTTCCTTTCTCTCAGGGTAAGGAGATACTCGACTCTGTCCCAGAGAGCTTAGATACACCATTGTTGGAGCGGGTGGCTTCCTGTGGTTTCACAACTTGAAGCTCGTTGTTAGACATGTAGCTACAAACGAATATGAACAATTCTTCATTGCTCAATATATTTATTTTAGTTTGTGTTTCCCATGTTCCCCCTCTTGCCAGTCATCTTGTGACTGCATTTGTGCATACTAAATTTTCACCAGGGGGTAGGTGCATCAATAAGAGGACAAGTGGAAATGAGATTAATTTGCTACTTCACTGACAGTTGTGGTAACAAATCCAAAGAGAAAGGAGATTGAAACCAGCCAAAATGAAGGGGCTTATATTATGAGAGAATCTAAATTATCTATGTCCCCTTTTCCTTCGGATAACTGAGAGTCAGCTGCGCACACATCTGTGGGTGTTTATAAACATTTACCATCTGTTAGAAGCTTATGGGTTATAAATGATGAGCTAATTAGTGAAATGCTAGTTATTTCTAATGACAGTTGTTATGGATAAAGGTTTTATCCAGGTTAAATTGATCTCAGAACCTCATTGATCACTGGAGGCCACTCAACTTTTTATTACAGGACTAAGGAGTTACAGTATGTCACACATTAAAGATGCATTATAACTAGATCCGGCTGCTAGTTTATGCATGTTAATAAGCCCTACTTTATATAGACTGAAATGCTGATTGAGTATTTGTCAGGGAAAACAAGAAGTTGTCAATCTGCAAAAAGTTCAATTGATTCTGTAATATATGACATTATTTCTGTTCTACATACATGCTAAACATATTCCATTCAGAAAATTAAGAAACCATAGAGAGTAAACTAGTAATTGACATAAGAGACTATTCATTAATGAAAAGGTTTAGTCACATACATTCACACATACCTGCATACATATATATTTGCCTAAGTCCCCCATATCATAAACTTTTTATAAACCCATTTCTCTCTTTACTGATCAAAAATGTGAGGAAAACATGCAAAACCAGTTAACTTTCAAATACATTCATCTTGTAAGCTAATGGGAAGCAAAACAAAAAACAAAAAAAAATAAATCACACATGGACAGATGCCTCATATTTATACAGAAATGAAAAGCATCTTATAATACAATGTGTAGTTTTTTAAAAAAAAATATTTATTTTTTAGAGAAAGAGGAGGGGAGGGAGAAAGAGAGAGAAGCATGCCCCAAACTGGGGACCCAGCCGGCAACCCATGTATGTGTCCTGACTGGGAGACGAACCAGCCATCTTTCAGATCCCAGGCCAGCACTCAATCCACTGAGCCACACCAGCCAAGGCAATATAGTTTATATTTTAATACAGGACACTGTTGTAGAGTGAGTGATTATGGATCTGAACAGATTTTGACTGCTTAGGCTATAACACAGCATGTTTTTTACTTAACAGAGCACTCAACACTACACAACACTGCTTATAATCCAAGAAAGTAACAGCACTGTCCATGGCATCGAGAATTTTCACAAATGGAAAAAAACCCATTATCTAAAATGTCCCTCCTGTTCACATTTCCTGTTTTCCATCCTTGCTTTATTTCATTCTCCTTAGAACTGACTAAATCCTAACACTACATATTTATCTTAAATGTTGTTCATCGTCTCCACGAAGACATCAGCTCACAAGGGCAGGGATGAGGGTTTGCTTTGTTTCCTGTTTTATCCCCAGGAACTGTGCTCAATAGACATTTGTTGAATTAAGGAAATATTTTGATAGAAAAGTTTTTTCCACTACTACTTTAATAATTCCATTAACAAAGGAGATTTCCTAATGAAATATCTTATAAACTTTTTGTCAGAAAATTTAAAACCATAAGAACAAATAACACAGAGCCTTGGAAATTCTTTTGGAATGCCAGATAAGTGTGATTAACGCTAAAAAGACTAACAAAACTGATTAAAGCAGCATGACAGATGCCAGGAAAACAAACAGGAAAGCAAAGTTCAATGAAGCTAACTGCAGAGCCCAACACCGGGCTCACTGCGCCTCTCCAGAAAGGCTCTCTGTCCCACCTTACCCTCATTCCGAGTCTCAGCCGCAGAGGGCCGACTCCAGTGTATCCTCACGAACTGATGTGATTTGGTTTCAGATGTTTTTGATTACTCCAGTTACAAAAGAATGGCTAAAATGTCTCTTTGCTATCAAAAGAAGGTTTTTTCCTCTAAGAAAAAGCTAACAATTATGTGAAGGTGTGTTTCATACCCTATGCCAGGCCCTTTCAGATGATCAATTATTCCCTAGCTGCTAGACTGGAGATGCAAAATCACTGAGTCCTAAAGCTAGCAGAAGTATGATCCGCCCATTGTGAAAGCTTCTCCTGTTCTCCCGACATCCAGTCAGGTACAAAGCTCATTGGGACTACTTCAGAACTGCCTTTCAGATCTGTCCTGTCTTCTCTTTCTCAGTACATCCTTACTCAGGCCTTTGACATTTATCTTCTACAAAATTTCAAGTTCCCTAATTGGTCTCACTTTTTCTACTCTCCCCACATCCTCTGATCCACCTGCAGTTTTGCCATCAGAGTCATCTCTCTCTCAGAGAAGACCCAATCACTCCTCTGCTTAAATGCCCTTAGAGCACGCCTACAGCACGAAGCAGAAACCTTAAGCACAGCACTCTCTGACTTTCAATTTAGCCTCATCTCTTCCCGCAGCTCTACCGAAAGATCACTCCGGGCATGCTACGTTATTTGTTGCTGTCCAAATATGAATTTCTTGCCTCTGTGTCTTAATTTACTCACCCCAGTGGATTCCCAGGCATGGAAGCCCTGGCTCATTTAATTCTGTGTTCAACTGGTATCCACCTAATTCAAGATTCTGCATTTCAAGGAGCTTGTAGAGGTCTGAGCACTATTGCTCAGATGCCAACCCACCATCCCTTCCTTCACTCTCATGTGAAAGCCAAAAGGACTATTCTACATATAGAAACCAGCCCATAGGAGAAAATGCACACTGCATTCTTGGCTTGTAAGTGGAAAAGGTGCCCCCATCTGGTAGCAGAGAGCAGGAAGGGAGGAGATTCCATGCAGTGTAGGAGCCCTGCATACTGCTCCTCATTCCAGAGGCAACATGGGACTTACAGGGCGAAATCCCCACGGACTCACAGGGAGTGGAAGTATCTTGTGCCCAACACACAGAGCTGGGAGAGTGGCAGATTCGCTGGCGATGCGTTGCGCAGTTGTACATGTGCAACTGAGAGGTGCTGGGAACAAGTGCAGGCACAAGAAGGCTACAGAAGCCCCCACGGCAGCTGAGCACACTGTGGGGGGAGCACAGTGACTTCTTGTGCGCACTGGCTGAGGAGAAGCAGCTGGCAGAGAGGAGGTACAAATTCAAGTGAAGAACATGGATACATTTTTGAGATTATCCGTGTTAGGGATAGAGATGGTATCTAAGAGAAATCCAACAGACCTCCCAGGTTACCATTCGAGAGCTGAACAGGAGGAATTAGGTCCAAGTAGAGAGGCTGTTTCAGGCTCAGAAAGACGTGAACCTAAAAGAGTGCACACCCTTAGAAGTTTGCCCCATGCTGGCTTTCAGCTTGGGGTCCATTTAAGGAAGAAGGAAAATAAGAAGAGAAAGTATGCAAGGAAATTTCAAAAAGAAATAACTGAATTCTACACTGAAATTACTGAGTTAAAACAGAGGGAGAGGAAGGGGGAGGAAATTGGCTAGGTTGTTCAACATTGTTCAGGCTGGCGGCTGAGTCGGAAATTAAATTTGCACTTATACAAAGAGTTACAACTTTGCACACCCAAGTTTGTTGTGGTGACTGTGAAACACCGATTGTAACCAATACCATAAGAGCACACAAAGCAAACTTGATAGATGTCATATCTCATCCCAGGATTGGGCCAATTCACCTTCAGTGAGTCTACTCAAATAGAATATGTGCAAACAGGAATTTTTGTCCCACAGACATGAATTCCATACATTTTAAAAGTGCTTATTGAACACCTGTTGTAGAAAGATACTATACTAGAAACAGTAGCTCAAAAAGGTTTATTTTTGTAAAGATGGCTACTTTTGTATAAAATAATTTTATTTTTGTAAGATATATTAACTGGAAAAATAATGGTATGTTTAATTTTCATGTATAAACTAACTATAGCCAAATCAGAACATTAACTGAAATATCATTTAAAGTAACTATAGTATTTCATGTCATTTTCCCCTTTTTTTATGTTTTATCTAATTAATTAGATAAAATCTAATTAATAGACCTTTATGCCAGGTGTCCCCAATAAATTTCTAGGGGGATATATTAAATTCTCAAAACTTTTGATTTGTTCTCAAATAACTGACCTCAGATTCGAGCAGGCTAGCAGCATGCTTGTACACTTAAACATCTGTTAGCTAAACTGCGATACGTGGAAATTTTTATATCTCTACAAGTTCTTCAGATTCTAAGAATGCTAAATGCTGTTTTCTGGAGATGTACTTCCCTTCTCCTCTTCCCTTCCCCTTTTGAGACACGGTGATTGGCGACTGTGTGAATATTCTGTTTCTATGATATCAGAGAGCAATGTTTTAGGAATAGGGCAGTGCCAACCATACAATGGGAATTTTCTTATGGGTGAGAGAAAACGACACCTCTTCCCAGCGTTCCCCACCATGCGAGGATGGCAGTTCTGAACAAAGCATGGGACCGTTTAGGCTCTTCTTATTTTCCAGGTAGAGAAGCAACACTTCTTAAACTCCCCACTATGCTTCCAAGTACATTACAACCTTAAGACATTTTACGTTCAATCTCTTAATTTAAGAAATGGTACTTCCTCAGACTGTGATGCCGTGCACTTTAAAATGGTGAAATGGAAGGGTCTCTCTGAACACAGTATAACCCACAAACCCCACATCTACCTGGACGAGGCTCCTTAGCATCTCACAGAGAAGCTGCAGTCTAAAGGGAAGGTAAGCAGTGTTAGGGTCTTTTGCAAAGACGGACGGTGGTTCCAATGACTGTGAATGATATTTTCATCTACCAAAGTTAAAATCAGAGTATACAGCAAGATGAGGGTAATCTATTAAAATATTTAGATTTACTTATTGACTGATTTAATGTTTATCCAACAAAACCATTCCTTGCACTCAAGAAACAGTGAGGGACTAGTATCAAAAGACACTGTGCATTTATTCAGACAAAAACACCATTGTGCCATGAAAGTATTTAAAAATGCTTTTATTCACACGTGAATTCAACAGAAAATAGAATTTAATGAGCTTCAAGAATATCCACCGGAAACGAGATGGGAACTGAGATCCAACACCGCAGAATCAATACTTCTCAAGACATCTGCAGCACGCTGGAAAGACCGTCTTCCCTGGCTTTGGATTAAGATGGCCCCTTTTGTTGGCTTCACACCATTTCAAGGCTGCCTTGCCCATTAGGTTAAAAAGAGGAACTGTCAAACATTTAAAACCTTTAGAACTACTGGCAAGTCAGAGAACCTGAGCTGGGATGACTTTGGGGAAACTATGCAGCTTTCTAATGCAGTCACGCTTTACACAACGCACTTGAAGTTAGCGATGGAACCTCTGATTCAACAATAATCTGAGGAAAATGTTTCTACTTTGCAAGAATTCTTGCCTGAATATCACTAATAGTTTAAAAATAAACACTAAAAGGATTATACTGAATTAAAATTACTGTCACTTTTACCCATTAATGATAATTATCTGTGGGAGTTTTATTGTGACAGTTCACTCTAGCCAGGCAATGGTCTCGCAAGAATTGCTCATTCCAAAAACAGTCATCTGTTCTCTGTTATTACACCAGTCTGTCACATCCTTCCTGCCTCAGGGCACCCAAGCCTGTGTTAGGGCTGCCCTCCATGTTAACTCTGTTAATATTATGCTGCTTCTAATTTTCTTGGAGAACACTGGATACTAAGGAAGGAAGCTACCCAGGAAACAATATTTTAAAATCCTATTACAAAATAATATCTAATTTCATCTGAACACAAATGGCTATTCATGCCATTTTCAAGTAACACATAAATATTCAATTTCTCTGCTTAATTTTCCCAGCCTGCCCTAGGGTATATTTATTCAACATCAAAAGCCAAATACTACTGAGTTCCTTTTTCACTAGGCAAGATAATCACTTTAGACTGAGCAACCTTCACAACCAAGTTCAGCACCACTGAATGGATTTCCTTCAACTTTAAGGATTTAATGTCAAAATGACCAAAAATAGGAAGAGAAAAGAGACAGCCTATTAATAAAAAAATAAAACTCTGGCTCCTGCTATGACCTTTTGACACACTGATATTTTCATCTCAAAAAGATATACAAACAATAGTACAGAAATACTGGGAACTGTAAGCTGGGATAAAAGGATAAGAAGAGCACAATGGTTGGTTACTGATTGGTTACTGGAACAATCAGCAGCCCAGGAGCTTGCTAGCATTTCAAAAGTTCAAGTGCAGATATTCTCTGCTATTAGAAATGTGCAGAAAGATTAAGATTTTCCTAACACCTCCCATTACCTTTAAATCAGTATTTTTTAACTACTAGATGTTCATTTTCCAACACAGATCAGCCACTTTGCAAATGTGTGCTTTGGCTACAGGAAAACAAGAAAGAATTAACACCCTGTCTGGGTAGTTTAGTTGGTTAGAGCATCATCCCAATAGTCAAGGTTGTGAGTTCAATCCCCAGTCAGAAAACATGCAAGAATCAACCAATGAATGTACAAATAAGTGGAATAACAAATTGATCTCCCTCCCTTCCTTCCTCTCTCCCCCTCCCTATAAAATCAATAAAAAATTAACAGAACAGTTTTTAAAAAATTATGTTATGAAAATCAAAGAATAGTCTGTATAAATTATTGATCTACATCAAACTGAAATACTGAAAAGACAACCTTTCTCTGAAAAGAACTAGATACTAAATATTTTAGGCTTTGTGGATTATATATGATCAGTGTTCTAATCACTCAGCTCTGCACTTGTAGCACCAAGACAGCCAGAGACAATGTATGTAAAGGAACACATGTTGCTATTTTCCAATGTAAGTTTATTTATAAAAACAGGTGCAGTCTAACTTAGCTCGAGGGCTGTACTGTGATCTATATTTTTCTTTCATATAAATACCAATATCTCAAACTCAACTCAAAATGGAAGAGTTGTCATTTGACCAGTTACATTTTATCAACTGTCTGACATATCTTGAGTGGCTTCTGTGGTATCTGCTATGTGTACACAGGACACTAGGTCCTGTGGGAAAAGGAAGGCATAAAACCATGTTCTTGAAAAACATATACAATCTGTTGGAAGCATAAGACTACAGCAAATGAAACAGCATTAGTGAAATATTGCATTTCATTGCAATGAAATATTGTAAGTTATATGGCAAGACTACAATAGTTTATAAAAAAGGGGTTGTTTGTTTATCAAGGACATATTTAGAAGACATTATGAAGAATGCAAGAATTGAACTTAATCACATTTTGTTATACTCAGTCAGTTAAAAAGGAGAGAAAAGGTATTTATGGCAAAGAGAGCACCAGAACAAAGCAGAGAAGTAGGAGTAAGTGTGGCTGAGGTAGATGGTATAACAAGTTCAACAGAGGCAGAGAGCAGTCAGTGAGAAGTACAAGTTCATGGTCTCTTATCCATAACTTCTGCAGTCAGATATGTCAGATTTAGTTTTTCAGACTCCAGAAAATTTAAAAAGGTGTATGTGCTGTAGAATCTTAATACACCCAGAGCAACCTGGGGCAAATCCTCTAATTAAACTTGTTATATTCCCATTTGATGGGACCTCCTATCAGCTCAGGTCAGGTGTGGCCTCAAATGCATTGGGGCACTAATTTACTCAAGAAAATTAAGGTTTTCAGACCATTTTGCATTTCTGAATTGCAAAAGGTGTTTAGACATAAAGTGGAATCAGCTGTCCTGAGGCACGAAAAGCAATCCTGTGTGTTGTCTTCTTGGTTGGTCGGGTTTTTCTGACTGGCAACACAGGTACTGGGCTTTAGGGATGGCATAAGTTTCACCTCTTTTTTTAACTGCTAGATATGCTGTTAGATAGAGTTTTTCTTCTTCAAAAGTGTTGGACTAGACTCTATGAAGGTAATAAGAAGTTTCAAAAGTGTAGCTTTTCTGGCTCTAAAACAATTGGACGCCTGTATAAGCCTCTGTTCCTCAGGGTAAATGCTAAAAGCAGAAATTTACATAATATTTAAGAGTATGTATCAGATAATAGAATGTGATAAGCTTCTTTTTTAAATTGATTTGAGAGAGGGGAAGTGAGGAGGGGGAAAGGGAAAGAGAGGAACAGGGAGAGAGAGAAAGTGAGAGAGAGAGACAGAGAGAGAGAAGTGCCCGGTGGCGGGGTAGGGGGAGAAACATCAATCAGTTGCCTTCCATACTTGCCCTGACTGGGGATAAAACAGCAACCTAGGTATAAGCCCTGAAGGTGAATTGAACCCACAACCTTCTTGTTGTACAGGATGGTGCTCCAACCAACCGAGCCACCTGGTCAGAGCATGGTTGATTCTTGTTTGTGTCCTCACTGGGGGTTTGGAACCACAGCCTTGGTGTATCAGGATGACACTCTAACCAACTGAGCTACTTGGCCAGGGCCATGATAAATTTCTTAAAAGCTGGAAAATTTATGGTTATGTTTGAAAATAAGACAATACTCACTGATTGTCTATCTCTGAAAATCAAAGAATAACTTCCCATCAAATACAAGTAATTCCACTTAGAATTGGCAATCTGGCATGAGACAGCTCGTTGTGACAGCACACACAGGTCTGAAAGTGCACACTATGTAAATGACTACCGATTAGGGAGACAATTACCGAAGGAGTATGCAATGGTACACACAAAGAAGGTGCCACTGTGATTGAGTTCTCAATTATAGCACAATAAATGTAGCCGATGTTATCAAAGTTATGGCATTCTCCACATTAGAACAGCATTAAAAGAACTGAATGGTATCATTTCTGCCCTAGAATGTATACAGGGTGAATCTGTGCTTGGTAACAGAAAAGTTTAAATAAGTGTTGTTAATATAAAGATTTCTTTGGTAAAATTCTTAGTATTCACGTTATACTATAAATATTGAAATTATTTTGTCCCAAATAGAATTTATAATAATTATTCACTCTGAAACAAATTTAAATAAAAACTGGAGTCTCACATATAACTCAACGAAATAAAATAAAAATAGAAAAATCATGGTTGCAAGATATGTTGTGCTGGGGAAGTCTGAGACCCTCCTCTCCTACTTCCCCATTTCCTGGGGCTTTTTGGAAGACAGAAGTTGGTGTGTGATCCCTGCACAGCTGCACAGAGAAGACAAGTATTAGTTCAACCAAGGCTGGACTCCGAATGAGCTCTGACCAGTGAAGCTGTGTTACTCCAGAGAAAGAGACTGCTGTGTGGAAGTAAAAAGCTGTGTAACTACTAGTGAGACTTTCAGAAAAATTTCTCACTAGTCTCCCAATAGGGATTCATGGAATCCCAGTCTCTTACTTTTAAAACAATGTAACCCAAAACACTAATTTGAAAGAACATATGCACCCCTGTGTTCACTGCAGCGTTAGTCATAGTAGCCAAGACATGGAAGCAGCCCAAGTGCCCGTCAACAGACAAGTGGGTAAAAAGGCTGAGATACATGTATACAATGGAATACTACTTGGCCATAGTAGAATGAAATTTTTATCATTTGTGACAGCCTGGATCAACCTAGAGGGTTGTAGTAGTAGGAGTAGTATTATGCTCAGTGAAATAAGTCAGTCAGAGAAAGACAAGTACCATATGATTTCACTTATATGTAGAATCTAAAGAACAAGCTAAACAAATAAACAAAATTGAAACAGATTCACAGACACCGAGAGTGAGTTGGTGGTTGCCAGAGAGGAGGAGAATTGGAGGACTGGGAAAAAAAGGCGAAGGGATTAAAAAGTACAAATTGGTAGTCACAAAACAGTGACAGGGATATAAACTACAGCATAAAGAATATAGTCAATAATGTGATAACTATGCATTGTGCCAGCTGGGCACTGGAAATATCAGAGGGGGCACTTTGTAAAGTATAAATAAGAGTATCTAACCACTATGCTGTACAGTTGAAACAAATACAAAATAATATTGAAAGTGAATTATAAATGAAAAATTAAAATGAAAAGTAAAACCCAGTATATTGTAATTTCCCTTGGTTCCTTAACTTCTGGGTCAAATGATAAAAACACTGAAGATATTTCTACCTCCTTCAGAACTGTTGAGCTCTGTTGGGCCCAGAACTATTCAGACCATGAAAAATCCCTCTTTCAAGAGGGGAAGGATGGTGCTGATTTATCCTCCTACTTCTGGGCAGTGGAATAAACAAATCTTTGAACAAACAAAAGAATCAAAATGGAACCTGAACCAGAGTAAGGAAGCCTTTCTAACTTGGCAATCCTTCCAAAACTTTGCAAAGGAAGAAGTTGTCTAGTTTAAAACCACTGAATATGGTTACCACAGAGACAGCTGTCCTTATTGAAGGCTTCCAGGGAAGATAATTCTCAACCTTCATGCATAGGCATAATCTAGTGCCAGTTACTGATCACTAAAATTAGTTTTGGCCCTTTTCATTAAAGGAGTAATAGCACAATAATTAAAAACACGACCTCTGCTCAGAGAACATGAGTGCTGGCTTCACTGCTAGCTAAATCTGTGACCAAATACAAAGGAATTAAACAACTCTTAGATAAAAATAGTACCATAAGTTTGTTGTAAGTATTGCATGCAATAGTGAACACACACGGAGCCTGGCAAATAGTCTGTGATCAATGGTAGTAGTAGGAGCAGTAGTGCTAGTACTAGTATAGTAGTAGTATGAGTGCTGTTGTTGCTATTATTATCTGTATAGTATTACTATTCCAAAAGTGGGGGAGGTTAAGAAAAGAGAAACACATCAAAGCCGGTGCAATTTAATTTGTCATGTTCTTCTAAATAGAGGAATGATTAAAACCACTGGCCTATTTACGTGTATCAATTTGCCAATAATGCTAGAAAACTGAAAGCACTACCGCATAAAACTAGAATATACACAATTATGGAAAATAATCTAATTTTATGTTATCTGTAGAGGACAGGGTAATTGTCAAAGCCTTTATGAAAGCAAGTATACACATTAATTGCTATCTGTTGAGACTGGCAGGCATTCCCAAGTAGTATTTATGTAATATGCATTTCCTCTAAAATGGAGGCCTAATTACTTAGTTATTCTAAATTGCAGAATGGAAAACAAAGGAGCAGTTTTAGCCATGTGGGTAAACAACAGATTTCTAAAAGCTAATTATCTTTTTATTTAATAGACTGAAGTTGCACCAAATGAGACATTTAAATCTAATAAATAATAAACAAATTGTAACCTAAAGACTAAAATATAGGAGCTGCTCATATAGTTTTTATTGCCCCATTAAATAGGCTCTTATTTACTTCCCCCACAAAACATAATTATACAACACTGGGTCCATTTCAAGGCCATTCTGATGTGCTGTTTAAAAATTATGTGAATCAACTTACATACTCAGGAAGTCTTACAGCATAATATTTGAATTCTATTATCAAACACCCTATTCGTTTCCATGCTTAAGAAACAGAAATGCAATTTCAAAAAACTTGTACATGATCACATAAAATCGCTATTACTATTTGTCTTACTAGAAATGATTACACAGAAGGATAGCTATGCACTTTAAATAAATAAATACTAGTATCTATACTTAGTAGTTTCTACATCAGATATTTAATACTTGGGCATCTTCTAAATTAAAATAAGTAAAATTTAAACATCAACCTCAGAAAATGTATTCAAAATTCACATACTGATAAAGACCTCATGAAAATACAGTTAATTTGTTTGTTTAATGTAATATCAAATCATTCAACATAAATAACCAAAGCTATACATGTGCATATTTAAGAGACCTCCAGGCTCATCTTTTTTAGAGAAAACAAAAATTAGAAAAATGCCCTTTTATTGCTATAACATGAAAATATGCGATGCTGTGCTTTCTTAGTTTTGCTGTGCAAAAGGATTATTTTTAGATTTTTTTTTTAGAGAGGGAAGGGAGGGAGAAAGAGAGAGAGAGAGAGAGAAACATCAATGTATGGTTGCTGGGGGCCGTGGCCTGCAACCCAGGCATGTGCCCTGACTGGGGATCGAACCTGCGATGCTTTGGTTTGCAGCCCGTGCTCAATCCACTGAGCTACGCCAGCCAGGGCACAAAAGGAGTTTTAATGCTTTATTTTTCTTCTGAGGGAAATGTAGCCCACTAGTCTACCTTTTATTTTCACTCTGTTAACAAAAATCACATTCAGAAATAATAGTGATAATAAATAGTAGACTTGAAAACAGTTGCCTGTTTTGCCAAAGGCAAGTGACGACTGATGCTGGATAAGCCAGAGCAGGACTTCAGCTCGCCACCATAGGTGGTGATGGAAGATTTTGAATATCTGGAGGAACACAGTTTTTATTGGCATGGTAAAAATACTAAAGTCATGAAAATATTTAGAAGGAAGCTCCTTAGAAAGAAAAAAAAAAAGAAGGAGGAAGCTCCCTGTGAGGTTATGGCAAGATTATTTGAAGATGTTTCTCTCCCTCTATCATTTAGGGATGTACCTCCTACAGACAAAAATGAGATGAAACAAAAAGTTCCTGAATCAGTGATGTAAACTCAATAATTCACCTTCTACATTTTTTTTAGGAATAGGAGAGAGCTAGGCTGACAATATCTACAAAGATAAGAGAGGTACAGTTGTCCCTTGAACACAGGTTTGAACTATGTGGATCCACTCATACATGGATTTTTAAAAAAATTTTTCCAGAACACCTGCTCTGTTTCTGGCCGGCGGTTGGGAGTGCACAGAAGCAGAGGGCCCACTGCATGCATAGCTCTACATCATTTTACACAGGGAACTTGAGCCCCTGTGGACACTGGTATCTGCACAGGTCCTGGAACACACCCCCTGCAGATATGGAGGGACAACTAAGTTTTGGGGGAGTCAAAAATTATACATGGGTTTTCAACTGTATCAGGGGGATAAGGGCTGTAAACCCGATGCTATTCAAGAGTCAACTGTACTATGTTCTGTACTAAAACATCATAGCTACAAAGGAAAATCATATAAAGTTTTAGCTGATCCTCACTATAAGACATTAAAACAAGTACACTGTATTAACACAAATAGTATAGCAGGTAAATGTGAGACTAGTTTTCCTGTCAATTTCTAAATAGTTTTATATAACTCACATTTTACATTAGTATGTTTGGTATACATTAACATTCCCCTTAGTCTCTAAGACCAAATTCTGTGGCCTCCAGTTGCCACCCTAGCATGCCCCTGTCTCTATCACATTATCCTGTTTTATTTTACTTCCTGTGACTGTTTGTAATCTGTGATTACCTTATCTTATCTATATGGTTTGTCAGATTCATTCATTAAAATTTTAAACTTCACTGCAGCAGGGACATTACTTACCTTTATCACTGTAATCCTGACATACAAAAAACAAAAACTATTTGTTGATGAATAAAAGAAACAAAAGTGGCCAAGCTATTAAATTTCTTTTCGGTGCCAATAAAATAATGCTGGAAGACCATAGCCCTTGTATCTTTCATAAACATATAATGCCTTTATTGAACATAGTATTTGTCAAAATATCAGAGGCGTTCAGTGTATCTGTTAAAAGTGTCAAAACTGACATTTTGCCTAAGAATATTTTCAGTAATAAGTACTAATTAGACAATTTTACTTTGTAAATTCTACAAAGTCCCCATAAAGTCTCCAAATGTTATAAAATCATGATCTGACATAAAGCATATTCTATATCTAACATGGAAAAGGTAACTGCATATTTGTACTGTTTTTAAATATATAAAAAGCTATCAACAAGTAAGTAATAATATTGATATTTGATTTACTTGGCTATAGCAGCTACATTAATATTAAGGGACTAAATACTTTGTTCTTCTATATTAATCATGTTAAGTTTAAAAGAAAAGTGAACACTATTCAGAATAATCATTACTGAAATTTTAGAAAAGGTTTTCACTTTGGTGAGAAAAATAACATGTTTGGTACTATGGAATTTGGAATATATACCCCTAGATTCTTTAAAATTCCATAGTCTATAAAAAATTAAAGTTCATTTATAAAATGTTAAAATGTTTTTTAAGATAGAAAATATTTCCAAAGCAGGTTACTGCACCGTAGCTTTCTGTTGCATTAAATGTGGTTCACCTCGTATCAAGTGACTTTGATTAAATTTATTAAAATATTCCCACATATTATAAAGAATGTATTTTAAAGACACTATTTTGAAGCATTTATTGAATATAATTTATATAAATCACTGTTATCCAGACTATCCCTTGAAGAGTCCACTCTCAGAGAATATGATAATATATTTTAAGGCTTTGGACACGCCTATCAAGTAAGAGCCTTACATTTATTTGACACCAACTATATATAATTTTCAGACCATGTTTGAAAAAAGATAGTACAGAAGAAGTTTTGTAAAATAGTCCAATAGGCTAAATAAGATGAATTCTATGATTAACAAATGATATAATAGAAACCTTTCCTTACATTTATTTTAAAAATAAAAAATATTCACCTCTATTTTAATAACTAATACTGAACCTAACAGTATTAAATAAACCAATTATTTACCATAATTGATGGTTAATTACTAGAGCAGCTTTGAAAAAATTCAGAAATAGAGCCTAGTATATTAAGGTCTGTATGTCAAATATAACAAGAATTAAAGAAGAGTTAAAATAAATGAAACAAAATAGTATTTTAAAAAACTGCATCTAGAAAAAAATTGAAGTGGGTAAAATCACCAAAACAAAGATTATAATGAAACATATAACAAAAATGAAACACTTTTATACATCAAAGTAGAAAAATAAAAAGCCAAATTGAGAAAACATAGTGGAGAGGTAAATATTAACACATAATGAGCTAACCTTTGTAATGCAGTAAGAAAAAGACTAAGACAAGACAATCCAAAAAGAAATACATTTGACTATAAACACTTGAAAAAATGTTCAAACTAAGTAGTAATCAAAGAAATGCAAATTAAGAAAACAAAATGCAACTTTTAAATCTATTAACAAAAATCTTAAAAAGTGAGAATACTCAACCCAGGCACATTTATCAACTCATATTGAAAGTTGGTAAAATTAGAATAACATTTTTAAAATCGATTTGGCAACATGTACTAAAAGTCTTAAAAGATATTTATCCTTTTCTATTCCACATCCTAATAATTACATTTTCAATTATTTATGCATAAATGTATTTATCACATTGAACAGATGGAAATACCTATTGTTCTGTTATTGACGGACTTGTATTACTCTGTAATGAGGTCAATAACCTCATTACAGAGTAATACAAGTCCGATTTAATATAACATCCAGTGGATTCAGTTACATAGATATTAAGAATCACAATTAAGAATAACAAAAAACATTCAGAAAGTTCAGCAAGCAAGACACTAAACTGTATATTCAACAGGATAATAAAGCTATGATTAAAAGGCAAAAAAAAAAAGAAAGAAACTGAAAGAAAGATCTAACAAAATATTAATAGTAATTCTTTGGATACGAGGATTCGTGATGATCTTCAGAACTACTACTTTTTAGGTATTTTCTATAACATAAAAGTATTATATTTAAATTGGAAAAACAAAACTTAGTTATTCATGAAATTGAAACTTTCCATCAGGAGAAATACAAATTTAAATAAAATTATTACTAAGACTACATTGAATCTAAAGTTTCATTAAGTTGTTTACTTCCTATCAGGTTTTAACTCTCTACATTGATGGAACAGAGACCTGGGAGAGGCTGTGTGATAGATCCTCAGGCAAAACCCACAACAAACTATGCAGCCAATCTGCCGGCAAGGAGCTCATCTAAGACGGCTCTTTAACCAACACCAAATGAGCGAATGTTCGAATAGCAGAAGGTTTGGTAAACCAGGCAATACTAGATTAATTCAAAATGTCTTTCAGAAGCTATTTTTTAAAAAATCAGTGATAAACCTTTCTAATCTCCATTTTTGTTTATACTTGAAGATATTTCTCAGGATACTTCATGAATTTCAAGTGTACTCTTAAAAGAAATTGTGCTTAGATGATTTTTTTCCCCTGAAGAAACATGTGTGATACATTAAAGTACTCAGTTTGCTTTATTAAAGATAAAATATGTCTGTAAAAATGAAAGGAGAGAAGGCAAGAAGGCATCTGTGTGTACCCCCAGGGAAACCTTGGGTGAATCTGCAGCTGCCCTGAATTGTAAACGATGGTAGTGCATAAGTGAAGTTGATGGATTTTAATTAAAGGCTTCTGCAATCCTTGGTGACTTAAAGGTAGAAAAGCCAAAATTTTGGGGGGTGAAATATAACCACAATTTACTTAATTCTTTTGCTTCTAAGTTTGTGGTTTCTTTTAGCTTTAGGGAAAAAATATATATCTCTATCTCTATCTCTATCTCTATCTCTATCTCTATCTCTATCTATCTCTATCTCTATCTATAAAGCTGTAACTTTGCTATTTTTTCTTTTTATTTTTTTCTAGGAGCTTTTTATTAAAGAAAATATCAAAACATACCAAAGTAAAGAAAATAGTGCAGTAAACACACCCTTCCCTTCAAGCACCCATCACCCAACTTTAGCAGTTCTCACTGACAGCCAGTCCTGTTGCATCTGCACACCCACTGGCCTTCCAGCCGCACTGGACCATTTTGACTGAAATCCCAGACATTGTATCTTTTCATCTATAAAACTTCAGTGAATTTCTAAAAGATACTTGGAAACATATTCACAAAAACTCTGTCATATTTATAACAACAACAAAAAAGCACTCACATTTTTCAAATTGATTTTTCCTATATTTGGATTGGAATATAAAGGGTCGGGGAAAATGCAGGTTTATAGTTGTAAGCAAAACACAGTTTATTCTTGTAGTGTTAATTAGTTTTCTTATTATGTTCCATATGAACAACTGTAAACCTACTTCTGCCCCACCCTATATTTAAGTTCCATTTATTGCAATTGGTTGATATGTCTGAGTCTCTTAATCACTTTTTTCTTCCCTTAGTGTACTCATATGTTGTCGAAGACACAGGATTACTTGGTCCGTAGAGTTCCCCACAGTTTCCAATACTTGTTAATTTATTAACTGACATAAATTATTGCAGACTGGTTGTTGAAAGGGTAGTCAAAGAAAAAGACTGGAACCATAATATACCAGAGAACCAAAATCACCTACAAGCCAAGTTAGAATGAAAACACTACTAGTTAGTAAACTAAAGGGGGGGGGCTATAAAAAATGAAGTGCTCTACGATTTCATAATACAAATAAGTAATCATATACCCCTTACTTTTTTACTGAAGTATTACACTGCTAATAAAGTACCAGTATAAATCTTAACTGTACATAGTATAAATAGCAAATTTGATGGTACTTACCAGTTTTCATTTCTAATAAGCGCTTTTTCTTCTGTTGGCGTTCAAGTCTTTCTTTCTCCGCCAATTCTTGGGCTATTCTGGCACGTTTTTGTTTTTCCTCTGCTTCACGTTTTTTGACATTGTCTTTTATTGCTTGCTATAGAAAATTGATTTTAAAAAATGATCAATTTTAACCACAGTGATTCAACAAATAAAATGGAAAATTACTAATCTGTAAAACTGGGGATGAATATCTTTTAAATAATGGTTACTTATTATATTAGTGACACAATCTTTTAAAAGATTAGCACACAAACCCTTGTTAAATATGTCATGTAGTACCTACAAATACAGCTGTTAGGTTTAAAGTATCTGTATCTTAGTGTAATAAACTAAGAGAGGGGAAACAGAAACTAAGAACAAAAACTATTTAATTTACAAGTCAAAACTGTTTCTCTACATATATTTCCAAAAGAATGCATTGTATTAGAGTCTCCCATACTTTCTCTGCTAAGTAAACTATCGAGTACAAATAAAATAGTTGAACAAATAGTAAAAAGGAGCTGAAATTTTGAAATGGCTCCTTTCTTTATACTACAATCATTTAACAATTTTTCTCATATAGAGAGAAGTGTTATAAGGGTGACTAAAGAAATATTTGGCATTCAAACACAGACCCTCTGACTATTCATCAAAACAAGTAACAACCTGTAACATATAAGAAGATCTCAATAGATATGTGCTTTTCTAAGTTTTATACATATCAAGAAATACCTCTCATGTGGCATTTGTGGGAATTAGCAAAACGTGGGTTTTTCTAAGTGCCAAAAACCAGCATGGCATCATATTACAATCTTCTATGGAGACCATATTTCTCAGTACCAATGAAACCAAACAGGTTATCTAATTGCTAGTTTACCACTAATAGTATTAAATAGGAAAGTGAATAATTAAACTTTAGCAAAGAGGTGGCTTATGTTATTTTGAGGGAGGTGTTAATTCCTCCTTTAATGTAATATTTTTAACCCTAGAAATAGTGAAAGCTTTTCATTAGAAATCAAACAATAAACTTTAGTATTATTCACCAAAACAATGAAAAGAAGTTTAATATTATTCACCAAAACAATGAAAAGAAAAGCACAAGGGGAAAAAAAGGGAAAACCCCCAGAGGATATTAATTCATCCATCCATCCACTCAATAAATACTTACTGAGAGACCAAGTAGTAAATAGTACTATTTAAAGACGAGATATATGTATAGCTCTAAAACAGGCTTACATTTTCTGTGATAGGGTGGGGCAGAAGGCCAATACAGACAACAAATGATAAAATATTTGATGAATGCAGCACTACAAAAAAAAGGAGTGATGGGAGAGAAGGCCTGGGAGCTACTTTACGCTAGGTTGTCAGGAGGGCCTCACTCACTGACTTGACACAAGCTGGACTTTGAATGGCGAAGAGCCAGCTCGGTGATTTGGGAGAAGAGCCAACGCAAAGGCTGCTGGAAGGTATGAGAGACAGGCGGCCAGTGTGGTGGTATAAGGTGAGGTCAGGAGATCTGCTCAGGCCTGATCATTTAGTACTTTTGGTCTTCTAGGCCAGCTGGATTTTCTTCTGAGGAAACTGGCAAACTGGCAATTTTCAAGCAAGAAAGTATAAGACCAAGCACTCTGAGATATAAGTACTAATCGAGCACATTTGTTTCAAACTGTCTTTTCAAAGATATTTGCATAACAAAGAGCACTGGAAAGTGAAAGTAGTGTCTCCCTCTTAAGCAAATGGATTTGTTTGCTGTCCAGTATGATAAACCGGGGAGAAGTTGTATTATCTCTTAGAAGATACTGGGTCCCCTAAGTTCAGGATTTTCCCCTGTAATACAAACTCCTAAGCATGTAGGTATTATACCTAGCCCTTTTAACATTGCCCTATGGGAATTTGGGCTCAGGAATTGACAAAATTGTTTACTCTGGCTACTGCTATTGCTGTAATAAACTATGTTTTGTCTCTGACCCCACAGTCTTGTGTCTTCTGCCAACATCCATGGAATCGTTGGCAGGCTAACAAGGTAAATTCTCATACTCTTCGCAGTGCATGACATATTAACACATTACTATGGCTAAGCTATGAAAGACCAGCTGCAATGGCAAATGCTTCAATGTGCAATCCCTCCAATCTGCAAAATGGATTCTGTATTCTCCATTCTGGCACAGAATGGTTAAGTATTCGTTCACTATAATGAGACTAGTCAGAGGCAGAGGCAAGATTTGAAAGTAGCTATAATCTATGTTTTGTCCACCAAGTTGCTTCATATTACAGTGGCATATGGTAAGTGCCAGCTGTAAGACAAAAGCTGTAATAAAAATCAACATAAATTTGGAAGTAGAAGGCAACACAAAAAAAATAAGCCTGGTTTCAAAGGCAAGTGTGTATATCTGTGTGCATGTGCAACCATTGTATGTATGTGTGAGAAAGAGGGTGTAGGAAGAGTGGACTGTGGTGGAGAGAAAGATAAATACTCAGAAATCAAAACTGTATTTCTTGCTTGAGAAAGTGAATACAAGGAAATGGAGAAACATAAAAATATATATCATGTAGTTTATTTATGAAACTTATTAAAGTACAAAATTTTCTGATGTGAATTTTCCACTTTAATGACTGGATGCATTTCAGTGAGGACACTTAATAGACTACCTATTACCACATATAATTGCCACACCTTTTTAGTATTCTGAGGGGCAAAAAAAGTCAAAATTACTTCCTAGGACCTATAAAAATAATGTTTATATTTAGAAATAAGGTCTGAAGTAGTTCTTAAAGCTATTCTGTTTTATAGAAAATGCACTATTGATTTTCATTTAGAAGCCTATCTCATTTAAAACCTATCTAATTCTGACATTATAACTATTAGGAAAATTTAGCTGGTAAAATACCAATAGACAGCATAGAAATAGGTATTTAGTCTAAAACTGATATTCCAGTTCAAACAGTAATTTGGGATTTTTTTTTTATTCAAAATGTTGAGAAATAAAAGTAGCATAAAGTAGAAAAGCTGAATAGTTAGAAAACCACATTACTCTAAAAACAATCACCTTTTGGTTACTTTATTCTAAATTCAAAGCCAGAAAATAAAGTTAAGGGTAAGCCATACATAAAGATAATTAGGTACAAAACATTGATTTTTTAAATTATCTTACTCTTGATCTGGTTTTCTATTTATTCAATTGGCAAATAAATTGCACCGCCACCACCTACTTTCAGCCATGCAACGCCGAAAGGAATTCGCCGAGCACTCTCACAGCCTCCTGGATGCAGCCTGCCACACGCTCTTGTCTGAAAGAGCCACAGGCTATCCCTTTGGGAGTGGCTCTGTCCAGCTGGGGCGCTATAAGAATTTTTCAAACACGAATACCTGACGGTTTAGTCTGGCACACTGACCTCTTTTCCCTTACACTGTCAAATAAAAACTGATAACAGCCAACACAACAATAGACATCTGGTGTGAAGGAATCAAAATTATACCTTTTTTTTTCGGTCAGATTGGCAAAAACATATTTGTTGGTATGCCGCAGAATTTTAGCAATTAGTTAATGTGTGGCATGAGATGAAAAAGGTTGAAAATAGTTGACTACAGCAATGACTACAGAAGTTTTAAAACTTCAATCAGTTTTGACTAGTCATTTCAAAGGCATAATCAATAATTTATCTGAGTTTTTAAGGCTCACATGTTTTTTATGGTGATAGTAGATTCTAGCATATCTATATTAAAAATACATAGGTATGTTAATAATATATACAAAATATATAGAGGTATTAACAAATGTGTGTGTGTTTATTCTGGAAAGAAATAAATGTGGGCTCAATTATTTTCCACCTATAATTTGTTTTCTATGTAATTAACATAACAAGAATTCACTACATCTAGTTAAATATACATTATAGCATTATATAACATATTTTCCCTCAGAAACCAAAATAATCTAAAGCCAGTAAATTTAAATATGCATCTATGCGTGTGTATGTGTGTGTTTAAAATTTAAAAGTTTAGGAGAGTGTACTCCTCCATAAATCATGGTTATCATAAGCATTATTGCCGAGTTTTTTGAAAACTGTTTCATCCTTATTTTGAATTTGTGTTCTAAGATTTACTTGTGAGTAAAACTTGTTTTCTAAGATTCATCCAATTTTTATGTGTAAACTGACCTCATTTCCATTGCTTGTAATATTAAATTGTTTTATTATGTACTCTCTTACCAGGGGAATTTGGGTTGTTTCCAATTTTGGGCTATGATAAACAATATAGATACAAACACTTCTGTATACATCTTCCTGTGTACATGTGTAAAATCTCAATAATGGTACGTCCTATCAGTTGGTTCTTAAATCTGTTTAGAAACTGGTGACAGCCACTGTTTAAAGTCAGGGGTGTCAAAGTCATTTTCACCAGGGACACATCAGCCTCATGGTTGCCTTCAAAGGGCCAAAATAATTTTAGGACTGTATAAATACAGCTACTCCTTAACTGTTAAGGAGTTGAAATTACATTCAGCCCTTCGAAGGCAACCATGAGGCTGATGTGTCCCCTGGTGAAAATGAGTTTGACACCCCTGGTTTAAGTGAAAGAAAAGAGAACATTTTAGAATGTGACACAAGAAAGAAGAAATGTTTGCTGATGATTTTCTGTTCTAAAAATATACACGCATAAAAGTGCTGAGTCTCACTGTAAAATTTTACAATGTGGGTTATGGTCAAAAGTTTGAAAACCACTGCTCTCTAGGGTAGGAGTAAAGCTAATGAATACATAAAAGGAGAAGTCCATCTTCAATCTCACTAGATGACGTCAATGTATCTTCAAAGTGGTTATCCAACGGATATCCCTTACCCTTCCCACCAGAGCGGGATCACAGCACACATACCACCCAACTGTCCCCACCAGTCTTCTACTCACTGGCAGGGCTACAGTGGTATCCCACTGTGCTTCTAACTTCTATTTCCTCTTCCATGAAATGCCATTCATATCTTTTACTCACTTTTCCATTAGGTTGTTCATCGTTTCCTTAGTGATTTGTAGTTCTTTAAATATGCCAGATACTAGTCTTTCATTAGTCTGATGTTTTGTCAGTATACCCTGCATTGTAACTGTCATTGTACATTATTTCGGTTCTTTCAGTAAACAGAAGTTTTTAAATTTACATAGTCACAAATATTTTTCATGTTGCTGGTACCTTTTATATCTTATTTAAGAATTCCTTCAAAGAAAGGCTATTCTGCTATATTTCCTTCTTAGTTTTAATGATGCTGTTCTGTTCACACTTCAGTATATACTTCATCTGAAATCAGTGTTTTTGAATGGTATGAAGTGGGGATACAATTTACTTTTTTCACGTGGGAGACCATTTCACTACTGGCCTATCCTTACTCCATGGATCTGCAAAGCCACCTCTTCTAAATTTCACACAGTCATGATGTGTTGACGTTTTAGTCTATTAGGTCAGGATGTCCATGTTTGCACCACTAACACACTATCTTAATTATCATAGCTTCTGTCTTACCTCACTTCAGAAATCTTCACTGTTCTTGGGACTCTGCTCTATCATCTACCTTTCAAAATGTACTTACAAAGGTTTTTGAAAGGCCTATTAGGATTTTGAACAGAATTCCTCTGATTCTGCAGATTACTTTACAGAGAATTGAAATTGAGTCTTTACAATACTGACTCTTTCTGTAATGAATGTCATGTGGCTCTCCATTAACTTGGGTCTTTTTAAGTCTTTGGACAAAAATGCATAATTTTTTTTCTATTCAAGTTTTAGACATTTTGTGTTAGGTTTATTCTGTCTTCTCAATTGTTCTTGTCAATGGTGACTTTTTTACAAGCATGGCTTTTAATATTTTCTAAATAATATATTTAGAAATATAACATTTTAACATGTTATTTAACAATAACTTTTAAATATTCCATTGATAAAATTCCTGATTTCTAAAAATTTTCCTGTAGATTCTTTTGTATTATTTATAGATAACCATAATGAACAATTAATTTCTTCATATTCTATTTTTATACCTTTTATTTTTTTCTTATTGTACCATACTAGCCAGAAGTTAAATTCCCACTTTTAGGCTGAGAGTTTCCCCTTTGTCCCTAGTTCCATATTCAGAGGTAGATTGTTCAACCAGTTTGTTCAACAAGTCTGTTGTCTTGTTTTAAAAGCTGAACAAGGGTTGAATTTTATCAATGTTTTTTCAGCCTAATGTAACTCATAATGTGATAAGTTTTATTAATAAATATTCTTTTAAAAAAGCACACTTTCATTTCTGGGATAAACTCAACTGGGACCTTTTGAACACTTGGTCATAATATATTTTTTCACACTCTAGTTTGTAATAATCATTTCATTAAAATATGGTAAAATATCTGTAAAACTTTCTGGGCCAAATACTTAGTTTCCTGGAAGATTTGAAAGAAGTCATTAAATTAAAAATTAGTCATAGGCTTATTCAAGCTTTCCAATTCTTTTAAAGTCAATTTCAAGATGTAATGTCCCCCTCTAGGAACTTAACTATTTCATCAACCTTTCAAGTCTGGCTTACGAATTTTTATAGTATGCTCTTCTCTTTTTACTATCACTGTATCTGTCCTCATATTCCTTCTTACATTCTCAATATTTTTTCTTTGTCTTGATTAGTCCTTTCAGAAGTTTTTCCAATTAACTTCTGAGTCTTTAATACTTGTCTTTTCAAAATAACCACAATTGGGCTTTTAAAAATTCTCTCTTAAGTCAGTTTTTCCCTCACTTCCCTCCTTTTATATTGTCTAGGATTATGTATTTCCTTTTCAATTTCTGTAGTAAGATGCTTACCTTGTTAATTTTCAGTCTTTATGATTTTTCAATATGAACACTTAGGATATGAATTTCTTTATATCACTATTACTATATTCCACAAATTCTGATGTGGGGTATTTTCAGTATTATTCAGATCTTTATTTTTTCTATGATTTTTTCTTGACACTTAAGTTACTTAATGTATTTTTTAAATTTTCAAAATAGAGATTTTAATTTCATCTTCTTTTAAATTTTATTTCTAATATCATGTTATTGTGGTCAATCAATAAAGCTGACACTTGGAAATTTGTCAAGATTTCTTTCATGATCTCTAGTATATGATGAATCTGACAAAAATTCCACTTGTAACTGAGAAGAATGTGTCCTTTAACTGTAGAGTTGGGTTTTGTATTTTAATCAAATGAAGGCTATTAATTGGATTATTTACAGGTCTCATGTCTTAATATTTTTCTGACTGAGTTACCAATAAGTTGGAGAACTCTGTAGACATTTCCCAATATAACACTGACTGTCAATTTATATCTAGAGTTTATTAATTTTTACATGTTAATTTTGGTGCTATGTTATTACATACTTGTAAAGTTTAGAATTGTATCTTTCTGGTGAACTACACTTTTTATAATCTTGAAGTAATATTCCCTTGTCTATTTGTCTTGTTTTTAACATAGTTTCCCTTTTTCTTTTGATTAATGTTTTTAACAGTTCTATTACTTGAAACTTTTCCACATCCTTGAATTTTAGGTAGACTTCAACCAACAAAAAGCTAGATTTTATTTTTTATCCAGTGTTATGGATAAATTTGAAAAACTTTGGTGCGATTTATAAAATATGTTTCTACCACCTTACATTATTCCTTTTATTTGTCCTGCTTTATCTATGCTCCTTTTATTGTTTCCTGTTTTTATTGAGTTACATATCTTTCTTGTTCCATTTCTCCCCCTAAAGTCTGGAAGTTTTACTGGATATATCTATCCTCTCACATCCTTGCAAGTTTATCATGTAAATTAACAACCTAAAAAGGTCTGAAGTTTATATATCCTTACCTCTCTACCTCCTCTTTGGATAATACATAGAACATAAAACACCTGAACTCCAAACATCTCTTTCAATTATTTAACAAAGTTGTCCAATAGTTAAGCTCTGTCTCCCCTTTCTGCAAGACAAGCTACACATTGTTTTATTTTATACTTTACTCTTTACATTTAGTTTCATGGTGGACACGTTTTCTTGTATCTCAAACCTTTCTTTTTGGAAAAATAAATTACTGAGTCTTTAATACATCCTTCAGAACAGGAGTCAGCAAACTGCAGTCCTCAGTGGGCCAACCTGTTATGGTGAATTGAGGATTATTGGCACATGGCCACACCCTCTCATTTGCACACTACCTGTGGCTGCTTTTGCCCTGCTCCAGCACAGCTGAGTACTTGCAAAGATGAAACTTTTGCTAGCTGGCCCATTAAGGAGTTTGCCAACTCCTGCTTTAGAAGATACTTTAACAGAAGGGTATTCGTGGGAAACGCCCTCATCTGTTTATTTGCAAATAGTTTAATTTTGCACTTGTTGTATAAAGTGCTTTTGCTAAGTACCCCAAACTGGAAGGACACTTTTCATCTCAACACTTGAAGATATCTCTTGGTTTCCATTTTTGCTGATGAGAAATCACTTGCATTGGGGTCCTATCCTTCCTCTTAGGCTACTTTTCAGATTTTTGTCTTTGGTGATATATTCTAAAGCTTCACTACAGTATTTTCTCATGTGAATTTTATTTTATTTATCTCTCTTGCTATAGGTTGCACCTCCAGATTCTTGATGTGGAAAATCTACAACCATTAGTTTTAATAATATCTTTCATTCATTCTTTTGAGTTTTTCCTTCCGTGACTTTCACTGTACAAAGGGTAGTCCTCCCCCATCCTGTCCTCCCTGTTTCTTCACCAGTCTTTTATACTGCTAATCGTGTTCTCTCCCTGAACTGCATTCTGGACAGTTTCTTTAGATCTATTTTTCAAATCACTGTTTCTTTCTTTGGCTGAGAATAATCATTAAATGTTAATTTCAACCATTGTGCTTTCATTTCCTTACATTCTGTTTGGTTTTTTTCTCAAACCTATTTGGCCACCTTTGGTAGTCTCTTGTTTCTATAATTGCATCTGAATTTCCTTAAACACTCCACATATAATTCCACATCTGGAGTCTTGGGGGTTTACATCTATTGTTTTGTTTTTTGTCCTGATCACTTCACCATACAACCCCTTGTTTCTCTGTGTGTTTGTTGATTGGGATTAAGAGCTCTTATTTGATTAAACTTAATTTGTGAATATCTTGAGGATATAAATTGTAATTGCCTCCGGCACAGAGCTTTGAATTTGCTTCTGTAAATAATCAGGGATTATTTCTAAACTAAGTTTAGTTTCTTTTTGTCCTAGATTTGTCTTATTCAGTGTACTCACCCTGGTCTTGCTCTTGGCAAGCCTGGCTTTCTCCTTTGTACCTATGTACAACACGCAAGTTTTAGCTTTGTGCTTTTTCTCTTTAATCTGATTTGCCTTGGGAAATTTCCCTAACTTTCTCACAAGACAGTCATATTTTAAAATAGTTTGTTGTACTGTGGTGGGATGGATCTTTAAGAGTCCCTATTACCATATGTGATAAGTAGCCCTCAACAGGGTGTTTTTAGCAAGTTGAACAACATATAGATCTTTAATTTTTTAAAAGATTTTATTTATTCATTTATTTTAGAGAGAGGGGAAGGGAGGGAGATCAAGAGGGAGAAACATATCAACGTGTGCTTTCCTCTGCACATCCCCCACTGGGGAACTGGCTAGCAACCCAGGCACGTGCCCTGACTGGGAATCAAGCTGGCGATTCTTCGGTTCACAGGCCAGTGCTTAGTCTACTGAGCCACACCAGCCAGGGCAGATCTTTAATTTTTAACCATTTTCATATAATGTGTTAGTTCTTATACACTATGTTTTTCTGGGTATCTTATATGTGTGTGTTTTAGGATTCGAGGAGTAAAGGATACAAAACAATTTAACATTGGACAGACACATAAGATTAGTCTCAGGCAAGCACTCAAAATAATTTGCTTAATTAACAATCAAGAATGTCTTCAAAAATTTGGTAAGTATGATATTTCACTACTTTCAGATATCTTTTGAAAAATCTATATGAGGCTATCATTACATATTAGATGGAAAGTACTATAATGGTTAAGAGGAGGAAAGTTGAAGTCTATTTTCTTTATTTGAATCTTCACCTGGTACCAAATAGCTGTGAGGCTTGTGTCTCAGTTTCCTCTTCTGTAAAATGGGCAACATACTACCAATTTTATGAAGATACGATAAGAATTAAATGAAGTAATACATGTAAGTTGCTTATAGCACTGCCAACACATAGTAAGCCCTGTATAAATATTATCAATTATTATTTGAATTATTATTATATTACTAATCTATATATTTTTCATTTCTACTATGATACCACGCACAATTATTCATCCATCAACAAATCAAGTACCAGCCACTTTCTAGCATGCATCAATCATACATGTGTCTACTATACTGGGGACGTGCCAATTTTCACAGCTCCTGTGAGCATATAAATGCTCTCCATTCCGAGATGTTCAGATGTGACTGTACACTGACTTAATGGAAGGTACTGCTGTCAACGCATGCATCCAACACAGCTGGATTACTGGCTGGGAAAGTAGAGAGGTGTTTGGAAGGCAAAACCTACACCTGACCTCGAGTCTAGCTTACCTCCAAAGATTTAAATACATGTGTCTATAGAAATATTGTTTTTGATACTTCTAAGTCTAATATACTTTATGAAATTCTACTCTAGAAAAGAGAAGGACTTTAGTTTCCTGTATTTTCTTCCTCCAAAGTATTGTCTGCACTTAAAATTACATACTCTTTTTTTATTTTTAGATTTTTTTTATTTATTCACTTTTTTTTTAGAGAGAGAGTAGGGAGGGGAGAGAGAGAGAGAGAGAGAGAGAGAGAGAGAAACATCAAGGTGCGGTTGCTGGGGGTTATGGCCTGCAAACCCAAGCATGTACCCTGGCTGGGAATTGAACCTGCGACACTTTGGTTCGCAGCCCGTGCTCAATCCACTGAGCTACGCCAGCCAGAGCTAAAATTACATACTCTTGATAAATTAATTTAAAGCATTGCCCAATGATACAATTAATAGTTGTTTTATTTCCCCAAAAAGTTCAAAATATAAACAATTAGTGTGCATATTGTCTGCTCCTAAAAATGAACAACCAACCAGACTATCAGGAAGTAGTCTATATTCCAAATATATCTACTTGAAGAATACATTAGTTTTATTTCATAACATTGTGGTAAAATATAAGAATGAAAGTGTAAAACACAAGCAGACTTCCACAGATCCTGACTCTATGGCTGTACTTCATCTCTACTGATGAGTCTTAGCCTATTGAAACAGACCTGTGCATCTACTGAACATTTTTCAATATATGATAATATCCTGTCTAATTTTGTAAATTAAAAAACTAGTGCAGATTGTATTACATGAAAAATAATATTGAAGAGCTAAATGTCTTCTTGTTCAGAGATATATTTCTTTCAACATTAATGGATATTTAAGCTATGTAAGCCACGGATCTCCTTAGCACAGTTCTCACTAAACTCAAAAACCTTTTCTTCATGTCCTAGTATTCAATTTTTGCTTAAAGTCTCTAAAGTAAGATCAGACAAACTAAATTTAAATCCACATGCTTTCCAAATGATGGATGTGAAGGTAATATGAAAACACAGGTTAATTTTCTCAAAGTAAACAACCAGGTAAGAGTTCAACACATTCCCACTAATCCTTTGTTAGGAGTTTACTTCATCTTGCAAAGAGACAATGCTCAACTGTACTAAATGACTTCGTTCCAGAAATTTCTAATAACATTTTCAGGAAGAAATGGAAAATAGTTTCTATAAACATTGAAAATGTATGCCTGTATTCTTACACATACTCCTAGACTGGAACATATAAGAAAATATTTTTAAATAATTAATGCCAGTGACAAAAGTCTTTAAGAATATTTTAAAAATGTGATGTACATGTCAGTTTTCAATCAAAAATATTTTCTTTTGTAACTACTGTAAATATAAAATTTCCCTCCACATTCAAAAATAGAGTTATAACTATCTTCATGGAAAATAAGTTTATTCTTAAAAACCCCTATTTGCAATAATTACAAAATAGAGGCTTTAGAAAGAAATACATATGACATAAAAATTACCAAATTAATGTCTCTGACATCACCAAATCCAATAAAAAAGGCGATCACCAAGAACAGGAGAGCATGCTACACTGGCACAAACAACTTATCATCTTAGCATTCAGTACAAGGTGTAATTAGTTAAGCACTTTATGACTGTGAAACTTATGAGAACGGGACACTATCCTTTGAGAACGTCCCAAAGGATGTGCAGATGCTAATGATTAAACTGTTTCAGGCTGAAGTTGTTCTTTATTGCAAAGTCCGTCTCAGATGAAACAAATTACTTGTTAGCCCAGCAGGGACTTACCATTACCAGCCTTTCATCACTATGCTACCAGTGTGCTTGCTATTCCTTCAAACACTCTGTAAACTTCTCAAATAAATGAGATATTTCAACCTATTCAATAACTTCTTTAATAAAGCATGAAATGCTCATAATTAAGGTTTTCCCAAAACAGAACTTGATTCTTCCATTAAATGTGTTCTCTTCCTTTGTGTTCTGAAGTGATATACTATAAAAATATTCTCTTTACCTTTCAATTGTGGGGCTAAATAAAGGTACAGGTGGGCACAAGATGGCCGCCATGAAGTACAGTGCTTTAAGGTAGGCTTGGTGATAGGGCAGCATTTTTGGGGGGGGGGTACTGCTAATCCCCTCTTCAAGGAGAACATACAGCTAAAGCCCAAAAATATTCCATGCAAACCTGGTAATGTTTAAGACATAACAAAGTATAGTCTTAAGCCAAGAGTCTTCTCAGTGTTCTCATGAGCACTCCCACTCACTCACTCTCTCTCTCTCTCTCTCTCATGGTGTGGAAGATCAGAATATCTAATGTACAAAGAATACAACATTTCATTCATTTTTGTTGGTGGCATCCTAGCTTAGTGTTATTTTTTCAATTATATGGAGTAATCTACTTATGATTTTCTATTAGTTACTTAGTTGACTTCTTTTTGTGATCCATCGTTGGCCTCATTATTGTATTAGAATAATCTAGTTTTACCTTTTGCTATATTATTATTTCAGTGAACAAGCAAAAATACTTAAAATATAAAAGGGAAATACAAATTACTAGTTATTTAGTCATACAGAACCCGTCCATCAAGTGCACGCATTATCCCACTGAGTAAGAATAAATGTTATCACTAAAGGGAAACATTTAGCCAGTTAGTCTAGGTGTGTTTTCATTGTGAAAAGACTAAAGGATAAAAATTAGAAGAACCTAGCAAATAATTTTCAAGGTTTCATATCCAAAATATTCAGCACCAAGAATTGATCTAATTCCTTAAATAAAGAGATACCAAGGATAAGAAGAAAACAAGATCCTATATTTAAAAAACTTATTTTGTTCTAGGTTTGGAGCTTTATATCTCCAAAAGTGATCTCAGAATGACAATAGTGACAATGAAGACAAATTTCAAGTTGTAAGCTCACCAAGATAAGCAAGGATTGAAGATAAGTCCTGGTCGTATTATAATTATATATGTTGTCTCAACATCCAACCACAGGACTTTTATATAATTTTCTTTTCTCTGATAACATGACATATAATGAGTTAATCTACAAGAATTAAGGAATACACAGAAAATGTTTAGTGCTTTGGAGTTTGTTAGTTACCTAGTTGGTCTATAGAGTAGTCTTAAGAAACTACATTTAGAGTTAATAAGCATCAAATTTATCTATTTAAATGATCTGTCAAAATAAGTTTTGTTCTGACTGCCTCTTTATAAAAAAAGAATTTACACTAAAAATACCCTCAATGGATGAATTAACATTTGTTTGGCAAATCACTACTTTAGCCTGGTTATTCAGTAGAAGAATGAATTGTATTTGATCAACATGAACAGCAAGATTAAATGAATTGTAATTGATTTTATATTTGTTCACTACACAATGTTTTCAATTGTATGAACCCAAAATCAACTTAAAGTCTGCAAACAGCATGAATGACAAATCTTTAACTGGATAAAACATAACACTAACAAATTTGAAGAAGTAATCTAAAGACAGAAATATTTATGAAAAATGAAATACTTAAAATATTGCCTTGTTATAATGAATTGGGAAAGGTGAAAATTACTACACTTCTATTATTTGTAGATAGCTAACTTGTTTTGAGGGTATATGTACATTATGCCATTTGATCTTCAAAATGTAACACCCCTAAGACACACATACTGTTATTGACAGGAAGCCACGGCAGTGAGGTTAACTGGCCTGTCCCGCATCATATTGCCCATGGTGTTCTGCGGCCAGGGCCTGTACCCTCAGCAATTCTGTTTCCCATAATGAGGTGGAGGCAGAACATCACTATTGCAAACAAACAGAGGATGAGGCTTCTTGTTGGCAGAATTCGTACATCACTTAGGATTTGAAGAAATCAGAACCCTTTCTCTTTGTCACTGCACACAATTCAGATGGGCAGTGTATATGTGGCAAAGTTTAGGGAGGAACAGACTGGACTTTATTGGTTAGATAAGTACAAAGTTTAGCACTTTTATATATTTAAAACTAGGGGGCAAAAAAGAAAAATATAGACAATAAAAGGCTCCCACTTCGGTGTGTACAACAGCAATTGCTTTAATGCAGGGATTTCTTTCTGTTGCCCTTGAAAGACTAATCCTAAAATGGGGTATTCAGATATGCAGAGTTCTAGTGAAAACTCTCTGATTAAAACAGAAAAGTGGTACATTCTTATTATGTATAATTTGATAGAGAAATTTATTTTCAAACATGTTATCTAAAGGGGACGAATAATAAAGGAGTCCTAAGAGGAGTCCATAATAAAGGAGTCCTAAAGCATTCAGAAGTATTTCTCTTAAAATAAGATCATAAAGCAAAATAAATAAGGTATCAGATGAAATTAGCTTAAAGAACTAAGAGTGCTGTTGCACTGTGCTAATAATTCTGGTTAGAGAGAGAATAGCAAAGGAACTTTCAATGTTGAAAGAGGAAGCATCATCGGAATAAGAACTAGGAGTAGTAAAGAAGAAACCATGTAATTCGAGCCTATGTGAGTAAAAGCAGTTTAAGCAATATTCTCTAAAATGAATACAGAAAGGGGTGACCAGGACAAACATTATGCTTCAAGGTCACAGTGACCAACGAGAGAGACAAAAACTAGGCTCTCATTCAGGACAGACATCTACATGCTGATATTGGGTAAGATAAAGCAGGAGAAGGGTTACCTAGCAAGATCCAACAAAAACTTCAGTTCATCCTGTAGAAACATGACATCTCTGTTAATAGCAGGTACATTGGTAATAATGGCATGTAATGATGAGTCTAAAACCAGTCACAAGTAGAAAATGATAATTATTGTTATGTAACACTATACTACCAAAGGCAGGAATCTCATGGCGAAACCTGATGCCTGGTAGGCTACCTGTTTACTCAGTCTGAACAGTGAGGTCAAGTAGTTCCACCTACTGCCTTTGATTTGAACTCTAGGCTTCACATAAGTCCAAAAGGAAATAAAAATCTCCCACAGAAAGGTGTTTGCTAACTCTACTGATTTTAACCCTCACTCCCGCTATTAATTGGCCTCTAGTTTTAAAAGACAACACTTTAGGCTTTGAAATAAAAGCTGACCTACAAGCATTCTTCTATCATACACTCATCAATGTAAATAAATAGGAAGTTATTATATCAAAGAGTAGAGAAATAAAGTATGATTTGTCTTGATTCCCTCTAGTAAAACATTAAAAAAAACTTTAAAAATTGCATTTTAGCCCTGGCTGGCATAGCTCAGTGGATTGAGCGCGGGCTGCGAACCAAAGTGTCGCAGGTTCGATTCCCAGTCAGGCCACATGCCTGGGTTGCAGGCCATGGCCCCCAGCAACCACACATTGATGTCTCTCTCTCTCCCTCTCCCCCCCTCACTTCCCTCTCTAAAAAATAAATAAATAAAATCTTTAAAAAAAAAATTGCACTTTGACTTTTCTTACAAATGCTCTGAACAGCAGTGTATTGTAAATGTTAAAAAAGTCCAGGCTTTGCACTGGGCAGGCCTCCATTAAAACCCTAGCCTCTACCAATTGTGCAAGGTCTATGTAAATGCACTGAGGTCTCCCCGCTGCAGTTGTCCTCGTGGGTAACACTCTGCACCTCCGTAACAAACAGCATGAGGACCAAGCGAGACACATGTAAAGCACCTAGCACAGGGTCCAACTAGAAACAAACACTCATTGGCTGTTGTTTTAGTTTTAACCTGGTGAAAATGGCAATAATACAAAAAGCTAGGTAAAATTACATAGTAAACTAACTTTCTATTTTTGAAAGCTGACTGTTAGTTCTAAATACAAGTCATTCCCTATGTGCATGCTACCTACCGTAGACTGTTAAAGCAATGGTGATACAAATGAATTCCCAGTTGAGGAACTCCAACTAGAAAAGGGGTTAGTTAAAACTGCTTCAGAATGAACACCATTTCCTCAGAAGAAGCTCCAAGATCATGAAACTTACCCTCTTGGTCTGTATAGCTTGAGACTGCAGACTAGAAAAAATATTCCTACTTTGTGTATTACAAAAAGGCCAAGAGAGAGAGACAGAAAGAGAGAGAGAGAGAGAGAGAGAGAGAGAGAGAGAGAGAGAGAGAGAGAGAGGAGCTATAGCTATACAAATTAGTTATGAGATCCTAGTAACACTGGTGAGAGGTTGCATGAATTAGTCAATTATAGTGAAGAGCTCTGAATAAAAGTGAGCCCGTCTTTAACTGCTTCAGTTTAAAATCTGGGCAATTCTAAAACAAGTATTTTTGGATAAATTAGTTGCAAGCTAAATTACTATCAAAAGTAAGAGTGACCCCCTTTTGGGGGGCAGAAGTTTGGTTTCAAGTCAGTCCTGTGAACCTACTAAATGCAATTCCTATGTATAATAGAAGTTAACAGAGTTCATCTACACATGGCATAGACTGTGGAGCTGCACATCTCTGGTTAACAGCTCAGCTCTGCGCCTTGTAACTGTGGAACTGGGTAGAAACAGGCAAGTCACCCTGTCCCTAAGCCTTAATTTCCTTATTTTAAAATACAGTGCCTGGTACTTGGTCAGCACTATGAGTTAGCTATTAAAGCACATCACCCATTTTGGTGAGAACATCAGTTATGTAATAAATGTATCCATTTGTTATATTCCATTAATTACAGAGACACAAAGGTAAACAAGACAGACACAGGTCTCGACTGGCTGAACAATGTCTGAGCAGGGACTGGAAAGGTGAGCACAATAGTACCGTGAGGCAAACGTGCAGGTGTGCTCCCCCTGAACTCGGGAGAAAGAGCCTGTGAAAAACTGCCATAGCAGAAGGCAGCTGTGGAGGGAAGACGGTGGTTCCTGGCTCCTTACATGGGGTACAAAACGGGCTGCCACTGGACACTGAATGGTACACTTGACTCATTCATGAGCAGGAATATACCTCTGTTCCAGTGGATGAAGTAACGGTGTAAACATATTGTAACACTATTTCCTTAAAAGAAAACATACTTTTTGCCTATTATAGTAATGTATTTTGTATAGTGGCTTTCCAGAATAGACCTTCAACACATGAAAGTCCCATATCTATCACTAACATCTTCATAGAGGCTCACTGAATTTAACCTGTTTTCCAAAGTTGAATAGTATGAAATTAAATAGCAACCTACAACATGAGAAAGTTTTGAAAACACAAGGTATTTATTTGTCAATAATTTTTGTTAATATTGACAGCATGGTATTTTTAAAGACCCAGTGCCCCAAATTCAAGCAGTATAACCACATTTGTCAGAAAAAAAGAATAAAGTGGATGCAAAATTATACTTCCCATCCAATCATCTTCATCTTTATTCTAAAGAAAAATTTCCTCTTCAAATTATTTAGATAAAAATACATTTTTAAAAAATATTAAGCTCTACTGATTTTAATTTAGTCCAGAGTGTGTGAATGCGTGTGTGAGTATGTGAGAGCAGCTACTTCTAGGACCCATCTGAAATAGGCAAAGTATATTATCACTCAATTATCCTCTGTTTTTGAGCCATTCTTCATTCAAACACTTACTTTTTCCATCTGCCCAGCACTTAATAACAGAATGCCAAGTTACAGAATGCCCAAACCCTCTAGTCTTACCAGACTTCAGAATGATTTGGAATTAGACCTGGATTCAAATCCCAATCCAACTGCTTACAATATGGACTTAGTCTCATTAGGAAACCCTCCAAATGCCAGTGTTCTTATTTATCAAATAGAGCACAAGCTATAGGAAAAGGGAATCGCCATGCCTAGCACTTAAGAGCACAGGCTTTGGAGGAAGCCTGTACTGGTTCAAATTCTAGTTCTTCCATTTTATACCTAAGTGACATTGAGCTAGATATATCCGATTTCTGTGCCTCGGTTTCCTCATTTGCCACAAAAAACAGTAACAGTGAAAAGATGGAGAATTAGATTATCTGAGAAAATATATATAAGGTATTTGGGAAAATGTCTGGTTCACAGAAAATACTGAATATATAATGGATATTATTTTATATACGCATTTTATAGTTTCATGCATAATTATGTTAGAGGTCCCCAAGACAAGCCTCAAGATTGATTATTTTTTGGAAGGACTCACAGAACTCAGAAAACCTGTTTTATCCACTGTTACAATTTGTTATGGGAAAAGGATACTGATTAAAATCACACTGTCCTCTCCCAATGGGGTTTGATTATTCCAGCAATGATGTGTGATAGCACGGGAAGCAGACTGCCGACCAGGGCAGCTCACCCAAGCCCTAGTGTCAGGAATTGTTATTGTCAGGAGGTTGGTCTCCCAGGCATGGACCTCCTGCATGAAAGAATGACCTTAGCTCCTCAGTCTCCAGTGCCCTACAGAGGACCAAATGACAGTGCAGCCAGCACACCAGGTGAACAAAAACAGGTATTCGCCATAAACTGCATATTTAGCATCAACTGTCTGGCTTGGTCCTGGGTATACAAAGACACCCTACCCAGGTAGGATACTCCAAGGGTTTAGAGGTGACCGATCTCCCAGGAGTCAGGTGAAGGCCAGAGCTTTCTCTGGAGTGCTCAAGGTTTGAGTACCTCGAGTTTGCTGAGTTAAGTAACTAACCCTTTACTGAATAAGAATTTATTAAGCAACTGCCATGTGCCAAAAGCTATGACAAATACTTAACATATAGTATCTCATTTAATATTTAAAGACTCTTACGAGAAAGAAATTAACATCCACTTTTACAAATGTGGAAACTGGGACTCAGGAAGGCCAGTGTTCCTAGTCACCTAAATAGTGTGCATTACAAACCTAGCTCTTTCAGACTGCAAAGCCTTTGCGACTTACACTAAGCCATGATGCCTCATAGAACTTTATAAAAATCAAAATAATATATCATTCAATACATCACATATATAGATAGGCACAGAATACATTTAATAATCAAAATCACTTCTGGAATAAAAAAATAATCAAAGAATCACTTTCATTTTGTAGAGAAGATAAACCACAGCTGTAAGCAAAATGTGTGTTTAACATAGACAAACTAGTTTTCCTTTAAAATACTGACATTTATTCAAAGACTATCTAATCATAATCAAGTGATTATAACCAGTCCAGTCAATTCAGCAATAAAGTTTCACTCAGATCAAAAAAAAAAAAACAAAACAACTCAGTTACTCAAAACTTTTTAATCCCCTCAAACATTTGCTGAAATACAGAAATGACTTACCCATCTATTAAGAATAATGTAATTTTTCTTTGTAGAAATGTATCTCCAGTTCCCTAGGGAGGCAACAATGCTTCCTCATTTCAATATGAGTGTGGTTCCCCCCCCCCCCCCCCCCCCCCCCCCCCCCCCGCCATCTAATCAGCTAATACTTTTCAAAAGATCTTTTTAATGCCTAAATGAAAGGATTCCACATCAAAGACCTGACCTCCCTATTAAAATATCTAAAGGAAACCCTAGGAATGTAAAATCTATTCAAAGGCAAACTGCAGGTAGCTTATTGTACAATGCATTAAGAAAAGAAAAGGGGGAAAAAAGCTTCATAACAGCTACATGGAATTTGGTAAAATTATACCACAAAAATACAAATTGATCTTAAGTATAACGAAACAAATTCATAGCCAAAAAACTTATTACAAAAGTGCTCTGTAATGTGCCAGGAGGGGAGTCTCTATGAAAAACTTCAGAATTTGTCACATTTTCAATCAAAATTTCTAATTACAGTTTAATGTTGGGAAGGCCAAAAAAGGAAGAAACCACACATTTTCCAATAGATTCAAAATTTTAAATTTTAAAAGCTAACTTTCAACATCAGAAAAGGTAGGTATTACTAGACAACAGGAGTGAAATGAAGTAATGAAGTAAAAGTGGTAATAGATGAGATAGTATTGGGTTGGCCAAAATGTTCATTTTTTTTCCTGTAAGATACTAGCTCTAGTAGTGCTTAGTAGTCTTTAACTTCATTTCACACGATTCTATTAGATTGTATTGTGACAGCTGTCATATCAGCATGCATTAAAAAAAGCACATTATTTTCAAAAGCTTTATTATTTCAAGAAAGGTAGAAATGCAACTGAAACTCAAAAAAGGATTTTACAGTGTATGGAGAAGGTACTGTAACTGATCAAACATGTCAAAAGTGATTTGAGGAGTTTCGCACTGGAGACTTCTCACTGGATGATGCTCCCTGGTCGGGCAGACCAGTTGAAGTTGATAAAGATCAAATCGAGACAATAACAATCAGTGTCACACCACAAGGGCGATAGCCGGTATACTCAAAATGTCCAAATCAATAAAGTTATTGGTGTAAATGAAAAATGTGTCTGTTATTTTAAGGAAAAAACCATACGGACCTTTTGGCCAACTCAATATAAATACAAATACTTTGAAAAAAAAATATTTTTTTTAACATACCATGAATGCTGTTCTGAAGTTATTTAAGTCAGTCAAAACATCTTCCACAGACACCTTCTTCACATCAATGGCATAGTACTCCATTATGCTCTGATACAGCTTTTCCATGTTTTCATGTAACTTTGAAAGTTTTCCATATTGTTCCTTTGCACTGATAACAAAGCTGTATATCACAGTTAAGGAAATCTGAAATGTCAAAGTAATGTTTTAGAAAAAAACCTTTTAAGTCCAATGTTTTAATGTAATTGTTGGCTACTATTACATATATCCAAAATGCCAAAATCACCTCTAAAAGTCAACCACTCTTGCAATTCACTCTATACTGTACAGTGATGAAATCTTAAATTTAATTTCTAATTAACTCTGGAAAAATTATCAGAAAAGTTAAATATTTATACATGCAATATTTGTCTTTGACAACTGAATTCAAGGAAAATTTTCCTCCAATCTGCCCATCTGTATTATACAGATTATGAAATATGGTTTAAAATTATAGTTCAAGTAGCTGTAGCTGAGTACTTTCAATGGTACTGAAACCAATCACAGGCATTAAGCATAACGGTTAAACTGGATGACCAGGGCTCAAGCTCCAGCTCCCACATGGGGCAGTACTGTGCCTGTGGGCAAATGTCTTCATCTCTCTGGGCCTAAATTTCCTCTCCTGTAAAATGAGAATAATAATGATAACATTACCTATTTTATAGGGCTGTTGTAAGAACTAAATGAGCTAATATATGAAACATTCTTAGAAAAATGAATGGCATTTAGAGTACATATAAATACTTGGTATATTATTGCCCACTAATTCATTTTAAGCTTTATATAAAGTGGCAAAGGTGATTAAAAATAAATTTTTAAAGTTACATTTAAAACCTCGTATGTAAGTAAATTCATGTTTTAACTTCTCCTTTGGAAAATCGGTAGTTTCTCCTATGCACTACCTGATTCCAAGTTATGATTATACACACACATGGAGATGTTCTTCTCTCACTTAATTATGACAAGTTAGTTCAAGGCACATTGAGATTGATAGTCTAAATGTGAATGTGTTGGAGGCATTAGAACACATTTTGTAAACAAAACCTGGAATTCCTCTGTGGCGTGACATACTGCTGATGCAGTCAGATATAAAATCACCACAGTCTGGAAAGATAACGTTTATAGCATCAACCATAATTGTCTATGGTCCCTTTAAACTGGGTTATTTAAATAAATGGAATATACAGAATCAAACTTCCTGAAGTCCTCTTATTGTCTCTAACACAAAAGGATAAACAGACACCAGCACACTTAAAAAATAAAGGCCAGTAATAAGAATAACTAGATTCAGACCAAGAGAAGCAAACCAAAAATGTCATGTTTATTAAACATTCCAATGTTAAAAAAAATTCTCCACAACTTCACAAAGACATGGTTCCTTTGGTCAGAGCACTGCCCAGTGGAGGATAAAATAAAGCAAATGATCCAGGCCCTTCATTTTGAGGGTGGCGAGTGGGGGACCAGGGAAGACCAAGGATGAAAGAGGTAGTGCTGCTGCCAGGTAGGTGGTGAATTCAGGGGGGCACAGAAGAATTCTAGCAATCAGAACTCAACCTCCCAACAAGGAGCAAAGCATCCCAGTCAACTACAACCCGCCTGCACCCATGTTTACTGTCAGCCCAGGGGCTGCCTATTGCTCTTCTGTCTCTGCTTTTCATATTATGCTCTGTGTGTGTGTATACACACATACACTTTTAGAATACATGGAGTCTGGATTTTAATGCAAGGGCTGATTTTTATTTTTAATGACCTTAAGAAAATCTATAAATCTTTTTGTGGCTCAGTTTATATTCAACTGAATAGCAAACTGCCTCCTTATACTTTCTAGAATCTAGATCATAATACTACCAATGATTGATGCCTTTATATGTGGTATCATTCTTTAATTCTTGAATGAGCAACAAAAATTTCTTACAATTAGTCAAATCACAAAATCACAAGGAATTATAACAATATAATCACATGGGATAGATTTCAATATACTTTGTCTTGTGAAATATCCATATAATGAAATGTTGCAGGTAAAATGAACATAGATAAATAAAAACCACATTGGAAATGCAATCAGAAACTATCATTAGATGGAACATATGGTGAGTCATTTGTAAAGTGAAATATCAATCACTCCCTTTACCTAATAGGTTCAGAAATCAACACCGGTTTATCAGCTACTCCATCTATAAACTCACACCTAAAATTATTTATATCCCAGATAGAGATTGTATCCACATGGATTATTTATATATCCTTAACTTCTGTCTAAAAGAGAAATTGTTTTCTGCCTTTACAGGTTCAAACCTACCATTCAACGCTTCATTAAATTCTTCCTCTTCCGTGAAGCTTTCTTCTCTGCTGCTGTGAGTGATCATTTTCCACTGAAGACGTACAGCATTTGTAGTCCACTGTAGTCATGTGCAATGGCATTGTATGTTTCCCCTTCTAATCCAATTCCCTAGTAGTGCTTTGTTCTTGCCCCATTCCTGGGGGGTGGTCACCTCTGATTGTCAGTCCCTTCTCTAAATGCCAGGTTCCACCTTCTTAGTTGTTCTAGGTCTAATCCTCTACCACTGCACTGGTGACAATCACTTATGTCACTCTGCTGTCACCAGTCTTAAACTTTGGGTGGGAAGGGTAACAGGTCCTCTCACAATTCTGATGAAAGTCATGGAACATCAAACTGCAGGTATATACTTTCCCACACACAAACAGTTGTGATGCCCCATTAAGAGCTAATCGAGTGCCTGAACAGGCGTGGTCCTGGGCAAGAGGCTGCACTATTTCCATGAGTGTTCTGAACTGTTCGGTTCTACAGGTACTACTTTCTGCCCCTATCATTGCTTATAAGGCTTTGAGCTTTCAAAAAGACACTTCATAAATCCTATCAATTTTATTCTAAAACCTAGGAATATGCCTATTTTCAACAACCAACTTGGTAAGTAGGTTAAATTAAAGCTATAAGTATTATCCAATATTTTTTTTAGATTTTCAAATATGAATCAAAACTTAATGAAATATTTGGAATATGCCTGGGCACACTTAATATTAAAATAGCATAGTTCTATTTAAAAAGATGGGAAAGAAGACCAAGAGTAAAACCATGAAAATTACATGGTCTTGTTCTAACAGCTGGAAAGCTTTAGAAGTTAATTTTGTTATAATTGTTACCTATAAAACAACTTGCTCCCAAAGGAAATAAAGTGGAGCTTTGAATAACTGGAATTACCAACAAGAATGGTAAAATTGTGATTAAACTGAAACAACTTTAGAAATAGCCAAGTTCTCAGAAGACTAAAATGACTGTACAATAGGACAGAATAAATGGTTACATTAATGAATTACTCAGTAAGAGATGGTGAGCCCTGACCAGGTAGCGCAGGTGGTTAGAGTATCATTCTGATACATCAAGGTTGCAGGTTCAATCCCAGGTCAAGGTACACGCAAAATCAATGAATGCATAAATGAGTAGAACGACAAACTGATGTCTGTCGCTGTTTATTTATTTATCAATAAATAAAAATTAAAAAAAAGAGATGGTGAAACATTCAGACAAAAAAATAACCTCATCATCATCACTCAAAAGAAACAAATGCAGGTGTTCTTGTGCTGACTGCTAAACGGCAGATAAAAGCAATGCTCATCTCAGTAGTAGTAGGGCTTTATTTTTCCCCAGCATAAAGTTCTATATTTGTAAAAAGCTTTAGAAAAATAGGTGAGCTATGCAACAAAATAAATATTTGATAAAATTCATTACAAAAATATTGATATTAATCCAAGCACTTGATATTTTTGTCAAATCTATTTTCTATTCCTTAACTAGGATAAAGGCCAAGTTCTCATGAATTTCTATCTGAACCATTGTAATCCTTCCATTTGCAAGGTATACTGATAACCAGACCTGTGTTTACACTTGCTGAAACACTAATACTTAGCATTGGCCAACTAAGCAGCAAGAGTAGGATTTGGGATTCATTCTTGGCCAACAATCACTGCTCATTCCCTGACTACCTAGCACTAATGTATTCTCCATTTATTCTTATGTCTTGCTTTCATTTTTGTACTTTCCCCACAAAAGATGTCTACTATTGCCATGAACACATCTAATAAGGATCAGCTTCAATCATACATGTCCAATACATTTTATACATCTTCTTAAGTACCCAGGATCTGACAGCCAGGCAGCCAGTTGGCCAATCTGCAAGTACTCATTGAGCTCCACTGTATGGCCCTCTCTTGGGCACTAGGGAAAACAGCAGTTAACTGGATAAGCAAAGTCCCTGCTTTTGTGAAACCTGCCTTCTAAAATAAATGAAATAGACAGTGATAACTATGAAAAGAAATGTGTGATGTAATACAAAGTGACAGAGGCTAATTTATGTTGCGTGGCCAGGGAAGTCCTGACTACGAAGGTGGCATGGACCGAAGTGACTGAGGTGTGACTGTGAAACAGCCATGAGCGCTAAGCTGTGGAACAGCCTTTGTGAGTCTAACAAGATTTCAGAGAAGAAAAAGATAAAGATTCACAGAGGATGAGGAGCAGGATATTTTAAACTAAGTCTTATAAGTTTGTTAAGAATGGGTTAAACGAAAGACAGACAAGAGAGAGAGAAGGGAGGAGAGAGAAGATTAAGAGAAGAAAAAAATCTGCTTTTATGTATCATCCAACTTCCCACTCCTGCAAATGGACCATGTATTATACAAGTTTACATTTCACCCTCTCTTCTATTTTACTTCCTAACTGTAGTTCAAGTAAATAAAAGTGTACTGAATTCCTTTACCTCAAAAATGCTCTATTTTATGCAGTGTGGAATATAGATAAGATGTCTTACAAAAAATTTATTGAAATAGTTTTATCATCTACAGAGTAATTTCAAAAGTGACTAAAACATTGCTATATAGTGTAACAACACGAAAGCAAATGCAAAAATAAAGCTGGGTTGCAAAAGAAATTTAAAGACTATAATAGAAAAGAGTTGAGTAACTTGTTACATAAGTTGTGATAAATATAAAAACACAAATGTCTAGCAAAATGACTTTTCCCTAAGATACTTGGAAGGGGTAGAAAGAAAAGAAAATAGAAAGATTAAGGCTTCTGCAAGGAGAATTTCAAGGACAATATTCTAGGATCTATTTTTTTCCCCCTTAAAGCAAGAAATATACCAGAATTTGAAGGTCACCAGAAAAGAACAGGTACTGCATGACACAAACCCTGGCATTTTCTTAATCTCCTCACCGATAAGACTTTGATATGTATATTCACCTCACATATAATAGTTTGTATATAACAATATTAATGACCTCACCTCAAATTTGTGTTAAAGATTTTTCAAGCAAACACTTACAATGAAACTATTCAACTCTAATTACATTTCTGAGCAGGCTTAGCAATTGTAAAGTAACATCATCATTACTAAAAGTCAATGTTATATGTATGAAATAATTGTTCACGCCTTAAGGGATGTACTAAATTCACATTTTTTATATTAAGAAGTATATGCAAAGAAAAAGCACATATTGAAAAATAATAACACAATATACTATAATTGAATGCTGTTAGTCAAATTTTCTATAACAAAATTATATCATAATTTAAGACAATTTGATTAACAGATTATTTAGTAGTTCACCAAATTATGCCTGTTTACTCACACTGACTAGTTGTAAACTTGGATAACATATCTATTCTGCCAGAACTTGTTGATGAAGCAAACATCTGATATGTGCTTCAACTAATAAGCACTAAAAATTGAAACAAAGTCTGAGTGTTAATAACCCAAACTCTGTTAAATATATCTCTATTCATTGTGCATTTTCATTTCCAAATCCTCCATTTGCTAAGATCTAAGAAGCTCACAATTTGCCATTTTAATAGGATCCGTATAAATGCATTTAATATTCAAGATCTCATTTGTTGTCAGTCCTAATTAAAGTAAACAAAGCTTTGCAGTGAATGAATTTAATTACTTGGATACTAGTATGTCTAAGAGGAAAAGCAAACAAGTGCAATCTAATCTCAGCAAAGAATATTTATGATCATAAGCTTTGTCAATAGCAAAGTGCACCAAGTGTTCATATATCTGACTTCCAAGAGATATGTGAATGCTAATCAGTTCATTAGAAGCTTCTAGGTTGTGATATTTAGTGACAGGATATAGTAGCTTTCATGTCCATAGAGTATAATTGTACTCAGAATAAAAAATTGTTTCCAGCAAAGCATCATCCTTCCAGTTTCTGATTTCCTGAGAGGTGCTTTTTATGAGCTGCATACCTTTCAAGAAGCCGACATCATTCAACTTCCTGTGCCATACAAATACAAGTGATCCTGAGATCATCTGCTGAGCATGACTCTACAACATTTACACTAAGCTCAGGAATTTATCTTAGGTTATATGTTCTAGAAACCCAACCTTCATAATTAATACACTCACGATGTATTGCCGGAAACTGTATGCAAGCAAAACCTTTTCTAAAATGCTATCTGTAGGGAAAAATAATAAGTACTTCAGTTAACAGTACTTAATGATTAAAATAAATTGTCACATATGAAATTTTAACAATAAGATGACTGAGGAAAACAGCTAAGGGTGAAACTAATGTAACTCTGCAATAACAAATTTTACAAATTTAGTTTTAAAAAGCATATGTTGCCAAATGAGAAGGTACTGCAAAAATATTTTTGATAAATATAAACTTCATTTTTAGTTTAAAAAAACAAACAAAAAACCCCCAGCCATCTCCAGTGCAGCAATAACGGCGCCCCGCCTCATAAAAGAAGAAACTGGATAGGCCGGAAAGCCAGGAAAGGAACAAACACATTAGCCTGAATTGACTGTCGCTGGAGTGTATTTTTATGATATTTCCCAAAAGATACAGTAAAGAGAGATAAAAAGGAACTAATTCACAATCAAGCTGGAAGCATATACAAGAAAATCTATGACAAGCCAAATAATAATTTTGTGATTTGCTAAATCTCAGGGGAGAAGTGACAGAGAGAGGAAAAGTAGTTATTTTACTTCAAGTAACTCCGTTTAAAATAAAATATGAGGAGTGTCTATTTATAACAGCTCACTGTAAAAGTGGGTTATCCTTTTATGTGGAATTCTGAAGTCCATATGGGATTTTAATAATGCATAGTAGTAATACTTCATTATGACACAAAAGATATCAGTCTCTAATTCCACAGAATGGTTTGCAAAGCAACTCAACATTAGTTTCAGGAAATAAAGTTTATTACTTCAATTAGTCATTAGAGTTTAAGCCACAAAGTTAGCAAAACCAAAGATAATTGAATTCAAAAAAAACATTAAATAAAGTAGGACACAAGCCTCAAGCTATTAATTTTATACATGCATGTATACACACACACACACACACACACACACACAAACACACGTATATATTTGTCCATTTTACTTTGGGTTTGGAGAATACCTTCACAAGGAATGATGGTGACAAACTCAATTTTGATTTTGGAACTATAGTATCTCTACAGAAAATAGTAAAGTTTCTGAAACACGAGTTAATTTTCAGTATATACCAACACTTGAAATTCAGCTGAGTAGTCACTCCACTTTACAGTCTTCATCTGCTTCCTGAAACATTTCAAAATACCTAAATCACATCATCACGTTAGATTCAAACTTCCTCAAATTGAGTTTTCATATCCTTTCAATCTAGCATGAACATTAGAAGGAAATAAGGCATGCGGAAGGAAAAAGATGAGAGAACATATTATCCAAGTTGATGAAAAGGGGAAAAAAATTGAAATCAACAGAATACATTTCTGTATTGTTCATGATAAATAAACACTTTGATAAATTTCCCTGTAAGAAAGCAAAGATTAAACCTACAATTTGGCACTATAGAAGGGTCTCTGGTTATGCAAGTATACTTAAAATGTTAAATAACTTCTAATTCTACGTGACTGATAATCTAAGTTATTTAGACATCAAAAGGATATGGACATCTTTGTCACAAACTTATCATGCAAGTCCTCAGGAGGGGGAAAGGTTTCCAAATCTCTCTCAAGCTGTTGAAGCTGCCTTCCCATCTGCTTCAAATTCTTTTCCAGCATTTCTACAGAGACTAAAAGAGAGTATATTAAATGCCTTGAAAGGATGAAATTATAATATATAAAAGGTAAAACAGCATAGAAAAAATATTTGTGAAAAATGTTATATTTGTGAATTTCTTTTTTGTGAATATTTGTGAATTATATTTGTGAATATTTGAACATATCTGTGACCACATGAACAAACTATATTTAGGAAATGTGTTTAAAATTAGAGTTCTTGACCTCTAAATATACTACAAAATAATCAGTCTATTCAGATGGACAGGCAAAAAAAAAAAAAGACTATGTTTTTAACATTAAACTAGTTTCAATATAACTTTAACATTCTTCAATACCACAGTCTCTTTGAGAGGGAACAGTGAGCACATGAAGAAGGTGGGGAAAGGGCTCTCCATTGTCCAGGCTGACCTACAGCCAGAATGAAGGTGTCAGAGACAATCTGAGTAACATGGGGAACAGTAGGTATCAAGCTCTCTTTACTGGTACCCTGAGCACAGTCTGTGGTGATTATCAATCGAAGATTTTCTGTCCTTAACTTAAAGTTGCTCTCACAGTGCACAGGAAGGGACAAATGGTGAAGCAGTGCACAGAGGCACTATCAGAATGGACTGGCCACCCAGCAGGACAGAGCTTCGGTATTACTTCCTAATGTCTTTGCATAGTCAACTTTAGAAGACATGGAGAAGAGTTAACAACATGTAAAGACACAGTGGCTCAAACCAAACTCGTGGATATTTGCTTTAGGTTCAAATGAATTCTAATTACAATTTGTTTTGATACTCACTAATGTGAACTATACAAAATAATATTAAAAATGCACATAATTCCAGCTATGCTATGATTTTCAGGCTTCAAATTAATCCAGAGGAAGAGGTGTTAAGTCATGTTTCACCGGTAAGAATGTAAATATCCTTGAAACCAATTTATTTGCCCAACCAAATGGATTATGTTAAAAAAAATTATGGTTTGCAATCTTGGGTCAATAGAACGGAATAGAAGGGAGGCATGAAAAATGCTGTATGAAGACATGGACTCTTTATTTTTGTTTTTTAAACTACCTGCATACAAAATAACATTCATTATTCTAACATATTGATAGCTGTTAAGAAAACCTTAACATATTTGGTTGTAAACACAATTAGCAAGCTAATTCTCAGAGACACTGTTTGACGAGACCAATGACTGAACTCTTCAGAGAGTTCCATGCGATAGCTGTGTCTAAGGAGCAATGATACTTGAACCTTTGGCTCCCGCCGCAGTGAAACCACTGTGAAGTTACACTGGTGTGTATTTTCTCCATGGTTTTTTGCTACTCATGTTTCCCCTTCCTGTGACCCTTAAAATTGAGACAATAACTCAGACAAGGGAGTGCACAAAATATTTCTGTCACAACAGGGTTTAGTGTGTTAATTCAATCGATTAATCTCATGTCCCCGATATATTGTGTTGTAAGTAAATATAGGATTGGAAGAGTTTGTAAGCTGTATAACCACTTTATGCTATGAATTAGATTAAAAAAGAACTGTATCAGTAGCATAATAATAGTAGCAGTAAGAATTATAATGGCTGTAGTAGTGATAATAGATTGAATAGTAAGCAGCAGCTAAAATTTACTGAGTATATATGTGTGTCAGGTACTGGCTTAGTTGTTCTGCATTAATTTTTTTAACTCTCACAAGAGCACTATGATATATATTATTATCCCTACTCTACAGATGACAAAACAAGACTTGAGTGAGTGAGGTAAAAGTTAACTAAAAAGTGGTAAAGCTAGAAACTGAACTCAGGCAGTTTAATTCTAGGTGATATTTTTTAAACATTTAGCTATACAAAAATTATTAACTACAGACATTATTTTATTTTTTACAACCTCTAGCTACCTATCTATAACAACATTTAAGAACACATATAGTTTTCACAAAATGACTTTTCTTTTTGATATATGAGTATTCTTGCTTAGGGCAATGCCAAGTAATCTCTATATGGCTAACCAAGGAGAATGTACCCAAGCATTCTGGCTGGCTGGATGACAAATAAATATGCTACTATATATTTTTAACGAACACTTAAATATAATGTGGTAACATATCACTGAACAAAGCCACAAACTTAAATTATTATAATTTAGTCTGTGAATCAACTTTATTATGCACATACATCAAGTCTGGGAAGGATATAGGGAAAGGCCTAATAAAAGTCCAAGGGGCTCCCACATGGACAAAAAGCACAAGGCAGACAGCGGGTGGGAACACAGCTGGACTGTTGTGTTTTTTTTTTTCTGGCACAAAACACATCATTCAAAACCTACCAATTCTCCAACACCAACTGAGTATCTTCCAATTCAAGTCAATTCAGACACGACCTGGAGTTGGCCCACAGGGTTGAGAACTCAGTCCCATGAAACTGCCATCATTTCACAGTAGTCCCAAGTCCCAAAGACCACCCATATTTCTGACAAATTGGCTATAAACCTGGAAGTTCCCATGTCCCCACTGTCTTACAATACTCTCCACAATTTGCTAGGATGATTCAACAGAACTCAGGAAAGCACTATACTCTCTATTAGCATATAAAGAATACAACTCAGGAACAGCCAAATTGAAGACATGCATAGGGCAAGGAATGGGGAGGACAGGACAGGTGGTATAGAGCTTTCATGCCCTCTCCAGGTGCACCACCCTCCCAGTACACAATGTGCTCACCAAAACAGAAGCTCCCTCAGTCTGGCTGTTTCAGAGTTCTTAAGAAAGCTTAATTACACAGGCATGATTAATTAAACCATTGGCCATTAGTGATAAAACTCAACCTCCAGCCCCTCTCCCTTCCTGGAAGTCAGAGAGTAGACTGATGATTCTAACCTTCTAACCACATGGTTGCTCTGGCAACCAGCCCCCCCATTCTGAAACATCTAGAGTTCCCCTGCCTACCATCTGCAGGGGAGTCATCTCATTGAAACACAAAATACACTATTATTTAAGAAACCCCAAAGCATTCTGGCTGGCTGGATAACAAACAAATATGCTACTATATTTTCTAAATGAACACTTAGGTATAATGTGGTAACACACCATTCCTTTCCCTATGCATATCTTCGATTTGGCTATTCCTGAGTTGTATTCTTTACACCAGTAGGGAGTATAGTGCTTTCCTGAGTCCTGTTGAATCATCCTAGCAAATTGTGGAAAGTATTGTAAGAGGGAGGGGGCATGGGAACATCTGGGTTTTAGGAGCTCTATGTCAGAAATCAAGAAAAATACCAAATATATTTTTTTACAATATCTTATGGACACAGAAGTGTGTGTCTGGTCGGAGGACAGGACTCTAGTATCTGTGAGGAGGTGTAAGTGCAGTACATCTTTGATTAATGAGTTGTCATCCTCAGAGCAAATAGCATGGACAGCTTTCAGAGGAGGCCAGCTGCTTGTGATTGAACACTGAGCCATCCCAGTGAGTAAGTGCTTCTCAGTGGAAAGAGAGAAGAAGGGCGTAAGGTTCAGATGAAAGGCTCTTAGGTGATCCTTTTAGCCTTTTCCAACTCCTTGGTAGCCAGTGGGTCAGTAACCATGTTATATCATTGTGATTTGAAGCAATTTCTCAATGGCTCAGTTTCCACACCAGTGGAATGGGTAGAATCCTACCTCCTATTTTTACCTCACAGATTATATCATAAAATGTCAATATACATTGATATTTTTAACATAGGTTATAGAATGAAGAATTTTTTAAAAATAGAGTGCACTGTATAGTGTTACTCTTATTCTTAGCAAAAAAATGAAGAGCTTATTGAAATACAAATAAGTAACAGTATCAAAGGAAAAATAAATGATCATTATCACCATCACCCGGGAACAGTGTTTTAGAAGTCAGGCTAAGAAGAAAAGTTGCTCATTTCAAGAGCAAAATATTAGGGATGACTGCAGTGTATTCAAACATTTAAGGTCAACAGCATAAAACGTAGCCTTCCTTAAACTATGGCTCTGTGGCTGCTCTATGGATGGAACCCCCAGCAAGCCATAACTCATGCTTCATCAGCAGTCTCCCAATACAATACTTGTACATTGTAGTTCAGAGGACTTCTGTGCAACTGACCAACTTTTCACTGTTGGTTTTTAAGTAAAGACCAAAGCACATCTGGAAGAAAAGAAGGCATGTATATATTTTAGACTAATAAAACAGAATCTAATGTTTGGGGCCTTCTGATGGGTAAAACTAAGGGGCATTTAAGAATTTTCTTAATGTTTTTTCTTTTTAAATTTTTAAAAATTTATTTCTACAGGGAGGAAGGAAGGGAGAAAGAGAAAGAAAGACACATCAATGTCTGGTTGCCTCTCATGCACCACCTACTATGGATCTGGCCTGCAACCCAGGCACGTGCCCTGACTGGGAATCAAACCAGCAACCCTTTGATTCACAGGCTGGTGCTCAACCCATTGAGCCACACAGGCCAGGGCAGTTTTTCTTTGCCAGCAATTTCTATTTCTATATTAGCTCCTTTATACATCTCTAAACATAATTTTAGCCACACTTTTCATACGCGTCAAGCTCTTTGAGGTCAGTGACAGTACTTTTTTTTTAATATCAGAAATCCAAACTACAGCAGAGAGTTTTAAATTGCACACTCTCAAATAAGTGATAATTTACTGGTATGCCCCTATGTGACCTGTGAATGAATTTTATCTTTCAACTTTGTCACATTTCTTGACCAAGAAATTAATCTTACTTTTCTATTCCTTTTCATTATTTAGAAGCAACAAAACATAGCCATCATCAAATAAAGCTGATTAGATTCTTTTGAGGCAATTTCAACTCTTGCATTTCACACAGTTAACATCCAGACAGACATGGTGTCTCTGTCACCTCACACATTGAGTGGTCTCCTACGGTTTTTCTCCAGGGCCTTCTTCTCACTGTGCATGGGGGTTTCCTGACAAACATTAATATTTAAAGATGTTAATATAACATCTTTATATATTAGATGTTATATTAACACCATAATATAAAGATGCCCCTTCCCTGCTTAAAACTAGCCAACAAAGTGTTTATATGACAAACACCTGAGCTCCACCCTCATCTGGCTCAGCTCTACTAATTATTCAGCTGTGTTTCCTTCCAAAGCAACATCCTGCTTGCACTTTCCCTACCTCATCCCCCTCACCCATTCTGCACCTGACGCTGGGAATGTCCATTTGCCTTGCCTCCCCCACCCAATTTACCCTATTCATACTTGATAACAAGAGTTAAAAACTCCAGCTAGCCCCCCGGATAAGCTGCCCTCACTACCCATCATCCCTGGCAATTACCTCATCTTTGCATTTGCAATTACTACACTCTATTACTTTTATTTTTTCATGTCTCTTCCTCTCCCAAATGATTGGGATTTTTCTTAAGGGAAGGTGCCATATTTTAGTCATCTGTGTATTTTCAAATATATAACATAGCACAGACACTCAACATTTGTTGAAGGAATGGATTTTGGATTTAGCTGTTACCTTTTGAGGTAAAAGCAGTAAAAACAAAATAGAGAAATATGACAGATTAAGTTTCTAAAACCTTAAAATCTAAGACACAGATTCCTTGTCATTATAATAGCTGTACTCTAGAAGTGTTAAAGAAGCTTTGAACAAAAAGTAAAATCATAACTATAAATATTTAAGTTTAATGCAATCATGGACATGGGCTTCCTACAATACGATGGCTTCTGTGATTTACCACGCTAAAATTTCAGAAAAGAAAGGTGAGTAGGGCTTACTATACATATTTAAGTAATCTTTGTAATGAAATAATAATCTTCTTTGAATATGTCCTGAAGCTGTTGGTTATTATTTCATAACAAGCTTACAAAGAAAGCCATTCACTCTTAAGTATAATGATATATTCCACAGATATTCATTTCCTTAAAGAATGCTTAAACAACAACTTATTACCATAAAGCAATTTAAACATTCAACCTAAATTAACCTTCTGACAGTCACTGACACAATTGTTAAGTGCAGGAAACTAGAGACTAGAGCATTTCAGGCTCCCAACAAAACAATTTTTCCTAGAAGATTATAATAATAAAAGTATTTTTATAAAACTATAAGAATATTTCATGAATGCAAGTTATGCACAAAACTTTAATCTTAAAAAACTCCTTACTACTAAGGTCTATAACAAAATCTAAGTTCTAGAATACCATTATAAAACACACCACTATTTTGAAAATGTATAAAACTGAAACAAGATGGTAAAAAAGCACAAACTCAAAATAAATTGCAGCTTAGTTCATACCAGGAAAATATAAGTTGAAAGAAACAAAAGCCAGTTATTCTCACCAAGAGCCCTACCTTCCTCTACTCAGCTTTCCTTTCCTCTCAGAGTTCTGATAACTGATGGAACCCATACACAAATACAGCATAGCTTGAATCCCCCGTTAATTTACTGTGCTCTCTGCAGTGAGGGTTTTGCTGTTACTGCTAACATCACTCTGCAAGAGAATGGCCTACGTCTGCTATGGAACCTGGAAAGAGGACAGGGAGAGGGCAAGCAGAGGACATCATAGGCACTGCCAGTGAAGGGTGCCAGTCAATTCTGTTGTTCCATTCCACTCTCGCCAGGGAGACACAAGTAGCATTATTCCTCAACTATGAAGAGGGTTTAAAGGCAAAATAGCTTTTTAGGAGAGAAAACAATATTAGTGGGAGAAGCCTACCTAATAGAAAATCATGTTTACATGTAATAATTTGAGAATCCCTTTCTATAAATGAGATGTTCAAGAACATGACAAATGTCAAACAAAAGTGGTCCATAATAGAGTTGTCTGTGACTGTATCAAAATGTTCTCTCAGGATAGTGGTTTTGTCTGCATGTATACAGGAGGGAGGTATTGTTGCTTTAAATGTGCTCTATAGTAAATACTAAGGACAGATTAACTGACTTACAAATTATGAGATGAGTTCTCTTATATGGCTACTGGAGACCATGTTGCCTAACAAGTCCTGGCCTTCCCATCTCTGGACCTAAAAAATTCCAAAATTTTCCTCCTGTCTAGCTCTTTCCCCTGAACTCCAACTGTCTATTGGACATCGTTCCTTGACATTTAATAGGCATTGGTAACTCGCATTTTCAAAATGGAAACGCTCACTTTCTTGAGTCCACTCCTACATCATCTCAGTCAATGATGATTCCTCTCTTCCTGTCAAATCCCACACCCCCAATCACTGGAAATCCCTTTGGTTCTACCTTCTGTACAGATTCCTTGCCTAAACCCTTCCCACCACACTTGCTACCTCCTCCTGGCCTAAGCCAACATTTTCTCTCCCCTGTGTTATTATTATTAAAACCATCCAAGTGGTTTTGCCCTTCTCCTATTGGTCCTTTACATTTTTCCTCCAACACAACAGTGAAAACATCCTATGGAAATGCGAGTCAGATGTCATTCTGCTCAAAACCCTTCCAATGGCTCCCCATCTCAGAGTAAAGGCAAATCCTTACAATGGCCAATAATATTTTATAGGATTTGTCACCTTTCTGACCTATCTCCGAACACTCCCCCTTCCTCCCTCTGTTCCTTCTTCAGTATCTTGGGGCCCGTACAATTGTTCTTCCCTCTGCCTAGAGTGCTTCTTTCCAATACTCAAAAGGTCTTGTGTCCTCGCACCTTCTTCAAGTTTTGCACAAAGGCCACCTCCTCTGCAAGGCCTCTCTGACAGCTCAACATACATTCCAAAACACGCTGCCCTGGACTTCCAAGGCTAACTATCTGACATAATACGCACTTACTGCTTTCTTTGGTGTGTACTCTGCATCCACAAACTAAAATGTAAACTTCCAGAGAGCAGAGACTTTTCTTTGTGATCATATACTGTACCCAGTACCACGAATGGGGCCTGGGATGGAAGAGGCATTACATAAACAGCTCATGAAATAATGAATGAATAAATCTTATTTAAGACACTGTTATTTTTTTTCCTGTCACTCAAATTCAAGTCTAATCCTTGCTCATACTAGTACCTAGGACAGTGTCCACTATGCAGCGAGAATTGAATAAATTTTGGAACAGTTCTTTCCTCACAATGTCAAAATGAATAAAAAAAACTATTAATAAGCACTAGTACTTTTTTTCCTTAAAGTACTAGTACTAGTACTTTAAGGAAAGAGCCTAGCTCTTTCCTTAAAAGAGCTAGGTTGACAAACAGCTGCTGAGAAGCTGACATCACAGTGATAGACATCTGTACATAACAAAAGGAACTCCCTACGGAGCAGTTTGAAATCCCTCCTTAAAGATGACCTCTTCTGAGAGGAGTGAACATTCTCTTTAGTTTTTTCTATGAAGGTGAGTAAACATCTTTTTAGACGTCTGTCACTTACATCACTTACCTGAGGCGTTAGTTCATATTTTCCATATGGCACTCCTTACTAACTCAGGGCTGATAAAATTGTTTTTTAAATAACATGTAAACACTTCCATAAAAAACAATTAATCTCTAAGTTGTTGAAGAATTACTGGAAGACTAGTTCTTTTAAAAGGTTATGTAGTAATAGAAACCCTTTTTCTATAGGGTTTCCATAAAGAAATCTTATCAAAGTTCAAATCTTATCAAAATAGAGTGTCAGGCTGAAGCATAGGAGGGAAAATAGAACTCATTTTCCAAATTATATTCCCTACCCTTGTCTGTCCAATTGGTGAAAACGCGCTCAGCTGAACATTTATGATTTGTGTAATTTCCTGTATGGATATTATTCTCTAATATTTAGAAAAATATAAAAATTTTTCAATAACAGAAATCTATAAAGTTCTTGGCCTTACATTCTAAAGCTTGTATAAGTGTCAGGTAAGACACAGCTGGTATCTGTTGAAATATCCTGTGAGAATATGTATTAAAAGTCTACAATAGACTATTCACAGAGACTCATGTTTACCTGCACTGTTACTGACACCACAGGCAGATCTATGTCAATAAGAAATAATCATTGAAAAATAACAGCAACAACTACAACAAATATAGAGAATATTTATGTAGTGCTTACTAGGTACTATTCAAACTTTATGAATATTTACACATATTTATTTAATCCTCATTACAAACCTCTGACTTAGCACAATTATACAATCCTCATTACATGGGTCAAAAAGAAAAAAAAAAGAAGCAAAAACAAAAAACAAGAAAACTAAGCCCCAGAGAGAATAAGGAGCTCATTAAGGTTATACCTTTATCAACAGGTGGATCTGGGGTTTGAATCCCAATTGTCTAGCTTCAGAGTAATAACAGCTTCTCCCACAACACAAGGCCTATACAATCATACTTGGATCACATTTTTATTTTGCTGATTGAAATCATTTATTGGAGTTATTGTAATTGTCACTATCTGTCAATAATTCCTCAGTTCAGAGGCATATTATGAATTTAAGGCATATTAAGGTTTTAACTGCCTTAGTATTTGCATATGACTTAATAAAAGGGTGCTCCATAAACCCATCAACAACAACTGTTAAATGCCAAAATGTTTCACAACATAATGATAAATGCTTTCCATATCTACCGATCAGTGTAGTTTCCCTTAGCTGTTTCCTACCACTCAAAGATGATAATGCTACCTCCATTGCTTATGGGACTGATGACACGGATGACAAGAGGGGACCAAGTTGAATAGTGCCCCCCCGCAAATTGACGTCTACATAGCAGCTCAGAACTTATTTGGAAATAGGATCTTTGTAGAGGGAATCTGTTAAGGATCTTGAGAAATCTTCCTGGATTTAGGGTGTGCCCTAAAGAAGGCAGTGGGAGATGGGGCAGCCACTAGAAGCTCAGAGAGAGGCACTGTATGACTGGATGGTTCTTCCCTAAGAGCCTGCGGAAAGAACCAATTCTACTGATACCTTCATTTCAGACTTCTGTATTCCTCAATAGGTAGTTGAAAAATTTGTCATTTAAAGCAACCCAGTGTGTGGTAATTAGTTATGGCAGTCTTACAAAACTAATATAATTACTAATTCAACATGTCGTAAGCTGCATAAACACAGCGGGCAATTCTACCTGCAGCATCTGATCAATTCCATGCCTCCCTATTGGTCCCATGTCAGCCTTGTGCACAATGAGATTAAGCACATTGCCATAAATGTGTTTTTCCCATCCATGCTTAGATTTCTTGATGGTATACACATTTGTTTTGTTAAGCTGTCTTTCAGAATGCTTTCATTCTGAAATTTTCTTTCATCTACCTTGTTTGTAATTTCCCATCTCAGGTTGCAAACTGAAGTGCAGTAAATATAACTTTATAGCCAGCAGTGTAAGAGAGCTCCAAGACCTTGGTCGTCACTGTTGACCCTGCCCGGTTACTTGATGTTAGCTATGGCTCATAGGTGACACTAATATAACTGTCTGAGTAGCTGTTTCAAACCTGTAGCTGGCCAAAAATCTGAAAACACTGTAAACTGTTAGTTCCTTGAAAAGATTAATGCTGTATTGATGCCACTTTCTGTCTGCTAACCTCCAAAAAGATATAGAGGTCTTCCTGATGTAGTTTTCTTCTTCATCATCATCTATCAGCCCAAGCACCAGCCGACTCAGGAAATGTTCCTAGCTCAGTATCTTAAAAAACAATCTGTGGCTGCGAGTGGTTCCTCCATGCCCGGTGCTCTTCAATGTCAGTCCACAGAGTCCTTCACCCTTACAGACATTTTGGCCATGTCTTTCTAAATTCCCGTCTGCTGCCTCCCCAAACAGTTTATATTTGCACTATAAAATACTACATGAAAGTCTCCAATTTAAATTTCTGATGCCAATGCTTCATAGATAATCCCTGAAAATGAACGGGCAGAATTTAAAACAAAATGCTGTTCATCAGACAACTTGGGCCTTCTGGCTCCCGACCAGTACACCACGCAAGTGTTCATTTTACAGATATTGCCCTTTTAGTAAGTATATGCAAAAATATGTGTGAATTGCAACTTTTAAAAGTTTAGCTGTTTAATATTTGACTTGTAGTGATATTAAAATTATGGTTCCTAAGTATAGTTATTAGATGGCTGCAGATTGTCAAATTAGATCATTGAGGCCAGCTACCCAGAAGTCATAGACTAGCTTTATGGACATAGCTTTTTAGTCTACCACCTACCTGTAAAAGCAGTGCCACCAAGTAGGAAACACCAAATGCTTACACTGCTTCCATAGGATAATAGGCGATAAGTATACAGGTAAAACTATCTATCCATTTCTCCTCTTTTGGAAAGTGTCAAAAGATGATTCAATGTCACTAGCCTTTATCAGCTACTTGCTTATAATAAAATTACAACTATTATATTAGCAAAACAGAGATGTGTCCACTAAAAGGAAAAAAAAGACTCAATACAACTCAGTATAAAATGAATTGCATTCTAAAATAAAATCTAGGAGATGCCATAGATCTAACCCTGAAATTAAATATAAATATTCATAAATATGTTTATTAAGAATACCTCAATGTTTCCTTCTACATGTACTAATTTATGTGTCATGTCTATTTAAAAAAAAGGAATTGAGACATACTCGTAATTATTTAAAATCTTGTGATAACTCATGGTTTGTCAAGAACCTTTAATACTCCCTAACTGATTACTAATGAATAAACAATCCGCACAGCAGGTCTATGACTGTTTCTTCAACTGATCTGATGAAATAACAAAATCATTCAGGTAGGCTACTCTGTTCTGTAGGCAAAAATTTCTAAACCAGAAAAGTGAGTGTATTAGTTTGCTAGGGCTACCATCACAAAATATGCCACCATGTGGCTTAAACAACAAAAATTTCTTTCCTCAAAGTGCTAGAGTCCAACATAAGGTGTCAATAGGTTGGTCTGGTCTGAAACCTCTCTCCTGGGTTTGCAGGCGGCCACCTTCTCACTGTGTTCTCACGTGGTTTGTCTTGTGTGCGTGCACATCTGGGTGTGTCTCTGCTTGTAAGATGACTAGTCAGGTTGAATGAGGGCCCACCCTATAGGACTCATTTTAACTCAATCACCTCTAAAAGCCCTGTCCCACATACAGTCACATTCTCAAGCATGGAGTTAGGGCTTCATTGCATTGGGACAGAATTCAGCCCAAAAGAGCATACAGATTTTTTTACACTTCATTGACAATTCAATGAAAGCAATATCCTACATGTTTGTCTTTTGCAGCAAAATTATTTTAATATACATGCCCCCCAGCAACTATGTGTACTATCAAATTCCTTCACTATATTGGGTGAAGTGTACAATAATGTGTATTTTCAAAAAACTTTAACACCCTACAATTGATCTAAGACATAGAATGAATTATCTCAGAAATTATGGGGCCCCAACCTACAGCCTTCACAACATAATGGTTTGAACGAACACAATGTTACTTAGGTTGTTAACTTGCTGTACAAGAAATATTTTAGTGAACTGACAATATACATTTAAAATATAAAATGTAATTGAATTAATAATACCAAATATTCAAAATATATATTCTCTCTCTATAAAACTCACTAATAAATTTTAATTGACATTTTTGGGGGTCTACAGCATAAGGAGGTTAATGGAAGCCTTTGAAAATGCTTTGTGCTTGTTATTGCAGATGAATTTGAAATTTTCAAACACTATGCAGTTTCCAGGTGGCAGCCACCTGGAAATTAAGTGTTCTAAGTGTTCACAGTAGGTGAATAAAAGACAAACATTTGGTATTTAGTAAGGCATTTATCATAAAATGTTGGAAAGTCAGGAGGAATTGAAAACTAGGAGATATATTTAAATAGACAAATATTTGGATTAGACCAAGAAATTACTAGCTAAAAGCAAACAAATAGAGCCTTAAAAGCAGACAGGTCTTTAAAATGGAGAGGAAAAAAATCAAATATATCAAAGAATGCTCCCGAAAACTAAAAATGTGGAAACAAAAACTTGACAAAAATAAAAATTGGTGATCATTAAATCCACTGTGATAATACATGGGATATTGCCCTTTCTCTAGAAGCTAATTACATTCCCAGCAGTTCCATGAATGGTCTCTAATATATAGTAGGAGTTTTTAAATAGTGGTCTAAGATTTTCTGCAAAACCTATAGATTTATCCTTAAGGACAAAGTGTAATAAATACAGAGACTTTGGTGAGGTTCCCAGTAAGGACCAGGAAAAAGCACCACAGAGAAAGTGGCATTTACTTGTTACTTGATGAAAGAGAAAACTATAGACATTTCAGGCCACAGCTGCCACTTCCCATAGATTTAACTTAGAATCTACCACAGACCTCTCTGCTGAGATGGCAAAGGTGGTAAAAAGACAGGGCAAATGAGAAAAAGGAATGGAAGGGGGCTAAGGAGGATTTTCTCAAGTAATTAAATTTTGAGGAGAGGTTCAGGGTATCAGAATCAACAGCTACATTTTATGGCATATTGTGATCTACAAATTGATGTGTAGCTGGAGATGGCAAGTAAGCTGATCTACAAGTATGGAGCTTAGAAGAAAAGTGACTGGTATAAATTTGTGAGTCATCGTTATGATGGTATTTAAGCCCTTGGGACCTGAAGAGATTACCAGAGGAGAAGCTACAGAGAGAAAAAAGGGAAGGACTCAGTAGCAGGCTCATAACAACAGCAGCACTTGGAGGTTGCATAGAAGAGGAGGAGGAGGAGGAACTAGAGGGCACTGAAAGGAACAGGGAGGAGGAGCCAGCTGGGACAGAAGCCAGATATGAGTGACAGAGCCTGAGATGCACTAAATCAGAAACTAACCCTTGGATAAGCAGCAAGACAAGGGCACAGTTTCTGGCACAGACCGATCACACAACATACGCTAGTTTAATGAATGAGTGAGTAAGTTACAGAGTGAACTCACATGGCGTTTCTAGAATTCAGAGTTGACTATTTAGGGAATAGTGGAAATATAAGCTAGAGGTGTGATAACCCTACAAACGACAGAGCTGAACAAGGTGACATTGTAAACTTACCTTTGTTCCATTTTAATATACACCAAGAACTCCACGGTTTTGTCATCTTTTCTATTCGTTAAAATAATATCATTCCAATTTAATGATACAGGTCGTGTGAAATAATCAATAAAACCTTCATAGATTAGAATTCATTAGTTTCACTTGTTTAGACAAAGGAAAATGTATTCAACCCTTAGAAGTCCAGAAAGGAAAGAACTATCACAATCATATACAGAAATACAATAATGACCTGAAATATTTTCACTGAAATACAACAGATAAGCTGTAAGCTATTATCTCTCAGAAAAGAAGTAGCCCTAATGAAGTAGATTTTTGAAAATTGTCATCCGGGTAAGCTCATTAGTTGCAATGAAAGTTCCCCCTGCTGATCCAAGAGTACCTAATGGCCAAGATTTGTTATGTCTCAAAAAAACAAAGGTACTTTTTAATTCATGAGATAGCTCACTATGGAGATTCCAAATCTAGAAACTTTAAAATAATGATATATAAGAGCACTGAAATACTCCAAAGCAAACCTACTTATTTCATCCAAAACATTCCATTTATTATTTCAAAATCTCATGCATTCATAGGATAATATAAGCATAAAAAGAAATTACGCTCCACAATTACCTGCATTATAAAAACAATTATCTCAGCAGTGGCTATTCTACCTCAAACATGAAGTTTGCTGCTCCCTAAGAAACACATTAGCGGTATCTGCTGACCCATCCACATATGCGGTCCTCTGCTATAACAGATGGAAACTAAAGCCTCCAAGGCCCGTAATGCCCCACAGAAACACCGAAAAGGAAAACAAACAGAGGAACCTAATTACCAAGTTACAACTCTGCAAGACCTTATGAAAGTTAAATAGTTTTCAAAAGTAAAATATTGTAATATTTGTACAGAATTTTACATATAATCACATGACTCATGATGAATGATACTTCAAAAACTTAATTTATAAGCAAAAACTGCCAGAAAATAAATTCTGTGATACAAATTGCATCTGCAAGAGAAGTCAGTCCAGGCTCACTGTTAAGTTTTAGGACTAGCAGGAAAGAGGGTGAAGTGATCAGAAATAAAAACTGCTATTAGCAGAAAACGTCTGCACTGCTTTAACTCCTGCTCAACACCTAATGTTGACATAAGCTATTAACTACTCATCTACTTTGTCACTAGGAAAAAAAAAGGAAACTTTCACTATATTTCAAGGCACTTTGCACCACTTTTTCATCTACCATTCTGTTACTTATGAAAGATAATGTTCATCAAGAACACCTATTTTCAATTCTTCATTTGTTAATTCACATTTTACTTCAAAATTTCAGAAATCTAACTTAGGAAAGTCACCTTCCCTAAGCTAAAGAACTGACCACATAAAAAATATATTGAGTGTCACTGAATTATTTTCACTTTTTTCTTCTATGCCCTTTGGCCCTATCTCACACTGTTTAATATATGACACAATTTCAATTATTTTCATTTTTAAATTTCACACACACACACACACACACAATATTCTTACATCAAGCACATTTTAAGGTAGCACAAAGACAAAGTAAGTAATTCAATTGTCATTACAGCATTGGGAGGCAGGAGTGAAAAGTAAAGTTAAAGGTTTAGTTTTGGTCTTAAAAATCCAGACCAATATTTCCACACCCACCTACACTCCCAAAAACATACATCTCAGGAAAAAGTGTCAAAGAATATATCATGTCATTGAATCACATGTCTTCATGCAGCTAAATACTACAATCCCATTTTATAGAAGAAAAAAACAATTTAAACGGAGCAGGGAATGATAAAAGTGAATTTTTTGATTTAAGAAGTATTCACTATAATATGGAAAAAATAAAGTATCTTTCTTTAAGTTGACAAATTCCAAATTTAAGAAGGAAATAAATAAATGATAACATGCTTTGACATTGCTAATGACCAGTGCTCCACACAAAGAGGATAGTCGCCATTTCCAGTGAGTTGTCCTCCAAAACGCATATGCATACATTTGTGTACCTTCATACAAGTGTGTGTTCGTGCATGGGTTGTTGTGAGCCAATTAAAGCCCCCCATAAGATCTAGGTGATATACAAATAAAAACTAATCAAAAATTACAATTGAGGGGGGAAGATAAAAAATTACAATTGATCATATTATAACCAAGTATTACTAATAGGTCTTAACTCTTTCTATGATCGTTTATAACCTGATCTAAACCCACAGTCAGGGCTAGAAGCAGGTTAGAAAAGTGAATCTCTGGAAGTTTGGTGTCTACTTGGACAGAGAAAGCGGGCTCCACCTGCAAGATGGGTGGAGATAGATTTGGGACTTGGGCAAACAGGGGTCACTGATTATTAGTGCTTGGCTCAGATACTCAATAGTCCCCAAGTGCTTGTGAATGACACTGAATCAAGGGAGCATGACACTGGCTACCAGTGGAACAGGCTTACCAGCAGAGGTGGGGCTGGCAGGTACTCCCAAGGTTTAAAGTGCAAAACAACAGATTTTTAAATATAGGTAGGGCCTCATTATCAACTCCAATTAGACTCATAGCTTCAATAATGACAGTTCATGAAACAAATGTTCTGCAACTTCTATTTTTAAAATGATGCATTCAGTATGAAAACACTGTGACAGAATAGCAAGCATGCTCAAATAAAAGGCATCATTTTCTGTCTTTAAGAACTGAAGACCCAGAACAGCGGGATGTTTTCCATAAAAGCACAAACCTTTGCTAGCTTTGTCCAAATGTTCCAAATCATTCACAAAATTCAGAATATCAGGGTACTTTTCTTCACATATTTCCACCAGAAAATGAAGTAGTGTTGTTTTCTGATCTGCTGATTTTGTATCCTTTAGCTAAATAGGACAAGAAGCAAAAAAAACAGAGTCAAACATGTTTTGATACCTGCCTATTAAATAATGTTACTACCATATTTTCTAGATAAGAATAAAAGAGTAAAATTAGTTAATTCTATTTTTGAAAAGCAAATATTTAAATACTTGCAGTGCTACTCTTTACATGTTGTTGTTTGGTCAAAGTCATTAACATTAATTGAAAAGAAGGAATAACTTTAATCCAATCTGGTATGCAACATTTTATGGGGGAAATAAATATGGTAAGTACCTAAGAAAACAGAAAAAAATCAAAGTTAATGCAAATGTTTAAAACACCCCCACATTTGGTCATTTTTTTTCATTCAGTGCATTCGGATAGAATGTGCACTATTTACTGTGGGAGCTGCAGATACACAGATGACACAGTCATTCCTCAAGAAGCTGTTTAGTGAAAAAAACAAAGGAACAGAAAATACGTATTTACCCTGATGTGCCAAATAGTAGAGCAAACTAATCACAAAGCACATTTAGGAGGACATGATGTCTAAATTGAACATTGGTAGAGAGGAAGTTGCATGGGGTTAGGAAGGAAAGACAAAAATCAGAAGCTCAGTATCACGGGCAGAAAGAAGGAGCAGCCGTGGCAAACGGCCATGAATGCGGAAGAAAATGGCACATCAGAGGCGTCTGCTGGACTTCAAAACACAAGTGTGTTGGGGAGGGCAGGGAGGCAAAAAGATACAAATCTGGAAGGACAGAAAAAGAAAGAAAATAAAAAGTAGGCCATTCAATGGAAATAGGATTTGGACCCCTAAAAATTTGAAATTTTTAAGCAGATGACCAGATTTTAGAAAGCTCCCCATGTGGTAGTGTGGATAAAAGAGTAGAGCAAGGGTATTAACAGAGGCAGAAAGAGTAATTTAAAGAGCTGTAGCAATGATCCAGGCAGGGGAAGATGACAGCCTGAGCTGAGGTAATGCTTCGGGAATAAAGGTCACGGGGCAGAGTGGCACAGAAGCTCAGGTGGTGCCATCAAGTGAGACAAGTTGGAAAGGATGAGAACAGTTTGGGTAGGGTGGGCAGCGGAAAAATCACTTCAGTTATGAACAAGGAGAGTTTGAAGTTTTTAAGTAATATCCAAGTGGGAATGTCCAAAAAGATAGATTTATACAGGTGTACAACAGTGTTTCTCAACTATTTTCATCACTGCCAGCTAAGGGGCTTTTTAAGGAATCCTCCCCACCGCCAGTTGTTTGTACCCATGGGATTTTTAAGCCACAGGCACACTGTACATATATTTAGGTGCTGTATGTACATCTGTGCTTTACATATAACAACAGTAAGACATTTTTGCTCACCAAGAACGTTTTTATCCCCTTGAAGGTGAAAAACTGTTGAAAATTCCTCAGGTGGCTGGAACTTAAAAGGAATCAACTAGTCTAAGAGCATCAGTTTGTGAGCTGTTAGCCCTAAAGCTAAAAATTTGATCAAATATGCACCCTGGCTGGTGTAGCTCAGTGGATTGAGTGTGAGCTGCGAACCAAAGTGTCACAGGTTCGATTCCCAGTCAGGGTACATGCCTGGGTTGCAGGCCAGGACCCCCAGGAACCGCACATTGATGTCTCTCTCTCTTTCTCCTTCCCTTCCCGCTCTAAAAATAAATAAATTAAATCTTTGAAAAATTTGATCAAATAAACTCTAACAGGTACACAGAATGAAAGAATGAATAGAAGCTTGAAAATCAGCCTCTAGGCTGAAATGGCTGAGGAATGCAAGTGGAAAGGAGAGGTGGTAAAGCTAAAATCCAAGCATAAAAAGAAAGTTAGCTTGTGTTTTGTGTGCTTCTTGGGGTAAGGAGTACCAAATACGAACACAGGACAAGTAGACAATCTGGTAGTGTTCCCTATAACCAAGGAATCATCCAGAGCAGATACATGTACGAGAGGGGGAAAAAATCACTCTTTGCATACCAGGATTTAATTTAGAGCTGGAACTTCTTGGCCTACCTAACTGGGAAAGGCCATATTTTCTTGCTTCTTACCCAACAATTTCCTACTTTAAAATATGTATGTGTCAGCCCTGGCCAGGTCGGTCAGTTGGTTGTAGTGTTGCCTCATAGACCAAAAGGTTTCAGGTTTGATCCCTGGTCAGGGCACATACTTAGGTTGTGGGTTTGATCCCCAGTCCAGATGTGTCTGGGAGGCAACTGATCGATCTTTCTGTCACATCAATGTTTCTTCTCTCTCTCTCCCTCTCTCTCTCCACCTCCTCTCCTTCTTTCGCCCCTTCCCTCCCTCTTTCTTCCCTCCCTCTCTCTCAAGTCAATAAATATATCCTTGGGTGAGGATTAAAAATAATGTATAAGTATGTATATAAATATACACCACATATGTAATAGTTTTGCAAATCCTACTATCACTAAATATTACTATCACCATCAGAAGAAAAGTTAGTATACAATACAAGAATGGGGGCAATTCTATGCCATCATAAATATAAACACACACAACTTATTAATATAAAACCCAGCACATTCCTGGAACATACCACTACCTTTCTAGACAGACTGACTTTCATATGATTACCCATGCAATAGGGTCAAATACTACATTGACCTACTCAACACACAAACTAATATTGAATCACTATGTTGTACACTTCAAACTAATATAATATGGTATGCCAACTATACTTTAATAAAAAATTAAAATAGCTCCTGGCATTTTAAAAATTTATATCAACACTTAATCCATTATTTAATGCCTTTTGAAAGGAACACAAATAAAAAAATCTGGCTGTTTTGAAAGAGTATGGGAGGTCTGTCCAGAAAAAGTCCACCTATTGTTAATATAACAAGAATGATTTGTGCAACATTGATGTAACCTGGCAGCCAAGGAGAGTTGACTAGAACACATATGTGTGAACAATGATGACATTACTCTACTAGTCAGTGGAGGTGGTAGTGAGCATGCGTACTGTGTGGCCTTCACATTTGAAATGACTGAGTAGAGCAATGGATCTGCATCAAAGTTTGCTTTAAGCTTGAACATTCTTCCATGGAAACTACTGGGATGATTCAGAAGGCTGCAGCTTTAGGCAAATGGTGATTGGGAGCTTCATCATGACAAGGAATCCACTCATGCATCACATCTCGTGCAGAGTTTTTTGGTGAAATATCAAATCACCCAGGTGATTTAGCCCCCTTACAGCCCAGATTTGGCACCCTGTGACTTCTGGCTTTTCCCAAAACTAAGATCACTTTTGAAAGGGAAGAAATTTTGACCATCAGTGAAATTCAAGAAAATATGACAGGGCAGATGATGGTGACTGGGAGAACCGTGTGAGGTCCCAAGGTACTTATCTGAAGGGGACTGAGGCATCATTGTCATATGTACATTGCTTCTTGTATGTTATATCTTCTTCAGTAAATGTCTCTATTCTTCATATTACATGGGTGGATACCTTCTGGACAGACCTCATACTTTAAAAATGACTTGAATACTAGAATGGCCACTAACATGCATGGTTGATCTGGTAATGTTAAAACACATCCTGGCCCTGGCTGGCATAGCTCAGTGGATTGAGCACGGGCTGCGAACCAAAGTGTCGCGGGTTCGATTCCCAGTCAGGGCACATGCCTGGGTTGCAGGCCATGACCCCCAGCAACCGCACATTGATGTTTCTCTCTCTCACTTTCTCCCTCCCTTTCCTCTCTAAAAATAAATAAATAAAATCTTAAAAATAAACAAACAAAAAAACCACATCCTGAACTAGTTACATAGCCTTGGGCAAGTTACTGGCCCTCAGTTTTCACAGAAGTAAAATAAGAATACAAACTAGACAGAGAAAGAGAACTCTTTAATTCACTTTCCGCTCTAAAAATATTAAATATGCATTCTAGTGGACTTCGTGCTGGTGGACATAGCAAAATCTAATTTGAAACAATAGTAGGATAAAAATGAAGAAACCTAGTTATAATCTCAGTTCAGAAGTTATTTTTGAATGCTTGAGCTAATTAAAATCTTTCTGAGTTTCAGTTTTTACATATGGTGAGAATGTTAATACAATTTGTAAAAGTTACCTCTCAAACATAATTGCATTCATACTATCATCTTTAATGGATAAGGCCAGATTAAAAGTAGAAAACTTCTGCAAATGTAGCTTTCCTTTGCACAATTAACAGTTAGCAAAAAAGTTGTCTTTCTCTCTTTTTTAAATAGCATCCTAGTAATGAAGCTCTTTAGGCCTCCACCCCCACCCCCTTTACAGAAGCGTCTACCTGGGAAAGCCTGTCCCTTCTGTGAACATGCAGCTCCTGCCCGTCACCAGTTTATACCCTTCCTATCTTGCTCCTTTTGTGTGAAACTAGATACAAAGCCTGTGTAGAACGTTATGACAAGCACCACCTACCTCTCTAATTGTAAAGCCTGGAAAGGGTGTTGCAGTACTATTTGTAACATAGCTAAACAGCCAGCAACTGCTCGGATTAATATACCAAGAAACCTCTATGATCCAACAACAACCAAATGGATCAATGTTGATCTTTATTCATGAGCAGTAAGCTTCTGAATTAGAATCCTGGAAATACTATAGTTTACATAGCATCTACAAATTTACTGAAAGTTATGTCTGCAGGTGTAATACATTTAAGTATTTAGAGACAATCATGAAGCTAAACACTAATTTACAGAGGAGGGTGGTATCTTGGTTGCATATTGAAAACATCAACGAACTAGCAAGTAGCATATTGGTAACAGTTTAATATTAAAAAGTATACTGTGAATGGTAAAAGGAAGCAGAATTCTTCTATGCCTCTGAAATCTCTTTTTAACAATTGTGACAGAAAAAATGCCCCCTGCAAATTTCCAGTAAATAAATCTGAAATAAAATTAGACCTAATAATAAGTTCAAACAAGAGACACAGACAGAGATCATTCGTTAATAATGCACAGTGTCTCATTTACAAACTCTGAATTTGAGGTGAGACCTTTTTTATTCAGGTCTAACATTTTCAGAAAAAAATTGTATAATTCTGCCAAGGTATTTTTCCTGCCTCAATTACTCTATTTGCTCCCTCCTTCCCCAAATCACTTAAAAAACAAACAAACTCCTTCTAACAGCAGGAAAGCACAACAAAATATATTTGTCAAAATCTTTACTTGTTCTATTTTTTTCGCCTTTTCGATAAACATTAATAGTAAGGAGGGCACATCCTATTTCTACCAACTTCTCGTATCAAATGTAATCTGTGATTAAGCCAGAAGAGGAGTGCTTGGGAGCTAGTGATAATTTTGCTGAAGGGGTCAAAGTGAGCATGTTCCGTAATGCTAACTTTTGGAAAGAAACAAAGCTAAAATATTTGCTTTGAAAATTCATTTACGTTTAAAAATATGTTTTATTTAAATTTAACAGACATTGCTTGACAGAATTCCTTTTGTACTATTGTCAAGAGATTTATCTTCCTGATGAATAATCATCACTATTAAATAGAATTTCTTATTTATATATTGCTTCTTTAAGATACACTTAATGTGGCATACATGTCAAATGAACAAAAAGATGGATGGACTTTCTTCAATTGCTCTATTCATTCCCGACAAAATAATGTTAAAAGCAGATACTGTAATATATCATTGCCTAGTTGTCAGTCTGGAGCAGAAGTTCTTTGTTGCTACAGTGCAAGGATTTGGAATATTTCTAAATTATCTGGCACAAATTTGGATGGGAATGGGGTTGTGCAGGACAGGGGAGAACAACAGGGGGAAATGGGACAAGTATAATTGAACAACAATAAAATCAAATTAAAACAAAAGAATATTTCATTGTTTTAGGCACAATGAAGAAAATTCCTAAAATTTTATTTTGGGAATAAGTATCTTGGAGATTTCCTTAATTCAAAGACTGTAACCCTTTACTCTTCGATGATACAAAAACTTGCATCATATCAATATTATTAAATTAGTAATTCTCCTCCCATTATGTTGCTGTAATTGGAGTATGTTTCCAGAAACCACTGTTTTAGATGTTATAGACATTGCTGACCGCCAGAAAAATGACAAAATTATGAGTGCCAGTAATGACCCCATGAACATTCTAGAAGACCACTACTTGTGAATAGTATTAATGCTGAGAATGACAGCAGCAGCTCTTTTATGTGGCACTTAAGATGAAGCAGGGACAGGCCCAAAATATATGTTTTATGCTTAAAAAAAGCCATCATTTCCATTATTAAGGAGGAGAAACAAAGACATTCGTGAGATCGTGTACTGAGCCCCACATCACATAGCTGCTATATAGTAGAGCCAAGATTTGCACTCATGTCTGTGAATTCAAACCTCTTCACCACTACAAATACAGTTCCTCAACAGAAGTCTTTTTCTAGTGGGTTTTATTGTGCATCAAAAGAAACAAAATTCTCAAAAACACTGTGGACAAAAATAATAGTAAGACAAAAAGCATTAATGCAATTTAAAATACTGAAGCTCTATAACCTGAAAATTCTAGCCTGGAAATCCTCTGAAAATGAACACCCTCCACCCTCATGTCATTTCTAGCTCTGAGAGCATGATCTTCTTTCTATTGTTTTATATTTTATGTTAATAAAATGCCACCTGAATACTATAACTCAAATAGCAAGCCTTTCCATATTGCTAATGTAATAGTGCTGACATAAGATATGAATATGGATGGGTGAAAACATATCTGTAAAGTTTAAACTTCAACAAATTTTAACAGGTATTTATAATAATATTATCTTTCCTCTCAAATCCTTTGCAGAATAAAGTGATTTGTATATGTATGAAATAGCATCTCTAAATATAAGTTAAAGTTATCCACACAAAATGGATGTGTAAATACAAACTTCCAACAAATATGTCATAATTACTCAGATAAAAAGTTCAAAAAATCAAGTTCGCTAGAGAAACCATCCCACAATTATAGAGTAGACAATATTTTCTGATATGCATAAACACATTAAAAATAATCACTCCCTGATTAGATTTTTCAAAAAGATGGTGTATCCCTTCAAAATGAACAGAATTAAAAATATTAACAGGAATAAAACAAGATGCATATCTGATATGGCCATAACCATTTTTAGTTCATACAATAAAACTTTTATAATGATTTTTAAGATGGGTAGAAGTCAACAATACTATGTAAAATAGATAGCTGGATAAATTTATGGTATTTTTATATGAAAATTTTTGTATTTTTGCTAAATTTTCATTTTAAATAAGAGGGTTAAAACATTAAATAAGCAAAAAAAAAAAACCCCATGAATAATAAGGACTTCTAAAATTAAAAAACTGGTTTTACCATATACTCATGGACATATGGTTAAAAAGTTATAATGTTTTGTTGATGAAATTTACACTTATGTTTATGAGAGCCATTAAGCTAAAATTTTCCCTTATTGTCATGTCTTCGTCTGGTTTTGGTATATACCTATTTCATCGCTATACCCTTCCCCTCTACCTTACAATCAATGTGCATAAACATCTCAGAAAGTACAGACAATAATGTTGCGTGTTTTGCCTCTGATCCCCCAAATCAAGAAACGATGCAGATCCTTGGTAAAGAAGAGCTAGATAACAAGCTTCCTGGAGTATCAGAAATAAAGCACCCCATTTCCCAGGGTGGCAGGTGGGTGCAACCTCTGATTTGTGGTAGCTGTTGATGAGCAAGGTGTTGGCGAGGATCCTGAGGCTGTGTGTGGGAGAAAGGAAATCTGACAGATCAGCAATGTTTGTCTCAGGAGCAGTGAGACACAGCACACAAGTAGTGTATTTGCTGGTTGAGAGCATTACAGTTCTATTAAAATAATGCTTCTAATTTACAATGCTTAATTACAACTGAAAAAGCAGTCAGAAGTAATATGAATAGAATTCATCAAAAACACTAGTTAGTAAAGCCAATTGTATGTTTCTTGGAAAATGCCATGCATTAAATGGTGTTAATGACTGAGTCAAAAGGGGTTAAGCATCTAAAGTTTCACGTTGCTTTGCAAGTCAGTATTTCAGTGATTTAATTGGCTGGATATAAAATAAGAATGGCATTTGTTATCTGCAAGTCTTTGGCCCAAAACCACTTTACTTTCAATAGATGCCAAATTTACTAGTGTGGTTTTGCCAATCTGATAAGAAATGAAATTTCTCTCAAGTTCTTCAAAAACACTGACTGCGGATGGAACAATGGGTTGGTTTGGTAGAGGTCTTTCTTAAAAATAATTTCATAGTGTAAAAGAAAAGGTGACCTATGAGAACCAAAAGTTAACATGTGTGACTGTGAGGCACACTACAAACTGCCTGTGACGGGTAGAGGTATTTGTCTCCTGCTTTTTACAATCACTGAAACTTCACCTGTGCAAGGTGGAGCCCTGTGAAATAACTCAGGATACTGCCATCAACTTATTTCAGTTCCACTGTGTGCCTCACTTTTGTATTCCTTTCACTCCCCCTTTAAAAAAAAAAATTTTCAGAGTAGTGTTCATCTTGACAAAAAAAGAGAAGTAATGGTTTTTGGAAATTCTCTCACCACTCATCATCCTACTATGAAGATGTAAAGTTGCTTCTTTTTTGTTCTGTTTTTGTGCTGGTTGGGTTTTGCTTTTTTTGTTTGTCGGTTGGTTCAAGACCACCAATCAAGGATCTTCAACTCTGGGACAAGGCAGTAGGGCAAGAGACAGCTAAAGTGATTCTCAGGTCAGCCAGTGCATTAAATCACCAGGGACATTTTTTGTAATGTCACTAATCAAAACCCACATCCATACATGCTGAGGTAATCTGATATGGGGCTGACATATGAGTGTTGCTTACAGTTCTCCAGGTTGAGAATCAATGTCCTACAAAACAGGGCTGTTCACAATTTCAGGAAATCACTCACTGGAGTTGGTAGGGATATTAAAGAAAAAAAATCCATTTTTTCCTAAAAAATCTTCCCCAGCACAACTTTGGTGAAGTTATTTAATTTTGTTCTGTGCTTGTAAAAGGAATATTTAAAAGATGAGATAAAATTTTCAACCACTAGAAAAGATAACTTAGACAAAAATCAATCTTTTTTTTAAATTGAACTCTTTTCTTTTTTTATAAGTTTTTTGTGTTTTTTTTTTAAGATTTTTATTTATTTATTTTTAGAGAGGGAAGGGAGGGAGGGAGAGAGAGAGAGAGAGAGAGAGAGAGAGAGAGAGACATCAACGTGAGGTTTCTGGGAGTCATGGCCTACAACCCAGGCATGTATCCTGGCTGGGAATCGAACCTGGGACACTTTGGTTCCCAGCCCACACTCAATCCACTGAGCTACACCAGCCAGGGCGACAAAAATGAATCTTACATGGCAGCCCCCCACCTTTATCGCCTCACTCCCTGCAGCCACGCCCGCTACTCTTTGAGATGAACTCACATGTTCTACTGCCACCGAGAATAGGCAGTGTGCTGCAGAGCGATGCTGTGGATAAATTTATAGTAGAATCAATGGCTCTTTGTTTCTGTAATTTCCCCCCAAAAGAACAGCACAAATTCTGATAAAATTAGTTATTACAGTAGGTAAAATCTTCCAAAAATTGTATCTACTATTCTAATACATGAGATTAGTTTAATTACCTTGACAAAGAGCTACATTTTACAGCTCCAGCATTTATTTGTATTCACTGAGATGATTTGTTATTCAGATCATAGTGAACATTACTAGACACATGATACGGTTACTGCATGTAGATTGATAACATTGATTTTATATTTACAAGGTAAAGTCATCTCATATATTTTAATATTGTGTTGAACTTTGATGGTTGGGTCAACTCATTCTGCTAGATCTCCTTGGAACCAAAAGATGTTGGCCTTACAAACAGGTTTTTTGGAGCACAAACTTCAGCATTATCCACATACAATTTCTTTCTCGGTGTAGGGTAGGTAGCTAGATATTAATAAAGGAGAAGGAAGCAAAACTGGCCAAGCTTAATTAGGCAGGGAGCTACAGCTTCACACACCCCACAGGACTGCTGCGTCCTCTACACTCTGGACCTAATCCCAGAAGTGGGCAGGAAGAATTGGTTACTGCTTGTCAGCCTGGATTACCCAGGAAAAGAAAACAGCAGAAAAAACTCGTCTGCTGGCCCCACGTGCAGTAGAAGCCATGATGGCGATCATGAAAGGGAGGTGTTTAATTTGGGAAAAAGAACAGAGAGGTCAAGGAAAGACCCAGTACAAGCCCACAAAAATCTAAGACATGGATTGGTTAGAGCGAGGGTCCAGCACAAGCAGACAAAGAACTGGGAGACTGCTGTATTGGAAAGCCCAAGATAATAAACTATAAACTTGACAAATGTCTCTTGCACAGTAACACATTCATTTGCCAGTTCCTTCCTTCCTTTGTTCTCTGTTCCCTCCCCACAGCTGCACTGCCAGCCTAGCAGCCATAGGAGCCCAAGCAGGGACTCTTAGTGCAAGCTGTCAGGTGTCTGGCCCCAGCAGCCCAAACATAGGCCTGGGCACAGCAGCACATCCGCAGCCAGAGCGCAGCTAGAAACAGAGGGTAAGCTATCCAGATGGGGATAGACACTGAACTGGACTCAGCTCTGGCAAGGACTGAATCAACAGCACAGAATTTCTGGATCCTGGCCCTTTTTTTTTTTTTTTTTTGGCTCGGTGAAGGCAAGGCTGGACTTCTTCCACTGTGGGATAGATGGAGATGAGACACGGGGAACCTGGGGGCAGCCTTTTATTTCTACTCCAGTAAATCTTACCACTGTACCTCATCCTCCCATTGGTAGGTCATTGAAATGCTTTTCTTTTGACTCCGTGGAAGGACCCCATTTCCACTGGCAACATCGCTAGGCATTTTTGTTAGATAAGAACCTACCATTTGCTGGTTAAATTTCTAAGGATATATAATTTTCATTTAATCAGTAAAACTCCTAAAAAATAGAATATGATCTCAAACTACCTATTATCATGCTTTTATCTAAAGTCTAGTCATATCTTTGGAGGACTTTTGTGAATGAAGTAGTCCATCCATTGTCCTAAATTACAGGTCTCAGGAAGGATAAACCATTTGAAAAGCCATGCTATCAGAAAGCAAATTACTAATTCCATTTTACTTAAACTAGAAGTAGCATTACTGTAACTAAAGACCATACTTATATCTTACCATGAGGGTTCTTTTGGAGTACCAAGCCCTACCAGGCCCTGAATACATATTTGTAGGAGATGAGAAAGAGTAAAAGATGGTAAGAGGACGGATGTAATGGATTTTTTCCATTTATTATTTGTAAGAATATAGCTCTGTACCACATTTTTTCTTTATGACACTACACATGCAAAATTTCTTATGAAGGCCAGCTCTGGCTAATCAGAGAAAACACTATTTTTAGCTCATGAAAATTTTCATAACCATGTTTGCACTTCATTTTTACCACCAGAAAGGCTCAAACCTATGCATCTACTATAATTTTTATTTAAATCTTAATAATAGATTCTATTTTATGTTTACCTGATATGTCATATTTTACTTTTATATTTACTTATGGTAAGCTATATTAAATCTTCAGGACAGAAGAAATTAGATGAACCCTTTTCTCTCTCTGAACTCCGTTATTTTAGTTAGCCATCTCAATGACAAATAGATACAAGAATATAATACAGCTCCTAAAATATAATGTATATGAAATTCAAAATTCATGTAATTATTCTAAACTGTGCAATGTTAATAAATTTAATATGAATCTTCATGCATGGTTCATACCTGAGATAAATGTACAAAGGATATTTACAAGTAAAAAATTGGGATATAGAATATTAGATGTCACAGGATTACCTAGAATATTTTAACAGGTTAAAATATAACTCTGTTTTTCTACTTTAAAGTAAATTTGAAATTCTTTGTGTGGAGACTTATGATCAAACCAAATGCTTTATACTCAGTGTGAAAATTCAATCACAATTGTGAAAGATCAAACTGCTACTTACAATAAAAAAGAGAAAACATGATAAGATATCATCTTGTTCAATATGTGCTTTCAACTTGATGCATAGGCTAATAAAAAAATATGAAGTTCTACTATTTATTTTGTTTTTTACACAACAGAAATCTCCTAAGAGGGATGATTAAAATACCAATCTCGCTGGCTGAAAATAGAGTCAACTTTATTATCTGGAGACAGATTAGCCAGTTTGCAGATTGACTATAGTAAAATAATAACAGCATGCACTGTATTTGTAAAAGATTTTAAAATTACTATGCATCAATGACTGTATCTGAATACAAGAAGATGTCTATTTTCAACTACATGATAACCAAAAGATACAGCATTGTTTCTACTGCACTGTCATTCAAGAGCTATTTATTGATTACTTACTATATACCAAGCACTGTCAGGCTATTTCACCTCATTAATCTGACCTAATCTCTCCTCAACAGTGCTCTTTTGAAGGAGGACATGTGGTCAACACTTTGTGAGTTGGCCATAGTTCTGAGGTGCAATATCTAAAGAGGAACAGACACCTAACACCAGGAAACAAACACCGGGACATTTCTAGGTGTGAACTTAACTTCTCCACCACTTGTTCTGCATTCTGCTTTTCTTCCTTTGCTTCCCTTCTCAGGGAAAGCCTGATCCTGGCAGCCTAGCTTCCCTCTTTGTCCTTCAACTTCCAAGTTCATAATCACCACCCTCTGACAGTTCCCCACATGTTTCTTAAATGTGCACTTCCCTCCATCCCCTGCCCCATTCTACCTAGAACCTCTCTATTACTCACCTTAGCTCAGACCACCATCATCCCAAAGCACAATGACTATTATCTAATGGTCCCTCAAATATTTGCTATGTAATTAAATAAGGGACATCAATCAGATGCTCTGATTCAAGACACTGAGGTAAATGGGGGGAAGAAAACTCCACAAACCACCTGAACTTCATTTTCGAGCAACCACTTCAAACATGTCAGTAGCACAGAATTATCTTTTACCCTTCCCCCTTTTCCTTCACCTTCCATTGTCTTCCCTATCTATCTTCTCAGCTACATTTCCTCTGTCACTCTCCTAGGTCATGTGCTACTGTCAGCCAATGACAGAAACAGGTTATATTTGTGTTGCCAGTATGTATGGACAGCGATTCATTTGAAACATGGCAAGTATGACTGAGGAACTAAATTTTTAATTGTTTAAATTTTGATTAAATTTAAATAAAAACATTTGGCTAATGGTGACAATGTAGCTTACTTTTTTCCATACTGCTATTAGAATTATCTTCCTATAAGATATCTGAAAACATCACTTGACTTATACAGATAACATGTCTCCATAAAACCTTGACCATGAAGAATGACACTTGAGGCTTTTTGCAGTCTAGGCCCATTTACTATTTCATTTCCATTTTCTCTGGTCCTCTTCTCTCTAGGCTCCAACTGTATTGGATCACTCAGTGTACTCACACACACCACGATATGCCTTTCATACAAACTGTTGATTCTTGCTTAGAATGCCTTTTCCTCTCAGGAACACCCACTCACTCTTCCATATCCAGTGCAAAGTTCTGTTCCTCTCTGAATACTTTACTGCCCTCCCTTAGCAGGGCTAAGCTCTCTTAATTCTGCTGCTGCAACTTTTTGTATATAAGCTCCCTTAAAACATTTAATCACAATTAATGGTTTTAAATGTGAAAAATGTACATTTCACACATGCTAGGTAAATATTAATCATATTAAATGAGACGATCAGGTCAAGCACTGGGTGCAACAGTAATGAGTAAGCACTCTATAAATGCGCAAACTCTTCAATACATGTGTTATGAATTATATCACCCATGCTAGAGACCTTAACAGAATACAGACAGCCAAGAAAAAAAAAAAGAAGAAAATTAAAAGATGAAGATGGAAGAGGGGAAAAGCTCGCAAAGCTTTGATATCAATGGGAGGCTTAGGTTGGGGAACTAATGTAAGAAAAGTCATGAAAATACCAAGAAGATTAACTATTCAGCAAACCCATAGCTAAAGTTGAACTTGTTTCTCACCTTCCCTTCCTAACTGGCAATAGCAATAATCAAATTCCTTAGTCAGGGAGAGTACATGTTAGCAGGTCAAGAATAAGAGAAAGCTTTCCTTGAGATGTGTAACTGAGGAGAATTTGTTATAAGGAAATCAATAAAGCACTATTACTCTGACCCATTATTTAGAAAAGAGCTCTCCTACATAAAACATTGAATATGTTTGCTGTAGAAAATGTTAACCTATGGAAGAATCAGGCAGAAACAAAAATCTGTAAACTTACACGATTTTCATATCCTCTAAAATTATATTTAAATAAAAACATTTCAAAATGTTATTTCTTTATATAATCATAACTTCTCCTGTATATAAAGCAATCTCACTTTTCCCTCCCTTTAGTCTGCTTGCAAAAATTAAATACAAAGAAATATTTAAATAGTTAAAGGTAAACATTTTAGTGGCAATCCTAAGCAATTGCTAATATATATATATCATCATAGATGCAGGTACCAAAATTGAACGACAATATTTTGATGTCCTATTTCATCTGTTTGAGGAAGCATAGGTTTATGACATGATTTTGTTATTAAGCAAATACCTTCAGATGGATTTGCAGATCAAAGACAATTAACGTGTGGATTTAGGTCGGAGGTTAAGAAAATTAGCTCAGTTCACTCTGGGTTTTGGTTCATGGTTTAGTTCAGGTTCTTGATAATGAACACATCAAAATTTAAAAATTAAATAATGTAATCAGGGCTGGCATTCTACAAGTAAGTGTGCAGGCAAACATGTATTTCAAAAAAGACGAAAACAAATAAACTCACTTTACAGAGGGAGCTAAGGTTAAATCCGAAGGTTTGAGCATTCCGGGAGCCGGCATTCATGTAGTTTCCCATTAGCAATACAAGTTCCAGCAACTTGCTAAAGCTTTTGCTCTTCTTTATCTCTTCGCAGGCGGTGCTGACAGCCATGATGTCAGGTTTGATGTTATTCACCTGCTCTTCAAACTGAAGCTTAAAGAGAATAGCACTGAGCCGTGGCCGCAGTCTCTTCACATTGCTCATCTGATTGAAAAGAAAATAGCAGATTTCCTTTAAAATGCATGGTATACTTCAGTACTGTAAGCCTGCAAGTAATCTGGGATGATTTATTGGTATGACAGTACCGAAGAAGCAATATGTCCCCTAAAACTGATAGCAGGAAGAAAGAAAAACCCTGGCTGTTTTTCTGAGGAATCCAGAGCCATCCCTCAAAAAAACAACTAAAAGCAAACAAAAACAATTTAGATGCTTAATGAAATGAAAACTTTAATTACATGATAAAGTTTAATTAAGCAATAAGGTACTGTACATATTTTTACAACTAAATTTTAAAAAGAGGATACAGAGGCAACAAATTACAAAGCATTCATATCATTAGTTTTGTTCAAAACTGAAACATGCTGGGTCACGTTTAGTACATATTCAGAAAGGTGTACAGGAGGGTTTGTTTTCTTCAAGTGGCTATTGCTGTCCTCAGAAGCACTGCTGACTAACAATACATGTTAGATAGGAGAGCAAATAAGTCCCAATTTGTACCAAAGTGACTTTCTTCAGCAACACAGGAAAGCAGAATGACTCCTGACACATACTAAATTAGCAGAGTTAGACTTAGGAAGCACGGGCGTAACAGGAGACAGAAGCAGTACAAAGCCATGGGTCTGTTTGGGGCTTGGGGTTTCTTTGTTGGGAAGGCAGGGGTTGAAAGTGTCAAAAATATACACAAAGGGCTAGAGGGTTAGCAAGTCCTTCCCTTAAACTTACTCTCCGTGTTCTAACAACACATGTAAAGGAAGATCCACTTACCTGAAGGCTGGAGACCTAGGGCATTTAAGCTACATATGAATTCCTTGACCAAGTGCATTAGGAATTTCAGACTTAAAACAGATTGATGGGACAGTAATAGTATAACTCTTGAACTTCAACATCTATTATACACATCAAAAGCATTTTCAGGCAAGGCCAGGAAAAAAAAGACAGAACATGACAGAGTTAAAATAGGAACCACTTCCGTCAGTCACAGACCCAAAAGGAAAGGCTAAACAGCGACAGCTCCTGAGGTGCACAGGATGTCTGTCAAGGGCACAGAAAGCTAGCTGATAATAACAGGTGATTGTTATTTAGAACAAAATATGCCATACACAAGCCTAAACTTATTAGATACAATAGGATAATACAGACATTATTTTAACAATGCGACAATATAACCCAGCACACTCATGTAAGAAGAATTGAGCAATAAAGAGTTAATCTCAGTAGATACTTCTGAGAATATATCTTCAGATGGACCAAAATCTTACAATGACTTGACTGAAAAGTTTCTTAGCAAATAATATAAATGTCCAACTTACATCAGTACTCTCCCCAGCCACTTGACATGTGAAATGTTTGTTTATGCGTAACTAGAAAAGATTCTAAGAGCTCAACAAATACAGTTACTAAGAAGTCCCTTCTACGAAGTACTTTAAGGCATGTCTTAAAATTCCTTGACTTCAAGGAATGTCTTCAAATTCCTGTCTAGAGAAAATGTTTTTCCTAGGAGAGAGTAAAAAACTATAAGCTCAAAAAAGACATTTCTTAAAGGAAAAAAAATGAATAATGATTTTATAGAATAAATTTAAGTAATACAAAATTAGAAATAAAAAGTGAGGTCCTATTAGAATGATGTTTGGCTATTGAATGTCTAGTACATAAAGTATTAGACATATGTCTTAAAATGCTCCCAATGAACTCACTTTCTTGAAATTTTTATACTTACTTAAACATCGCAAATGGTATACAAGGTCTGACCAGAAAGTATCCAGTCATGTGATATGAAAAAGAGGCATTTATTAAGGATGATACAAGATAAAAAAAACATTGTATATAAGACAATGACGCCTCAGTCCCCTTCAAAGTAGGCACCCTTGATTCATCTCTGGCTCCGACCTCCTTGAGAAAATCTGGTTCATTGGCAACTGCAGCACAATGTTATTTCTGCTCTGGTAGCAGAAGCTACAGAACAAATTTTACCATGACATGAATTTTGCCACAACATGTTTCATGCCAAGATTCTTCATCAAAATTTCAGTCACAGTAGATTTCAGAGTTCCAAGATCAGCTTCTAGTTCTCACACTGTCAGTCACCCATCTTTGTGATTGCAGCCCGTACATGTTCAACATTCTCAGGTGTTCTGCTTGTTGCAGGCCTTCCAGAATGTGGGTCACTTTCAACAGATTCTGGACCATCTTTGCCACACTTTTATTTGCACTACATTGATTGCATTGTCCTCCAAAGCCTTCTGAATCATCCGAAGTTTCCACGAAGGAATGTTCTAGCTTAATGCAAAATTTGATGCAGATTCGTTGCTCTACTCACTCATTTTCTGTGTGACGGCCACACAGTACACATGCTCACTCAATGGCATCTACCCCCCCACCGACTAGTACAATGAAGTTGTCATTGTTCACACATGTGTATTTCAGTCCACTCTCCTTGGTTGCCAAGCTACATTGATGCCATGCAAACCTTTTTTGTTATATTAACAATGGCTGGACTTTTTCCAGAGAAGCCTTGTATATTCATATTATATTGGAGTGATTCTACATAACACTCTATTACATTTAATATATCCTTTAGAATAATAAGATGTATAAAAGAACACTCACTTGAATACATATATTATGGCCTTCCAGAGGTTTGTAATGAGCCCCTAGAATCTGTTTTCAGTCTGTGCCCTTATTCATGATCATGAAGTTAGGTATTTAGCACTTTGCAATAAACATGAGAAGGAATTATCCAGTATTCCATGAAAACCATTAGTATTACAAAATATATTAATTTTAACATATTGTATATTAGTAAACTGCTTTGTGCAGAAAGAGAAAAAAAAGACTGCTTAAATGGCTATACGATACCGCCCCAAAATATGTTAAAGGTTTCCTGCTGACAAGCTAGCCATATGCAGCCAGTATAAAGTAATTAATTTTCCTAGGAAAAAATATAACCTAGATTTGTATGAGTAATGAGTCTACCTGGCACTAGGGACAGGTAGCTTGAAAAGATAGAGTAAGTCTATGATGCAATGCAGAATGAAGTGTTCTGTGTTCATGAAAAACCCTGAGAAAGCAAAGTCAGGAAAGCCAACCAACAGGTCTTTGAAGGCAGTTTTGTAAATTAGATGCCCTTTTCACAATGCTCTTTCTTCCAGATTTAGAAGAGTTAGTATTTTGACTGATCTGAGATAAATGTATTTTAGTGAATGAAATTACCAAGCTGAAAAGGGATGTGAGAGGTCAGCTAGATGTAGTCACTGTCTTTAGTCCACCATTTAGCCCACTCTGGCCGCTTAGGCCAAATGGTTTCCCCTTTAATTTAAAACACACACACGCACATACACACACACAAAACCCCTCAATAAAAGCTAATGTTCTAAGATCTAAATCTTGAAACCTATGATAATAACAGCACAGCTCTTTTTCTTATTAATCAAATCAAAGTTTGTTCAGGTGGAATCAAAGAAAATAGGTTTAAAACAATAGGGAAATATTTTTATTTTAAACCCCGAAGAATGTTTCCTTAATACTTCACATAGTCTATCAACACTGGGGATTCACATTTTGTTTGCTTGCTAAGAAGCCTAAAACTCTGGCTTGGCTGTTAACAGCCAAGGTGAATGCAAAAATAAAGCTACAGTACACAAATAACACTCTCAATGGTAATACAAAGTCACCAAAAAAAGAGGAAGGGCTATCATAAAAGTAACTTTGAGGTAGTTAATAATTAGAATGTTAGAGAAAATTATGATTTCATTTTTACAGAGGTATCCTTTACATTTGTTAAATGATCTTAGCAACGTAAACCCAAAGCACCAAAATCTGACATCTAAAGGTATAAAAACGAGTTATAATCTGAAATCTAAAGGCACAAAAAAGTATAGAGTATTTGATTCACTACTATCTCTTGAAGGCAGGGAGCAGTACTCTCGCAATCTCCTACTTCCACCATAGATGACTCATGCCAGGGTGAAATAACCTTAAAGGCAGTGACTAGTGAAAATTAAGCCAGCAGATTCAGGGCCCTAAGGGTAATTTTTACTCTAAAATATTGCTTGTTGGCAACATGTGTAGTTGGAACAGGGGCAACATAAGATGAAAAGACCTTTAGCGAACCAGTGAAGCAACAAGTCCTGACTGGGAGCCCACCAGGAGCCACAAGAGGCACAGATGTAGTGGTTACTGCCCTCATAGCACATTCCGTCCAGCTTCCTCCTTCTGTCTTAGCAGGTAAAAAGTACAAAAAAGTCCCCAAGGAGATGTGATCTCTCAAGATCTAATTTTAATTTTATCCATTATTCTATGAAGAAAAAAAAGGAACCAGTTTGGTATTTTTATACCAATCATTTTCAATGCTATGATATGGGTTACTTTATGCAGTTTCCTTTATAAGGAAGAAATTTTCAGGAGTCAACTTATTCAAAACTTGTTGGGTTTTTGCCCCTTCCTGTCTGCAGACTTACTTAGGCTCACCTCAAAAGAAAGATTAGTGCATGCTCCATCTCTTCATTACTTTTCCCTAAAGCCAACATAAAGTCATAGATACTTAACTGTTCATTTAACTTTCAGCCACTACAAGCAACCAACTGATTAAAAAGCTACTCGCCCCAGTCTTAATTAACTGACTAAACCTTTACTTTATACACTTTTAAATACATAATTATGAGGAATAATGAAATAGTATTTCAGGAAGGTTAAATGACTGCTTCAAGGTCACATACTGCCAATCAAGCGTACAGTTCTACTCGGAGCATCACAATGTAAAAATTAACAACCACAGCTTAAAAGCCATCTGATACTCAAACTACTTCTGCTATGTCTTCCGATAAGAATGGACTTTAATTTCCCCACAGCACTTACTAGATAAAACACTATGGAGAGGACCCTGCTGTGTGCTCTGCCTACTACTACTTCATATTCCTTTCCTTTCTCTTCGGTATATCCATTTACCTCCCGCTCTGCTGAATTTTTAATATTTTTTCCAGATCCACACTGTACTCTCCACTCATATTTCCATATTAGCCAATTATTCTGCTCTTGTGGGAGAGGTGTGATAAGCAGGGAGAGGGTGAAAAAACAAATGCATCTTTGTGAAAGACAGGACTGAAGAAAATGACAAAGGGTTGAGGGAGGAAAGTGACACCTGAGAAACAGGATCTAATAATAGAATTAAGACACTTACGAAAAAGTTTTGAACTTCACTTTTCTAATTAAACTAGGTGAGAAATATCTAACCAGTATCATTAGCTGGCCGATATTTTCATGATTTCCAGAATTCTCAGAAAAAAAGCAATGTTCATTTTACTTCAAGAGAGGCGTCACAAACATAGCTATTCAAGTGCCTTATGCTTGGGTAGTGCTCAGAATATCATAAAATGTTTTTAAAAGAAATGTGGCCTTATGCTATTAAAACTCAAAAGCTAAAATTATTTTTAAAAACTACACAACAGCAAAGTACATATGGTATTTTTTTTACAAGTTTTCATAGGAGCAAGGTAAAGCCAAGAATAATACAAAAAAAAAATTAACAGGATAAAAATGTATATTCCTCTAGCCAGCCAAGAAATGGACAATCAACTATAGGCGTCATAAATAGGTTTGTCATTGTTTACAAATGCTTATCAATTCTGGACCACCAAGGATTTCACAGGAGGTTCAGATGAATTCTACAGATACTCAGGTGGTAAAGCTAGAGAGCAAGAGACTTATTTAACTTGGCAATCTTAGCAAGCAGTCTGAACATATAAGTTTCATATTTGATGAATTAAAAAGCTGGCATAAAACTCTGAACTATTCTGGTGTTTTAAATTCATTCACGTCTGCTTCCAGACAGTCCCTGCCCTCCCGGAGAAAACCAATGTTTTTACTTCTATCATTATAACTCAGTTTTGCCTGTTCTTAAAAATTTGTATTAATGAAACCTACAGGAAACACTGTTTGAGGCTGGCTTCTTTCAAAGAACAAAATTACTTTGAGATTCATACACACCTGGTGTAATTGAGTACTTTGTTCCTTTTTATTAGTGAGCAATAATATTTCATTGCAAGAACACATCAAAATTTGTTTATCCATTTTCCTGTTAATGGTTTTTTGGGATGTTTTCTTTTTCAATTTGAGGCTATGTAGAGGATTGGGTTGAATAGTGACTCAAAAAAAATGGTATTTTAAGTCCTAACCCCAGGTATCTGTTAATGTGAGCTTAACTGAAAAAAGGGTCTTGCAGATGCTGTGAAGGATTTTCACATGAGATCACGCTAGATTTAGGGTGAGCCCTGAGTCCAATGGCTGATGTCACTTAATAGAAATAGTAGAAAGAGAAACAAACAGAAGGCAGCGATGTGGAGGAGGAGGTAGACTTGAAGTAATGTTACAAGCCAAGAAACGCCAAGAGCTGAAAGCAGCTACCAGGAACTAGGGGAGGCAAGGAACAGATTCTTCCTCAGGAGCCTCCAGAAGGAATCAACCCTGCCAAAACTCTGATTTAGAGCTTTTGGCCTCCAGAAATGTAAGAGAATAAATTTCGGTTGTTTTAGGCCATCAGGGCTGTAGATGTTGGTTACAGCCACGTGTGAAAACCAATACAGGATATTATAAATAGTCTTATATGAGTCTTTTCATTTTGATGGAATATCTAAAAAATTATAGTGGAAATGTATACATAACTTTATACGAAATAGAAGTTTATACCATTTTATACCCCCTTTACTGTTATGGTTTATTCCGGAAACTTTATATTTTATCTTTGCATGTTTAGGTCTATATTCCATCCCTTATTAATTATTCTTTGTGATGCAGAAGTTTAGATTCATTTTAGCCCATAGGATATCCAAGTTTTGCAACACCATTTGATACAAGGAAGTTCCTTTTCCCATTCACTAGCCTTGAAGTCTTTATTGCAAATCATTTGCTGGTATCTTTGTGGGTCTATTTCTAAACTTTTCAGGAAAAGTTTATTTGCATGTGTATCTTTAAGCCAAACCTTACTGCCTGGATATCAAATCAATAGTCTAAATCCTCCAAGTCTGTTCTTTTCCAAGTTGATTTTGTCTATTCTAGGTTCTCTGTATGACAGGAATTTTTGCAACTTTGGTGAACTGCTGTAATAAAAACCAATGGGATTTTGATTGGGAATGTATATCATATGTCTATTAGTAACCTATATACCATTTGAGGGAAAAATAAAATCTTGGCAATATTGAGTCTTCCAGTCCATGAACGTGGTAAATACCTCATTTACAACTTTAATTTCTCTCAGCAATATCTTGTAGTTTTCAGTTTAGAAAACAGCATGTTTAGTGAAATGTATCCCTAAGTATTTTAATCTTTTTGATGGTATTACGAATAGCTCTATTTTTTGTTTTCCAATATATATCATTGCTACAGAGAAAAATAGAACTCATTTTGGTATACTGAATATCCTGTGACCTTGTTAAATACACTGGTTACTTCAAAAAAGTTTATTGCAAATTCCTTATGCATTCACATAAATAATTGGGCCAATAAAAATGGTTTACTTTTTCTTTTCTTATCACACAGGTTAGGACGTTCATTATAATGCCAAAAAAGTAGAAATAGATCATCTTTGACTGGTTTCCAGTCATAAATAACAGAGCATTTAATATTTTACCATTAACCATGAGGATAGCTCTGGATTTTCATAGATGTCTTTTATTAAGTTGAAGAAGTTATATAATTTCTAGTTGCTAAGAGCTTTTATTTTATTTCTCATAAAGCAAAATTCTATCAAATGCTTTTTATTTTACATCTGTTTAGACATGATTTGTCTCCCTTTTTTTCTGGTAATAGGTTAACTATATTTTTTAGGTGAACCAAGCTTGTACTACTTGGTCATAATAAACTCTCCTTTTAATGAGTTACAACATTTGATATACAAATATTTTGACAATTTTTACACGCATGATTACATAGAAAATGAGTCTTTCAATTTCTGTAGTGAATTTCCTTCTTTGATTTGATATTGGTAATTTAAGCATTAGTTTTCTCAGTATTAAAATAAAAGAGAACCAACTGTATGGGAAAACATATTTGTCAATGATACCTCAGACAATGGTTTAATCTCCAAAATACATAAAGAACTTACATGACTCCACTCTAAGAAGACAAGCAACCCAATTAAAATATGGGCAAAGGACTTCAACAGACACTTCTCCAAGGAGGACATAACGAGAATCCAGAGACACATGAAAAGATGCTCAGTATCACTAGCTATCAGAGAGATGCAAATTAAAACCACAGTGAGATAGCACTTCACACCAGTCAGAATGGACATTATAAACAAAGCAACAAACAACAAGTGTTGGAGAAGTTGTAGAGAAAAGGGGACCCTAGTGCACTGTTGGTGGAATTGCAGACTGGTACAACCACTATGGAATTCCAGTATGGAATTTTCTCAGAAAAATAAAAATGAATCTGCCTTTTGACCCAGCAATTCCACCGCTAGGATTATATACTAAGAGCCTTGAAACACCAATCCAAAATAACCTATGCACCCCTATGTTCATAGCAGCACAATTTACAACAGCCAAGTGTTGGAAGCAACCTAGGTGCCCATCAGTAAATGAATGGATCAAAAAACTATGGTACATTTACACAATGGAATTCTATGCAGCAGAAAGAAAGAAGGAGCTCCTACCCCTTGCTACAGCATGGATGCAACTGGAAAACATTATGCTAAGTGAAATAAGCCAGGCAGTGAAAGACAAATACCATATGATCTCACCTTTAACAGGAACCTAATCAACAAAACAAACAAGCAAAATATAACCATAGATACTGAAATAGAGAACAGGCTGACAGTGACCAGAGGGGAGAGGGGAGGGAGTTTATGGGGAATTTCAGGGGAAAAGGGAAAGGGTTTACAGGAACAAATATAAAGGACACATGGACAAAAACTATGGGGGATGGAAGTAAAAGACAGAAAACTATACCAGAACAATGATTAAAATAAAATTACCCCCCCCCGCAAAAGAATTAGTTTTCTTTTTCAATGTTTTCATTTTCATTCAGTTCAAAATAATTGTTCTCTGACCCACAAATAACTTAAGTGTTACATAATTTTCAAAGAGATGTTCTATTATTATACAATTCAGTTGTTTTAGATAGAAAAGCAGAAAACATACAGTATAAAATCTGAATCTTTTAAAAATCCCTGAGATCTGTTTTATGTCCCTACATGGTCTGCCCTGGCAAACACTCCATGGGTATTTGAAAAGAAAGCATATAATGCAGCTATTGTGCAAAATGTTCTGCAAACATCAATTCTAAGTTGGTTGGTGGAACTGTCTTGACTTTCAAAATATTTACTAATGTTTTTGGTCAGTTTCTCTAGAATTTACTAAAAAAGGAGTGTTTAAAGTCTCATTATGATTGAGAAGTTATCTATTTCTCCATTTAATATCCTGTGACCAGTTTTCTACCAGTTTTTGTTTCATGAATTTTGATGCTGTTATTAGAAGCATATATATTTATGATTATTCCTAGTAAATCACTCCATTAATTATTTTGTAATATCACTTTTTTCTTATGCTTTGCCTTGAAATATTCATAGCTATGCTATTTTTCTGATTTTTTTACTCTTTGTTTTCTATTTGTCTGTTGTTTTTATCTTTCTTTTATACCTTTCCTGATTTTGCGCTAATGAAGTAATTTTCAATATTCCATTTTATTTTTTCTAATGTCTTCAGAACTGTATCTCTTTTCATTAAATTTTTTGAGTACTCTAAGAGTAACAAAATGCATCTTTTGGTATTACTCTATTGAGAGTTGCTATTTAGTAAATATTGTACCTGTTTTTCATTAACTGCCTCACCCTTCCAACAGTTCACCCCCATTTCAAACCTTCTGGTTGACTGCATGTGCGTAATGTTGCAACAGCACAGTCCCATTTGCTGTGCACGCCACTTGTGCCATTACCATCATGTCTCTTACTTCTGTGAAGATTAAGAAACCCATCCTACATTGTTCTTTTTTGTTTGTTTTAGTTATCAGTTTTCTTTTCGCAGATCTGAGTTTCCCTACAGTACCATGTTCCTTTGGCCTGAATTCAGGACAACCTATACCATTTCTTGTAGGGTAGATCAGATGGCCCCAACCTCACCCAGGATTCACGTCACTTAAAAATGTATTTTGCTCTATTTTTGGAAGAGTATGTGATAAAACATTATGAGTTTATAGGGCTTTTTTATTTCAATGGCTTAAATACACCTTTCTGTTGACTTCTGCTTTCCAACAAAGCCAGCATAAGCTCTCATCCTTGTTTTCCGATATGTAATGCTCTTTACACCCCTCTCCCCAGTTACTTTCATGATTTTTCTCTTTATCTTTGACTTTCATCAACTTGATCAGTATGTGCCAAGGTGTCTTTCCCCTTAATATTTACCCTGGTTGGGTCTTCTGAGCTTCTTGAATGATATGTTGATGTTCTTCACTCAATTTGGAATTTCTTAGCCATTATTTTGTCAAATATTTTGTCAGCCACAATCTTACTCCCTTATTCTTTTGGGATTCCAATTACAGGTGTTCTGGACAGACTGGTATGTACCCAACAGTACCTGAGATTCTGTTCATTTTTAATACCATCTTTTCTTCCTACATTCTTAAGAAAATAATTTCTATAGATCTGTCTTTAAATCACTGATTCTTCTGTTATCTGCAATATACTTCAAGCCCTTACATTATATATTTCAATTCAGTTATTGAAATTTTCAGTTTGAGAACTTCTATATGCTAAATTTTTATGATTTTCATTTCACTGCAAATATTCCTTAATTAAGACCATGCTTTCCTCTATTTCCTTTAAGATAATTTTCTTGAGTTCTTTGAAGATTTTCATTATATCCACATTAAAGTCTCTGCATGTGAAATCCAAAATCTGGGCCATTTTGAGTCTGGTTTGACTTTTTCTTTTTAATGACACATCCTGTTTTATTATTCTTTACTTTTGAATTAAATATTATAAAGTAACAACAGTTGAGGTGTAATATTCCTTTTGAAGAACATTCACTCTTGTTTTAGCAGGCAAATCAGTCACTGGGTGATTACATTGTTCAGGCTTGCACTTACACTTAGTTGATGTTGCTCCGTGGAAAGTGAGAGGTGCTGGCCCAGCTCCTCTAACTTGGCAGAACTCAATTGCCAACCTTTCTTCCCAGAGGAGTCTACAGGACTTGACTATAGCTTTTGTTAGGATGGGCTTAAAGTAGAAACTCTTTTAGGGTGTGGTCCTTATTCCTACAGTATACCCAACCTTCCTGGTTGCTTTAGTAAATGTTGGCTTAATGAGGTATTAAGATTTTTCTATTCTGTCAGGGTCAGAAGTCCAATGTCTCCCAGTAATGCTGGACCTGTATTTAGTATCTCTATTCCACTCTAAGCTTGGAGCAGGTGCTATGTGACAAACTTGCTCAGCATACAAAGAGCCCAGTCTACAGACTCAACTGAGATCCCCACATGGACTGCTGGTAGCTCTCTCTGCACAATACCTTCCACTCTAATGCGCTGCCCTGCAGATCCCTGCTGTTTCGACTGCCATAAATCATGACCCCTGCCTCCTCAGCTCTGAGAGAACCACACCCTCTGCTTGAACTCAGCCCTCTGCTGTAACTGAAAACTCTCACCAGGCCACTCATGAAATTTATGAGTTCATGAGGTTTGCAGTTTTTCCCTTCTATTTTAAAACAGAAGCTTTCCATATTTTGTCAAGTTTTATCCTTGTTAGTGGTTTACACAGCTTTTGTTAAATTTACTTCTTACTTCTGAGGTGGCTATAAAAATGTTTTGAAACTTTATTATAATATCAGTTTTAAGAATACAAGAACCACTCTTCACCTAGATTAACTAATTGCTTCCATTTAGCCCTATTTGCTTTATCACAGTTTCTCTTCTTCACCAATATAAGAAGGATATTACACAATAGGTATCAACTATAAAGGAAAACATACAAATATTTGCATATCTGGTTAAAATGATATCTACCAGTTTTTCCGATGTAAATCAACTATATTCTGCCTTTATAATAAGTAATTTATAAGGAGATGATTTGAGACCATGTAAGTAGTATGCATATAATCTATTTTCATCAAATATTCACTTTTGTGTTAATGGGGACAGCCAACTGAGTAGAAAACTCATTACAGCATTTTACTCAACTTCATTAAAAATGCACTTTACAGATCCTATACAGATGTCCTCAAGAATGAAACATAAAATAAACCAATCTACACACAACAATTACATCTTAAGTCACAAGTGGGATAAAATTGTCCAACACTATAGTAACACAGTTCCACAAGTCCAGTCCCCCCTTTTCCACCAGGTTTCCAAAACAGTCTTAGAAGAGACTACATAGGCCTATTTAATGAAAGTGCTTCCCAGGCACTAGTTGATACTTGGATCTTAAAAGCAACCTTAAAACAATGCTGTTTGCAAAGTGATGAATCATAGGAGACCTTTTTGCTTATAACCACAAAATGCTTTAGGCTCTATTTCAAATGAATGATGCATGGCTAGTAATTAGCTTGTGACTATAATGATGTTTTGTTTTTGTTTTTGCAAATGAGACAAATTAAGTAGATTATGCCATAAAGTTGCAATACTACATAGGCAGTCTGACTAAAGAGCATCATGTTTCCACCCCCCAAATCAACAACACCCCCATTCATATTATGGACTTAGATATCCCACTTTTTATTTGTTCACATAGAAAACTTAAAATCCTAATGAAGAAATGTAGAAACTAACATAATTCCTAAAAACTTGATTTCAAGAATTCCAGTTCCCACACAGACATTCTAAGTAATTTATATCTTATAACTCAAAGTTAATTTTTCAATATGAAAAATAAATTGCTCCAACAACAAGGCATACAGAAACTACTGCTAAAAGCAACTTTGAGTAAAGTACGCACCCAAAGCCAACAAACACAAAAGCGATTGCCATCAAGAGCAGTGGCATAAGGACCCAAAACTATGGTTCACACCTGAACTATAAAACTGACTGATAGTGACTAATTTGTCAATATCTACGAAATGATAATGCCTATTTCTGGAATTATGTGAAAATATATAATTACTCATATATCAATTTAAGTATCAGATATTTATTGAACACTTATTATGTGCCAAACATTGTTTTAGGTCATATAAATTCATACTGAAAAGATGACAAGGACCTTCTCTAAATGGTGAACACAATAAAGCAAACAGACAGAGAAAGGGAAAGAGAAAAACAACAAAACAAATGAGATGATTTTTGATAAGGGCAAGTGCTATAAATAAATAGGGTAATGTAGACAGCAGATGATGGGAGCATCATCATGAGCACTTGCTTGAGGACATGGCATTTGAGCTCAAGGAAAGGAAATGGCCAGAGGCAAATCTGAGGGGGGAACAGAAAATGAATATGGCTGAACAGAGTGGTAAAATATGAGGTTGAAGAGAGACTATATCATCTCACAAGTTGCAATTAAATTGAAAACCATTGGAAATTCCCTCTCTGGCCAAAGATGCAATAATAGAGAGTGGTCTTGTCCCCTCTGCCTGAAATAACAGTTTTCAGACTTTGGACCCAAGCAGTGTGGGGCAGTGGTGCCTGAGAAAAGGAAAACAAACAAGGTGAACCCTATGGCGCTCCAGCTTACTGTTTGGAACTTCCAAATGGCAGCACAGGGAGAAGGCAGGCAGGTGGAGTGTGGAAGTCTCCAGGAGTGGAGACAGAGGTGGGAGTCTGGATATGCTAAAGAGGTACATGTCTTGGGGCACAGTACCAGAAAAGAAGAAGGTACACAGAAAGTTCTGAAGATCTCAAGAGGTCTCCCTGGAGTGTTTAGCTGTAGTAGTGATTAGCACATGCATGGAAAACAACAGCAACAGCAACAACAACAACAACAACAACAACAACAACAACACTGGAGTCCTGGGAACTCATCAGGCAAAAAGAGTAGAGGTAACAGCATCTGATCCTCACATACGGCTGGGAATAGTACCAGTTCTCACCAGTCAGAGGGAAAAACCTTCAAATACAATGAACACTGAGTTCCTCTCAGAAGGATATCGCTTCATCAGTGGGGGGAAAAACGCTTGAGATTCAAAGCTACTCTGATTCCATGTAGTAAAGCTTTTAAAAAAGGTCACAGAGTATCAAACTGTTTCCATGTATTTTAACTGCCTTCCAAAACAAAGCTCAAGGATATTTATAAAGAATACAAAAATATCTAGAGTACACGGTAAAATTTTTGGTTAGCACCCACAATTATCTTGACCCAAGGAATCAAGAAAATACAATCAATGAAGAAAATATTTAATTACGAAACAAGCCAGTCAGTGAAAGACAAATACCATATGATCTCACCTTTAACAGTAACCTAAATAACAAAACAAAGAAACAAGCAAAATATAACCAAAGTCACTGAAACAGAGGACAGGCTGACGGTGACCGGAGGGGAGAGAAGAGGGAATTTAAGGGGACAGTGGGAAAGGTTCACAGGAACAAACTTAAAGGACACATGGTCATAAGCTAAGGGGAGGGTGGTAATGGGAGGGAAGTGGGGAGGGTGGGGGGGGACTGGATTGGGAGTAAAAAGGAGAAAACTGTATATGAACAATGATTAAAATAAAAAAAAATATTTAATTAACAGGTCCAGAAATACACAGATGACAGAATTACTAGACTGAGAAGTTAAAAGTTATTATAACTATCTCACATTTTGAGAAGGTTGAGGAAACATTGAGGATTTTATGTAGAAGCATGAAAAAATACCAAAAAAAAAATCAATTTCTAGAGAAAAAAAAACTATAATATCCTAGATCACTGAATAAGAAAAAGTGTAGATTAGGGTACAACAAAAAAAAAATTAGTGAACTGACATAAAAAATTAGTAAAAATGGCAATAGAATTTTAAATGAAAAAAAAAAAAAAAAGTAAAAAGAAAACATAAAGAGTACCAGGGAGCTGTGGAACAACTTTAAGAGGCATAATATATGTATAATAAAAATATGTGTAATTGAAGTCACTACAATAAGAGTACCAAGGGAAGAAATACTTGGAAAAAAACTTTGAAAAAAAAATAAGCACTAAAAAGTTTCTAAAAAATTTAGAAATTTTAGATGAGAACTAAAACCCCACATATTCAAGAAGCTTACTAAATCCCACAGAGAAGAAATATGAAGAAAATAATGCCCAAGGTACAAAATCAAATTGTACAAAACTAGCGATAGAAATTTTCAAAACAACCAGAGAAAAAAGACACATATACAAAGGAACAAAGTTGAGTTTTATGGCAGATTTCTTGCCCATAAAAATTTGACTGAGAAGACAGTGCAGCAACATATTTAAAGTACTGATATAATAATAATCATAATAAAATGTCCACCTGAAATCTCATACAAAAAGATTTTCAAAATGACAGTGAAAATGACTTCCTCAGAAAAAATAAAAGAATTCATTAGCGCTGGAAGAAATATTTCAGGCATTCTTCAGGTAGAAGAAAGAGAATTTCTGATAAAAGACAAGATTTACACAAACGAGTAAAAATACTAAAAATAGCATATAAGTATACAGACATAAAGTCATTTTTAATATCGTTTGAGCTTCTCTAAAAAATAAGTGAGTTGAAAGTAAAAATAACATGGTAAGAGTTTTAAACGTATGCTATAGCAAAATGCATGATAATAGTGCAAAGCCCAAGAGGAGGAAAATGGGAGTATATTATTATAAGGCTTTATATCACACATAAAGAGTTATAACATTATTTTAAGGTAGTTCAAAATATATACCATAAACCCTAAAGCAACCACCAGTAAACCAAAACAGAGAGTAACAGCCAATAAGCCAACAAAAAATGAAACAAATTAAAATATTCCATCAAAAAAAGAAAAAACATGCAGAATAGATGAGATAAATAGAAACAAATAGCAAGATGGTAGATTCAAACTCCACCATATGAATAACCATACTAAAAAGAAAAGGACAAAACCTTCCAGGAAAGGCAGAGATGATCAGATTGGGGGCGAGGGGTGGGGGGTGCACAAGACTCAACTAGTATGCTGCCTGTAAGAAAAAGAATAAAAAAGATATACCATGCTATCATTAATCAAAACCAAACTGAAGTAGTTTTATTAATATAACGCAAAATAAAATTTAAAACCATTAGTGTATTTTAAGCTTAGAAATGCCATAATCTCATTTATTTTTACTGTGAGAAGTCACTAGCTGCAATGTGGACAATGGTAGTGCATTGAAAACATGAAACATCGGGCCTGAAACAGGGCAGGCCGTCAACAAGTGGCAAGTACAAAAGCACATACAGGTATGATGCATTAACCGAGCACTGAAATTGTACCTTTTCCCAACAATACTGTTCTAAAATGAATACCCACAGTTTATTCTACATTAAAGTTAGCTTTCCATTGCCATTCATACCCATGTATGAAACAAAAGCACTCTAAGCATGGAAATCCCTGCCTGACTTTCAGAATTTCATTTAACAAAAGAGGGATTATGAGAAATCATTAGAATACCATAAACATGATACTTACATTCAAGAACCACTTTGGCTAAATCCTCTAAACTTTCAAGAGGTTAATTAATTACATGTTCAAGATCGATCAGTGAACCAGGTAAAGATTAGTCCGTTTCGGAGTAAAAGGGAAAGTTGTAGCTGGAGGCAGGAAGCAAACAACGACGACAACAACAGAACAGCTATCCCTAGAAGTAACTCAGCCCGGTGTCCCTTTTAACTCTACGTCCAGAAGCAGGTCTCACTAGTAGACATGACTGTGAGCCATGTCCCTATAGGCCGCTCTGTGACGAAGACTCTGAGACTAGCTCAGGCTTCCCAGTTCACTGACGGGCATGGGGAGGTGTGCCCAGCTGGCTGGAAGCCGGGCAGTGGTACCATCAAACCTGATGTCCAGGGGAGCAAAGAGTGTTTCTCTAAGCAGGAGTGAGCACTAGGCCATTTTAGGGTCATGTGGCAGTGGATGGCCATGGAAACAAAACCTCTTATTTTACTACTGTCATGCTTACCACACAAGACCTTAGACCTAGCCCAGCTGAAGTGTGGGACAAGACAGGGTCAGGGAAGCTAGCCTTTCTTCCTCAGGAGGAAACAGCCCAACCTTTGCTCTGGAGCAGGCCAACTGACTGGCACAGCAGTGGGCATCACTTTGGATGTTTTGTGGTTTCTGTGGGACTTTGAGGAGGCAGGGTTGGGGTAGTGGAGGTAAGAAAAAGTGACACAGAGCCCTGGCTGGTGTGGCTGAGTGGACTGAGTGTCGGCCTGCAAACACCTAGTTTTGTAGGCCACCTGTTCAATTCCCAGTCAGGGCACATCCTGGGTTGCAGGCCAAGCCCCCAGTTGGGGTGGGCAAGAGGCAACTGATCCATGTATCTCTCGCACATTGATGTTTGTCTCCCTCTTTTTCACCCTCCCTTCCCCTTTCTCTAAAAGTAAATAAAAAAAATTTTTAAGTGACATAGAAAATTTTCTCTATGTTGTAGATTAGTTTATTCAAAATTAGTAAGGAATAATGGGGCCTTTTCCTGTAATGTTTGCTAACTAGCTCAAATAATTAAAAAAAAAAAACCTCCCCAAATACTCCTAGTTAGCCAATGTCTTGCCTTTAGTTTCTCCTGCGCCATTTTAAAAAATCGCGCCCTTTCTGATGCCAGAATATTAATGGCAAAGGTGTTTCTGTATTTACACATGATACCTTGCTGTGTTTCTTGGTATTGTTTGCAGTTTTTTTTTTCCTGTTTCTACATTCAGACAAATAAAATTCATTCAGAGACGTCTAAAAATAAATCAATGGCTTTTCAGAAATTCATTCAGTGTTTGGGTTCATGCTTCAGTTCAAGCCATTGATTTTGGTGGGTGCATTTGGTAGCATTCAAATCAAATCACCGTGCTACATTTTCAGGGAACTCCTCTGCTCTTCAGTAATGAAGTATGTCTAATGCTTTGCCCAAAGGTACCGCAGGCACCAGGTCTGTGACCTGCACTTCAGGCAGAATGGGAGAACTATGTGGCTACTGACTAAAGGTGTGAGAAGACAAAGCAAAGTCGGAAGGCAGGACTAAGACAGGGGAATTAATAAAGGATTAGGGTATACCTAAAACCCATGCTTAGGAAAAAATAGGCAGAAATCTGTATTGTGGGAAGATAAAAGTTAAAAAATAAAAGGAGTCTTCAACTTGCAAGAAGGGTCATTACTAGGGCCAGCAGTCAGAATCACATATAGTTCCAAAAAAGGTTATAAGAATCCACTAAGAAAAAAGACAGTAAGAAAACAGCAGAAAAAGCCCCTAAGAAAACAACTAGAAAAATGAAGAAGCCAAAAAAAGTTTATATAGTAATAAAATGAGAACAGAAAACAGCAGACAGACAAGCAGGAAAGGATGGTCATGAAGCTAACAGAACTACTTTTTTCTTAATTACATTCCAAATATAAAATGCTTCAAAAAATTCTGAAGGGAATTTTTTGGGAAAATATAGGGAAAATATAAATAATAATAGTATCAATGAAACCTATAATATAAGCCTGCTAGATCTTTAAATCCCTGCAGAATATATAAGCATTCGATGGATCAAAATGACTTAGGTGCTTTTCTGTGTTTAGTGGTTCCAAGGGACCCTACTTACAAAGGAAACTTGTTAAATGGGACAGAAAGACTACTTGCCCAGGGCATACAACTTCAGAAATGCCACACAGATCACCGCGGGATGAGACTTGTAATGTGACATCAGTAAACAGAAAGTCAGCTGGATATTGGTCCTATCACACTTTCAGCAGAAAGTTACAAACTATGTGAACTCTTAAACACATTAATATTTATAGTGAATCACTGCTATTTAATGTAAAAACATAAATGTGCATTATCAATGGCTCAGTACACATACACACACAGAGAACTTAATTTTCCTAGTAGACAGGAACTTGGACAATTATTATAATAAGACAAATGACTTGGTAGTGGTGATGCTGGTGGTCAAAAGTTAACACTAACTTTTCACCAAAGGGGGAAAAATCACTTTGAGGGGTCCCTATCCCAACCTTAAATAAATGTAATATCAGGACTTGAATACAACATTGGCATCATTGGTAAAAAAAAAAAATGCATTAATAATAGATAAAGCTGAGTTCAGGACAGGAAACTTGTAAACGAGTTTATCCTTTCAAAAAAGCCAAGACTAGTTTGGAACATAAGGATGCTTAATGAAACATATAACTCAATACAAAATAAAAATATAAACAAAGAGGGGAAAGGCCAAAAAAAAAAAAGCCCGGGCAAGTATTATAATGAACTAAACACACACAGAACTAAAACACCGCCACCCTGTGTGCCAAGTTTTATTTAACTTAATGCAAATTAAATTAAATAAAACTTCATACAATTGATTCTGGATATCACAAAAAAGTTTACAAGGGCTCTTGCCTTTAGCACCAAAGTACCTGCTGTTTCCTTGTCAGCCAGGGGACAGAGAATGACGGAAAAACTTTTCAAGTGAAATCAGTGGTCAGGCCACAGAGTAATGAGCCAGCAAGGCAGTCCCTATTCTGGAAATGTCTACACAAATCAGGCTTTTCAAGGAAGAACAGTGCATTTCCCTCCCATTTTAGGCCCCAAGTTTCTGATGATAAAAAATGGTCAAATCCTGAGCAAAAACACATTATAAGCTAAAGTATCTTGTAAAACCTTTTCTGTGCATACAGTGACCATTTCCCCCCACCTCATAGACACATCTACTTCTTTGCCAATAGGTCAAGAGTTTTATACCTAGAAACAAAGCAGTGTGGTGAAACCAAATAACACATGAAAATGTGTAGTCACAAATCCTGAGTTTGAATCCTCTTCTGTTTATTAACTGTGTGTGTGTTGGGGGTGGGGGGAAGTGGTCATGGTTAAGTTGTCAATTCTATGTGAGTTTCAGTTCTTGCAAACTTAATAGGTTGCTATGAGGGATATATCAGATAAATGTATACAAACATACTATGCGAACTGTGTATCACTATTCAAATTAAAAAATATATACCAGTAATTGTCACATAATTGCTTGGCTGCTCTGCTGCTGCGCATTTGGTCCAATACTTAAGTCATTGACCTAAAACTCCAAAATTAATCTCTCTCCCTGCTACTATTATCCAAACTCTCATCTTCTAAGTATAACAAGTCTCCACACCATATTTAAAAAAAAAAAACAATCACACTAAACTAATGTAGAATAAGATTTTAATCTCCTCTCACTATCCTTTCCCACAGAGAAGTTAGCAGAAGGCTAACCTGCTGTCTCGCAATATCTCAGATAGTTAAAATAAATTTGCAGGGTTTTTTTTTTTGGTGGGGGAGGGGGGTGCGGTTGGTCCTTAAACACACTTTCCATAATAACCATCAAGCTGTTATTGTCTGCATTTTGGGTGATTTTCATTTCAGGGGATTCCTAAGCGAAGGCTTGGATCCTTGATTAAATATACCTAGTCAAAGATATAGAAGATGAAAGCTTTTAAGCTCAAATTTCTAGCTCCAGCATGTGTGACCACTGTTAGAAGAGAAGCTTATCCCAATCAGTTTTTCAATAACTTGTCTTGAACTCCTGATGGCTATTCCCAGGAACAGAAAATAAAATACTCCAGCACCATGTCTCAACATGAGGTCTAGCAGCCGTGATAGCTGAGCCTAACGGAAATGTTCCTGAATCGGTACTTATCTTCACATCAGACTCCTCCTAACGCATCTCCTCGGCTGCTTTGTGTGACATTAAATTTTGCATATTTAAAAGTCAAAGTACAAAACGCCTAAAAGATGTTCAAAAGGAGTTATTAATAAATAACTGTGTGTTGAATAAAAATCATTGAGAAAGAGGAGAGTATAAAAAAAAAAGAGCCCAGGAAACAGTATTTGAGTAAGAATACATTTACTTAGGTATTAAAAGAAATGAGTCAAGAGCCAGGAAAGGAGTGAGAAAAGCAGCACAAGGGAACCAGAGAGAGGACAACAAGAAAGGAGGTGATGCTAACAGGGTGAGCTGCTGACCCTGTTACACCAGCACAGAGGACCAGGGATGAAAGGACACATGTTGAATCTGGAATTATGAAGTTGCCGACACACTGAGAGAGTAACTCTTAAGACAGTAGTGACTGGAGCAAAAACACACACATGCAAGAGGACTACAAAACAGCGAGGAAAAAATTCAAATGTAAAGAAAGGAATAACATCACAACAGAGGAGAAGGACAGCATCCAAAATAGAAATGTGATGATGATGACAGCAGCTACGATACTCGGGCACTCATTACTCACTCCCGACTACCTGTGCGCACGGTCTCCTTGAATCTCACCACTACCTAGTGAGGTGACAATAAACAAAAAGTGAGGGGTTTGAAGAAACTGGTCCCAAACCCAGGCCTAATTAGACTAGAAATGTAATAAGGAATATTTTCAGGAATATTAAGTAACAAAAAGTTGTTTTAACCCAGGTTCATGTTTTTATACTAAGAACATGCTTCACAGCAAGGCTTAGTGAGTCCAAAGCTAACTAGTATTAGTTTTTCAGTATTTAAAATAAATCTTAAAGTGCCTTAGGGAAAGTTATTTATTCATTCATCAGATATTTATTGATATTGACATGCCAGATATTGACCAAGACATTATAAATTCATCGACAGAAACCCAAAAGGATGATTTCTGAGATTAAAAACATTCTTATGATGGATTCATAAATAGGTTAATGAACAGAAGATAATACAGTAAATGAGAAAGAAGATGGGTACTTGGGAGAAAAATAAAGTGGGGAAGAGAAGTGCTAAGGGCAACTGGGCATGCGATTTCAAATAAAGTGCTCAGAGGAGAGAGACCTGGGAAAGGTGACACGTGCAGCAGGACAGGAGAAAGCTATTTGCATATCTGAAGGAAGCAAGGTCCCAGGAGGGTCAACAGCAAGTGTAAAATCCCCAAGGTGATGGGCACAGGGAACAGAGCAGAGCCCATGTGTTCAAAGCTGAACTAGCTAGGGAAGAGTGGCAGACGAGGCCAAAACCAACACGGCAGCAGCGTACTATGTAGGGCACTGCCAGCCACTGCGCAGATGTAGGGCTTTGTCCTGAGGTGGACAGCCAGTGCAGGGTTATAGGGAGACAAAGAACATTGTCTTAAGTCACTAGTTACTGCGTTAAAAACAGACAGTGTTGAAGATAAATTGAAACAGATTATTTCTTACTATTACCAAGTTCTTTCACACATTTTACATGAATGTTATATAAAACACAAGTAAAATTGTGTACCTTTTGCACGGCAATGAAAAAGTGGGAAAGATCAAGATAAATCAGTTAAAAATTCAAAGTTTTTAAGCAACTTTATTAGAGTTTCTCAAAAAATGAAGTAGCATTATTCTGATCATTCTGTGTTTTTATTAGTTCTAATAAATTAAATAATTGCAGTGTTATTTAATATAACTGACATTCTACTAATTTCAAGGGAATGAGGATAATAAAAGCTCATAAAGAGAATTCATTCAGAGTTCAATTCCATTTATCCTCCCACTCTACAGAGAACACAAGGCTAGTATGTTAGTGAATTTTCCCCTTACTGGCCAGATTTGATATTACTATTTTGAGATAGATTTGAACTAACTGAACTCAATCCCTTGATGAAATAAGATATTTCATCAAGGGATATGCCTGTACACTTTAACTTCATATTAGTTCATAATATAGGCACTATACTAATTATTATGATATATTAGAGATTATTCCACTTTTTCATACGAGAGCAAGTTTTGGTTGGAGGCAAGAGTAGATTTTTCTTTTCCTTCCACAGACACATATTCTCATGACCACTAGCTTCTTTCCAGAGATCCCTGATGAATTACATCCTACACATGCCAAATAGCCCTTTCACCCCAGCTCATGCTCAGTTTTTGAAACAAATTGCAATAGTGTCCTATTATAAAATCACCTTGGACAATTCCCTAGACCACAGATTACAATTTTCCTCAGAGAGGTGGTAACCAGCAGCAAAAACAAACAAAACTGTGCTGATGATGAGTCCCTCTCCAGAGAGAAGACTGAGAAAAACAGTAACGTCTGCATATTTCCTCTTGCCCTTCACTGCCACCTATGTTACATTTCTAATTCACTCCCTTGATGATCTCATCCCCTCCCAGAGCTTTAAATGCCACCTGTAGGAGAAAGGCTCCAGATTTATACATCCAGCCCTGAACTCTGAGCTTACTTCATTCATATGCCCACTTGGGTGTCTACAAACATTTTAAGTAAGCTTTCTTACCACTGTCTGCTCCTCCTTGCTGTAAGTGGACACTCATCTTTCTAATCACACAGGCCCAGAACCTTGAAGTCATCCTTGACTCCTCTCAGACTCCCATCCAATCGATCAGAAATCCTGTCTTCCCTACCTTCCAAATCCTTGTGGAATCTGACCACCTCTCACAAGTGACAGTGGCATCAAACCTGTCCAGCCAGCACTATTTCTCAATTACTGGATCACAATAAGAGCACATTAACTGGCCATTAGCTTCAATTCATGCCCCTGCCCCAATCTGCTCCTCACACAGCTGCCAGAACAATACTCCCAAAGCATCAATCTGATCATCTCACTTCTTTGTTCAAAATGCTCCAATGGCTTCCTTAGAAAAAGTGCCACAGGCCTCATACCATGGCTGCAATGTCATCTCTAAAGTCATCTCTTCCCACCCCCCACGTCCATTCACTCTGGAACAGCCACTGGCCTCAACTGTGCCAAACTTCCCTGCCCCAAAAAGCCTTAGGGCACAGTCTCCTTTATCTACAACATGTTTTCCCAAGATAGCCACACAGCTAACTAAAGGTATTTAGACTTCTGCTCAAGTATTGCTTCTTCAGGCTTTCCCCAGCCATGTTAGTCCAACACGTAACAGGGTGCTCACCCCACCGTTTCCAGAGGAGTTCTACTACTGCTTGATTATATTTACTTTACATTTTTGATGATGTAGATATTGTTGCTGTACTCAAAGTATGAGACCAATAAGGAGAGACATGTTTACCTCAATAAACTCAGAACCTATAGAAATACTCAGCATAGTCGTTATTCAATAAATATTTGTCAAATGAACGACTGAATCACTGATGAACCAAGGAAACAAGGTATTCAAATGAAGTGTATCAGACAGTGGTGTGGTTACCAACATAAACTCAAGGTCTCCGCTCATCCATAAACTAGCTGGCAATCCAAGCCCCTGTAACACCGAAAGGCTGAGGCCCACACCAAGGAAAGGCTGCTACCTAGAGCCTTTTCTTGAGGATCAGCATCTAATGAGAGCTCAAATCAACATTAGAAGAGTTCTTAAATATACTCACTTCTTCAGCACTGAAGCCATGTTAAATTTAATCATTAAAAAAGCCTCTGATTTCTGTGAATTTCAATATATTTGGTTAAATTGGTAAATCTATTATATGAGTACATTATTTTATACTACCTGTTAAACACATAAAGAAAAGATGTAAATGACCTTTTAATGATTTTGTTAACATGTACCTCCATTAGATAACATGTAGGAAGAACTAAAAAGAAACATGTAAGTAATAAGATCTTAAGAAAAAGTAATAGGATGGGCAAGATAAAGATATCTTTCAGTTGACCATTGATTTTAACTTCTTAAACCAATAAACTTTCAGTAAGTTTAATTAAAAACTTGAACAGCACTGTGTCTATTTTAACTTAGACTGAAGGAGACGGAAGGCAGATATCAGATTATAATAAAAAGTACAGAAGTAATAAACGTTGGAAGAATTTCAGGCTACAAGCCAATCATAATTGAAATCAAGCAAAACTAGCAAGCCCTGGACTGGGTGAAAGGAAAACCATCTGCGTCAGTGAGCCTGCACAGAATCCTGGGTCCTGGTGGAAGCACGTCAAGAAGGCTGCAAAGCAATGTGACAAGAATAACTGAACAACAGATAAATGCTTGTGATCTCCAGAGAACAAACCTCTAAGACTGTAATAGCTAGGAATATAGTTACAATAGTTCATATTATTCTAAACAAATGTCCTCCTGGATACTGAAAGATTAGCCGATGAGTTTGCCAAAGTGCTGTCTGAAACATTGAAATTTGAGGGACTTGGGACAGATGGACAGGAACCAAGATGCAGCAGCAGAAGGCAAATAGAACTATTTTCAAGTAGGAGATTCTGGTAAGATTTATGTCACTGACAGACAAGATCAAAGATGAATTATTAAAGAGAAAAAGTAGTAATTACAAGAAGCCAAAATGGGTCTTGACGAAGAAATTATATCATACTAACCCCTTATCCTTTGTTAATATTAAAGTGATAATTCTATGAAACATGATTAGTTTTTGTATCTGGATACTTGCAATGCACTTGAAATAACCACACCAAAGGAATGAAAGCAAGACAAAGATATTTGTTAGTCTGGAAAAGTGATGGTTCCATGAAGATATTCTTTCAGGTTCTTTACCTATCTTGGTCAGTCTTATCTGAGGTACTTCAGTATGCCATCCTTGTTAAATCAAATCACAATTTCCCCAACCATTTTTCGAATAAAACCAGAGGCCAAAAGCAGTATTGTACGTGGCATTCTGAGTTAAAGGAGGATCAAGGAAAAAGTCCAATGGAGATATGGTATCAGGAGAAACGTAAAATGTTGACCAGTGTATGAATTAAGCTGCAATTTCACAGGATAGTTAAGTTCTGTTCTTTCTTTGAAAAGTGAATTCAGACTTTTATGCACAAAAGTGTTGATTACTTGGTCTACTTTGAATTAGCCCATCCTCATACACACAGAAGTCATTAAGAGATTCATCTTAATAAAAATGAAAATGATTACCTCAAAAATAATCAACATTTTTATTTTAAAAGATGACTTTAAAAACATTTCTTTTAGCACGATGAAAATACTCTGTATAAGACCAAGATGATGTACACACATCATTACGCATTTGTCCGAATCCATACAACGTACAACATCAAGAGCGAACACTGATGTGAAGTTTGGACTTTGCAGAAAGAAACAGAAGTGTTAGGGACAGCATTCCAGAGAAGGCCTCCTCAAAGGGGAAAAAAAGCATAGTGACAGGCCCAGAAACACACAATAAGCTGTCAAGGAAAGATGAAGCAGAGAGAGAGAGAGAGAGAGAGAGAGAGAGAGAGGGAGAGGGAGAGGGGGAGAGAGAAAAGCAAGCCAAGAGGTGGGAGGGGGTAGCAGTAATTGCTTCATTAAAGACCTAATAATGATGGGTACCTGGGAGGAAAGGAGGGCATTATTCAGAGGCAAGAGGAAACATTTGGGGATGATGGCTATAGTCACTGTCTTGATTATGGTGATGGTTTTATGAGTTTATTCATATGTCAAAATTAATCAAATTGAAAAAAATTTAAATATGTGTATTTGATTGTATGGCAATTATGCCTCACAACAGTTTTTTTTTTTTTTAAAGGCCAACTACAATTTTATGGATTTTGGACATCCATGAAAAAGTTATGGGGAGCATCTAAATAATTTTAGGGAGCTAGTGAAAGTCAATGGAACTTCACTCTTCATTTTACATCTTTACAAGATGTTTCAGAATAAGACTTAATCAACTGCTATTTAACATGCTTCTACTAGGTACAAAGGACCAAGCTTTTTCTATACATAGAACATGTTCCTATCATTAAATGAGTAACAGGGTTTTTTTTTTAATGTCAATTCACTTATAAAACCCAACTTCAAAAATGCAAGGTACATCCCTGGCTAGTGTGGCTCAGTGAATTGAGTGTCAGCCTGCAAACCAAAGAATCACTGGTTCAATTCCCAGTTAGGGCACATGCCTGCATTGTGGGCCAGGTCCCCAATAGGGGGCACGTGAGAGGCAACTGCACATTGATGTTTCTCTCCCTCTCTTTCTCCCTCCCTTCTCCCTCTCTAAAAATAAATAAAATCTTTAAAAATATATTTAAGAAAATGTAAGGTAAAGCAGACATCAGATCTCTAGGATGCATAGCTTTCAAAAACATATACAAAATTACTTTTTTAAAGCACTGGGGAAAACAAAAGTGAACCATCCTTCACTGAGGAAATAGTTAAAAGAAAAAGTCTTAGTATGGACCGTGAAATACCACACCAAAAATTTAAACCAGCACATCATGAAATTAACCTCCAAAATACATTTTATAGTTTAAAAGTTTCAGGAATATATATTTTTAGTTGTGTATATGAATATACACACATTTGTAAATACAAAGAAATAGGATTGGAAATCCAATAAAATGTTAAAAATGATAACTTATATGGAATGTAGTAGGATAGTGAGATACAAGGAGCTTCCAAATTGTATTCAATATTTTTATATGTTATTTGAATGCTTTACAACAAGAATATTAGGGTGTACTTTAAAACAAGGCATTTCTAATGCAGGGAAATAAGCATGAACTCCCTACAACATTTTTTGATTAAAACAAACAAACAAACAAAAAACAGACAAACTAGAGGCCTCTACAGCACAAAGTTGAAAAGCCCTGCCCTACAGTGACACCAAATGGTGGCAGATCAAAATACAGCACAAAAACAGGACATTTGTTCAGTTTAACCTGACTATAAAGGGCTTGATTCCTTTGAAGAACATGCAGCTTAATAGAATTAAATAATACTCAAATACTCAAAACCTTAGAACTTTTAATCTAAGTATAGAGCACCAAAGTTTCAAATGCAAATTTTTAGGCCTTTTTCCAAATTTCAGGTAATCTTCTGATCATTGAATATTTACATATCTTATTTCTCACACAGTTAAACCATGTTAACTGTGAGCATAGTGATTTTACTTGGTGGTTTGCTGGTCAAAAGAATACAGCAAACAGTTTTTAAAATGCAGTCATACAACTAAAACCAGGGTCTGCTCAATAGGAACCAGTAGGGTAAGCAGGCAGTATTTGGAGGGATGAACAAGGAAGTGCTGGGGGCAAATGCGGAAGGAAGGAATCTGGCAAAAAAGACAGGCAACTAACTGATCTAACGAGTTTCTGGGAAGCATATTTTCACTTCTTCATCTTATTAATAGAAAGTTAACTTGAATAAAGCATAGGGCTAGATCATGCCAAATATAAGCCAATTTCTCAATAAAAAATTTTGCTCTGGCCTATTCAAGAAAAATAATTTTTCAAATTAAGCAGATCAGTCAATAAATACTTAGTATCCTCTGCTTAGAACTAACAAAATCAGCATGTAAACTATCTCCATCTGAAGTTACACAAAAAGAAACGGACCAACTCCCAGAACATTCCTCTAAACTAGCATTTGACCAGAACCCTTAGTCAAAATTTTTGATACATTATTTTTCATGCACCAAAATCTCTCAGAAAATACAGGACATACAAATATACTATAATCAGCTACTAAAACAAGTCAATAATATCATTAAAGTTCTAGGCCCTGAATTCATAGCACTGGATGTTAACTCTAAAAAGTACCAGCCCACCAAACACCACCATGTCACTGCTACTACTCCACTGCAGTGTTTAAACAGAGCCAGACCTAGAACCCCTGAGTAGCATTCTAATCAGATTGGCCAATGTCCGAGTCACAAGGACAGCAGTGAGGTTCAAGAAGGTACCTTAAAATTCAGAATTACTAGAAAAAATGGATGAGCAACTAAACTCTTAATTTCAAAAACATATCCATGTCTTGTACTCATACATTAAGACTCTTCCTTTAGGAATGGAGACAGTATCAGCATTTAAAAATGTGCTTCCAATTTCAAGGGAAAAAATAAATAAATGTGAATATGAAACTGTATTACAGGAAACCTGGAGAGAATATAGACATATCAAATGCTTTAGTGGTTGAAAAAAAGCTTCAAGGACTTACACTTTGATGGACACTGACATACTATTTCTGAATAATATATATGTATACGAGTGTAACAGTGTAGGACATAGAGCCCTGGAAAAATTGTATGTAAAGTAATATGAGACAAAAGAGAAACACATTTCTAATTTATATGTTACGTCTTATGTATTCTAATAAGTCTTTAATCGACTCTGGTTACTAGCATTTTAAATGTGTTTCTTTTGCACACGGCCTTTCTATCAGAGACAAAATAATGAAAACAAATGCCACAGTCCAGGTAAAGCTACTTTTTGTTTGTTAATTGTTTTACAAAATTCTTGTGTGGAATTAAAGCTGAATATATAACGCAAACAACTGTAGTGACTCTATCCGTCGCTGTATGGAATTTAGATGGATGTTTATATACAACAACACTTGAGAAATCTGTAATTCGCAAGAATCAACTATAGTAAAACTCACTAGCAAGTAATATAACTAGAGTTATAGCTAATTTCTGTTAAAATGAAAAATAATGCTAAAAATCATAATTATCAGTCTATAGAACCTGAGAATAAAACAGAGCTAATCACAAATCTATGGTGAAAACAAATGAAAAGGCAAACCACAGCTCTAATTAGGGGTTAAAAGGCCATCTCTACCCTTGACGATTCCTTATTTATGACTCTGATGATTTTTTAGGTTGAAATGAGTAGTACATTAAATCTAGGCTAAGTCAGTAAGTAAATACTTGTCTACAAAGTAAAAGCATATAGGAATCTGCAGTTTACCTTACCTCAATGTTAACAGCCCATCGTCAATAACAGAAAGATAATTTCATTAAATTTGTTACTTGAAACATGAAACTTAGAATTATGGGAATCTTTCAGAAATATATGTGATAATTATAATCAATTTCCTAAACCTACCAAATTATTATATTATTTATACAATGTTGATAAATTGAAAACATATCACTTTAATTAGCAAACTTAATATTAAACTTTGAATGTAGAAAGAAAACAGAAAACTTCAGGCATTCCACACAGTTCCATACTTTATATCCATTTTTATTGTGTAATTCCCAAACATTCTTTATAACTTTATCAGGATTCCCCCTCTTTTTTGGGAGGGAACAGGGAGTGGAGAAGTAGGGGAAGCTAGACTGAGAATGGTAAAATGTTGAAATAGAAAAAGGCAAAGGTAAAGAATGACTTGACAAAATACAAAGTTTTCAATTGTTCTTCAACTTTCTATTTTCTGCACCAAAACAATCATATTTTAAAATGCTAGAACTACACTAACCAGAACTTAAAACAATGTGTTCAAGGACATTCATAATCAATAGATGATAAAACACTGCTCATATTGTCTGTAGCAGATGTTTTTCATGAGCATTACTCTTTTTACATTAAATTCCATTTGTAGTCAGGTATGACCTGTGATGGAATATGTAGATTCAAGGTCAAGTTTGAGTTGACAAGTCATAAAAGGGAAGTGGTCCATCTGTCTTAAAACTATAACCTCTAGTGCCAGTATCTGGGAATATAATTATTTTAATGTTCTGACCCCTATGAGTACACTGCTTATAAATCACAGCTCTTTGATTTGAACACTACTATTTGAATAGCATAACCTGGCTATTTTAAACAAACCTAAAAATATTTCCTAGTTTGAGTTCATTCTTCTGTGACAATCATGAGAACCTGGGAACAGTTTCCAATCTTTTCAGTGATAATGAAATGTTAAAAGACATTTAATATAAACTTGTATGTGTTTCAGACTTAGGGTACTTGAAATATATTACAACATTATAATTTTACACCTATGACTTTCATTCAAGGGTCAAAAAAATGGCCAAAGATAAAAAAAATGCTAAGTAATCTATGGTTAAAAATTTAATGTAAATTCTGCCTTATTCATTTACTCTCATATGGAAGACAATGCAAGTAGAACACTATATACGGATTAAGTGAAAGATAGTGATCAGGTAACAGGAAATGAAGCAAACAAGAAAATATGGAAGGGGGTGAGGAAAAACATTACCTTGAAGAACTGGGGGAAAAAATGAAAGGTACTTTTGTAAATATAGTAAGTTAAAAAGTTTCATAAGAATTAGAAGACTGTGAACAGGAAAATGCTGTTGGGGGGGCGGGTTTGGTTACTTCTGTGTTCTATTCAGTTTTATGAACTTGGGGAACAAGAGGAAAGGGGAGGCATTGCAGGGAGGGCTGAAAAGCATGGTTTAATGAAGAGACAAGAAATAGATTTCTTATTTGAAGATCTTATTATTTATTTTTTAGAGAGAGAGGAAGGGAGGGAGAAAAAAAAGGGAGAGAAACATTGATGTACTAGAGCTGCCTCTCACAAATCCCCAAAAAGGGACCTGGCCTACAACCCTGGCATGTGTCCTCACTTGCATTCTAACCAGCAACCTTTCGGTTCACAGGCTGGAGCCTGATCCACTGAGCCACACCAGCCAGGGCAAGGCAGGAAGGCGTTTTATAGCAAATGCCAACAACATGCAAAATATGGTATGAAGACCTAGTCCTTCGGTCAGTCAACCCAAATTTTCCAAATTTTATCAAATGCAATTTCATCATATCCCTGGAGGTTGGTAATAATATAACTGAAGAGGTAATAATATAAAAATAATCATATATATACACATACACATATGTGTGTATATGTATATTATGAGTATGCATATTTAAGGAAACACTAAAGTATTGTCATGATAAGTGAGTGTAACCAACCTCAAAATGGTAATTTAATGGTAGGAGAAAAAAGCAGGAGAAAGAAAGCTTGATAAAAATCTTAAATTTGTTACAACACAGCTCATATATAACAATGGCAAGTCTTCTCACCTCTTCAGACCCGTTTCTATAAATAGGAAGGTGGAACAAAATGATTATCAAGGTTTCTGAAGATTTTGTAAAATGTATTCATTTTTGAATGTCATTGCCAAAAAAAAGTAATAACTATATTTCTAATTTCAGATCTAAAACATGAGATGAACTGAAGTGATTAGAACAAAAAAAACTGAAGTTACTCTTGCAATATGCTAGAATGCATAGTTCTAGAATAAATCATAATTTTGATTTTACATTTTGACATTAAATAGAGAATATAAAAATCATGTTTATATTTTAAATTATGCCTTGGACTTCACTTAAGGCTAGAGTTTCAATATGTATTTTAAATGAACATAATTTCCCATAAATATCCTTACATTAAAAAGAAAGAGATGAACCTTAAAGGTGTGTGAGTAGTAATGATGTAAAAAGCTTGACATTTTCTTTCCTGTTTTCCACAGTATTAAAATCCCCTCAAAAGAATTAGCACTGAGACGATACTTACCACAACAGCAAACTGCTCTGGTTCACTTAAGTTGTTATAGTCACTCTTGAACTGAGATAGTAAGTTTAATTGTTCTTGATCAGGAAGATGCTTTATTAAGTTCTAAAAATTAAAACCAAAAGAAAATGTCTTCACTAAATGTGCTTCTTGAATTCTAGGAAAATTTATTAATAAACTCTGGGAAGGAAATCAGTAAAGAAGTTAATCTTTAGTTTTATTTCTAGGTAACCTCCCTTTATACTAAGACTTAAGCAGCAGTCTCTGCATCTTGAAAGCAATTTTCTTCTTCTCTATCCAGCCTTATTATATATTCAAATCAAGCACTACTGAATGTTTATTTGATTAGCTGTATAATGGAGAAAGAAGAACTCAACCTATACCAAAGAAACAGCTTTCTCACCTGGATAAATGTGATCAATTACACTTCAGCTTTAGGGAATTAAATGTCAGAAATTTCAGGCAAAGCCAAACATATTTTAACACTTCACTCACAGCGATAAAAGAAATTATCATATTGCTACTAAAAGGCAAGGGAAAGAATAGAAAAGAAATCAAGAATATTACGACAGTTCTTGCAAGATTTAACCAAGTAAGTATGGTTTTAATAATAAAAATAAAGGTATCTCTATAATACAGACAAAGTAATTCTTCTAATGGGACAATCTGAAAGTCGTTGAAGGCACAGAATGATACATCTTGCAGATAAAAGCATACACAGAGGGAGATCCTTTAGGAGTTGAAATGCCTGTGGCTGCAAGGCCCTTTGCCTGAGTTATGTGTCATCCAGAAACCAGATTCAATTGGCCATTCTGACTCCTTTGTCCATGCACAGCCGTTCCCAAGCCACACACACACACAACACACACACACGCAAGAAACACTCCCAATGGGGAAAGAGCAAGGAAATACATATAATTATGCTTCCGTTTAGTACTTAAATGATTATACAATCCCTTGGACAAAGTTTACATACATTCTCTGTGTCAAATGTATTTGACTGTAATGGTTATAACCAGTTAGTTTATTGATAATAAAATTAGGAAACATAGAGTGGTTGGTGCTCACAATCCCAAGTTATAGTACCAGTATAGTTTGTGTAAGCTAAAATTCAAGTACAAATTTAAATTATGCCTATATCATGCTATACACATTAATGGGGGGAAAATCCCTCAAATGTGTTATTAGTTAAAAAATAATGTTAGAGAATGTTCTATATCAAAGTAGTTAGATCAAAGAACAAGTTTTTGACTGTGTATCTTTGAACAAAAACTTGGTTGACTGGTCAAACATAAACAAAAAGTGGCAATGTAAGATCATCCCTAAAAAATATTATTATTACAAGCTAAATAAAAACATACAGGTATATGATTTTCCCATATAAATAGAAATTTCTCTTAGGAGAATTGCCTGAGACCAAAAGACCTGGTTACTTAGGTTTTCTTTTATTTTTTAAAATATTTTATTCATATTTTTAGAGAGAGAGGAAGGGAAGGAAAAAGAGAGGGAGAGAAATATCAATGTGTGGTTGCCTCCCATGCACCCCCTACTGGGGACCTGGCCTGCAACCCAGGCATGTGCCCTGACTGGGAATTGAACTGGTGACCCTTTAATTTGCAGCCCATGTGCAATCCACTGAGCTACACCAGCCAGGCTATTTATATTTTCTTATAATCATTCTAGTTGACAGTTAGATTGTTTGAATTATTTATTACATCAGGCTTCTAAATTTCTTCAGCACCCTTTATATGACCATCCAATCCCCTTGAATATTTTCAGTTAATATATAATTAAATTTCAATTTCTCAGCAGAAATTTTTCACTTCATTATTTTTTCATCCCAAAGTAATAAAACTATTGTGATTTGTAAGAGTACAGGCTCAAATTTCCTTCATCCTCCCTTCACCATCTTCCCCATACACTATAAATCCTAAGATCCCATCAAACTAAACAACTCTTCACAGTGGCCCTCACACGCCCAGCTTTTCCCCCACTCATAGCTCAGGGCGTTATTACTGACAGAATGACTGCCCCTTACTACATTACTGGCACAACCTCTCTGCCATTTTCCATATCACACCATACTCAACCTATAAGTACCCTTATCTCCACGCATGCACATACCCAGCACTCCCCTAACACATGATGTAGTTCTATAACTATCATAAATCAGCTATGTTTGTCCTGTATTTTAAATAGATGTATATATATCTATGTGTGTGTGTGTGTGTGCATGTGTGTGTGTAATCTTTCTGGCCACACTGTCAATTCTATAAAGGTAAAGTCTGTGCTCGAGCCTAACACAGTGCCCTGCACATTGTGGGTATCACACACAAACACACAGAGCTAAATAAAGACTGATGGAACAAAGCTAAATGAATAAAGAATGAGGTGAGAAAATGACATCAATGCTGACATGCTGTTATGTATGAATAAATAAATAGATCAATAAATAAACCAAAATGAGGCCATGATTTGGTAGGTTTGAACCTACCAAACAGTAATTATTGCAAAGCAATGCTCATTCCCTATCCTGTTCAACACAGGCAGTTTTTCATTTTAAAAATATATCACCATAAGGAACATATAATTAAAATTAAAAAAGAAACTTCAAATACCATGAAATTCTTGTTTTTTTTAATGGCTAGAGCATATGTCATTATGCTATGAAGTCCAAACTAAAGTTTTAAATTTTAAATTTATAAGACCAGTTTTATATTTAGGAAGTATGTTAGGCAGAATAATGACCCAATCTCCCCCCAAGATGTCCACATCTAATCCCCAGAACCTGTGAAAATACTAGGTTATGTGACATAGAGAATTCTTTCAGCTGACCTTAAAACAGGAAGATTATCCTGGATTATCTGGATGTACCCAATGTAATCATACATAAAGGTCTTTATAAGCGGAAGAGGGAGGCAGCAATCAAGTAGGGGGGAGATATAACTATGAAAGAAAGGACAGAGAGACGCAACACTGCTGGCTTGGAAGGCAAAGAACTGTGCCCATGAGCCAAGGAAGGAAGCAGCCATGGGAACTGGAAAAGACAAAATATAAGCATAAGTATATATTAAATATAAGTGTATATATTAAATGTAAATACATATATATTAAATATGTGTATCAGGGTCCGGCACAAATAACGTTCCTTGTTTATTACAAAATCTTTTATTACAAAATCATAGGCGTGTAATTCTCTGTAACATAGCAATATCACACTCAAGCACACCATATGACATTTTAAGTAAAGTGTTCAAATTAAAACTATAAATTATTATACCGATATGATTGCCCTACAAACTACAGTCAAGCAGGCCTTATTTCTGTCGGACCCTGTGTATATATAAAACAAAGTCTCCCCTAAAGTCTATGGAAAGAAAAGCAAGTCTGCCAACACCTTGACTTGGGACAGTAAGGCCCAGGCCAGACTTCTGTTCCATAGGAACCTATGATAATACACGTTCATGTAACTTAAAGCCACTAAATTTGCGGTAAATTCTTATAGTCGTAATAGAAAATTAATATATTAATAAGCTACATGGAACTTAATGCTCTTTAGACATGAATTTCAAATGCAAGTACTTGTTTTTCCATCTCTATACAACAAAAGCCAATGATCATCCAAGCCATTCATTCAAGCAAGTTAAAATCAACTCCATGAATATTTAACAAATGCATTATAAAAAATATGAACATGTATAAAGTAGAAAAATTATCTTTAAGAAACTTGAAATCAGTTAAGAACAAGGCACATACACAATCAACAGGTAACAAAGACAAACTTCTAGTAAAAAGAAACTGTTAAGGTACTTAAACAAAAATTGTTGAATTATGTAGATTATGTCTGAGAGACTCACAGCACAAATCACTAAGGGGATTATATTCCCATCACATTTAGAAGACAAAATAGGAGAGGCAAAACCAAGAACAAATCCTAATGTTGCAATTTATTGATGAATTAAAATGTTTAGAACAATTTTAATTACTTGTTGAGACTAACAAATAACCCCTATTTTCATTTTATTGCTAAAACATCATTTTCCTTCCACTATAAAAATAAAAGAAAGTAAACTGAAGATGTCATCATCTTGCTATATAATTTGTGATTTGTTTCTCCAATTTTAAATTCTATCTAGATATGCTCTATGTGGAATTCGGCAAGTAACTTTGGTACCACACTAGCATTTCTTAAAAAATACCATGAGTTGAACCCATTAAAAAAAATCTTCCAGTCTTCTAAATGAATTCAGAACACTATGCAAACTATCTGTGGTGTTCACAGCACAAATGACTCCAGTAGGGATTGTTAGTAAGGTTGCTCTAAAGGAAGAGACATCTCTCTCAGTCTTTTATATTAAATAATAATACAACTTCCTAAGACATATAAGCCTAAGAAAACACACAGTGGAAAGATTATACAAGTAAATTTAAGCTAACATATCACTAGTCTTAACTGTAACAAAAACAAGAATGTAAAATTAAACAACCTGGCTTTCAGAAAACAGTCAATTAAAATAATTGAAATGTAATCATTTTGATAGTATTTATTTTGTTTGCACTTAAGTGAACATTCGGAGTTTTATCTCCTGGCAATGCCAAAGTTAGGCTAAAACTAATTATGCAGCAATGATTTTCCACTTGAATGGTTTGGTTTAAGAATTTTGCTTCACTTACAGATTTCTATTTAATGAGAAGCTTTGTAATGAAATGTTGGAATTTAAGCTCTCTGCCCATTGGTTTACCTGAATCATGGACTCTGCCAACTGTGTTTCATCCACTTCCAATATCATCATTTTGATTTCTTCATATGGTACCCGAAAAGAGCTCAGGAAGATTGCTGACAGCAGGTGGGTGGTGGGGGGGTTGTTCATAAAGAATAAAGTAAGAAAAGAGTTTAAGATGTGGTTCTATATGTAAAATCAAAAATATTTCATAAAACAAGATACTGTAAAACATTTAATAAAATTACTGTGAGAGAAACTTTCATTAGCACATTTTATACTTCTCAAGTTTTAGACCTATATCATTATCCTGATGCTGAGGTTGATTGATTATTAATGAATAGTTATTAGCTTATCAGAGGAATGGCGGCAACTTTCAAGTGATAAAAAATAAAGTATGTTTGGCCCTGGCTGGTGTGGCTCAGTGGACTGAGTGCAGGCCTGCAAACCAAAGGGTTGCTGGTTTGACTCACAGTCTGGGCACATGCCTGGGTTGTGCGCCAGGTCCCCAGTAGGGTGCATGTGAAAGGCAACCACACATTGATGTTTTTCTCCCTCTCTTTCTCCCACCCTTCCCCTCTCTAAAAATAAATAAAGTAAATCTAAAAAAAATATAAAAAATAAAAAGTATGTTTGGTTCACTATAAAAATAACATATTACAAAGAAAAGTACCACAAAACCCCAGTGTGTGCATATATTTGTCATAGCATGTGTGTTGTCGACTTGTGTAATATTTTTTAGCCCTACAAAATAGTTTAGGAAAAATACTTTAAGAAAACTGCTTATGGCATTAACACTTCTACAAGTTATAATAATACTTTACTGTTCAGAAATATTACAGACATTATGGCAGAGAACTACCTTTTGTATGTAACTAACACTTAAATATCCAATATTAGAAAACAAATTTTCATGGAAAACCATCCAAATGAATTATATGGGATAATATGTTATTACTGAGAATTCCAACATTATTTACTTTATTTTTGACTCTTCATATATCTAGTATTAAAATGATCTTCTCAAAAGCTATTGCAGTATATAAGGATACTTTCACAGCATTAGAGTTAGTGTTTTGGCTGTTCTCCCTTATTCTACTATTACTGTGTTTCCTCTCTCCCGTGACAAATGTCGCTTCTTGAACATACCTAGAACTTGCTAGCCAATAGCCCACTGACTTGTATATACTGAACTGTTTCTCATAAGGCTCAGAAAATATGATCCACTTTCTCAGAGTAAGGCTGTGTTCCAGATTCCTGAGGATCCCATGTATCATCCACAGCTGAACAACCAAGTCACCGTCCATGTTCTTATCACTAGCTTCATTCCCACACTTCAGAACTCAATCAGTCATAAGTCTGGGAATAGTGCTATAAATTATATATAAAATATGTATCTGTATAATCCCTATCATCCCAAGGACAAGATGGGATAAAGGATCTAAATAAAATTGTAATGGAATTATAAAAAGATAAACCCATAATAGATATTAGAATTAGAAGGCACAAAATACGATAACTAATATATACTTTTGAAGAGTATAATAATTGAGGGGACAATGAATAATTGATGGGACAATCATGTACATCATGTACAAAACAAGATGCAAATGATTGTAGAATTAAATGTAAATATTAGCAACAGAAAGGAATACTAAAAGAAATTTAGCATAGCAAATTAGCTCTTTTATGGTTACAGAACTCCTTAATCATAAAAACCAGTGGAAAACATATGCAAAGATTGATATCTGACAACTAGAAAGAAAAACACTCCTATCAAAGTATTCATACTTAAAACAATTAAAAAGCAAGGAAGTTGAAAGGATAAACCTGCTTCAAAATTCACAGAGCACTCGTTTACCTTCATTCAAAATACTGTGAGGTCCAAATAGAAAAGTGGGCAAAATGGGTGTAAATTCAATTAAAAGAATATGAAAAATATGATCAAAATAAATGTAACATGCTAAACCTCAGGAGTAAGCAAATTGAGAACAGAAATTTTAGAACCCTTAAAATTATTGATTCCATTTCAGAAACAATAAATTCCACTCAAGAAATCTAGTCTATGGAGACACAACAAACAACATACAGAGAAGATTATGTCATTAAATAAAACAATGAAAAGGCTAGACTTCCTCTGAGGCATAATATAATAATTGAGAGAGAAAGAAATGATAGTTTTATATTTTATGCAGTAAGGCAAAGTAGAGAGATACTTAAAAGACAGATGTAAAAATATATTTTTAAATCTTAATATTATATACATTTCTGAGCTGTCTTAAAAGTAAGAAAAGCATAACCTGTGATAAAATAAGTATTTAAAGAAATGAAAGAAAAGTTTGAAACACTGGGCAGAAAAATAAAACAATACTAAAAAGGAAACAAAATGATTTAAGGAAAAAAAGTCAAACTTTTAGAAATCATACATATATACATAAAACTACTGAAGTACAAACTAAGCATATGAATTAGACATCCAATGAAGAGACAATTCATGACATGAAAGACCACAAAAGAAGCTACCCAAAGTGTAATGTAAAGAGATGGAAAAATACAAGGTTATAAGACACAGAAGATTAGTAAAGATAGCTAAAAACTATCTATTTCCAAAAGAAGTAGAGTTCCAAAAGAAAATTACAAAAAGAACAGGAAACAAACATATATGAAGAAAAAATATCAGAGAATTTTCCATAAAGAGACACAAAACATCCGATCAAGGAGGTTCAACAAATTTCAAACATAACTTTTTAAAGCCACACAAAATTGACTCTTATAAAACATGAAGCATTCAGAAGGTTGTAGAGCAGGAACACTCAAGCGCTGATGGTGGAAGAGCACATTGGTGCAGCCACAGAATAGGTGTATGTTTAGAGCAGGGGTCACCACACATTTTCTGTAAAGAGCCACACAGTAAATATTTATGATCTGTGAGCTATACAGTCTCTGTCACAGCTACTCAACTTTGCTATTGTAGCACAAAAGCAACCATAAACAATGTGTAAACAAATCTGTTGGTTAAGGTCCAATAAAACCTTATTTTAAAAATTGGGCATTGGAAGGATTTAGCCTAAGGACCATAGTATGCCACACCTGCCTCTGTGACACCAAAAATGGGAAACCCCAATGCAACCAAGCACTGAATGAATAAAGTATGATATTCAAAATTTACACTGTAGATAGACATACTTCATTCCTTCACTTCTTCTATATTTATAATTCATCCATTACTTCCAGGTATTATTCCATAATTAAAATAGTATACATACTGAACACATATTTAGAAAGACTGAGCTGTTTTTTAAAAATAGTTTATGAATAAATTCTTTTGTGGAAAACTAAGGACAAAAAAAGAAAAAGAATTGAAAAGGGCCTAATGCATAAACTCAAAAGACAGAATAGACTTCAATTGTTTTAATATTTTAAAGTTACTGAAAATAATGGGACTCAATTAAAGACTCCAAAAGACCCATTAAAATTAACATTTTTACTAACACGCATCTTATCCTTCAAAATGGGATTTATATAGATTCCAGTGGGAAGCTCTAAGTTCAGTGAAGGAGTGTAAAGTGTGCAGATTTTGGAACCAGTCACACATATTTCCTGCAAGGGACTTACAAATATTTACACCTTTATATTAATTTGTAGATCTCTAGGTTCCTCCCTAGAAATCTAATATTCCCTCTGAAAAGTCTGCTAAAACATATGAACCTTGCAAATCTCCTGAGCTATCTCTTGATCCTAGAATGGCCGGAATTCTCTTTTATTCTGGACCCAGAGTCTTTGCCAAAACATTTATGAACTCAAAATACAGGGAACCTCACCCACCTTTTAATAAACAGGTAAATAAATAAGTGATTTTTATAGATCCTTTCCTCAAATTTCTATAGAATATTTCAGATAAGAGAAATCTAAGAAAAATTATCTTATATTTCTAAGTGACAAGATAAAGTCTTGTCACTATCATAAGACTCTTCTCAGAATTCAGTATCTCAAAACTGAATTCATCATAGACAAAAACCAGCTGTGAATCAAACTATAATTATAGTAAAGATTTTAAGCCTTCTAAAGCTTCTTAAAGCTTAACTCATAACACGTGGTGTAATCAGAGAGGGCAGAATAATACAGAATGGATTACATCATAATATGGCAGTATAAATTCTGGACCTTTTGATCTTATATTTTAAAACATGATTACCAATTAACGAATGGGTATATATCCTCTAGTGAAAGTAAACAAAACAGTATCCTGTTCAATGACAATATAATTGTGTTATCCCTAAATAGGAATAGTTATATACCTATTGGACATTTTCAAAATTAGCAATCTTATTCAAGTCGCTGAACTGCTACACCCACCAGATTCCCCACCTACAATGGCTACACTACTACCTATGCCATGGGCTGTACTAAAAGATTGAAGAATAAAATACAGAACTACCACATTTAGGCAAAGAGTAATTAATATTATAATTAAATTTAAAATCCTGCTTAGTACATGTTCTATAATATATAAATAATACTAAAGTCCAATGAGTCACATATTCAACTTCAAGATAAATAAATATATAAGCTAACTTATCATGGCTGAAGCATCTGAAAAGCACTCCATGTAAAATAGTACTTCTTCAGGACTGATAATGAGGCCATTTATAGAGTCAAGACTAGGAATTTGTAATGCAGGTCATGGACATTTTTAAAGAAAACTGACTTCCGGCAAGATGGAGGAATAGGTGGACGCACCGTACCTCCTCGCACAACCAAGATTAGAACAACAATAATTTACAGACAGAATATCACTCAGAACTGACAGAGGATTTATCTGAATGGAAGTCGGACAGCCAAGAAGTTGAAGTAGACCCGTACATCCAGACTGGTAGGAGACGATGAGCCGGGTGGGCACGGGGCTGGCGTGGGGCTGGCGCGGGTCGGCGGTAAGCGGAGGTCGGGGGAAATTTGGCGCGAAATCGGCGCAACAGCCATCCCGCACGCAAGAATGCAGCGGTGATCCCCAAGTACGCAAGCTGCGGCTGGCGGACCCAGTGGGGCAGCGATTGTGGACCAGGGCAGAGCTTGCAGCCCAGGATCCCAAAGAAGGGTCTGAGCCCAGGAGAACTGAACTACCACCATTGTTCCCTCCCACTCCCACCCCCGCCCCCACATATAATGTCACAATCTAGTGACTGGGGTGCCCAGCCCTGGTGAACACCTAAGGCTCTGCCCCCCACCATAACAAGAGCGACCAGACCAAAAAAAAAAAAAAAAAAAAAAAAAGGAGAGATAGGGAAAGACATAAGACATGTTTCCAACAGAACAGATCAGTCCCCCAGGACTCATCCTTTTGAGCGACCAAGAATTAGCCAATCTATCAGATGCACAGTTCAAAACACTGGTGATCAGAAAGCTCATGGAATTGGTTGATTTTGGGCGCAATTTAGATCAAAGGATGCAGGTTACCATAAAAGAGATGCAGGAAGATACGCGGAGGAGAGCCAATAGTGAAAGGAAGGAATCTGAGTCTCAAAACAATACAGTGGACCAGAAGGAAGATAGAATCAACCAAGTAGGAAAGCATGATGAAATAAGAATTCAAAAAATCGAGGAAAAGCTTAAGAGCATCCAGGACACCTTTAAACGTTCCAACATCCGAATTATAGGGGTACCAGAATGGGAAGGAGAAAAGCAACAGATTGAGCACGTATTTGAACAAATAATAAAGGAGAACTTCCCCAAGTTGGCAAAGGGAACAGTCTTCCAAGAAATCCAAGAAGCTCAGAGAGCCCCAAAGAAGTTGGACCCAAGAAGAAACACACCAAGGCATATCATAATTACATTAGCCAAGGTAAAAACGAAGGAGAGAATCCTAGAAGCAGCAAGAGATAAGGGGACAGTAACCTACAAAGGAGTTCCCATCAGACTGTCAGCTGATTTCTCCAGAGACCTTACAGGCAAGAAGGGGCTGGAAAGACATATTCCAAGTCATGAAAGGCAAGGACCTACATCCCAGACTGCTCTATCCAGCAAAGCTCTCATTTAGAATGGAAGGGAAGATAAAGTGCTTTTCAGATAAGGTCAAGTTAAAGGAGTTCATCATCACCAAGCCCTTATTTTATGAAATGTTAAAGGGACTAATCTAAGAAAAGAAGATAAAGAAAAGACATGTATAGTAAAAGGACAGCAAACTCACAATTATTAACAACCACACCTAAAGCAAAACCAAAAGAAACTAAATAAACAACTAGAACAGGAACAGAACCACAGAAATGGAGGGCACATGGAGGGCTAGCAGCAGGGGGGTGGGAGGAGGAGAGAGGGGGAAAAGGTATAGAGAATAAGTAGCATAGAATGTAGGTTGAAAATAGATAGGGGGAGGGCAAGAATAGTACGGGAAATGTAGAAGCTAAAGAACTCACAAGTATGACACATGGACATGAACTAAAGGGGGGGAACGTGTGTGGGAGAGGGGGTACAGGGTGGAGGGGAGAGAAGGGGGGAAATGGGACAACTGTAATAGCATAATCAATAAAATACATTAAATAAAAGTCCAAAAATAAGAGAAGGGGAAAAACTACACTATTAAAGTTTTACAAAAAAGGAAAAAAAAAAAAAGAAAATAACCATCTCTTTCAGATCACAGGACACAAGACTTTTTGATATTATCCAAGTTAATAATGCTTTAAACTGAGACCATGTTCCTTTAAAGAGGAGAATTCCCTGAAATACCTGTATTATGTAATAGTCCCCAAAACTTTGGTGGTCTAAACACAAAACAAAAATAAATAAAATATTTCTAACTGAGACTACGTGTCCATCACACACATCTGAAAGACAGGGCTTGCTTACTTATGATCCTCCCATCAGGACGATGGACGCTATTCTGACCGCCATTCTGGGGGAATGGAGAGAGCACTGGAGCTTCTCCCACAGCAATTAAATGTTTCCACACAAAAACTACCTCATCTCCATTTCCACTGTCATTGGCCCAAGCAAGTCACATGGTCCACACCTAACTTGAAAGAGGCAGGGATATGCAATCGACTTGTGGACAGAATAAAGATCTATGTATTGGCCAATAGCATTAATGTCTTCACATTTTTACAGGGATCTCAGCAGCCTACACTGCAGAAAAGGGATGGCCCTCCATCATAGTGACTGTGAAAAAAAGGAGGTTCCTGAACTTTCACAAGAGGAAGGTATTCTCTGCCTTTCGTATACACAGCCCCAACTCCCTCTTCAATCAGTAGCATTGATCTTAATACTCTCAACCAAAAAAAATTTTGTTCTAATACTTCCTAAAAGCTTACCTGAGGCATGTAATAATCGAAAGGCAGATTAAAAAGCCATGTTAACTGTCCATACCTCTAGATTCTCCACATTATATCCCACTTGCACCATCAGAAAGCAATATGTACAGATAGTATCTTATTTCTAAACAGAACTATCTTTAATGCATTTAAGCAGCAGTTAGAAATGAGTTAGAAGCAAAATCAGCTTCTCCCACAGTAATTCAGTCAGGAAGACAATTCAATACTAAGTATTTAGCTCCTTATAACAGTAATTAAATCTAAAATACTTTCAGTTAGTACTTTTGAGGAAAGTCTTTGAACTGTTCAGATGGAATAATGAAATTCATTTTGCTCGTCATTCCTTATTTCCATTAATATTCCAGCCTCCTTTATGTGTGATTAAGTATTACAAATGGTAGAGATTCAGAGGTATAAAAGAAATAATCCACTACAAATTTATTTCAAAATAAGTCATCTGCCCTGGCTGGCATAGCTCAGTGGATTGAGTGTGGGCTGTGAACCAAAATAAGTCATCACTTACTTCGTTAATTCTTTATTTATATACTTAAAAAAGAGAATTTAAATTTTTTTTTCAGTTATGGAAGATATATTTTCATTCAGAATCCCTTTCTTAGTTTTATTTTATAATATGCTTCAATCTTCCAAAGAATTTAAAGCACAGGTCACCTAAACAAAAGTTGTCTTTGAATTTATTATGCAAATTATAAAAAATAGCAAAATAAAATTTTCTTAATTTCATAAAGAAAATGAAATTATTTAAAGAAACCACTTTTAGTGTATTTTACTGACTTAATAGTATTAAAATAGTATACTTACAAAGGTTCTGGGCAACTTTAGAATCTAGAAATTTAAGTTCTTTAATTTTTTTTTTAAGGGCTTTCTTCTCTTCAGAATCTTCCTCTTCTCTTCTCTCTGTAAAACCAAGAAAAGATCCATGTCAGGGGCAATAAAAAGCACTCAGCTGCTAAAAGGGCAGGATGTGAATGTTCTATCATCAAAAATCTGAAAAAGATATAAAGCTTTTAAATCACATCGTTATAAAAATAATTAAATAATAGATATCCCAAGACCTAAACTATTTCAGATAGGCACTAGTGGCAGTTATATGAAAAAAACTGCTAATAGTAAATATTTGAAGGTCTAAGAGGAAAAGCAAAAATAAATCTACTGTGTGCTATGGAAACCAATAGCATTGAGTACAAGAATAATTACACTTAGCTCATTTGAACAGCATACGAGATTGAATTATTAAATATATATAGGTTACACTTAGGATGGGTAAAGAAGTTAGCTCTAAGAGTGTGAAGCAAACACAAGCACACCACACTATTTTATGTTTGATATCCCATGCTTATTTAAAAATATACCTTAAAACTGGAACAGTATGCCATTAACGATTTGTTATCTCAATGTTTGAAAAAAAAAGTCAAGTTTTGATACTCAGCTTATTTTATCTGAGTGTTTTAAAATCAACAATTGCATTTAACCTCTCTATCTTCAAAAAATAAATAAATAAATAACCATGCTAAATAACATTACATGACCTGTTGTTACACCGCAGTATTGGAGAGTCATGGTTAACAGCTGTAACTAATAAAGAGATCGTGTCTTCTTTTTTGTTGTGACGTGGCCAGTGCTTCTAATTAACATGAGTCATCTTACAACATTAAGGTCTTGGTAATGAAGAATAATGGAGCCAAGTTTTTAATTAGATATCTATAAATAAATCATTAATGTTGAGAAAAAATAACTTTAAAAAAAGCATCTTCACATCTGTAAGGATGGCACATTATAATTATGTGATTTTTAATATTAGAAAAGCATACTGTAATTACATGTTTTGGTACATAATGTGAGACATGGATCAAATGTCATAGTTTTCATAATTTTTATTAACTAATAATCTCTGTATCATTTTATTCATGATCACCAATCTTTCTCAACTGATTTTACATTACACTTTTATCCTATACTTGTTGTTCTGAGGTCCTAATTCTGTTGCACTTCTCCTGTGCTACTATTACTTTGTCTTAGGTACTGTTAATTAATACCTTATTAATTGGCTGTTCACACTTTTCTTCCTTTTCTAAATTTTTTCACTTTTCTTCCTCATTTCTTCTTCCATGTGAACTTTAGAATGATTCAAAAGTTCCAAAACTAAAATTGATTTGAATTGTATTTTAATTTCAAGGCATTTGTAAATAGATTAGAGGGATTTGATATGTTGACAATTTATAAAAATTCCCAATCCATGAACATGACATATGTCTAAAATTATTTAACTTAACATAGGCAACCTACATAGTTATTGTTAGTGTTAGCTGTACTAAATATGCCTAAATTACACTTTTAAGTACTTGGGGGGGGGTGTTGGCCAATTCTACTTTTTATCCACTATACTTTGTAACTAGTTACTGCTAGAATATAGAAACTTCGTGGAATTTTGCATACATGTTTTATAATCAGTAACTTTACTTATTCTTTCACTCAAATAATAATATATCTGTATTAAGCACCATCTAAAAGGGTCTGTGCTGGGTGATACAGAAATAACAATAGACACAACAGACACACCTGGACTCAGGGACTTTAAAAACCAAGAGAGGTAAACACAAAGTAAATGGCAATTACAATGCATAGATACACCTGTAATGTTTTAGTAAAAGTAACAGAATAAAGAATAGACCCTTAACCCATACTCATCAGGAAGTATGGGTTATATCTTCACAGAATAAATATCTAATCAAGAGGTTATAAGAGAAAAGGAGATAGGCAGTGAGAAGGTTTGGGGGTGTGGAGGGAGGAAGGTCCAAATAATGGAAGAATAGTGTTTGAAGATCAAAAATGTACAAGAACATGAAAAGCACAGAAGGAAGCGAGAATAATCAGCAGAGAAGATTGAATGGAAGTAAATGACACCAGACACTAATCGGGCACCATAGCATGCAAGACCTTTTAAACCAGGTTAAGAAGTTCATTTTGTGCTCCAAGTTCTGAGGAGACACTTAAGGTGTAAGTAAGTGAGAGATATAAAAATTATTGCACTTTAGGAAAAACTCAGCTGTCAAAGGTGAATTCAGTGACAAAAGTAATTAATGGTGGAGGGCAAGACAGAAAGGAGAGATAGTAATCCAAATGGCACTAAATGGAACCCTCACCTAGCGCAGCAGCAACTGGATGGAGAGAAGGGGTGAATTTCAAAAGTATAATCCAGCCCACACCTGTCTCCTGAATTCCACACCTGAATATCCAACCGCCTACTCTCAACATCTCTACCTTGATGAGCATCTTCAATGACATTTCACACACACACACACACACACACACACACACACACCCTCCACACCTACTCTTCCAACAGTAGTTCTCCTCATGTCAGAAAATTCTCTTGCTGCAATTCTGGGGGGCAAAAAGCTTGAAGTCATCCTCCTTTCCCTCCAAACCTCAATCCTGTCAGTGAATCTGGCCAATTCTAATTACAAAGCATTCACTAAAGTCAGTCTCCTCACCATCTCCCTGGCTACTACTTGTCCACTGTTTGTGGTTACCATTCTTTTTCACCTAGACCACAGCTGCTTCCTAATACATCTCCCAATAGCAGGCTTGACAACTGCAGTCTCTTCACTACAATGCAGAAGAATCCTACTAAACCTTAATGGAAAACCATACTCTTACTGCCTTATAGCTACCCCTAACATGCACCCCACCCCTGTATTCCCTATTACCATCATTCTTACCCTTTTTTCCTCTTCCAAAGCACTTACTCCTCACACATCATAAATATGATAGTCTCTCTTACACTATTAGAAAACAAATCCCTTAAAAATAGAAACTTTGTTCACTATTATATTTGTAGCACCAAGAAATAAGGCCTGGAATATAGCAGGTGCTCAATAAATGTTTCTGAGATGTATGTATGTATATTTGTGTGTAAGTATATATGAACCTGCAAAATAAAGGGGAAAATCAGGGGCACTGAGGTTGCTTAAACAACCAGGTAGATGATGCAGCTGTTTGTTTAATTCAGAAGTAAATGAGCAACAGGATCCAACGCGTCCAATTTTAAACATGCTCAGTTTGAGGGGCTGTCATAAATGTACATGATGATGTATAAGAGCCAGCTAGACATACAGACTGGACAAGAGAAATCTAGAATGGAGATACAGTATCTGTCCTGTTAGTTATTCCAGTCCCTGTCATATACTTCCTGGGTACTAGCAAATAATGACATATTTGTTTATTTATTTCAGGTACTTAAAAATTTTCCTTGACTTACTTTAATAAGTAAGTTAAAAGTTTCAGATGAAGGCTAAAAATATTTATCTACCTAAAGAAAAAAGTCAAAGGAACAAGTAACCTTTAACTTTAGCATTTGCTGAGTATCTATTAGGCACAGCACTGACCACTTTCTGGAATCATTCTCATAATAATCATGCTCCTACCACTATCATCATCATACTAACAGTGAGAAAAATAATGCTTAGGTTAAGTAAATTTAAGCAACAGATCCAGTAAAAGAATTTAAAATCACTAGACTTTGATGCTAATGTTCTTTCCACTAATTATGAAATAAATTGCATGTCATATTTTTTTAAAAGTGTACCTAGCAATACTGAGCACTTCAATTCCCAATTAGAGACAAAAGCAATTTTAACCAATTCTGCCCTTTTTAAAAAACAACAAATTAGACTCTTGCTGAGTTTAATGTATAAGCATACCAATAATGCAATGAAATTATGTTTTATTTTTCCTTCTCTTCTCTGCTACCATATAGTCAAAGGATGGTTGGGAAAAGATGGAACTGACATAGTGAGCAGAACATGGACAAAGAAATAAGTTTTCTAAGAGAGAAAACAACAAAATTCAAAAAATTAAAAAACAAGGTAAATTATGATTTTATTGATATGAAACAAGAAAATCAGTCTATTATCCAAATAAAATGATTTGGATAAAATCTTTTTTATAAATGGAGGAATAATGAAAAATAACATTGAAAACAAACACAGCCAAGTAATGGATTGCCTCAAATCAGTGGAAAACCAGTGAAAATGTTTATGCAAACCCCACTGCTAAAGCAGACTAAATGTGGCAACAATAAGAGGATATATTAAAGAGGAAAAAGAATAAAGGAGAACATGTAGTGGGAATACAGCTTTTCACAAAATCTTATTTCGGCTACCCACGAGGACAGCATCCCTGTGAAACACTCGCCAGAAGGGAGTGCAGGTCCCTCAGGGAACTCAGGCTTGGAGTCCAGACGCCAAGGCCTGTGTGCTCCTGCCCTGCCTGTCCCAGCCACTGAACTGCACTATGGTTCCCATCCTTCGTCTGTGACCTGGGAACGATGGCCCTCTGAGAGAAGTTACGGGAATGGAATGAACTGACAATTACCTTCCTGTGACCTTCCTCCACTTCTGGCAGTGACAGAGAAGGGCAAGAATCGGAGTGCCTAACCATAACTCGGGATTCTACAGGACAGCACCTTGTGAGATTCATCCCACATGGTTGGAGTTCCTTTTCTAAAGCCAATACACTAAAACAACAGGCTTTCACAAGTATAAGATGAAACTCTGAATCATAAAGTCAGATTATTAGTACCATCTATAAGTGTGATCTAGCCTTTATGCCATTAGAGGCCTGTGTTTAAAAACATTGTGTGTGTGTGTGTATACACACATATATATTACGTGTATACACACACACAAATATATATGTATACACACATATATATGTATATAGTACACAGGTGGCACTGAATATATGTGCATACATGCATATATTCATATATACACATATACATATGTACCTGTGTGCATATGCACATATACATATGTATATTTAGTGCCACCTGTGGTACTATATACATATATATGAATATGTGTATACGCACACACACACACACACACATATGTATATATATATTTGGTACCACCTGTGGTTTCAAGCACCCACTGGGAGTCTCAGAACAATCTGAGACATAAGGACTAGTATATCAGTGAATGTGACTCTTTATTCTATTTTTGTTGGTGCTTCCTGGTTAAATGTATGTAATGTCCATATTTTTAAAATACTAAACATTTCAATTTTTTCTGGTATTCATTTAGGACAAATGCTATTGAATTTTACAGGTTTACAATGAATTACCTTTGTTTATGAGATTTTTTGCACTGGCCTTGAGAGGATAAGAGTATACCTGATTAAGTGAACATTCTCTGTGGCACTGAGAGAGGCCAGTAAAGTCATCTCAACTGCAGAAATAAAGCAAGCATAAATCACACAGTCAGGAAATGAAAACTGAGGCCTCGTACAAACTTCAATGGAGTAAAAGGTGTGGGCCAGGAGACATTTTAAACTAGAGATGGTTCACATTGTGGTTACTTTTCTTCTGGCTTTTTAACTATTAAGGTTCAAAGAGACTAATAACAAGTGTCCAAATTTTATATGGTCCAAACTTTAGAAGCAGATCGGCCCTAGAATATAAAGTTCAATCATCTCATTTTAGTGAGGAGGAAACCTAGGCACAGAGAATATGAGTGACAGGCCCACGGTCACACAAAGGGCTCGGAGGTGACCAGCTCGCAGACAAGGGCACTGACCGTCATCCCACAGGCCCAGAGCACCCTCTGGGGCAGGAAATCGGCACTAGTAAAGTGCTCTGCAACCAAGCACATAGGAGAAATGTAACACCCCAATCTCTGAATTTATACTTGACTGAAATTTCCCTTGCTGTACATGGTCTCTGGCAGTTTGTGAGAAGGTGAATGGACCTGGAAGAGGGAAGAGAATGCTTGGTCTCCTGAACGCAACGAGCAGGATCTGAAGCTATGGAAAACAACAAGGAGACACTCTAGCTTCACCCAGTACTACCTCTCAAATGGAGACCCACTTTGCATGCAGTTCAGTTACTCAGCCACACAGTGTGAATGCAATGTTCTTGGGAATCTGAGGGGTCAGAATTTGAGAACTGCCAAATAGCTGAGAAAGAAAAATAGATTTTTGAGAGTTACCATTAGTGGTGGCTATGATAGAATATGATTTCAAAGAAGATTTAGGCATCTTGAAGGCAGAAAATATGGACTACATAGAAAGAAGTGAAAAATTATTTTTTAAGTAGACAATATCTCCTCGGCAAATGTCAAACTAAATGTTCTGGTATTGAAAACCATGATTGTATAAATAGTTGTATTCATATCTGATCTGTCAAACCCAGTTTTAATATTTCTAGGCACATAAATAAATGACTGTGTACCTAACTACATAGAAAACACACAGGGAAGAAACAGGCTGTTTTCCTATGCAAACATTAATATATGATTGCCATAACTAATCAGAGTGTGTTCCTAGCTAAACAATGTCTGTCTGGTAATTCTGTGCTACAAATGATATATAAGAGTGGCTGAAGTACTAAATAAAGTTTTGTGGAATGGATTATTTCACTTACAGAAATCATCAAAAGTATAGTTAATAAATGCATATTTCTCTTTATGTGACAGTCTATTTTAGTGGACAGTGTCACAAATCAAATAGTTTTGAAGGATTTTTCTCCACAACTAAAGTCTTACAATGGATAGGAAAAAGAATTTCATTATTTAACAAACCCTTGATTAGGGTTGTTTCTAGATTTTTTTTTCTAACCATTACTACAAGTATAAAGGGATCACTAGGCATCTGGAATATATTCCATAAAAAACTTTAAAAATATACTTCAAAATGACAATGATTTTTTACATAGTTGACCTAGAAGTATTTGTTTCCCCATCTCTTTATTCCTATATAAAATTAAAAAATTGGTCAAGATATGTTATAAATATAAAATAGTTTGGTCCCTGGCTGGTGTGGTTCAGTGGATTGAGTGCTGGCCTGTGAACTAAAGAGTCGCTGGTTCGATTCCTAGTCAGGGCACATGCCTGGGTTGCGGGCCAGGTCTGCAGTACAGGGTACAGGAGAGGCAACCACACATTGACATTTCTCTCCCTTTCTTTCTTCCTCCCTTCCTCTCTCTCTAGGAATAAGTAAATAAATCTTTAAAAAAATAAAAATAAAACTGATCTCAAAGGACCTTTGAAATCACAAATTAATCATTTTACTTACCTCAAAAGTATTACCACCACAAACTTAAAGATCTACTTACTTAAATAAATAAAAGGTCCATTTACTTGAGGTCCCCTTGTATGTAAATCATAATTAAAGATTTAGATAGCAGAAAAACAGGGGTTCAAAACAATGAACATATCAACAACTCTCAAATTCACACATTTGACAATTATTTTAATTCAACAAGCTATGCATTGGGGATAAAAATAATGCTCAGATACTTTAGCCTGTTTATCATGCCTATCTTAGTGTTAACTGTTATAATTAGTAGTTATAAATTGAGATGAACTTTGATTAAATGGACCAAAGATATGGTGGGGGGAAGTAAAATAAACTAAGAATTAAAAACTCAGCCAGAATAACCACCGAAGCATGATCTTTTCTTGGCTCCTCACAACGACTCATAAAAAATTTATTATGTATACACAGATCTCCTCACTTTACGTACCTGCCTCCTATGAATTTTCCTGAATGTTGATCTTTCCCAATAATGAATACATGTATTTATTTTTAAAATTGTTTTCTACTTTTGTTTTTTAAAAGACTTTATTTATTTATTTTTAGAGAGAGGGGAAGGGAGGAAGAAAAAGAGGGAGAGAAACATCAATGTGTGGTTGCCTCTTGTGTGTCCCCTACTGGGGACCTGGCCAGCAACCCAGGCATATACTCTGATTGGGAATTGAACTAGCGACCTTTTGGTTTGCAGGCCAGCACTCAATACACTGAGCCACACCAGCCAGGGCTCTACTATTGTTTTTGCCAATACAACCTATTTCCTATATCCTCTGATGATAGTAGAAATTAGAACTATATCTCTGCTAAAAAAAATTACAAAGCAAAGAGTCTAAAAATTAATGCATGGCATGCTAATGTACACACAAAAAATGTACTGAAGGGGATGAAACTTATTATAAAAAGAATGAGAACTCAGTATTCATTCCTAATTTAAAAGAAAAATTAAATCCAAATGAAGACAGGTAATTCAGGCTATCTCGCATGCTGTAGAATGGAAAGACTTAATAAGCCAACTTATTAGTATTTGCACACAGAGCGCTGAGCAACTTGGGAACAGAATAAGTAATAATAAATTATATTAGCTAACAGATGAAAAGCAATGCCATAATAAATAGTGAGCTGACCATCCCTGGTGTGTTAGACTGTGGGAAAAACAGAACAGAGTTTCATCAAAATGGCCAGGTAATTATCCAAAACTTGATAGAAGAAATGTGATCAGACATAAAAATAAGCATTATTCCAAAATACTGAGAAAGAACTTCAGGTATAAGAACCAGAATTTTTCAATGACAATATGCTTGTATTCTTCAGACTCTCATGTTTTTGCAAAAGGTAATCAGAATGTAGAGTGTCAATTCAAATTTGTTTTCATACTAGAAAAATGAAGCTCTGGTACCCCATCCCTACCATAAGAACCACTAACTTGTCTCCACCGATGGGCTTAGCATTGCCCTAGAAAAGGGGGTATAAATGTCATCTCTGACCAAAAAAGTGTTTTATTTTGTGTGTATGTGAGTGAAAGAGGAGGAGATAGAGTCAATACCTAGGTATTTGTTCAATTCAACTCAACCTTTATTACACAGACTTTCTAATAACTTAGTTACCTTTTTCTCTTCAAATTTTATTGTTCTTGTGTCTGAAAGTTCAGTTGAAAAATCCAAGTCATTTCCCCAATTTCTCAGTTATTGAATCTCTATTCCTCTGTGTTCTAGAACGCTAGCAGCTAGAGCTGAGGATAATCTGGTCTCCAATTGACCTACCTAATTGGAGCCTCATTATGTGACTGGTCTGTTTTCTAGAATAAAACATTCTGCCAATCTGTGAACTTTTTTTTATTTTGGATTTTTAACAACTGTATACCTATGTTCTCTCCCCTTGAAACTAAATCTCGTATTATGCAGATCCTACATAGCCATATACAACTCCTGGATCATCAACAGATCCTTCTTCCAGTGCACCACCTTCCGTACATGCAAACCAATTGCAGCTTATGTGCCTTCCAACTGTAGGGAAGAGGTCACATGAAGGCTAGCAAGGTTCATGGTATACTGTGAGTGGGGAAATGTTTTCAAAAAATGATCTTTAAATAGGAAAGAGAGTGTGGAGTTAATTCATAAAAAATACAGAGTACCAGTGGAGAAGTGGAGTACCAGTGGAGAAGTGGAGTACTAAGTGCTGGAAGTGGAGGGTGGTGCTGACTGAGCAACCATGCGAATGTACTTAATGCCACAGAACTGAATGCATAAAAATAGTTTAAAGAATAAAATTTGGTTATGTAAATTAACCACAATTTAAAAACAGGAAAAGAAGATCTTTATAAGGCTAAATTTTAAATCACTCCCTTTTTAAATGTTAATTTGACCTCTTCTTGATTAGAAAATAAATGTGGGCAATTTTTTTTAATGAAAAGAGAGAGATCTAAGTAACCCAAAAATTCTCCATCCAGACCAAACTGGGATGATTTAAGATGCATGTGGTTGTAGCCCTGGCTTGTGTGGCTCCGTGGACTGAGCGCCAACCTGTGTACCAAAGGGTCACTGGTTGATTCCCAGTCTGCGCACATGCCTGGGATGCAGGACATGCCCCACTAGCAGGCGTGCAAGAGGCAACCACAAATTGATGTTTTCTCTCCCTTTCTTTCTCTCTCTGAAAATAAATAAACAAAATCTTCAAAAATAAGATAAAACGCATATGGTTTTCCCCAGGGCTGGTCAAAAGCAGAGACAGTGCTTCTTCACTGCAGAGTATTCCTCACACACCTACACAGGTGTGAGTGCTGACCGATAGCACCGGCGGTGCTAGTAAAGGGCTGTCATCTCCTGCCCCTCAGCCCAGGCTACCTCTCCAAACTGCACAAGAACTTTACTTCTCATGCAGTTCAGTGTTTTGAGAACCTAGTAACATTTCCATTTTCTTGAATACCACAGCTCAGCTCTTAGATTTCTAAGAACATGGTAGCCCATGTCAAGTTCTCTGTCATACAGAGATACAGAGTAAGAAAACAAGGGTGTACTTTTACATGAAAGGAAGATCTTAGCTTCTCTTTCTAACCTCTTCTTACCCTTCACTTTCAAAGGGTCAGCACAGAGTGTACACCTCTCACCTTTTATTTTCTTCCTCCCTAAAGAGTTGGAGCAGGTTAAGAGAACCTAACATTTTCCAGGATTGAAACTGCCCTCTCATATCCTTGGTCATTGCCCCACATAGGCAGCTGGCACACAGGTACAGTATGGTATTGGATTCTGGACAAAAGGCCAGTCATAAACCTCAGCCTCAAACTGTAGGAGGGTGCAGCCAAAGAGTCCCCAAAAGAAGGATTTGTAATGGGGTTCAGAACTCAAGGTGTCCAGGAAATATTAGAAAGATATATAGGATGTCCTCACCCTCCACCACAGGTGTGAGTTGGGGGAAGGGACACATGGAGCAGGGTCATCCAGAGATGTTTTGCATAGCGACTAACCTTTGCAGCTAACCTCTGGTGTGGTCATTTAACATATCTACAACTTTTAACTGGTTGCATAGATACGTTAAATAGCTGTGGCTCTGATCTGAGCCAGGGGGATGGAAGGACCTTCCCCTCAAGATGTAACTGGGAGGCAACTCCCCCTAGTTACAATGCCTGTGTGAGAGCTTGGAGATGATTGGTCACAGGATATGGGGCTACCCCTATGCAGACTCGTGATGGAGCCCAGTAAAGCTGGAAGGATATTTAAACCCAGACTTGGTGGCCATAGAAGAGAGAACCATGCAGTTTTGGCTGAGTGGAGACTCCTGCAGCCATGTAAGGAGAGGGAACATGTGGCTGTGGCAATGAGGAGAACCGCGTGGCTTTGGCCAGAGTGGAGGGACCACCCCCCCACCCCCCCCCCCCGGCAGTCATGAGAAGAATCACCATGCAGCTTTAGCTGGAGATCCCGGCAACACAGCTGATGGTGCTAGGAACCAAGGAAGACCTACCAGCCGAACACGGACTACCGGGAAGAACCGGGAGCTGCCTGAGCCATGGACTTCTATTTCTTTCCCTGGGATACGGTACCCCAGACTGGGCAAAGGGGGAAGGAAGGACTGTGTGTGTTTGTGGGTGCTTCATGCCTCCATCCCCTTCCAGGGTCAGGGACCCCAGTCCTGAACACAGAGCCTACAGACCTGGGCCAGAAGTGACTTGGGAGGTTGTGCGAGGTTGCACACAGAGAGGAGCAAGTCATCCATGGACCTGCAGAGCCAAACACCAACGGGGAGAGTGCCAGAGAGAGACGGGAAGGGAGGGACTCTACTGTACCTGGGTTGTGTGGAGGTGGGCTGTGTGCAGCCATGCCCGTAAAAGACTTCTGGCTTTGTGGAGAGGTGGTGTGGGTGGAAAGCCTTACAGTGACTTGGTGGTACAGTGGGTGTGCAACAGAAAGACTTTTTAAAAGGGGAGCTGAAGGGTGGTGGACAGGGATCCATGTGCAGCTACCTTGGCAACAAAAAGACAAGATTGAAAGGGCTGTTTGCTCCCCTTGAATACAGCTAATCAGGGAGATCAGAAAATTGCACAGCAAAGGGATTTCTGGCCCCACCTCAGCTTGGCTAGCAAGCCAGGGGCTTCACAAAAATGGAGTTTGGGGCAGTGGGCTGGGAATTAGCCAGGCAAGAGTTGAGCCCCTGAGCTTACTGGATTCTACCATGTATAATGTGCACCTTTTTGCCCAAATTTTTTAGGGAAAAATAAGAATGTGCATTATACATGAGTAGTACTAGTTCGGTATGTATATAAATGTTTTTATATATTTTATTTATGTTTATGCATTAAAAGTGTAACTGTAGAAAGCAATAACGGTATCCATATATAAAATAATATCTTGGAATACAATAATTGGTTTTGTTTCTAAATACAAGTAAATAAAAAACTAAATTAAAAAATTAAAACAAAAGATATTTTCCCTGAAAGTCTGAGCCAAAAACATGGGAACACGTTATACATGGAAATATATGGATTTACAGCCAGGCAGAACCCCGTCTGAGAAGCGAAGGAGTAAACAGCCCTCGCTTCCAGCAGGATTGGCACAACAGGCAGGACAGGCTCAAAAACCCCCTGCAGAATGCATATCCCCAGGAGAAATCTCCAAAAGGACCCAGTATGAACTTCTCTCTGGGAGACAAAATACACTGGTTCCTAGAGCCCTATTACACTGAGCCTAGCAAGGCAGGCAGATCAGAAATTGATGTAGCAAGGGGTAATCAGGACCCCATGCAGTTGCCAACAGCACCAATCAGGAAAGAGCTGACGCTTACACAGGTTGGCCCCTCCCTTGAAACATACACCTAGTTCACCAAAAACTATACATTATTGGAAATAAGCTGGCACAAAGATGGGAAGCACTGGGACAAGAGAACACACCCACATTTTTCCCAGAAGACTAAACAGTGCCTCCAGGGGAGACCCAGGAGTCCTAGCCTTCCAATCACAATAGAAGCCCCCTCTAAAGGCAGGTGAGGATGGTACATGTAGTGCTCCTAGAAGCCCCAGAACCCATGCGTGGAATTTAAGCTGATAAAAAACCACAGGTGGATCCAGAAGGAACAGACAGAAGGCAAACTCCAATCCCTGCTGAGATGAATTTCACTTCGTTCTTCTTTAGAATTTGAGGGGGTTTTTCCCCTTTCACATAGCCCTTTAACATTACCATATTTTCTTCAAATGTATTCCAACTAATTCACCATTTTTTGTCTTTTATGTTTCATTCTTTTTATGTAGGTTTTTATATATTTTCACTTATTTTTATTTCAAATATCACATAGTACCCTTCCCTTGTCTCACTCCATTTTGCCTTCTTCCCACCCTCTCTTACATTTGTTGTAAATTTTATTTCCCCCTCTTTATGCCTTGTTCCTATTCCTGTCTCTCCTCCTTCTATCCTTTCAAAATCACTCTTCTTTCCTTTAGTCAGCTCACATTCTTTTCCCTTTCTTATATTACTCTCATTTTCTTTCTACCTTTATAAGTTTTGGCTCATGTGCTCTGGATATTTCACCACATGCTATTCTTTTTCATTTGCGTTATTATTTGTTCACTATATTTTTATTTCAGATCTTATAGGTTACTGTCCCTCTGCCTTACTCCATTTTACCTTCCTTTGATTCATGCATATTTGAGTTTGGTATTTTAATTTTTTCCTTTTTTAGCCTAGATTCTATTCCTTACTCTTACTATTTCTCCTTCCTCTATCCTATCAAAATAATTTTTCTTTACTGCAGATATATCATATTCTCTTTTCTCTTTCTTATAATATCCTTATTCTCTTTCCACCTTCTTAATTTTTGCTCATTTCTCACTGTTATTGAACCTATTGTGGTTTTTCTTCAATTTTTTCCTATTAGTTCACTATAGTTTTTATTTCAAACCTCATATTATAATCTTCCTTTTTCTTACTCCATTTTGTCATTGCCCTTCCCTTTTTTACTTACATTTTAAATTTTATTTTCTCCCTTTCTTTGCTTCTATTTCCTACTCTTATTATTTCTCTTCCCTCTCAAAATCATCTTTCTCTCCTTTAGTCATCTCATATTGTTTTCCTATTACATACTATTTTTAATCTCTCTTCACCTTTATTAATGTTTGCTTATTTGCTGATGATATTGCTGATGTAGAGGGATATTTTTGCTAGTGTGGGTTCGGGTTTCTGGGTAGTATTGCTTTCTGAACTAGCAACTGTACAACGGCATACAAGACATGGCAGGGGTTGCAACTCCCAGTCAGCCAGCTGGAGAGGAGAACCCACCAATGAATGAGCCACCAATAATCAAAGCCCAAGTAAAACAGAAGAACACACATAAACTGAATAAAGGGCAACCCCAGAGCTTCCAGATCAGGAGATCAAAGAAACTGTACTGCTGAGTCCCAGAGAACTCCTACCAGAGAAGCTCCCTGTGAAGACAAGCAATCAAGGCAGAATAATCTGAGATGCAGCAACAAACAAAAAGATTCACTTAAAATGACGAGGCAAAGAAATAACCCCCAATGAAAAGGAGGAATCCCCAGAAAAGAGATAAATGAAATTAAGGCAAGCAATCTATCAGACATTGAATTCAAAATAATGGTTATAAGGATGCTCAAGAAACTCAATGAGAACTATAGAAACTTTATAGGAGCTATAAGGAATTTAGTGAGAACTACAGCAGCATGAAAAAGGGCATCAAAAGTATGAGTAAGAACCAGGAAGAAATAAATAATACAATATCTGAAATGAAGAATACACTAGAAGGAATCAAAGTCAATCTAGATGAAGCAGAGGACAGAATCAGCAAGCTGGAAAACAAGGTAGAAAAAATATCCAGGACAGCAACAAAACAAAACAAAAAGACTCAAAAAGAACAAGGATAGTTTAAGGAAGCTTCAGGACAACATGAAACATAATGACATTTGCATCATAGAATATCAGAAGATGATGAAAAAAGGGACAGAAAGCCTGTTTGAAAAAATAATGACAGAAAAATTCCCTAACTTGTTGAGGGAAGAAGTCATTCAAGTTTAGGAAGTACAGAGGGTCCCAATAAAGATGAACCCAAAAGGGGCCCACTTGGAGACACATAATAATCAAAATGGCAAAATTTTAAAACAAAGAGAGATTCTTAAAGGCAGCAAGGGAGAAAGAGGTAGTAACATACAAGGGAGCTTCAATGAGGCTATCAGCTGATACTCAACAGAAACACTATAAGCCAGAAGGGAATGGTAAGAAACATTCCAAGTAATGAAAAGCAGGGACCTGCAACTAAGTCTATTTTACCCAGCAAGAATCTCATTTAAAATGGAAGGCAAAAACTAAGAGCTTCCCAGACAAAAGAAGGCTGAAAGAGTGCATCTCTACCAAACCAGCACAGCAAGAGATGCTAAAGGGCCTGCTGTAAGGAGAAGAAAGAGAGAATGGGTGGGGTAGGGAGGAATAAAACACAGGTACAGAATAAATGACAATGAATAAGTACCTATCAATAATAACCTTAAACATAAATGGATTAACTGCCTCAATCAAAACACAGAGGAGGCTGAATGGATAAGAAAACATGACCTGCATATATGCAGTCTATATGAGACCCACCTCAGAACAAATGAACTATACAGTCTAAAGTGAAGGGATGGAACAAAATATTCCAAGCCAAAGGACATGGAAAAAAAAAAGCAAGGGTAGCAATACTTATACCAGACAAAATACATTTCAAAACAAAGGCCATAAAGAGACAAAGAAGGTCACTACATAATACTTAAGGTAGCAGTCCATCAAGAGCATATAACACTTATAAAAAAATATGCACTCAACATAAAAGCACCTAAATATATAAGGAAAATCTTGGAGGACTTTAAGAAAGATATGAACAGGAACATACTCATTATAGGAAATTTTAACACCCCACTATCAACAATGGACAGATCTTCCAAGCAAAGAATCAACAAAAATACTGTGGAATTGAATGACGCTCTATATCAAATGGACTTAAATGATATACACAGAAACTTTCACCCCAAAGAAACAAAATAGATATTCTTTTCAAACACACATGGAACATTTTCAAAGACAGACTACATGGTAGGATGCAAAACAAGCCTCAATTAATTCAAGAAAATTGAAACCATATCAAGCATGTTCTCAGATCACAATGGTTGGAAACTAGAAACCAATGTCAAGGAAAAAAGGAAAAAACACAAAAACATTCAAATACATGCAGTCTGAATAACATGTTATTAAATAATGAATGGGTTGACAATGAGATCAAGGAAGAAATCAAAAAGGACCTGGGCACAAATGCAAATGAACACAAAACAACCCAAAACCTATAGGACACAGCAAAGGCAGTTCTAGGAGGGAGGTATATAGCAATACAGACCTACCTAAAGAAGATAGAAAATTCTCAAGTAAACGACCTAAATCTACGTCTACAAGAACTACAGAAACAACAAAAAGTAAACCCAGAGCAAGTAGAAGGAAGGAAATAGTCAACATCAGAACAGAATAAAATGACTAAAATCTTAAAATAAAAAAAAAAAAATCAAAGGATCAATAAATCCAGGATGTGGTTCCTCAAAAAGATAAACAAAACTAACAAACTTTAACCAGACTCATCAAGAAAAAAAAGAGAGAACCCAAATAAATAAAATCAGAAATGAAAAAGAAGTGACAACTGATACCACAGAAATACAAAGGATTTTAAGAAATTACTATGATCAAATATATACCAAGACATTGGTCAACCTGGGTGAAATGGACAAATTTCTAGAAACATGCAATGTTCCAAAACTGAATCAGAAAGAAGAATAAGACATAAACAGACCAGTAACAATTAGTGAAACTGAAGTAGTAATCAAAACACTCCTAGCACACAAAAGCCCTGGACCAGATGGCTTCACAAGTGAATTATGCCAAACATTCAAAGCAGAATCCTTTTCAAACTATTCCAAAAAATTCAAGAAGAGGGGAAACTCCCACATTCTTTTTATGAGGCCAATGTTATCCTAATTCCAAAACCAGGTAAAGCCACAACAGAGAAAGAAAACTACAGGCCAATATCTCTGATGAACATAAATACTAAAATCCTCAACAAAATATTGGCAGTCTGGATTCAGCAATACATTAAAAAGATCATACACTGTTATCAAGTGGGATCCACCTCAAGGATGCAAGGATGGTACAATATTCACAAATCAATAAATGTAATACACCACATAAACAAAATGAAGGACAAGAATATCACATATTCATCTCAATAGATGCTGAAAAAGCATTTCATAAAATCTAGTACCTATTTGTGATAAAAATACTCAGCAAAGTGGGAATAGAGGGAGTATACCTCAACATACTAAAGGCCATATATGAAAACACTACAGCCAACATTACACTCAATGAGCAAAAACTAAAAGCTTTCCCCTTAAGATCAGGAACAAGACAAGGGTATCCACTTTCACCACTCTTACTGAATATACTATTGGAATTTGTAGCTACAGATATTGGACAAGAAAAAGAAATAAAATGCATCCAAATTGGAAAGGAGGGAGTAAAACTGTCTTTATTCACAGATGGCATAACAGTGTACACAGAAAACCCTACTGTCTCCACCAAAAAAACTACTTGACCCAATAAGTGAATCTGGCAAAATAATGGGATACAAAGTCAATATTCAGAAATCAATGGCATTTTTGTATACCAATAATGAAATATCAAGAAGAGAAACTAGGAAAAATATCCCATTTACTATGGCAATAAGAAAAATAAAGTACCTAGGAATCAATTTAACCAAGGAGGTAAAAGATTTGTGTTTGGAAAACAATAAAACACTGAAGAAAGAAATTAAGGAAGGTACACCATGTTCAAAAAGCATCCGGAAACAAATGAAAATGAACACACAACTATTCAAAACCTTAAGACATAGTGAAGGCAGTTCCTTGTTTATGGATTGGAAGATAACATTATTAAAATATCCATACTACCCAAAACAATCTATACTTTCAACACAGTTCCTATTAAAATACCAATGGCTTATTTCACAGATCTAGAACAAATACTTTCAAAATTTATATGGAACCAAAAAAGACTCCGAATAGCCTCAGCAATCTTGAGAAAGAAAAACAAACTAGGAGGGATCACAATACCCTATATCAAACTTTACTATAAGGCCACTGTCATCAAAACCATCTGGTACTGGTATAACAACAGACACATAGATCAACAGAACAGAATAGAGGGCCCAGAAATCCATGTCTCTATAGTCAATATTTGACAAACGGGGCATGGACATACAATGGAGTGAAAATAGCCTCTTCAATAAATATTGGGAGAGCTGTACTGGTACATGCAAACAAATGAAACTCGATAACCAACTTACACCATACAACAGAATAAACTCAAAATGGATAAAAGGCTTAAAAATAATTCATGACATAATAAAAGTCCTAGAGGAAAATATAGGCAGTAAAATTCTGGATATCCCGTGCAATAGTATTTTTGTCAATATATCTCCTAGGACAAGGGATATAAAGGAAAATATAAACAAATGGGACTACAGCAAATTAAAAAGCTTCTGCACAGCTAGAGAAAACATCACCAAAATGAAAAGGGAACCAACTGTATGGGAAAACATATTTGCCAAGGATATCTTGGACAACGGTTTGATCCCCAGACAACTCAACACCAGGAAGACAAAAAATATAATTAAAAAATGGGCAAGGACCTGAAAAGACATTTCTCCAAGTTAACTATACAGAGGGCCAATAGACATATGAAAGGATGCTCCACATCACTAGCTGTCAGAGACATGCAAATTAAAACCACAATGAGATACACCTGTCAGAATGGCTATCACTAATAAATCAACAAATAACAAGTGCTGGCGAGGTTGTAGAGAAAAGAGAACCCTAGTACACTGTTGGTGGGAGTGCAGACTGGTGTAGCCACTGTGGAAAACAGTATGGAATGTCCTCAAAAAACCAAAAATTGAACTGCCTTTTGACCCAGTGATTTCACTGCTGGGAATATACCCTATGTTAACCACCAATCTAAAAGGACTTATGCACACCTGTCTTCAAAGCAGCACTATTTACAACAGGCAAATACTGGAAACAGCCTAAGTGCCCATCAGTAGATGAGTGGATCAAAAACTGTGGTACATTTACACAATGACACACTATGCAGCAGAAGGAAAGAAGGAGCTCCTACCCTTCAAAATAGCATGGATGGAACTGAAGAATATTATGCTAAATGAAATAAACCCATCCGTGAAAGACAAATACCATATGATCTTACCCATAAGATGAATCTAATGAACAAAATAAACTAACAAACAAAATAGAACCACAAGCATGGAAACACGGAACAGATTGACAGTGACCAGAGGGGCAGGGCGAAGGAAATAATGGTGGGAAAAAAGGGAATGGACTAACTAAAAAGCATGTATGAATGACCCGTGGATATGGACAACAGTGCGGGGACTCACTGTGGGAGTAGGTGGTGGGATGAGCAGAGGTGGGCAAAGGGGGGAAAACTGAGACAACTCTAACAGAATAGCATTTTTTAAATATCTTTAAAAAAGGAAAAACAAGTCCTAAGACCTAAGCAACATTTCTACCTCCTTCCCAATGTGCAATTTAAAGTTATAGGCTTTTTATAAAATCATAATTTATCAACATCTCCCAGCTTGCCTCCCCAAAAACATATTACCTATAGCATACTAACCAATGTGTTATTAAAAAGAAATATTTAACAGAACCATTCTGTAAAAGGGGAAATGGAGAAACGTTTCATTAATGGGAATGCAGCAGCTTAAATCTTGTTAGAGAATCTCGCTTTAAACTCAATTGCTTCACAATGATGTTGGGCCACCTGCCACTTGAACAGGGAGGCACTAACATCTTAGTGGAGAAGCATCTTTACAGGAATTGAAATATCCCTTACTGTAAAGTATCTAAGTTCATTAATTAAAAAGTCTCTAGTGTAAATGCTTCATGAAATTGTCAGGCAGTAAAAGTTACTGCTCCAAAGACATACACCAACAAGTCAATGAAGAACAGAAAATGAAATACTAAACAGAACAACACTTCTGACATCCAGGAACACCTATTAACTGGGGCTCTCTGCTGCATGCCGAAATTCTTCATCTTTAAAAGGTTTTAATAAATCATATTCCTGTTCTTACAACTGTTTTACTTCATGCCAGAAACATCAAATTCATGTATCAAATAACTACCTGAATTTCTGAAAATTTCAAATCCCTTTTCCCCAATTAAAATGAAGAGTAGATAATCATCTAATAAAAATCTTGTTTTATGCTAAGAAAACTGAAGCAGAAAGAGGGTAAGAGTCTAACAAGTGGGCACCAGCATTCTGGACTCCCCTTTTTATGATTGTTCCACTCTGGAAATGGTACTGTCCTGGCCATTCAGAGCCTATCTAGCTCATCAGTGGATACTGCAAAGGTGATGTGAAGAGAATGGAATTTAATGCAGGATGACTAAGATTCATTCAACCCTGCAGAGAAAGTTGAGCCAGATAATAACTGGAGATGATATCTGGAGATTAATTTTTTTTCTTTCCTGAGATTTTCCCCAAAGCTTTGCCATTTCAGGATCATGGCATTTATTTCCTCTGGGAAACAGATAACGCTTAGAATAAGAGGTCATTCCTCAATACTGAGTATAAAATTATATTCATTAATATCTATAGTGAGACAAAAGTTTTGAAAACTACGTGGTCTGAATGCAAGACTGGGGTCCTTCCAAAGGGAAAAAATATTAATGCTTTCACAAAACTTCCCTTTAACTACATACAACTCAGAATAGGATACCACTTGCAGCAATAAAAAGATGTAGAATATATGGTAAGTACAATGTCTTAGGCACAGGAATGAGGAAGAAGCTCTCCGGCTAAGGGAGCATTTGTAGGGCATCGGGGGAGATAAGGCCAGCTTTCAGATCCAACTATACAACAGGATGTGCTCCCCTCCTCCTCCCACACACAACAATGGGCTGGAGAAGAAGGGTCTAGGGAGTAAAAGGAAACCAAAGAAAGTTTGGAGCAGAGGGTACCTGTGCCCAGCTTCCTGACTGAACCTCAACTGAAAGACTATCTTGCAGTGGCACTTTACCAAGTGGGCTCTGCTGCGTGGCAAGTGCACCAACAAGAGAATGTGTGTGCGGTAAAAAGGTCAGTGGACATATTTTCAGAAATATGTGGTGTCCTATATTAAACTTTTCAAATGATTGAGCAATTCAGATTGGATATAAATCCCTTGAAATTCTAGTAAAAAAAAAATCTATATGAGCAGAAAATATACTCCAAATTGCAAAGACTAAGTCAGAGTGAAGGGCTAAAAAGACAAAAAAGATTCTTCCCATATGTACATACAAATGCCCAAGAGGAATATAATATATAAAACATACATTTCTATTGACATTTATAATACTTGACCTCAAATTATCAAATTTAAAAGAATAAACCACAAATTTAGCCCTCTTAGTTCCTTAAATTCTCACAATGCTTTCTCAGCTTTTCCCAGGCTGCTCCTAAGCCTAAAGAAGATCCATGAAACTTTTCACTTGATTACTTCTATCCTCACACTCGGAACATTCTTCTGGATAACCATTATACAGGTTCCTTCATTACAAATGGGTGTCTCTTTTAATCATTGGCACCATTTGGAATAATTAACTATCAAATATATTGCTTACTGAATGCAGTTTACTGATTTAATGAAATCCTATGTATGTAATATACTTGACAAAAATTTCTTTCACTTTGGAAAGCTAAGGTCATTTCTAAGCCATGACTGTTTGAAAATAAAACAAATGACTCAAATATCTTGTTACACTTTGGGGATTCATTTCTGTTGACAAGGCAAAGTCACCTTGTCACTTTCTAGTTAAACAATACACATATAAAATATTATATATATATATATTTTTAAAGACTGAACACACTATTCCAGCTAATTGCTCTTTTATTCTGGAATTATTCTCCAGGAAAAAATTAATATTAAAATTTCATAGTAAAACAATTCAACATTATAGAAGTACATAACAAATGAAGGTTCCTTTAACATGTTACTACAAACATTACACACAAAAAAACTACCAGTACGAATAGTCACTGGTAACAAAAGCTACAGCTGACAGTATTCTAAAAGGCTACGCATAAAATATAAATATGCCCATAAGGATGTATACAAAGACAGATGTATATCCATGCATACAAATATACAGTTTAGGGTTTTGTTAACCAAAAGTGCTTTCACGACATACATTGTTTTGCATTTTATTTGTTTCACAAAGCAACTACCCCAGACATTTTTCCATGTTCACATGTACGGATCAACCACATTCTCTTTAATAGCTTCATGGTATATCAGATAGGTATCACAACTGAACAATGTCCTAGCTTACTATTTTCTTTATTGATGAGTATTTACGTTGTTTCTAAGTTTTTAGTATCAAAATTATATTACAGGCAATACCCCTACACATATTTTTCCATATGTATATGTTTTGCTGTATCTGCTTTTAACTGTGTATAAGTGAGAATCTGACTCCCTCACGGGAAAAGAAATATGATCAATTCACCATGATTAGCACAGCCACTCTTCTACTGAGCACAGATACAATGGACTTTGAGATTCTTTTTCTTTTTTTCTTTTTTTAACTTTATTTTTATTATTGACACTATTATAGATGTCCCCATTCTCTCCCTTTGTGCTCCTCCTTCCAGTCCCCACTGCCCTTTCCCTCTAGCCATCCCCACGCTATTGTCTGTGTCTATGGGTTATACATACATGTTCTTTGGCTACTCCTTTCACCTTCTTTCATCTAGCCCCCCAAACCCCCTTCTCCTCTGACAGCTGTTAGCCTTTTCCTTGTGTCCATGCTTCTGTTTCCATTGTGTTCATCAGTTTATTTTGTTCATTAGATTCCACCCTATAAGTGAGATCATATATTTGTCTTTCTCTGACTGGCTTATTTCACTTAGCATAATGCCATCCAGGTCCACCCATGTTGTCACAAAAGGTGAGAGTTCCTTCTTTTTTATAGCCACGTAGTATTCCACTGTGTAAATGTGCAACAGGGTTTTTTTTATCCACTCATCTACTGAAGGGCACTTGGGCAGTTTCCAGATCTTGGCTATTGCAGATAACACTGCTATGAACATTGGAATGCATATATGCTCTCAAACTGCTGTTTCAAGATTCTTAGGATATATCCCCAAAAGTGGGATCGCTGGCTCAAAAGGCAGTTCCATTTTTAATTTTTTGAGGAAACTCAAAACTGTTTTCCACAGTGGCTGCACCAGTCTGCATTTCCACCAACAGTGTGCTAGGTTTCCCTTTTCTCCACATCCTTTCCAGCACTTGTTGTTTGTTGATTTATTAATGATAGCCATTCTGACTGCTGTCAAGTGGTATCTCATTGTGGTTTTAATTTGCATCTCTCTGATGATTAGTGACATTGAGCTTTATTTTCACATGTCAATTGGCCATCTGTATGTTTGAAGTGTTCTTAATGTTCATTTTGGTAGCTGATAGAATGTTAAACTACAGTGAACTCATATTCAATAGATGTGCAACTGAGGCCCAGAGAACTGAACTCTCCAAGATTCAAGACTAAAAATCAGCTTCTGGATTCTCGGCCATTCCCACTGGACCACACTGCACTTCCTAGAGAGGACACTCAGACAAAGAACCCCTCAGAGCAGTGATAACGAATGGACCTACAATAGTTGCCAGGACGGAGCTTCCCCAAGAGCCCCTTTGTCACTACTGGCAACCTTAAATTGTTCCATTCACTCACTCATTTACTCACTCACTCACTCAGGCAGTCAGAAGCCACTGAAGATATTAATGAAAGAACATAGAAAACATTGTCCTTGTCCTTACAGAATTTCACCTGAAATTGGAGCAACAAGACATACAGAGATAAAATTACAGAATAATACAATTAGCTTCATAAAGTAAAAACTTTTAGAGATTTCAGGCATCTTGATATTTATCCAATCAAAAGCCCAGTAAATGAGTTCACTGAAAAATTAGTACATTTTTGAATTACTGAAAGACATGAGGCCAATCATGGAAAAAGATGCGTGGAGGTTAAGGGAAGCAAAAAATAAAAATAAAAATAAAAATAAAGTAACATGTTCCTAGATTGTTCAGGAAAATCACCATGCAGTAAAAGACGTGGGCCTTGAAAAATAAATAGGGGGCAAGATTACAATGCATTTGTTTTTTCTCACCCCATAGAGTCTCTTCTGCGAACAAATACATGAACTAATATATACATGTACACACTAATAAAGTACAGTTCTGAAAAAGTTTTCTAAAGAATACAGAGAAAAAAATTGAGTAAAAAACTTAAATGCAAAGGGCAAGAGCTTCAGTCATTTCTAGTCTTATTCTGCATAAGGCATTTGAAAAACAAAAGGATTTATTTTAAGAGTAACCATCACACATGAACTCCTAGTGCATTTCTGAAATTCAAAACAAACCAATCCTCACAGGGAAACAGGTTTTTTAGTGGAGCAATAAATTACAAGATTAATTTGACTTCTATTGCCACCCATGCTTTGTATACAATGGAATTTTTGGTATTTTATTTAAATAAACCTTTTTTATGTAGTAAGAATTAATTAAGTCAAAAACTCAATTGTTTAATACTAATTTGTTTCCAAAGTAATTTTGTTTAGAAAGAGGCTACAGTCTTTACATCTCCTTTTGGAGCAGAGAGGCAAAGCCTCTAGAAAAAACTTACCCTTAGCCTCAATACTTCTAAGCTCACAGCAGGCCACTTTCTGGCCTTGTCACAACTGCCCACCACCCTCTCTGGCAGGACAGCCGTGCTGTAATCACCACCTACATGCCTGTGTCCTCAGCGAGCGGGCATCTCAGCAGCGTGCCAACTCTGACTCTGCCCCTCTCGTTACTTCTGCAGGGTTAGTCATCTTTCTGCTGCCCACTTTTAAAAAGCATGCCCACACTTGAAAAAGCACTCAAAAGTTTATGTGAAGTATTTCCAAGCAGTCCAGACCTCAACTTTTGATGGAACCTAGAGTACAGATTCTTTACACCTGAGGAATTCAGACCATGCCATTTCCCACACGTGGACATCTCATCCCTTGATTCTTTGCCTGGCAAAGTCCTACTTTTCTCCTTTGAGTCTCCACTTAAATGTTAGAACCTCCAAGGAATTCTATGACCACCCTCTCCAATCTAGCTCCTATCAACATACCTTACTAACTAGTTTCATAGTACATTAAAAAACTATGGTCAGTTTTCTTTACCTACAAATTGACTTACTATAGTCTCCATTTAAAAATATACTACGTAAAGGCAAGAGTTCCATCTGTCTTGCTCAGCACTATATCCTAGGAACTAGGACATTACCTTTCATCAGAGAGGCATCCAATATTAATTGGTCACTGGCTGACTGGCAGTCAGCTGGCTGGTCAGCTGGGCTGCATAATTTGCCATGACTGATTCAATAACTAAAGCCAGAGCCTTTGCTTACTGATGGCAGATAACTGCAGCCCTAGGCATAGTATTAAGAAGTGGCCAGCCTTGAGGTAGTATGATTTGTATGTCCAATTTCACTCACTGACAGAAAAAAAGCCACAGGAGCAGCAACACTGAAGCACTGAAAACAACAGGGATTCCAGAGCCCCAAGAAGTAGCCCTTAAGCACAAAGCTGCTCAGCTAGGAGACAAGGAGGCCCTCTTCTTCTGCACAGGAATCGACCTTACAGAAAAATGTGAAAATCAGTGCCTAGAGGTACAGTGGGTGTTCCTCCTGTCCTATTTCATTTCAAGCTCAGGATTAATGCATGAGTACTTTCTATAATTATGAATTCACTTTATCAGGAAAAATAAAAAACCTATAAATTGAATTTTAAAAAACAAGCTCCAAACATTAAAATATACTTATATGAAAATAAATAATACTTTGGATTAGTATTTTAAAATCTTACACTAAGTATGCAGTGAATTTTAGAAAGCTGTCTCCATAGGGCACATAAAAAGTAAGAAAAGATTCTCAATGATTGACAAATAATCCAATTATGTCAAATAATGGTTCTATTGGCAAAGGTTTTAAATCTACTATGTTTAGCTCTTAAATTTTTCATCTGTTAAATGATAAATGATGGCTATAGTTCCTACTAACTTTATAAGTCTACGTCTATTTAACAATGTTTTTTCTATTTTTTTCTATTTCTGTTACAAGATGTAAAGCATTGCAATTCTTATGTGCTGTCCTTTCTGCTAAAATAGGTTAAAAACAAGTATTTGTATGACATTTTATACTTTACAAAGCACACATTCCAGTTGGAAGACCAAGTTCTGGATTATTAATAATGGGAAAAATGATGACAAACAAAAGCCTCATCAACACGTCTTAATACTGTTTCTTACACTGTCATTTCTTTAAAAAAAAATATTTGAAGCCCGTGCTCAAACCATAGTATATGAAATGCCATATTCACAAAAATCAATTCAAAAAATTCCTAAAGATTACATACACGGTTTCCTCTAATTAGCATACAAATAACAAATGCTGGGAAAGCACTGGGTCACCATTTAAAAATACATGCAGATGGCCATGAAGAGGAAGAACAAACTACTGATGAGTACTGGCTCATGCTTCTTTGAACAGCTATTGTATATGATATTTTAATTCGATCATACTTAAAGTTGCAGCTATTATTCTAAAAATGTAAGTACATGATGGACATGTTCATTTAAAAAAGAAAAGAAAAACTATACCCCCACCATTAGGCACAACTTTAAAATAATGTGCAATACAAAACAAGAGAAGTTGGAAATCTGTTACAATAGAAAAAATGAAAATTGTAAAATAAAACACGATGCAGAGTAGAGCTGCACCAGAGGTCAACAACACTATTATTCAGCTGAAACACAGAATTTGCCTTTACATACCATTTTATTGTTAAATCAAGAACTGTCAATCAGCACCATTTGTTGTAATCCCTCAGCAGAACCCATTGCCTCAGCCTGAACATTCACAGGGAAGACTGCAGAAGGCATGTCTGCAACCACTTAACCTTCATCAACCAACATTCATGCATGCTCATTAACATTTTTTCATCCCACTTTCGAGCATGACACAGCTCAAACCAGAATAATAACTCATTGATAATTGCTCAAAACAACAGCTGGACAGGCAGAGAGCAAAGGTGAACACTCTCATAGATTATGGAGTACAGTGATGCATTACAATTAGTATAAAGAGTAATGTGCTCTTGTTCAATAGTTTCCAAAAAAATGTAAGGAAATGTCCTTAGACAAAACAGCAGTCTCCTCCAACTTTAACTCTGCATGGCCCACTGCCTGATTTTCTTGGTACTTTATTATTTTCAAATAAACCATAACAACCATTGACCCCAGTGACTGTACCGAAGCAATCATTTTGATGTATCACGGTCAGACATAATCTAAACTTATTATCTAACCTAAAACTACAAAGTGGGAGAGGAGAGTTTCACACCTTTCTAATAACAATTGTTTTCTATTAAATTTCTCAAGATTATTGATTATTAAAAAAAGTGGTATTCAATATTATACTTTAAAAATGTGAATTCAGAGACATAAATTGATATTACTGGAGAAACCTGGAATAATACCAAAAAAGAGGAATCCTTGCTATGGAAGGGAACTTATCCAGTCTATTCATAACAATTTGAACAGTTAACTCTACTTCTCTGCCACAATGCAATAGAGATAAAATGAAATTAATATAATGATAAAAACAGTTGCCATTTATGAGGTAATGTGAACCGGGTATCATTCTAGGCATTTATTTAATAGACATTGTGTCTCAATTGTCCTGTAAGTAGGTACTGACCCTCTTTTACAGAATAGAAAATTGAAGTTAGCCTGGAAAAGACTGAAAATTCACCCTAAGTCAAAAAGTCTTAGAGACTGGATTCCCAACAGGCAGTCATATCACAGCTAAAGCTTTATACTATTACTTTCTGCATCAAAATCTTGCTTCCATTTCCATTATTTCATTCCAACATCTGGTTGCACAATTATTTGACTCTCTAGAATTAGATCTCTTTCTGAAAGATGTTCATTCTAAGGTATAGCACTTAAAATTCCACATTATTCTTTTCATACCCGAGAAGCCTGCTCATAACACTCATAAAATATCTAGTCCCTGTACCAGAAATTCCTTTTAACACCTTTCTCCCACTCACCTTTATTTCTCCCACCACCCGCCTTATAGTTCCTGGTCAAACTTCTAAAGCAGTTTCTACTATACCTTTTCTCTGTCTTGCTTATTTAACCTTTAGTCACAAATGTCTGGGAGATGGATCACCAAACCTGAGTAAATACAACAGTCCATTTTGCCAGTCCTCCTTTAGATTAGTAATCATTGTTGTAGGAAATCACATAACCTGCCCTGGCTGGTGTGGCTCAGTGGACTGAGTGTTGGCCTGCGAACCAAAGGGTCACTGGTTTGATTCCCAGTCAGGGCACATGCCTGGGTTGTGGGTCAGTCCCCAGGTGGGGGGCACATGAGAGACAACCACACATTGATGCTTCTCTCCCTCTCTAACCCTAACCCTAATCCTCCCTTCCCTTCTCTCTAAAAAGAAATAAAACTTTTTAAAAAATAACACAAACTTAATTTTATTAGACAAAAATTGAATCCTTGTACATTGCTGGTGGGAATGTAAAATAATCCAGCTGTTGTGGAAAAGTTTAGCATTTCCTTAAAAAGCTAAACATACAAATACCATATCACACAGGAACTAGACTTCTAACTCAAAGCCCAAAAAAAACAAAAACAGGCACTCAAACGAATACATGTACACATATGTTCACAGCAACACTTTACAACAGCCAAAAGGAGGAAATGGTCCAATGTCCATCAAAGAAAGCATGGATTAACAAATCGTGGCATATACATGCAATAGAATGTTATTCACCCATTAAAAGAAATGTAGTATTGATACATGCTACAATGTGGATGATCCTCAAAAGTAGTATGCTAAGTGAAAGTAGTCAGACACAGGAGGCCATATATTGCAAGATTCCATTTATGTGGAACATCCAGAATAAATTCAGAGACAGAAAACAGACTGGTGGTTGCCAGGGCTGGGGGAAAGGAAAATGAGGAGTTACTGCTTAATAGGCACTGGTGCTTTTTTGTTTTGTTTTGTTTCTTTTAAACTTTGGACTGGTGGAAATGTTTTGGAACGAGATAGATGTAGTGGAAGCACAACATTGTAAATATACTAAATGTCACTGAATTATTCACTTTTATATGGTTAATTTTATGTAATGTAAATTTTAGCTGAATTCTTACACACACACACACAAGAAAATCAACACCCAACAAAGGAGCAATTTTCAGTGAAAAAATTATAACAAGTGCTATAAACTGTATGCTAACAGTTATTCCTGCTTTGCAGACATCAAATCAAGGTTCATCCCCCAATAACACATAATTCACCTAAACTTTTTCATCCTTATATTGATTCTTGCTGCAAAAACAGAAAATAACAATGAATTATCTTAGAATTAAGACCTTCAACCTACATCATTCTCAATCACCTTTCTTACTCTCTGAATTTTTTACCTAATTTACAAAACAGCCTGTTATTCACTCAGAGCTAGAGTCATCAGTGGCCAAGTTAATTAGACTCTAGATTGTTTAAATGATAATTATCTCCTTCCAAAATTTCTATTTGCTGAAAATGAAAAAAAGACAGTTGGCTGGAGGAGTTTGAAAGTATTATATTTCTTCTTTAAAGGAATGAAACTCCGTTCATTTATTCAGCAAAGATTAATTTGGTGCCCACTACGTGGCAGGCATTCTTCTATGTGCTTAAGATATATCAGCAAACAATGATCCCTCTGCTAAAGGAGTTCAAATTCCAGTAGGGGCAGAGAGAGAAGAGGAAACATATAAATGATAAATAATAAACAAAGTAGGGGGACTGAAGTGGGGACTGGGGGCATGGAAAATGCAGCCTCCCTGAGAAGGCAACATCCAAGTCAAGACCAGTGGTGGTGAGGAGCCGTATCAAATAGATATGTAAAAATATGAATATTTCAGGACCCAGGCAGGCGTACATCTAGCATATCGGAGGTAAATAATGGAGGCTCTCCAGTGTGGCTGAAGAGAAAGCACTGAGGTGAAGGTTGTAAGAGGAGAAGTTAGAGAGTAGGAAAGCAGGAAAAAGAGGGGTTTGCAAAGGCTTTGGCTTTCTCCCAGTACAGAGAGAAAGGACTCAGCCACATGAAGGCAGAAGAGACAACTGTGGAGGCCAGGGGCAGAATCAAGGCAAGCTATCCAACGCCTTACCCAGTGAAAGACACAGTACTGTCAGCGAGGTGGCAGCAGCTCTCGCAAGGAATTTTCCCAGGAGAGGAAGAACAGGTAGGGATCACAAAATAAAACATTCAGAATAAATGAAGACACAGGGAGAGGCAAGAAAATGCAGTCAAATTTAGTGAAAAAATAAAGCAAGGTTACTACAGTATCATGTGCAGAACAGAAAAATAATAAGAATACAGCTAGAAGTACAAGTTGGATCTGACTGCAGAAGGCTACGAATGCCAGACAGTAGTTTTCTTATTTTTCCTGTGTGCACACATGGGATATGATAAACGTGATATCCGCAGGGATGATAAATCTGAACAGAGCTCACAGTACTGTTGTGAAAACAGGAAGAATGTGAGAAAACAGTAAGAAAAACAAACATTGGAGAATGTATGTAATGAATGAAATGACTATCACAGCTTCTAAAGTTTAAAGAACCAAAATAGATGTCACTGTGTTAACACAAGCAGTCGGTGGCTGGTAACAGGGTCACTCCAAACCAATGCATATGGGCTCCCACTGAGGCTCCCTCCAACCTGCTCACATCCTTTCCTTCCCTCCTTTACTCTAGTGTCCCAATGGGATGGGAAACGACACAAGCTATGAAATCAAGCAGAAGTGAATTCTTGACTTTCTAATGACACAGCCATGAAGGCCAGATTTTTAACTCCTCTCAGCCTCAGACAAAGGCCTAAAGCTTACAAGGATGGGGTGCAGTCACTGGGGCTGGGCAGGCGCTCATTTTCCCCTTTACTGTGGAAGTCAGCTCCTTTCTCTCCTTTCTTTGTTTCCCACCTAACAGCTACTTTGGCCTTCTTACAACCTTAATGTAATAAAAAATAATGAGAATTTTTGATGTGTTGAGGTTGTAGGTTATGCTTGTTCATCAAGAACACATTCACAAAAATAGCAGTTTTGATAGAGTACACCTTAGCGACACAAAAGTGGGTATGGATGATCATGTTGCCTTCTCTATACTAAGCAATCCTACTGATTAAAAAAGATTGTAAAAAATGAAACAATCCAGTGATCAGTCAATTTTGGATTATCTGGTTTATGGAACAATATTCTTTCATATATACATGTGTGTATATACACATATATGTTTATGTATACACACTCACAGAGTAAGCTCTTAACAAAAGCCTTGCTACCACATGGAAGTTGCACAAACTGCTCCTTCCCTGGCTATGGATATTGAAAGCACTGCTAAATCTTGTAAAACAAGTAATGGAAATAGAAAGGATTGGTCACTTTAAAAAGTTCATATTCACTTTTAGACAGATACATAAAATCTGAAATGAAGTAAATAAAAGAAAAGGATAATTTCAAAATAGAATGACATAAAAGCTCTAAGGACTAATATCCCTCATTTAAAAACCAACACAATTATACCATTGGCTATTTCAACTCTTGAGTTAAAACTTATGTGATGAGAGCAGAGAACCAAACTGTCCCAGTGTGACCTGGGAAACCCTGAAAAATAATTGGTTCTCTAATTGAAAAAGAAAAGAAGATTAAAGAAGGAAGAACAGCCTGCTTCAGGAAGAACCAGTCTAAGGCAATATGATGACAGAAAAGTAGACTGTCAAATAACTAAGAACTAATAATTAAATTAAAATAAATTGCTTATTTTGTGTGAAATGTAGTTGTGTTGCCTCTTTTGATAAACGTGATTTTCCTCAGTGATGAAATTTTTCCAATTAAAATAAACGTTTTTACATATATGTTAAATGATCCAGTGAAATATACAATTATAATATTTTCCAGATTATAATGAAATTATATATTCATGTCAACTTGAAGATGTTTATTAGGTTTGTGTAATAGTTGAACTCAGAAAAAGTCTCTCTTCCCAAAGTCTCTATCACATAAAAATATTTTTCAGATAAAAATATGCTGCAAAACATCATAAAACAAGAATAAAAGCTTTACTTTAAAACATAAAGAAATATTTAAGGCAAGGAAAGTATTAAGTTTTTCAAAAGACAATGTAGAAACAGTTATCTCCCGAAGTTAATAATGTATAAAATATAATAAATTTGTTTATTTAAATTAGAATCAGTTTCTCTTTCTTTCTTAAAATACATAGCAACAAGTAAAAGTTAAGAACCCATTTTTTTTAATGCCAATGGTACTTTGCCCTAGGCTTTTGGAGGGTCTTTCTGGTTTGAAAAAAAAAATGACTATGAGGCTAAAAATATAGATAGAAATCCACTAATTCCCAGAAAAAATAAAATTAATAGCATACATTACAAACTGGAAAATATACAGTAAATGATGCCCGTTGCGCATTAATTAAATATAATATATTTCAACAAAAGGAGGAAAAAACCTTGACTGGCACTTGGAAAGAAAGGCTTAAGGGTTTTTCCTAAAACTCCAGAGAGGCACTTCACTGTGGTACCAAAAACACATGTTAATGTAACTTGTGAAGATCTAAAGCTCAATAAATAGTGAACAGAACAAAATGATTTAAAAAGTTAAGTCAAAATGCCCCAGGACCCTAAAATGGCATTCCTGTAAAGGGAATTCAGGGTTAAAGGAAAGTGACCATCATAATGCATGTAATTCACGGGGCCAACTACCTTATGATATGTTGAGACTTTACGGCATCCAGTTGTTCTAGTCCCCACCCTTCTCTGCCAAAGATGTCTATGTCCTAGTCCCTGGAACCCAATTCGAGGTCTGTCCAGAAGGTATCCAGTCATGTAATATGACAAGTACAGACATTTATTGAAGAAGATACAAGATACAAGAATATTGTTGTAGGGCAATGATGCCTCAGTCCCCTTCAAGGTAGGCACCTTGGGACCTCACATAGTTCTTCCAATTGCTATCAGCTGTCCCACCATATTTTCCTGAATCTCATCAAGGTCTGAAATCTCTTCCCTTTCAAAGGTGATTTTAGTTGTGGTAAAAGCCAGAAGTCATAGGGCACCAAATCTGGGCTGCAGGAGTGCTGAGTCACCTGGATGTTTCACCAAAAAAACTCTGTACCAGACATGATGCCCGAGTGGGTGCACTGTCGTGATGAAGCTGCCAATCACCAGTTGCCCATAGCTGGTGCCTTCAGAATCATCCGAATAGTTTCCACAGAGGAATGTTCAAGCTTGATGCAAAATTTGATGTAGACTTGTTGCTCAACTCAGTCATTTTGAATGTGATGGCCACAGAGTACACATGCTTACTCAATGGTGTCTACCGCCCCCAACGACTAGTACAGTAAAGTGGTCATTGTTCACTCATTCGCTTTCCAGTCCACTCTCCTTGGCTGTCAGGTTATATCAATGGCACACCAAACTTTTCTTTTTATATTAACAAGGGCTGGACTTTTCTGGGCAGGCCTCATATGTTTACCTTTCTTGGGAAAGGGAATTTTGCAGATATGATTAAAGTTAAAGACCCTAAAATTGGGAAATTAGCATGGATTATCCAGGTGGACCTCATTTAATCACAGGAGTCTTTAAAAGAATATTTTCTGGCTTAGGTCAGAGTCTGTACTCAGGGAAGTCAGGTGAGAGAGAGGGCCTCTGAGGACTGACTGCTGACTTTGAAGATTAGAGAAAGGAGGGCCACAAACTAAGGAATATTTGTGGCTACTAGGAGCTGAAAAAGGCAAGAAATGAATTCACCCCTGGGTCCCCATTTGTGAGCATAATTACTCCCATCTTTGCTAGCTAAGCTATGCTGAACTGGAAAGAAAGCTAAGAAAATGGACAAGAAGCTACCTAGAGTCCTGACATAATTGGGATATTGCTTACGAACTCTGAGACCACCAACCACACTTATTTAAATAACTTTTAACTGGGGCACTGTTACCTACAAGCAAATTTCCTCATAGAATCAACAGAAAAGACTGGCTCATATACATTCTATGCAGTATGAAAAATTCCAAGTATTCCAAACTGAGATCTGGGGGCTACAAATCATTCCAAGATAAAACTTCCGTTTCCAGAGTTTTGTACCCTTATCCATTATTTGACAAGCTATTAGAGAAGTAGAAATGCCAATATTCATTTTCAATTAAGCAACAAACTAAAGAAATCTCTTTATGTATTTCCTTAATTTGTCACCAGTTTAGGAAACAAGAATTAGGCTAAACCAAATGAAGTTGGTTCATTTATTCTGACCTATTAAGATAGGTCAAAAGGGTAGAATTTCAACAAATACATGATGCACCAAAATATTTTTCTAGCTTACACCACAAAGCTGGAAGAGAAAACAGGAACGATCATCACTCCTCTGAACCTTCTGCTAGCACGCCATGAAAATTAACAGTTATCTACCTTTCTGCAAACCCTGGGGAGAATTTAGCCATAAGCTCTACTTGGCACTCACATTTACCTATCAACTAAAGGTTTCCTTCATCTTAATGCATCCCAGTTCCATAATTATATTAAGCCATCCATACCATTGTCACAAATCTTTGTAACTGTAAATAACTTTTAAAAATAGTAATGAATTATTAACAAGAACCAGTAAGCTTTTAAGAACTCAATGAGCTTTTCAAGATCCCTCTCAAGTCATCAGCTCAATGCTCTAAAACTGAATCACACCAAAAAAGCAAAATTAAAATGTTGTTTTTAAATTTCATAAAATTACAGAATCATCAGGAAGTAGCTGTATTAATGACTCATAAACTGAAAGCAAAGTAAATCATGAAAAAAAAATTTAAAAAGGAGGAAATAAAACCCCAAACAGTTCTTTATGTTTATTCCTGATTCAACATATCCCTCTCTACAGGAACTTAATAAATCATTTGGTAGTTAAGACATACACAAAAATGAAAGAAAAAAGTATACAGAAAAATCTTCTATTACAACTTCCTAAAGTTAATGGTACAGACCAGTGTTACATCAGATGAGACTATTAATAACCAGTGAACACAGCAGTTTCATGCTTAAGAAGCTGCATTTGGAGGTGGGGCCAGAGCTGGAGGGAGATCAATGAGTTGGTAATAACTGTGGAAGATTCGGAGATGACAATCCAAACCTGACAAGTAGAAATGAGCCTGTATTCTCAAAATTTAAGTTCAGCTAATATTTCCCAAGCAACTACAATGAGCTGTGCACTGAAAAAAGGCTTTAAAATATTATTTCTATAATCCTCACATAAACCTTGTGAGATGAATAATATCTCCTTGTTATTAGACTCTGGCTCTAAAAGCCAGGTCACTTAATTGGCAGGGTGGTCTCCATAGTCCCTCACTTCTCCTACACACTCCACAGCCTGTTGTTAGTATTTACAGCTCAAATACTCACCAAATTGAATAGAGGTACCAAATGACAAAAGATGGTTTTAAGATGGAAAGTTTTTAAAGCCTTTAATACAAATTGTGGGATGAGGGTAAACTGCTGTGGGACAATGGCAAGGTGGCAGAAGAAGAGAGGAAAATTATTTTAAATCAAAGAAGAGCACTTTAAATTAAACATAATAGTTTTTTTTGTTTGTTTGTTTTTTAACCAGGGAAGCAGTATGGCATAGGAGAAGGAGCAAGAGCTTTAGACTCACATCTGTATTCCATTCAAAGTGGCAGCTCCTTTTAGCCGAGCTTCACTAGAGAAGTAGAACTTTTTCTTAAATATAAAATAGACACAGTATTTGCCTTGGTTCTTTCACAGGATTGGTTTAGGAGCAAATAAAATTACATAAATGAATTAAACATAACTGCTTAAAAAAGTAAATGTTATTAATAATGTTTTATTACTGTTTAATTAAAATTTTCATATTTTTCCAGATTTGACATATGTTTTGAGTAACAAATGCATAACAATAGGCTGTTAAAGTGGATTTAAAAAAGGATGGTCTGATGTTGAAACCACCATATGATTTTCTCTAAATTGGATGGAATATCTTATTACAGAAAATGTATTGGCCCCTGGAATTAAAATAAAAAACATACATATGGGGTGGGCAAAAGTAGGTTTACAGTTGTGAATACACAAAACCCGAAGTTAATAAAGCTATTGTAATAATCACACCCTGCATGTCTTTTTCCATACAAACAACTGCACACCTACTTTTGCCCACCCCTGTACATGAATAGGTGGCAGTGCAGGCAGGACCCAGGCCCCTGACCACCTCACTCCTACCACCACACAAATCAGAAAGGCTACAACAGGGTTCATAACCTTTATTGCCAAGGACCCTATTGGTAGTCAGAGAAGTGAACCCCTTCTCAGAATAATTTTTAATTTTATTTTTTAAAATATTTTATTTATTTATTTTTAGAGAGAGGGGAAGGGAAGGAGAAAGAGAGGGAGATAAGCATCAATGTGTGGTTCCCTCTCCCACATACCCCACTGGGGACCTGGCCTGCAACATAGGCATGTTGGCTGGGAATAGAGCTATCGACCCTTTGGTTTGCAGGCTGGGGCTCAATGCACAGAGTCATAGCAGCCTGGGCTCAGAATAATTTTTAAATGCAAAAATATTTGTTCTAGATTTATATTCCTTACAGGTCTAGAACAAATATTCCAAAAATGTATATGGAACCAAAAAAGACCCCAAATAACCTCAGCAATCCTGAGAAAGAAGGACAAAGTTGGAGAGATCACAATACCTGATATTAAACTGTACTACAAGGCCACTATAATTGACACAGTCTGGGACTGGCATAAGAATAGATACATAGATCAATGGAACAGAAGAGAGCCTAGAATTAAACCCATGTCTCTATGGTCAAGTAATATTTGACAAAGGGGCATGAGCATACAATGGAATAAAAACAGTCTTTTCAATAAATATTGCTGGGAGAAATAGACTGGTACATGCCAAAGGAAAAAAAAAAAAAGAAAGAAACTACAACACCAACTTATACTGTACACCAGAAAAAACTCAAAATGGACAAAGGACTTAAGTATAAGTTGTGATACCATAAAAGTCCTAGCATAAAACATGTATAGCAAAATTTCAGACATCCCACACGGCAATATGTTTGCTGATATATCCTAGGGCAAGGAAAATAAAGGAAGAAATAAACAAGTGGGGTTACATCACATTAAAAAGCTTCTGCACGGCTAAAGAAACCATCATCGAGATGAAAAGAGTACTGACTATGTGGGAGAACATACGTGCCAATGACAGACCACACAAGAGTTTAATCTCTAAAATATATAAAGAACTCACACAACTCTACTCCAGGAAGACAAACAACCCAATTAAAAAGTGGGCAAAGGACCTGAATAGACACTTCAAAAAGGACATGCAGAGGACCCAGAGATATATGAAAAGATGCTCAGCATCACTGGCCATCAGAGAGATGCTAATTAAAACCACAATGAGATACCACTTCACACTGGTCAGAATAGTGATCATTAATAAATCAACAAACAAGTGCTGGTGAGGATGTGGAGAAAAAGGATCCCTAATGCACTGTTGGTGGGAATGTAGACTGGTATAGCCACTGTGGTAAACAGTAAGGAATTTCCTCAAAAAATTAAAAATGGAACTGCCTTTTGACCCAGTGATTCCACTACTGGGAATATACCCTAAGAATCCTGAACCACTCAAAATCAGTTCAAAAGAACCTATGCAACCCTATGTTCATAGCGGCACTATTCACAATAGCCAAGTATTGAAACAGCTTAAGTGTCCATCAGTCAATGAGTGGATTTAAAAACTGTGATACATTTACACAATGGAATACTACACAGCAGAATGACAGAAGGAACTCTTACCTTTTGTGACAGCATAGAATAGAACTGGAGACTATTATTACACTAAGTGAAATAAGTCAGTTGGCAAAAGACATACCATATGACCTCACTTATAACTGGAATCTAATGAACAAAATAAATTAATGGGAAAAATAGAGGCAGAGACATGGAAACATGGGACAACAGCTGCAGGGCGGGAGCTCCAAGGGGGCAATGGTGGAAGGAAGCAGAAGGGATTAGTCAAAGAACACGTATGAATGACGCATGGACATGGACAACCAAGAGGGGATTGACTGTTGGCCAGAGGGCTGGGCTGGGTGGAGGGGGTCAAAAGGAAAAATTAATTGGGACAACTGTAATAGAATAAACAATAAAAAAGACACCATCAAAAAAATCAATAAATAAATGCAAAAATGCATAGGATTTGACCTGGCCAATGTGGTTCAGTTGGTTGGTGTGTCATCCCATAGACTGAAATGTCACCAGTTCAATCCTTCATCAGGGCATGTACCAGAAAGAAATCAATAAATGTTACTCTCTTGCATGAATGTTTCTCTCTCTTCTTTCCTCCCTCTCTAAAAAAGCAGTGAAAAAAATGTCCTCAGGTGAGGATTAAAAAAAAAAACAACACTGGATTTCAAAGGAAGCAAATGATCCTCCAATGCAGATATCAAAATGCACTGAACACCAGTTTATTAACCAACTACATATATGCATTGCAGCCAAGGAGATGCACTGCTCAAATCTTGTTTCAGGAATGAGCTTTCCACTTAGTAGCATGGAGTGTTCTTAGTTGACAAACTACAAGTCATTAGCCACCCCGGGATCCTCCTTAGCTTTTGAGCCCAGGCCACATTCTTCCTGGGCATCCTCCAGCCAGTGACTGAGCATGGCAGGAGTACTGCAGCCCAGGTGTGCTCCAGAGTTCCCTCCAAGCTGGGCTGGCTGAGAATTCCACCATGGCCTAAGGTTCCTCCTACCCAGTCCTGCTTTCCCCCAGTTCTACCTTTCACATGCATTACCCGCCCCTGCCTCCTAAAATTGCCTCTTGCACCCTGACATCTCAGGATCTGCTTCCTGGAGGGCAACAAAATGTCCTTCTTTATTAATGTATTAAATAGCAAGATCTAGCTGCAGGTCTAATAAGTACTCTGATTTTAAAGTAGTGACAAGTTTCAATGATATTTTTAGATATATGCACATATCTGAGTTGATTCTAATGTGATATCAATGTTATATGTACTTTACAGGTAGAAAAGGCATGGGTACTACTGTATTTGTTGCCTATATTTAGAAACGAAGAAAATGTTAAATTTCAATTAGAAGTTAGTGAAAGTGATAATATTGTGTTTGGTTTGTTTCTGTTTTTTCCTTATCTAATACCTCAAGTAAGAAATCCTGGAATAGCGTGCTCTGGCTTGAAAAAAACCATTTTTTTTTAAAACAAAGACGTATACTTAGATGAGTTAGAGTTGTGATAACCAAAGGTCTCTAACCTGGTGCTCTTCTCAGATACCATGAAACAAGTAAAAGCTGTGGTAAACACACAGAGTGTCTTACAATGTATAAGACCATATGCCCAAATGGTTTCATCTCTTTTTTAAAGATTTTATTTATTTATTTTTAGAGAGGGAAGGGAGGGAGAAAGAGAGAGAGAAACATCAATGTGTGGTTGCTGGGGGCCACAGCCTGCAACCCAGGCATGTACCCTGACTGGGAATCGAACCTGACACTTGGTTTCATCTTGAGGGACAAAAAATACCCAGCACCTAAACATGTGAATATATAATTACATCAAAATCTAATTTAGGAAAGTCAACGTTTATAAAATACACAATAAAGTTATTTTCATACAGAAAGTTTTTTGTGTTACAAAAAAATTTACTACACCATTTAATATCAAATTCCTATAGCATGTCATCCAGCACAAAGCCCCTACATCTCCTAATGACTCTCCCACTATGACCCACCTTCTCCCTGTGCTCCAGATGGCATGAGGTTGTAATACTAACTCCATGTGATCCCAGCTCTTCCAAGCCTGGCAAGCATTGTGTGGGGAGGTGGGCCTAGGGGGTGGGGAGGAGTGGAGGAGAGGGAGACAGATTTACAAATATCATTTTAAGATTAAAATAGTGCATTTAGAAGGATGAGCCTCATTTATCATATTTTGCCTTGTATAATATGCTCCTGGGTATAATGTGTGCCCACATTTTTGATCCTTTCAGGAAAAAAAAATCTTTCATATAATTTTTTAATTCAATTTTTTATTTATTTATATTTAGAAATAAAACTGATCCTCGTATTCCAGGGTATTATTTTGCATGTGTGAGATATTGTTATTGCTTTCTAGAGTTATGCTTTTAATGCATAAGCATAAATAAAAGAATTAAAAACATTTATATAGATATGCAATTAGAACTACCCATGTATAATGCGCATCCTTATTTTTCTGTCAAGAATTTGGGCAAAAATATGTTCATTAAACTTGACAAAATATGGCGCATCTTCAGATGGATAATACTGTGCACTAATTATGAGGTAGAGTTTGAAGCAGTAGAACATAATGCAGACAAGGCAAAGACTAGGGAAGTATACTTTGAACAACCACAGGGTAAACGGACTAAGACAGAAGACACACGAAATGGAAGAGAAATCCTGGGAGAAAAAGGCATGTGGTAACAATGGAATGGAATGGATTTACAATTTTGCTAAAGGACAGTAAGTACAGTTAGACCACTGAAACTGCTAGCAGAGTTAACATACCAAGGTGAACTGGTAACACAGAAGGGATATAGCATCCCCTCACTCGTCAAGTGGCTTGAGTTGAATCTAGTGCCCAGATACCATTGCTCTCTACAGTGGAAGAAGAAAATGAGAGGAGAGGGAAAAAAAGGAGTGGAAAAAAGCTGTTTATGGGTGCATCCCCCACAATATAAGTTCAATCCTCCTCCCTTTCTATTTACAGCATCTGTACAATATATAAGAAATATGTCTATTTACAGGGACCTTCAAATGCCAAAGATATGCAGTGTAACTAAGCACATAACTGAGGCATTTTGTGGACTTGAAAGTTGTCTGTGGCTCCAGGCTAAGAAAACTCTCTACAGCCTTTCGCTTTAGGTTCTATTTCTCTAAAAGCTTTCAGAATCATTTGCTATTCCTTCAGGGATCCAACAGAGTACAATATAATTGGTAACAATGAAATACTTTCTAATGGTGAATCAAGACATTCCTGGCCTGCTTCATAATTTCCTTAAGTTTTTGTTCTTTTGAAAATTTATACACATAAAACCAAATGATAAATTCAGCCATACACAAGAAACAAATGATAAATCCCTAGAAAAATATTTAATTCTCCACTGACTTCCTCCCAAATCTTTCCAAATTAGTGTTTGTCAATTTCTTTTAGAAATCTTAAAGAAGTTCAAGATGTGTTACATTGATTTTGGCATCATCTCTTTATTAACATGCATTCCCAAGAAATACAGCTGTTAGAAATTATACTGTTCATCTAAATGTTGGCTTGTGAGGTAGTCTTGTATTTTTGTACACTTTTGTTCATACAGAAGAATAAACTGTGTTTCTTTCTAATACAAAGCAACATCCAGAACACAGCCAACTGCCTGGGATAATCCATAGTTCAATCACTCTCTATTCCAATATTTTATCCACTGATCTATGATGTTAGAAATCTCACCTTGATTTGTTTTTAACTGTGTAATTCATTAACTGTTTCCATACGCCAAACTATTCAGTTGAGAAATATTTATAAACCAGTTTACTGGCCCTATCTGGCAAATATGATGCACCTGTTATAAAATGTGATTGCTTCAGGAAGCTAACAATTGTGGAATCAAATTTTCATAATAAATCAGCCTAACTAAATTAAAAAATCCATATACTTTCAGAAAGCCCTTTAATCCCTATTAAGTTAACAGTTTGTGAATAATGAAAGTAATTAATATTCATTTTAGTTGATAAATCCAACACCAATAACCTGTTAGTATACTTTAATCTCTTTTCCAACAGCCTGTAAAAATTAACCAACAGATGCTTCCAATCTGGTAAAAAATACACAGGTTATTTGCATCATTCTGATGATACCAAATGTTCAGTGCATGAGTATTGTGATTAAATATTAAAGAGATAACAATGTTCTTTTTAAATCTTGTTAATTCTTAACAAAAGCCAAGGGCCATAAAATATGTCATTCTTTTCTAAATTCAAAATCAGCACTTACTGTTCCACTCCTCATTCTTGAACTTGACAGAGTCTCACTGAGACTGTAAAAGCAACATGAGCACAGGGCACGTGCCTGCCTTTCTCATTACAGTGTCCCCAGTGTTCAGCGACATGAGGCCTGACATACAACATGCACCAAGTAAGTATCTGTTGACTTGAATACGGGTAGCTAAATACAGGAAAGAGAAAAGGTGGGACAGACGACTGAGAGGAAAAATGAGAAAAAGAAATAGTAAAAGAAAAATGTCAGGCTATTTTCAGAAGGATTTAAAATATGGAAAGCTAAGATGTATCTCAAAAATTTAGAACTGAGAGACACAAGGAAACCCAAGTGAGATACTTAAATAGGAAAACAAGACATTTAAAAAGCTTCAACTGAGTCAGGAAGAAATATTGACTTCACAGGAAAAGCATTTCTGTTTTGTTTTGTCTTCCTCAATTAAGAAAATGCATTCGCTGAGGAAAATAATTTTTAAAGACAATATTTTGCTTCAGAGTCCTTGGCTTTTCCAAATTTGTTTACAAAGTGTGTAGGAGAGGTTATCATTCTAGAAAACCCAGGAACACCTCTGTTAAATCTGAAACTTCTCCCTTTGCTAATGGTTTGCTGGTGGGTGGTATGTATACTTTGGTGTCTGATACTGGCTGTCCTTTCATACAATGCTTTCCTGATTAACAAATGTCCACTTCAACCATTTTCACCCTGAATGTGGGTTTCTTTCGCACTAAAACCTGCACATAGAATCGACTGTGTGCAACACAAACCTTGGAATCAAAAGATCCTTCTGTTACTGGCACTCGTTGTCTTTCACCAATCTTAAAATTAGAGAGAGGTTCTTGTACTCCTTAAGATATGACACAGGCACTATCCCAATGAAGCAATGTTATAGATGTCACAGGGAGATAAGTTTAAAAAACAAAATAAGTAAAGTCAAACTGAAAAAAAAAAAGGCAAGGAGATATAATGAAGAGCAACATGAATAAAGAGGAATATACAAGCTCTTACCAAGAATATCTTGCAAGATCTGTGAGTAGCTGGGGCAGGGTACTATTCTGAGGAGTAAGACCTGTTTGCAGGAGAAAAAACCCAGCAGACACGTGGTAAACACTAAACCAGGTGACATGAGGACGATGGCCCCACCTGTGGACCAGTACACCAAAGGGGATCTATAGGTATCATCAGTCATTCTTCCTTTACTAACTCTCAGGGAACAAGAGCTCTAAACCCTAAAAGTCCCAGAAACCTGAAGCAGTGCCTTCTATAAGAAAAAAAAAAATTACTTTGTAACAAAAAATAAAGAGTACTTAAGAGAAAATTTTAAGGTTCTCTTTAAATGACTGGATTCAGTTCCATTTTCCCCTCTTCCCTATCTCAAATGCTTAGGATGCACAAAAGATTCCCATCTACCATTTTAAATGCCTGGGAAGGAACATCCACCCACCTTTGTAATCAGAGAAATAGCTTTGGTTCTTCTTTTTAAAAAATTAATTTATACCCCCTTCACCAGTTTCTCAAACCCCACCTCACCCCCACCCTTCACCTCTGGCAATCACCAATCTGTATCCATGAGATTGTTGGTTTTTTTTTTTAAGATTCCACATATAAAAGAGGACACATTATATCATTGAGCATAATGTCCTCGAGGTCCACCCATGTTGTCAAGAATTCCCCTATTCTTAATCAAAAGGGTCACTAGGGGAAAAACTCAGATAAACCACTGCTCCCCAAACCCACAAATCACTGGCCTTCTGAATCCTTTGTCCTCCCTGACAAGTTGTGATGCAAACCAACGATGAGAATCAGCCAGCAGACACAGCCTCAATTTTCCCCTTCTTGCTCTGGAGTAGAGAGCAACTATATGTCTACCTTGCACTGAACAATAAATAAGTGACTAGCTTTAATTTTGAATTCTGCAGAAGCTACAAAATTGATTCAAACAAAGTGATCTTTGGAGACATGAGAGGCTGGTAAACGTTAACATTTGGACCTAATGCCTCAGCACCCATGGCCTGAATAGAGGCCGTAAGGAGCCATCTGTCCACTCCACCAGCCCTTCATCCTGTCTAAGCTTTCAGACACCTTTCTCCTGCCTTCCTTTCTCATCTTTGCTAGAAAATATCTATATGAAATCCTGATTTTCTGAAAGTAACAATAAGTGGCCTTTTCCAATAAAATAATTGACTACTTGTCATTCCTACATGAAGTACTCTCAACTGAGGGCCCTCAACTAATGCTTACTACAAATTATTCTTTAAAATCCAGACCAAAAAAATAGTCACATTTATAGCTTGTCTCCTGTTGGCATTGTGAAATGTTAGCATTGCCCAGGGCTACAACCCTGGGCTTCCCCATCTTTTCTGTTCACCATGGAAATACCATCCACAGCCACAGAAAAGAGAAGGTACCATTTAAAGTGAGAAAACAGAAGCCATGGGCCTCTGCCAGCCTCCACATCAAATGAAAGACAGATTCAGGTCAGAGAGAACAACATGTACAGAGACAGAGAGGGATGATGTACACAATATTCAGAAAATGCTCATCGTTTCCTCACCTTAACCTTTCTTTACAACTGGTGTTAGACTGAGCAAGTACATTGGTTTTTTTCCGATCTTGAATCTCAAGGCTAAAGTTAGATGACTTAAGAAATTTTTAAAGGTCCAATTATTTCATTTAGGGCTAACACTACAGCTAAATTAAAGACATGCTAACAAGTTTCCCTTTTGAGCCTCATTAATTAAGAAAGTAATCAGAGTAAAGATGGAAAAAAAGAGAGTAGCTGGGTGGCAGTATTACTGAAATAGCTTTTAGATACCTCCATTTGCACCTACAAGGAAAGCAAAGGGAAAAGCAATCAATTCTAGATTATGAAATCTGAAATTCTGAAGTCTTTTACATGTAAATACATTTTAACTGCCATATAGTTGCTTTGATTGCCAAAAGAGTACACTAATTTTATTCAAAGAAAATCTTGATTCTCCATAATCAAAAGGTACAATTAAGATCTGCTTACTTCACAAGATTTCCTAGGGTAAGCTTGCTGAGAAAATTCCCCATTTTCAAAGATCAAAAATACATCATTTTTACTATTTTAGTCAAGACCAACAGTGCTCAAAAATATCTGCTGAAGACTTTGGATTTACCACACATAATAGAAAACTACCTTAATTTACAATTACCTTTCAGTGTTTCTAACTTACAATTATTTTTTAGAAAGAGTATCTAATTTACATTTATATTTTAAAAAGCATTTCAAAAGAATGCAAATGATTTTTTTTTTTGGTATCAGCTAACATCCCTTAGTTGCTATGATGATCAAGTTAAAACAGATACATAAAGTGTCCAGTGTGGTGCCTAGTACACAGTAGGCATTTTAAGAAATCAGCCTTCCCATCTCCATTCAATACAATCACTCCACCCCAGCTCTCTCTGTGCTCAATGAGCCCGGGGACAAAAAGAGCATTAAGTCAATGGGTTCCTTTTTGAAAATCAAAGGGAATCACTGATCTAAAACCACTCAGGATATATAATACTTAAAAATTATACTAGTCAAAGAACATGTATGAATGACCCATGGACACTGACAATGAGAGTAGACTGGCTGTGGGCGAGAAGAATGGGCTGGATAGAGGGGGTGCCAATGGGGAAAAAAAGAAATTGGGACAACTGTAATAGAATAAACAATTTTTAAAAAGTGTAAGTGGGTATCAGCCTTGAAATAAGTGATGTTGACCCATGAAATTGGATGAAATAAAATTCAGTTTACAGACAAAAAGAGTGATATCTAAATATAACTTTTTAAAAAAATCAGAAAACAATTTGAAAAATAAATTCCATTACTTTTAATGAAAAGATCTTATAATCTACTCACATACTTCTGTTTCATGCTAACTTTCAAAACACTCTTTAAAATTGCTATTTCTATCCCATGTGATTCATACTAATTAAACTATGTGACAGTCACTGTAATATTAAATATTAAAATCTGACTACAGGAAGGCTTACATTTTGCTTCTGTTTATGCTACTCCTCATTGACAAAAAATTTTCATGATAAAATTCTCTCTAAAAATATCCTCCTTTATGAAAATCTGTATATGAAACTTTTCTATTTAATACACTTTTTGAAGATGTGTATTATATACAAAATTTAAGTTTTGTATCAATCATCTGCATTTTAAAAATTGCTAATTTGATACTGTAATAACATTTTCTTTTTAAAGATTTCACTTTAGTAAATCAGGTATTTATCCATTAATAAGGTAGAAACATATAGAGGACTCTTAAAATAAGGCTTTCTAGTAGTTAATATATAAAAAGTGGCCATGTTAAAATACTAAAATAAAAAAAAATAACCAAGATGTTGAACTTACCTTTTTGGTGGCAACAAAATGTATTCTCAAGTTTACAAAGTAAATCCACATTTTCATACTTGTTCTCATTTGCTTTTATCCAGAAACAGTTTTCAGTCATTTCATGAGGTCTGATCTGCAATCAGAGAGAAGACTGATTCATAAAGAGACGGGTGTTTCATCTGTCCCAGACCAATCATCATGTTCAGACCCAGCGGCCCATCGCTGCCAGCCAGTGTTTATGAAGTAATTCCTACATGATTTTTCTCTAATCTGTGTTCAACGAGATACAATTTCTGCAGGAAGTTAAACTTTTATTAGGGAAAAAGTTGGGGATTGAAGCTGAATAAAATGAAGTTTGTTTCATCTCAATTATACTTCTCAGAGTCTTTAATAATGCTCATGTACACTATAACTCTTCCATTACAATTTCCCAAAGTTATGTAACCAGCTAACATTGACTCCCACTGAATTTATAAACTAGAAAGCCTTAGTTGAGAGCAAAAGGCTTTGTCTCAATACTTACGAGGTTTTCTCTTTTTTTTAAAGGCTATTCATTTTGCCCTGGCTGGCATAGCTCAGTGGATTGAGCGCGGGCTGCGAACCAAAGTGTCGCAAGTTCGATTCCCAGTCAGGGTACATACCTGGGTTGCAGGCCATGACCCCAGCAACCACACACTGATGTTTCTCTCTCTCTCCATCCCCCTCCCTTCCCTCTCTAAAAATAAATAAGTAAATTAAAAAAAAATGCTATTCATTTCAATTCACTTTGAATAGGGTTCTCACTAGAAATTATACGTAAGTAAAAACAAAATTAAATTTCAATTTAGGTAACAGTATGTTTTCTTCCATTTATTCATTTATTTACTTATTTTTTAAAAAACATTTTTACCTTTAACCAGTTCAATCTTCTCATGCTGATTTCAGGTTTAAATTCTTTCTTTGGTTTTAACCCAAATGGCAGGGTGGGTGGAAGAGAGTTTCCTCCACTGAGAAGTCCCAGGGGAGGAGGTGGAGGCACAGGACCACCTAATGGCAGAGGCATTCCTGGTAGTGGAGGAGGTGGTGGAGGAGGGGGCGGAGGAGGGGGTGGGGGTGCCACAGGAGGAGGAGGTGCTGGGTGCTCAGTTCCACCTTCTTTTGACAGGTGCAAAGAGGTATTTACATCAGCTGGCAAGGCACCAAACTAGCAAGAGACAAATAAATGAATAAACAAACAAGCAAACATGACTAAGAACACTCTACAGAACACGTAAAAATACTTTCCTTAAAAATAATGTAATATTTTAAACCAAAAATAATTGAATATCAGTAGTTTCATGTGGACTTAACCTAAAAATTCCAGTGATGTTTATTCCTAGTCTAAGAATGTAATTATAACTTTTCATAAAAATGTAACTGAAAGAAATACGACTCCCCATTTTTAGGTAGTTATGACCATCCAGGTAGAGATGTCTAGGAAGGAAATGGGTAAATGGGTCTAAAGGTATGAAAATCAGCAGATTCTAAGGGACAGTTAAAACCATGCAAGTGGAGAAGTTCGCCTAGTACAGAGTCTGTAGCAGGAAGTAAGTTCTACATACAGAATTCTATAGAACACTGGCATTTAAATAAGTTCTTTTAAAAATCCAGAAAAAGACTTAACTAGTGTTGCCACATCATACCTTTGCCCTTGAGGAGAAAAAAAAAAAATTCTTAGTAGGACCTCCAAAGACATGTCATGATCTGGAACTGGTCAAGTGACTTTCCTCTACCACTCTATGTATATGCCAACCTCATTTCAATTTCAAGTTCCTAGCATGTGTTATTCCTTCCACCTGGAACATCCTCTTCACCTATACGTTTCAATCTTAGCTACCATATCCCTTTCTCAGGAAAGCATTATCTGACCACTCATTTCACAACAATAGTACCCTTCACTTCTCCTTAACAGCTCTTCCCAAAAGTGTTTCATAACCACTCATGGAGTCATTAGCATTTATTTCTTTGATAGATTATAACTCTATGAGGGAAGTAACTATGACTGTATAGCTACTCTTTCCCCAGCACCTGATGTTGTGCCTGGCCAATGACAGCCATTGAAGAAATATGGGTAGGCCAAATGAATTAAAGACAAGAGGAGAAAAAAGGCAAGGCTAGCACAGGGTCGTGAATCAAAAGTGAAGAGAGTGATCCTCATTCCCTAAAAAAGGCATCAAATGTCACAGAGAAGCAAGCTAAAATCAGGAGTGAAAAAGAGCCAAATATGTCCACTGGTCACTTTTCTCCTTATGTTCCATGGCATGGTAAGAATTTAATAAATATATTTCGATTGTCATAAATAAGTTCTGGGTCCATTATTAATTTTTGTAATATGACTATTTTCTTGAAATTACTAACTTTAATCCTGAACTACACATATACATACATACAAACTACCTTACAAATTGTGCACATTTAATAAATGTTAAATCATTTTCCAGTTTTATGGCACAATTATGAAAAATGGATCATGTATAAAAGCCTGAAATTGACATGTGAGATCAGCACAAGGAAAAACTGTCATAAAAATTAAAACCACAAATCAAAGAATATGCCTTATCAAAAATATTCACTTTAGTGTTATTCTGGGGTGTTGTGGTCTTGGACAGCACTGCCCTTTGAATGTTAAGGAAGTATGTATACTCTACTCACACTCAATATACATGAAGTTAACTATTAACATCTTAAAGCAAAGATATGGTTGGATTTCTGCTCCTGACTAGTTTATCTGATAGTATGGTTGACTTGAAATACATTGTTTATGAGGATAGACACTGTGACTATCTTGCTCACAATTATATTCCCAGCATCTAAAAATGCTTGGTTGTTAAGTGACTCAATGAATGAAAGCTAAGATAACAGAACATATTTTACTCATAACCTTCATCATCAGCATAGCTTTTATCAAAGAGAAGTTTATCTTAAGACAAACACATAGATTTCATGAGAAACACATACTACTAATTCAAAGAAAGAATTTGTCAGTTGTTCTTCAAAAATGAATACGATGGCCAATATTAAGTCCCTAATTCCAGGCCTTCCTTTGATAGCCATAAAAACACGCCACACAATTGTCCACAATTTTTACAACATAGGATTTCATCTCAGTTTCAAAATGTAAATTTATTGCTATTTTATATAAAAGCACAGGCAGCAATTAGATATCCAAAGATGGTGAAAATGTTTTTTATAAACTTGGATTTTCTAGAGTACATTTATAAGCAACCCTTCAACTGGGAGAAATTTAAAAGAAAAGAAAGTCTTAAATTTCTATTAGCCCAGACCAGGAAAAACCTTTCATAAATATTACAGCCATTGTCTGGACTCCATCTGAAATATAAAACCCAATCAAATGTTCCTTTTAATGTGAAAGACAAAGAACCACCTGGGAAATATAAGAAAGTTCAATAAACTGTTATATTTTCATTTTGTGCACTAAAGAAAAAAAAGATAATTGAGAATAATTTATTTGTAGGTAGGAGCTTTTAATTTTTTTTAATTGAACACTAACAGAGAACTCTCCCTTAGGGTTTCTTCAAACAGTCTCTGTAACAAAACTATCCACTAAGTTTTAAAAAACATGCCAATATAGGAAATAGTATACCAATATACAAAATAGTATACCTGAGACTATTTCAACACAACCATAAATTAGAATAAGAGGAAAACAGTAAAATGATACTCAGGGCTCATCATCCTATATATAAATATACACAAAAGAAATTTAGCTATGAATATTCTACCTCCTACTTTCATCCATGTAAAATACATAGAGGATGTATTTCCTGCTATCTAAATGTTTTATGTGTAGAGGGTGTACGTGAGCTATCTGCTTCATAATCCAGATTTGCTCTCTCTCTTTTTTTTGTCATATTTTAAATCTGTTTACTTTTGGAAATTGAAAAATTATCAGAAAATGTTCTTATTCAGCTAGAGGTTATCTTTCACTGCAAGGTACCCATAGGCTGAAGGTCTTGAAAAATAAATAGCTAGAGCAATAATTTCCTGTAGTAGGATAAAGATCGGTGATGAATGACAAATCTAAGATGAAAAGACTTTTTTACTCTTCATGCTTAATTTACATAGGAAATGTGACATTACGAACAAAACCCAAATGAAACACAGGGAAGCAAATTGGTCAGTAAAAATTTAGACATTCTTAAAAATGCAGATTGAAAAAAAGGGGCAAAATAGTTTAAACATTTTGATGCTATGAAGATATTGTAAGACCTCTGCTCCCCTGGTAAGCTTTCAAGACTGAAGTTCACTCTGGATAGACTGTATTTTACCTGAGATTTAAAAGCTTGTAACTCTGCTTGAAGCTCATTAATCTTTGCCTCTTTTTTCTGCAATTGAGCCTGTGTTTCTTGATGGTCGGCAAACTCTTTTTCAAACTAAAAAGGAAAAAAAGAAGAAAAGGAGAGAGAAAGGGAGATGGAAATAAAAAGCACTATTTATAGAGAAATATGACTCTAATCATCTGTCAGTAGAACATAAACTTTTATGAAAGGAATGGTAGATTTTCGCTAAGTCACCCACAGCCTTTCTCTAAGCCCCAACCAAAACCATTTGCAAGCGGGCAGACAAAGCCAGAGACGGAGTCTGTGACCTTCTCCTCTCAGCAGAGGAAACTGGCCCACAGTTATCTGCAACCCTGGCATTTTTCTTGAAAGTCCCTAAATATCAGCATGACTTTGTGTAAAATAATAGAGAGCAAAGCACTGTACCGAGTTCCCTGAGCTCTACCTGAAAAAAAAGTATTACTTGAAATTTACCTAAAGTTTATCAATATGACTTAAAAGAATTTCCTGTTAATATGCTTTATTAGTAAATAACTACTATATAAATTTAAGAGACAATTTAAGAGAACACAGTCTGTTTTATTTATCATTAATCTGCTATAAATTAATCTTTGAGAGATTAAGTATAAATTAATCTTTCAAAGTCCATAGTGGGAGGAAGGTAAACAATAAAATTTGGTGAACCTGATAGGTTTAAAATTTATATAGCCACTCATCACAAGTTCCCATCTTGAATTCAAATAGTTTACTGTCACCATGACTGAAAACCTCTCCTAATAGAAGTAAATTTTCAATAGGGTGTTGTCTCATAATCAGTAACAAGTATTTGACGCTCTTTTAAAAGGGGGGTGGGGGGAATCATTCAGTTAAAAATAACCCAACTACTTCACAAATATAGCCTGAACTTTTAAAACAGACAAACCTCAATAAGAAAAATAACAACATTATAGAACTTAATAGTTTACAAAGGGCTGCATGAATCTTGTTCTCTACTTAAGAAAAAGAGATAGTTCTCACCATACAACTAGTAAGTAAAAGATGTGAGATTAAAACCACATTGTATGTCTTTAAAGTCTGAGTTATTTAGATGAAACCACACTATCTTCCTACAATTAATGTTTAGATCATGCTTTACAGTTTGTTTAGTAGACTTTTTTTTTTAACTTTTATTAGTATTTATTTGATGCTGAATTTACTCCTGGGCCATACACATTTGTTTCTTCAGTTTCTTCTGGGATATCTTTCTTCTGTGCCACCTCCTCTTCTGTTTTGGGAACAATTCCATCTGCTTTTTTCCAGGAAGGACCATCTCAATGTGGCAGGAAGAGCTTGTGTATGGGTTAATCCACCCATGAGCTCTGCAAATTCTACACAGCATCTTGGGAGCTTTGTTCACGTGGGTGTGCTCAATGACCAGAGAATCTACATCTAAACCCTTAGGTTCAGCATTATTCTCTGCACTTTTAAGCATGTGCAGCAAAAATTCAGCACTCTTTTTGGGTCGCCAACCCTGTGTCCAGCCCCACTGTTTGGCCTACCAACTCTACCATTGTAATGACAGAATGGTACACATTGCTTCTTTAAAGTGACATTTTTCAAATACTTGGTGGCTTTTCCAATATGCATACACTTGATGGCCTGGGCAGTTTCAGGAGCGTTCTTAAAGTGAACACAAAGATTTGAACCTCTTGCTTTGCATGATTTTGTGGGATTTTCTGGGTCAAGTGAATAGCGAACCACTTTCAGAGGTCACCTCTGGTCACTTTCAGGAAGAGTAGACTTTATTTTTAAGCCACAGTATCAGGCAAAAGTTTCAGAGATATTCTATACACACCTTCCCCGCACACATACATCATCTCCTCCTCCCTATGTTCCACAGTAATTAAAGCACAAAAATAAGTACATTTGCATTTTATCAACAAAACAACAATGAAATAAGAAATATTATTACAATTCTAACTACAGGTTAGAAAAGTGAATCTAAGACTCACGATCCTCCCACACAACACCAACATTACCACTCGTACCCCCATTCCTACTACAGTTCCTCCAAACCCCTCCTACCGTTAATAATTTTAAAAAGACACTAATCTTAAATCTAATGAAATAACTAACTTACACACCAAAGCATGCTTAGATCTCAGAGGATAACCCAAAGCCCTCCTGCTACCCAGGGATTCCCAGGGCCAGGCTAAATCACAAACACCTCTATTGCACTGTGAACCTCTCTGTCCTTTTGTCCTCTGACTTATGCCATGTCACTGTACTACTGTTTTTGCTTCAAAGCCAACTTCTTGAAAGGGTATTCTTATTCCAGACTCACTTTTCTGACCTGTGACCTTTATTCACTTCATCATTCACCACAATGTAGTTATCACTCTTTCACTCTAAAAACTACAGCTCGCTTGCCCTGGACAGGTTGCTCAGTCAGGGCACATACTTAGGTTGTGGGTTAGATCCCAGGTTGGGGCATGTACAGAAGGCAACCAGTCAGTGTTTCTCTTTGTCTCTCTCTTCCCCTCCCCCTCTTCCTCTCCCTCTCTAAAATCAATGAAGATATCCTTGTGTGAGGATTTTTTTAAAATTTTAACAAAAAAGCCCTGGCTGGCGTAGCTCAATGGATTGAGCGCGGGCTGCGAACCAAAGCGTTGCAGGTTCTATTCCCAGTCAGGGCACATGCCTGGGTTGCAGGCCATGGCTACAGCAACTACACATTGATATTTCTCTCTCTTTCTCTTTCTCCATCCCTTCCCCCTCTAAAAATAAATAAATAAAATCTTTAAAAACAATTTAACAACAAAAAAAATAGTAACTATAGCTTATCAAACTTCGAATCACCTGGACTTCTCCCAGCCTCATCTTACTTGATGTCTCCATAGCTGTGCTATTTCATAGGGTACCCACTAGCCATAGGTGGCTATGAAAATGCAAACCTAACTAAAATCAAATAAAGTTAAAATTTTAGGTCTTCAGTCCAACTAGTCACATTGTAAGGGCACAATAGGTACACTTGATTGACAGCTACTATGTCAAACAATACAGATTATAAGACATTATCGTCATCCCTGCTCTAAAGCATAAATACTTAAAAATATGCTCTTATGTCTACATATTCAATCTCCCTTCCCCTGTGTGTTCCATACAACACAGTCCTAACCCCAGCTGCTCCTACTGGTTCTTTATGTGTTCCAACTCTTTAATGCTGCCATTGAATTGGATTTTCCCCACCCCTCTGCTGGATGCAGATCCCATTTTTCATGCGATGCTATCTTCCTTGCACATAAGCTTCAATCACCATTCTTCCATTAATGGCTTACATTAATGGCTATCCCCCTCACTAGCTCAGCTTCTCATCTGAATTTCAGATTGTACATCAGTCCATAAAAGTATTTGCAACTGCTTAATAAATATTTTCCAAGATAAACAAAAAAAAACAGTATTTTCAAAACTAGTATTATCTTCCCCCTGCATATTTTGCTTTTTGAATACTCATATTCTTTCTAAAAGACAGCTTTCATGACATGTCTCTTTTGCCCTTAAACATTCTTCACTGGCTTCATTATAAAGGCAACACTCACTGGCATAATATCAAAGAACTCTCTGGAATCTGGCCCCAAACTACCTATTTCCCATTATACAATAACTGTCTAATAGCATGCCTATGTGTGCCCCTCAGAATGGCAGGTGCTAAAGATATAGAGTTAAATAGAATTTGGTCATTGGTTTTAGTATGCATAGTGTCTGGTGACAAAATCAAAGCAGACAAACTAGAACTTGTAAAAATTACCAGCAATAAAGATAGAGACAGTGAATAATTCCTGGAAGGAGGATGTATGATCCAGAGTTAGAAAACCTGGGTAGTTAGTAGAGAAGCGAAATTAGCACTTCATCTAGAGGAACTAGCATTGGATGACGAACAACCTCTTATAAGCAGAAAAAAGGAGGGGTGAGAACAAACTGCAATGGAAATTGTTGAAAGGAGTTTTGCAAGAAGCCAAAAAAAATTTTTTTTCCTAAAACCCATGGAACGTTATTAAAGTATTTATAATAAGAAAAAAACAATCAAATGTGCATATTGGAAAACCCAAACAGCAGCAAGTGTGAAAGACGAAACAGAAACACTAGAGGCATGAAATGAGTAGGGGCTATGGCAGTAACCCCAACAAAAACTGAAAGCCTGAGTGAATGAGGCGGAAGACAGGATAATGCCAAGGAAATGAACAAAACTTTTTCACAGAATTCAAGAAAGTTAGTGTCTGACTGAATAAAGGAAATCAGTGAGGGAATATGTATAAGATGACTATGGTGTTCTACAAGATGAGGAAATAAAATGCAGGTTGAAAAAGTATTTTTAGAGAGATTTCCAGGCAAGATGGAGTTGTAGGTAAGCACACTGTACCTCCTTGCACAACCAAAAGAAGGACAATAACAAATTTAAAAACAAAAAAGAAAAACCCAGAACTGACAGAAAATCAAAACGTATGGAAGTCCAACAACCAGGGAGTTCAAGAAGAAACATTCATCCAGATCAGTAGGAGGGTGGAAATGGGCAGCCGGGGGTGGGGGGAGCAGGGACTAGCAGCAAGGCAGCAGCTGGAGGACTGGGGCTAGAGAGGTGGCAGCTAGCAGACTGGGTGGTCCCACATTCTTGTGCAGATTAACAAGGAGGAACAACTAGGGAGTGAGACAAACTGTACAACCCAGGGTTCCAGTGCAAGGAAAGAAAGCCTCAAAGCCTCTGACTGAAAACACCTGTGGGGCTTGAGGTGGCAGGAGAATCACAGGAGAGTTCGTTGGAGAGACCCACAGGGTCCTAGACCATACAGAAATCCACCCACTCAGGAATCAGCACCACAAAGGCCCAATTTGATTGTGGGTAACAGAGGAAATGATTGAAAACCGGCAGAGAGCAAAGCAAGCAGCACTGTTCCCTTTTGGACCCCTCCCCCACATACAGCATCACAACACAGTGACATGGGTTGCCCTGCCCTGGTGAACACCTAAGGCTCCACCCCTTACTACATAACAGGTACGCCAAGACCAAAAAAAAAAAAAAAAGGGGGGGGGCCCAAATGAAAGGACAGATCAACGCTCTAGAAAAAATACAATTAAGCAACGAAGAGATAACCAAACTATCAGATGCAGAGTTCAAAACACTGGTTATCAGGATGCTCCAGGAACTCACTGGGTACTTCAACAGCATAAAAAAGACCCAGGCACTAATGAAGGTTGCATTCTGTGAAATAAAGAAAAATCTACAGGGAACCAACAGTGATAGGAAGGAAACCAGGACTCAAACCAATGGTTTAAAGCAGAAGAAAGAAAAAAACATTTAACCACAACAGAATGAAGAAACAAGAATTCAAAAACGTGAGGAGAGGTTTAGGAACTTCCAGGACATCTTTAAATGTTCCAACATCCGAATTATATAGGTACCAGAAGGAGAAGAGGAAGACCAAGAAATTGAAAACTTATTTGAACAAATAATGAAGAACTTACCCAATCTGGCAAAGGAAATAGACTTTTAAGAAGTCCAGGAAGCTCAGGGAGCACCAAAGAAGTTGGACCCAAGGAAGAACACACCAAGGCACATCATAATTACATACCCAAGATTAAAGATAAAGAGAGAATCTTAAAAGCAGCTAGAGAAAAGGAGAGAGTTACCTACAAAGGAGTTCCCATAAGACTGGCAGCTGATTTCTCAAAAAGAAACCTTACAAGAAAGTAGGGGCTAGAAAGAAGTATTCAAAGTCATGAAAGACAAGGACCTATATCCAAGATGACTCTATCCAGCAAAGCTATCATTTATAATAGAAGGGCAAATAAAGTGCTTCCCACATAAGGTCAAGTTAAAGGAGTTCATCATCACCCATCCCTTATTATATGAAATGTTAAAGGAACTTCTCTAAGAAAAAGAAGATCAAAACTATGAACAGTAAAATGACAACAAACTCACAGCTATTAACAACTGAACCTAAAAAAAAAAACAAAAGCAAAAATAAAGTAAGCAAACAACTAGAACAGGAGCAAAATCACAGAAATGGAGATTATATGGAGGGTTATCAGTAGGGGAATGGGAAGAGGAGAGAAGGAGAAAAGGTACAGAGAATAAGTAGCATAAATGGTAGGTAGAAAATAGACAGGGGGAGGTTAAGAATAGTATAGGAAATGTACAAGCCAAGGAACTTATATGTATGACACATAGACATGAACTAGAGGGGGGGAATGTGGGTGGGAGAGGGTATGTAGAGTGGAGGGGAACAAAGCAGGGGAAATGGGACAACTGTAATAGCATAATCAATAAAATATATTTTAAAAAGTTCACATGGAACTATTATAAAAATGACTATGAATGAATACAAGGGCGTGTCCACTTTGTAACAACAGCATATGTATGATTTGTACGTTTTTCTATACTTATGTTAAATTTTAAATATGTTTGTTAAAAACAAAATACTTTTCCAAAGAGAGTCTCTGGGAATTTCAAAGAATGAATATACAAAGTTCTCTGACAATAATGCAATTAAATTAGATACTAACAATAAAAAGATAGACAAAACAAAGTCTCTTGGAGAGTAAAAAATGCAATTCTAAACTTATGAGTTAAGGAAAATTTTTAAAAATAAATAAATAAAATCTTTGAAAAAAGAAAAAGTATTTTTAGGGCATAAGAAAGATAAGTTTGGTTTAGGAAAAGTTAAGCATGTGTAAGAAATTCACAGTTTGTGCATGGCTTCTCTTTGGCATCTCACCTTGTTGCCTCATACTGATCCATCAGGGTTCACACTAGTCAAGGCTTCCTTGAGTGAGTCTTCCCTGGATGGCCACCCAGGACTAAGTGAGGGATACAGTCAAACCTCGGTTCTCGAACATCTTGTTTATAGGACAATTCAGTTCCCAACCAAGTTGTTCCTGAGAAAATGTCTTGGCTGTCTAACAAAACTTTGGGTCTCTATTCTCTGCCCAACAACTCCTTTCATGCTGATACTTGTATGATCAGTCACGTGTCTCTCAGGCAACAAAGGAGATTTGGTTTTCGAACAAATTGCTTCTCCAAGTTTTCTGGAATGAATTAAGTTCTAGAACTGAGGTTCCACCATACTTCCTGTAGGCTTACACACAACATAGGTTTTTTCCTACTAGAGCAATCAACACACTGAAATATAAAAACATCAAAATGTAGTATCACATTCCTCAATAGAAGAATCATCAATAATGAAAACCTAGAAGTTCATCAATAATGAAAACCTTTTCTATTTTATTCCAAAGCTTTACATTTGTAATTAAACTCAATATATCTTTGTTGAATGAACTGATGGGCCAATTCCTGTCCACTCTTCCTTTATATGATGAATGACTAAGTCACTACCACATATTAAAGTCCTCCAATCTCCCAACATCAAAAACCTTTGAGAGCTCTTTTTCTCTATTCTCCTTTTAATGACTGCTCAGTCAGTGTTTACTGCTGTGTAGCAAGAAATATTAAATTCTTTTTATGAGAGTGAGAATGAAAACGTCTTTTCTATAATATAAATATGTACACTATCATATTTCATAAGCCTTGGAATGAGATTCAGAAGAATAAAGGATTGTGTAGAGGAAAAATGATAAAACTATCAAAACGACTAGTCATAATTAGTACACACAAGAGAATTCAATAAATTAACTTGGCCCAGTATTACATACCAAAAAATAAAAAAAAATCTAGATCCTCCCCTATAAAAGGATCAGACAAAATATAAACTTTACTTTAGCATTTTTATAATATCTATAGACAAATCACAGTACCCTTGGGGATAAAATGAATATCCATTAAAGATATACTTTATAAAAACTGATATGATAGCCTTCTTCTCCAAAAAGAGTTACTAGAGCAATATTGCACTTACAATATTACATGCAAAAATGTCAAGAAACACAGTTAAGGTTGAGGGTCTGCATAATTTCATTCCCTAGGGTAAATGTATTAGTGTATCTGTACAAGAAGGTTGATAATTCAATATTCTCTATGTACTTTCTGACATTTCTGGTCTTCATTTTTCAAATTTATGCACCAAAATAAAGAATGTGTCTGGCAACTAAGATAGCTTCCTGCCTAAAGCAAAGTATTTACATGTGTCCTTACAAAGCTATCAGAAAGAAGTTCTTGCTGATATATACAAAATGGTATGGCAGTAGAAATCTTTTATGGAGCGAACAGTATTTTCTGAATATACCTAAGACACATAACTTCTTCCTAAATGGAGACAACTAACCTTGAACAAGGTCTTTCTTCTATTTACATTTAAAGCTTACAATTTTAAAACAATATATTAAGAAGGTTATCATGTTTAACACCAATCATATAAACTATATGTCTAAAAATTATTATAAAAGCAAATTTATACTATCTGGGATACATCCAAATCAAATACTTGAAAGTCTCCTACTACTTTTCCATAAAGAGTAAGATTCTTACTGAGTTTAGAATATAAAGGTGGCAGGGTGAGGGGTCACTCAACAGCACAGACATCTATCAACTGTAACACTGACAACACTTAATTTAAATGACTCCACTAGACTAGGTACTTCAGGGCAGTGACAATATCATGTTCACAGCTATAATCTTAGCTGTAACTGAAGGCCTGAGATATAATACCCTCTCAGTAAGTGGTCAGTGAACTTTAGGACATTTACAAAATTTTTCACAAGTTACTGTTAACTTATGAAAATGTGTCCACCATTTGAAGTCATATTTTATCTTAAAAGTTTACAAAACTGTACATTTTTTCAAGATGTTTTTAGGGCCAGATAACAACAACAAAAAAAAATGTAGAGTCTTTTTCATGATGCCAAAAACACAGTGTTCATTTAGTATACATTCATTTAGTGGTGGTAGTAGTAATTGTTACTATTTCTCCGATGTAAGAAACCAGTTCAATCAATTCAAATCAGAGTAACTACCTAAAATATGAAGAAAACAACACTGCCAGCAAGAAAAAAACAAAACTGAACAAAACAAAAAACCACCATAGAAAAAACTCTAATAGGTATGCTCTAAGCAGAGATAAAAACACAAAACAGCATCTTAAAGAGAAGTAATGAACGAACAGCTGGCTGGTTAGCAATACTACTAGGCTGAAACAAATGAAGTTGGCAATATCTGATACTTTCGACCTGTGAAAATGTAATTTTATATGGTTCAACCTGATCTAAAATGAAGAAACATTCATCAAAACAAGCAAATTAAGTTTCTTTAAAAATTTTTGGACATATTTTTAAACCTAAGTGCCTAAATTATATGATTTCTTGAGAAATACACTGATGTTAATATTCTGACTCTATATATTTTGTTCAATTAGTCATTCAAAAACATTCTTTTAGTTCTTAGGCGAGGAATCATTCGAGGGGCTGGGGGTAGTGAATAAAACAAATGAAAAAAAATCCCTCATAAAATTTACTCTAGAGAGATGGACAACAGATGTATATATATACACACATAAATAAATAATAAACTATGTAGCATGTAAGATGATAAACACAACAAGAGAAAAACAATAAAACAAGCGTAGGGGGGTCAGGGTTGGGTGTGAGGAGCTACAATTTTTAAATACAATGGTCTGGAAGTCGTCCTTGGAAGATGGCGTTTGTGCAAATGCCTGAAGGAGGTAAAGAAGGAGGAGGGAACACCAAGCAGAGTCTCTGAGGCAGATTCATACCCGCAGTGGTTCCCCAACTAGCTCCTGAAGTTAGTCCAAGTTACTTACTTTCTTGGAAAATTCTGCTGCTTTCTCTTCAGACTCTTCTACTTTCACTTGATCTTTGCAAACATCTAAAATTGCAAGAACAGGACATTTTAAATTGCAGTACTTCCCAAATGTATTATGACTTTAAAAGTTTAAAAAGAAAAAATAATCACTGAAAAGATTTAGAACAGTGCCAGTATTAAGATAAGCAAAATGGAGAAACATATTACAATGCAGAAATGAAGAACTTTCTAAGCATAATACCAAGGCCATAAAACATAAAGGAAAAGATAAACCCTACAATTTTAAACTTCTATTAGGCAGATGGAGGAGGTACTTCAACAGTGACATGTAATACTCAAAGGTTCCTGTCATCAGTCCATATATTTTAAAGGAAGAGAAGATTATATCCAACACAAAATAGGAAAATGGGCAATAGTAATACACAGAGAGTTAAGAATAACAAAACTAAAAATTGCTAAAGCACATGAATGAATTTTATTTTCCCTAATATGAAAATATAAAATATTTAATGAGAAATAGCAAAAATTAAATGATCCATAATGTCAAAGGAAGTGGCATAGAGAAATCAACTTTGCCAACACAACAAATATAAATAAGAATCTTCACTAATGATAAACTAGGCAATATGTACTAAAATTTTAAAATATGAATTTTTTCTTACACATAACATTTCTATTTCTAGGACTTTGTCTTTAAGGATGAATAGTCATTAAAATATTATTCATGTTAGAAAGACTAAAAAGAAATGCTCATAAAATTATTTAAATAAGTTATGATACAGGAGATCTATTCAAAAGTATCCAGTCATATAATATGAAAATAGACATTTATGGAAGAAGATACAAGATACAAGAAACATTGTACACAGGACAATGACACCACAGTCCCCTTCAAAGTAGGCACCTTGGGACCTCACACAGTTCTTCCAGCATCTCTTCCACAGTTCAAAACACTCTGCAAAATCCTTTGTTAGAATCTCCATCAGCTGCCCTTTTGTATTTTGCTGAAAATCTCATCGATGGTCTGAAATCTCTTCCCTTTCAAAGATCATTTTAGTTTTGGAAAAAGCCAGAAGTTTCAAGGTGTCACATCTGGGCTGTGCCAGGGCTGAATCACCTGGGTGATTTGATGTTTCACCAAAAAATTCTAAACAATACATGAAGCAAGAGCAGGCACGTTGTTGTGATGAAGCTGCCAATCACCAGTTGCCCATAGTTGTGGCTGTTTTCATCTCATTGCATCCCTCAAATGACAAAGAACATCGAGGTGATACTCTTTATTAACTGCTTGGCCTGGAGGGGCATACTTGTGATGGACAACATCTTCCCAATCAACAAACACAGTATAATGGTATCAAAGTCACTGTCACTTTGCCTTGCCTTCTTCAGGTGTGGAGAACCAGGAGACATTCATTGGGACAAGTAGGTCTTTTTTCCGGATCATAACCACAATTCATCTCCAGTTACAGCCCTCTTCAGGAAATCTGCTTCATTGGTAGTGGTTTGAATCAAGTCATTAGCAACTGCAGCATGATGTTCCTTCTGCTCTGGTAGCAGCAGCCATAGAATGAATTTTGCCATGACATGTTTCATGCCAAGATCCTGCATCAAATTCTTGGACACAGTAGTTTTTGGAATCCCCAGATCAGCTTCTAGTTCTCACAATCAGTCACCAATTTTTGTTGATTGCAGTCCATACACGCTTATCATTCTCAGGTGTTCTGCTTGTTGTAGGCCTTCCAGAACATGGATCACTTTCAATAGATTCTCAACTATCTTTGAAACGTTTATGCCACACTTTTATTTGCACTGCACTCACTGCATCATCCCTGAAATCCTTCTGAATCATCCAAGTAGTTTCTGCAGAAGAATGTTCAAGCTTAACACAAAATTTGATGTAGATTTGTTCCCCTTGCTCAGTCATTTTGAATGTGACAGTCACTCGGTATATAAGCCCACTCAATGGCATCTACTGTCCCCACTGACTAGTACAGTGAAGTCATCATTGTTCACACATGTGCATTCCAGTCCACTCTCCTTGGCTGCCAGTTTACATCGATGTCAAACAAAGCATTCTTTTATATTAACCATGGCTGTACTTTCCCAGACAGACCTTGTATATCCATATGATGGAATACCATAGAAGAAGTGATTTATATGGATTTCCTATGAGGTATTTTATCCCTTTCATTTTTTAGTGAAAATAATACATGTGCATGGCTTTAAAAAACAGTATAGAAGGGCTTATAATAATAAGTAATAGCGAACCAAATCAACTGTATTGAAAACTGAACCCAAATCCCTAAATGCAACCTCTCAAAACTCTTTCTATATTAGATTATTTTGTGATTAGGTCCTTAACTCTAAATAAAATGTCCATACCATTATTTCTTATCTATTTAAGACATTATAGATAACTTCCTGTTACTTGCTAAGTTGCTCTATACCACTAAATAAACATGTAAACCTCTGATTCCTGTTACACAGACAGCATCTCTTGATTTTCATTCCAATCCATGAAGCTATCTATGCCACATACTTTCCAACATCTGTCCCCCGAACTGCCCAGCATTGTGTCTTCTCTCATCTTTTCATTTCAACACTCTTCTGTATCTGTACTGTTCAGTGACTATAAGGTTATTCTAAATGTTTAATATCAATAAATACAATAAATTCATTACGTGTATTAGTTATGTTTCCCTTATATAGCCATGCAGTGTTTTAAGATTGTAATTCCTTTCTACGTTCTATATTTTGCAAGAATTGAATGCCAAAACCAGTCATCTACTCAAAAAAAAAAAAAAAAGTGTTCCTAATGTTCAGGAATAAATATTCTTTTCTGATACTACTCAAAAATCATTCTACCTTTTGAATTTTTACTCGAAAGCTTGAATTTTATCATTGGTAACAAATTCTATCACTCATTTTCCTTGAAGATATAGACACACTTCATTTCATTTTTAAGAAAGTGTGCACCAAACATTCAAGTCTGAGTAGTCACAGCTTGTATGACAACCACTCATTTGGTGTAAAAAAGAAGCCAATTCAGGTCACACTCAGACAACTACGCGCGTATGTTCTCACCGCATTCTGGTACGCAGCAGAAGTCCTTCACGCACGCATCTCATTTTGTCACACAGATTAAGAAAACAATGTGTGCTCAGGGTAGATATTTAATAAAATTCATATTTTCTAGGTCTTTATCAAGGACATTCCTATGTAAAAAATGACAGTTTTTATTGTTTTGTTCTGCTTTACTGGGAGGGAAGAATACAATGGCTAAAAGGATCGTTTTGCAACACTGCCTCATTTAATCACAAAGTGCTAGCGGTTCTACCCACCTTTGGTTTGCATCACCAGGGCAAATATCAACACAGCAAAAAAGACAAATAATGTTTTAATATTATTAGGAAAGTAGTTTTAAGTATTAGAACCCCAGTAAGGGTATAAAGAACCTTGAAAGTCTACAGGTTCCACTATGAGAACAGATTCTTAGAGCTAAATGAGGGGGTAAGAGACAATAATCTCATTTCCATTTAAATAATAGAGAAATACTCACCAACAAACTGACTTAAATCTAAATCTAGTCTTTTTCGATATGTGAAGTCTGGATCCATCCCATCTCTATGCAATACAATCTGAGATACACATTCGTCAATTATTTTGAAGTACTGTTGCCTAAACCAAGGAAAAGAATAAGTGGACACTCAATTTATTAGTGTGACTTTATATCAAAAAAATATTTTGGTAAGCTTGATTTCAAGTACAATAATTTACTTTGTACAGTTTCAACAGTGGACGTAAATTTAACATGGGAGTGACAGTAAATACCATTACCTTATCACTTTCCTTTTAATAATTTTAAGACATTGTATTTTAAAATCCTTTAGCCAATACAGTGTGTTTTAATGATTTCCTTACACAAGTCAGAACCCTGACCTAACTAGTAAGCAGTAAAAGAAAGAATATTAAGATACAGCGAGATACGTGCTCAAAAGCAATCCTCAATAAAGGTCATCAACCAACTACTGTAATATAGTAAAATAGCTACCATTAATTCATTTTATTAACACAAATTTTTTAAAAATCCTTCTAAAATATTCTCTGGCCCTGGCTGGTGTGGCTCAGTGGATTGGGTGCTGGCCTGCGAATCAAGGGGTCACCAGTCCAATTCTCAGTCCTGAGTTGCGGGACAGGTACCCTGTTGGGAATGCACAAGAGGCAACCACACATTAATGTTTCTTTCCCTCTCTTCCTCCCTCCCTTCCTCTCTCTCTCTCTCTGGAAATAAATAAATAAAATCTTTAAAAAATTATCTTGAAGGTTCTTCAAACCATATAGTATACTGTTTCTAGAATGCATGTGAAATGAAATTGAAAACTGAGACTGTAAATTATATACAATAGCAAGTAAATATGTCTTACTAAAAAAAAGCACTTTTGTCTTACTAGAAAAATTTAGTGTTATAATTTCTGCACAAAAATTAAAGTTTAACTAAAATGCCCAAACATGGTTCATGTTGTCATCACAGTTCAGTCCACTATGTGTGTAATAAGCTAAAGAACATCCCTTAAACTCAAGTCAACACATGTGAAGGAAACATCCAGAAAATTTTATAAAAAACAAATTAAAGTGATAGAAACTGTGGGCACCATTCTAATGAGGTATAGTCCTCAATCCCCAGCCCCCTTCCACCCTCCAACTCATTTCTGCCCTCAATGTCATTCTGCAATTCTTCTCCCAAACTTCCTTACCATGTATAGGGTCTCCTCTCTAGGTACTTGGGCCTTCCTTCCCTAAAACTATGACCTATAGCCTTTGACCTACTTACCCTATATCGAATAAACGATCCATTAAGTTTAATAAAATTTACAACAGCTTAAGATTAGCATAAAGACTAAGACTCATTAATTGTCTGAGTAAAAATGTTCAAGACACTGTTCTAGGCTATAAAATCAAAGCAAGAAGGTATTATCAACTTCTTTCAAATAATCCCCCATTCTCTAATACTTTAGCCATAATCACATTCACATTCAAGATACATAATTGCACACACATTTATATCTTTCACATTTGAAGATTTAGATGATGCACTTCCATTCCTCTTTACTCATGCAATGCTATCCTAATGTTGTTTTAATAAGAAAAATATTTGATATTAACAATGCAAGCTACTTATATCATTGAAAAAAAATCATTTCAGTAACTATTTTCCCTCCTCCATACTCCCAATTATGAGCTCATTTATAATCTATCAGAAATTTTGTGCAAAAAACATTTCAGCAAAGCAATATTAGCAAAGAATAATGTGCATCTGATTTCCAGAAATATAAATTGAGAAAATAATCTCTATGAATGATATCGGTGAGTTAGGGAGTATGTCAGAGGTATATGGGAATAACATTAAGAGATGAACCAAAATTGTCATTACTTACTGACAAAAAGCCATTTTAGAGGATTTTTAAAACAGTGTTCATTTTCTCTGTAATATTTTTACAGAATATGAGAAATTACCTCCCATGCACACCCAACAACATGGTGTTCTGCATATGGTCAGCCACTAATTATTTGTTGCAGAATTGAATTTGATCTTCTACTCCACCCTCTAATTATCTCACTGCATTTGATTTTTCTTGGTTGGCAGGGGCTACTTTGATATGCATTCTCCAATGGAGTTCCACTGCAGTAAAATTTTCTTATGTTCCAAATATAGAAGTGAACAAATAATCTAATTTTGTTATTTACTAATTATTTTAAATGAGACTATTTTGCATTCTGAAATCTATTTATTCTGCACCTAATCTATTGAAAAACAAAATGAATTATGTTTATTCAGATCAATAATTTAAAATGTTCATTAAACAAAATACATTCAGATAACAGAAGACTTCTGAACGGGAAAATCCAGGTCCATCTGAGATAGTGATACCAAAAAATGAAGGTAAGACCAAGATTCATAGAACTCTAAATCAAAGAGTTAATTTTACTGTATGTAAATTAAAAAATGAACATCTGAAAACATTTTATGTAAATAAACACGATTCTAACTTAATATTCTTATAAAAACATAACCTCCTTATAAGAACTAAAACAACCCAATAGCAAATAACGAGAATGTTGGATCACGGGAAGAACACACGTGGAGCTGTCTGCACTCCCAGTCACAGAAGGAACACTGCCTTCAGAGCAACCATACTTGGAACAAAGACCAAGGACCTACAGCTTAAAGAGCCAACAAAAAATCAGCATTAGACTGAATCAAATTTAAAAAGTGATACTCAAAAGATGACCAAAATAATTAAACTTGTGTGCCTCACTAACGTCACTTCAGTGAGACTACAATTTTTCTCTGAGACCCTTAATCCCACTGAAGTGATACAACTGATCCCTTGAACATGCCCCAGAACAGCTGTGCTTTGTAATCTATTTTGAAATTAGACACCTCTTGTTCCCCTGGAGCACAGATGAAGGGATTAAGGTCATTAAGTAAGATATAACATCCCCAACCTCACCCCCCACAGCACTAGGACCACATTCGAATTTTTGAAAGCAAATGTCAGTGTTGAATTCTTGAAGTCTCAAACAGCTTTAAACAACTGAAGGTTGCCAGGACCAACCATACAAGGGAGATCAAGTAAAGGATGGGGTTTCTTCAGAGGAAATGGAAGTCTCAATTTCACTTTTAAGTAAGTCTGGAAGATAAATATAATATCCCAACTAGCAGAGTACATATATTTTAAAATTTTATGTAATTAATGTATTAGTATTTTTTATCTAGCATTTATAAATAGTGGTTAAATATTTAAACTGTTTTATTTTTAATATTAGAAGAAAATTAAGCATCAAAACAGGTCATTAAACTCATATTTTAGAATACCAATGGGATTCCTCAATTTTACAAAGGGAGGAGATAGGATGGATGATCTGTACTCAACCCAAAGTACCTAAAAGTTCTAACATTTTTGACTCATTCTGTTCCCATGTTAGGCACATCAAAGCACACTCCCTGACCTCACCTAGAGGACAGTGCCCAAATGACACATGCCTAGCAAATCCTTCCTGCTAAAATAAGAATATGGAAAAACTTACTGACAACATTATTTGAGAATGCAATTTCAGTATAGCTATATTGGTGGCAAAAAAAAAAGGTTTTATAATCAAAGATCTCAGCTTCCCTCATAAAATAGTAATAAAAGCAAAAAGAGGATATTGAAAACATTTACTGAACATACAGCATGTGCCAAGTATCTGGCTAGGAGTTTTACCCATGTTATCATATTTCGTTTTCATAGCAACCCAAGCAAGTTAGGTGCTAATATCCATACATAGTTACATGTAGGTAAAGTACAGACAGAATAAACAGCCTGTTAATAAGGTCAAGATGGCTAAGACATAACCAAACTTGAAAAGTCATTTGTCTTGCTTTTCTGATACATTAGCAACATTAAACACATCTATCTTATTAAGGCACTTTCTACCTGCTTAATAAAAGCAATGTTTAAGTGCCCTACATGTAATTTATAAAGAGAAACTCATCATCATTCCTACTGCCTAAGGACTAACCAGAAAATATCATCTGTCACTTGATAAACTAGCAATTTGTTGCTAGTTTGCATTTCTATTCAGATGAAAAGTTGTAAACAAGAATCCACTGGAGCTTTAAGAAAAAGTAGTAATATTTTACCATCACCTATCTAAATATAAGCCCAGAGGAAATGCTACATTCTATGAATCAGTATTATGACAAAAATGAAAATCTTAAAATTATTTGCTTGCCCAAATCAAACATCAGGTGAATTTCAAAATTTACAGAATTTTACTAGTGCAAGAAGACATTAGAATATAGCTTCCTCTTACCTTATAAAACAATCATTTCGAATCAGTAAAAGATGCTGAAGAATAGAAATAAAATACTTCTCTGCTCTAGTTTCCTTAACTGTGCTCCACACCATGTTGTAAACATCATATGCATCAGTAAATCAGTTAAGGAACATGTCGATTTATCCTCTGCAATAAACTAAATAATATGACATAGAATCTGCTTTGTAACACTTCTAAGGATTACTGTGTCTTACCCTAAAACAGGCATCGTTTATACTCAACATGTGGTCAAAAACAGGTAATTAGAACTGAGAGTAGAGGGAAAGTTGTGTGCAAATGACTCCCTGACACCTCTTGGCTTTTCCTCTACTGTTAATTTCAACCAATCGCCCTCTACAGAGCCAAGATGCTGCTGGCAGACAGTGCACTGGGCTCAGGGGGATGAGGGACCAAGAGAGCATTACCTACCAGGGAAAAACCTACTGGGGGACTGGAACCTGGCGGATCTCTGAAAAAGCACAGACATATGCAGACCCAAGGCATTAACAAAATCCGGTGTGAGTACATACCCAGGGTGTAAGGCAGGAGCTAACCAGAAGTCTAAAGTCCCCCAATTCCTACTGCTGGAAAGCATGTGGGGAGGGGGCAGGTACCAAACACAAAAAGAGAACAGAATACACATACACATAAGAGACTGGTGTCACAGAATTCATTTGTAGATTGTAACATGCATTTAGTTATGGGTATATTGATAAAAATCACACATTAATTAACTAATAAAATAAGAAAGGTTTATACAATTATCTTCTTATTCATAAAGATTTGATTTTTGATTTTATATTGTTTATACAGAAATGGCTTCAGGAGTTTAATATTTTATGGGATGGAACTTGGTTGGTTAAGTTTTAACAGTAATTTGTATATCTGTCTAGACTTTAGAACAAAAGGATATTCAAGCTCAGCTCTAATATCTTCCAGGCGATGAGACAACTCAATCAAGTCTTCTTCCTTGTGTTCATCAAAAACTTTAAGTTGGATATCCAGGCCATCATTCTTAATGCATTTTAAGTTCTAGAAATAATAGAAATTATAATAAAATATTTTCACAATGCAAAAAAATTAAATACAGAAAATAAACAATAAACCAACCATTCAACTTGATTTATACCATTCAAACATTTAAAGTGTTAAATACTCAGAAATCTTATCTAGATTTAAAAAACAGATTTTAATATTTAAGCCTTTTTTCCCCACAGATAAATTATTCTCAAAGGTAATTTATCTAAATTTCCCCTTACTCAAGTACTCCTCTAATTTAAATATTAATAAGGAGACTGCAGGGCACTTACTGGCAGTATCTCTTTCAGTCCACAACGCATAAATTCATTTCTGATGTGAAGCCTGAAGTCCAGATCATCAGGAGAGGTAACAAGGGCATTGATGAGCTGCATACATGCCACCTACAGTAAATTACACAGCGAAAGTCAGACTTGGACTTGACATGTAAAAAGGGGGTAACAGAAATGAAACATCAAGGTCTTGCTCCAAGTATTATCAAATATCTTCCTTCACAAGAGAGTCTATTAAGAACAATTCTTATGTAAACTATTTTAATCAACTCTAAGTTCTATAAAAAATACAGTTTCAGAGGAGTCTTTACTTTCAAGCAGTCAGAGGTTCCTGTGGGCAAGGAGGGGTGGAGAAACATTAGGCATTGCCACTATTTCGTAAAAACATTTACTCTAACCAAAAGTTCTTGTCCAAAAATGTCGTTCATACACATAAGCCACAAACTCAATACATCCTAGTTGACAAACTGTAAATCTCTAATAGATGGCTAATACTAAACTAGGAAAATGAAATAATTTTCCATTCATCAAGAGAAATCTACAGCCCCAAAATCTTCAAAGTCAACAAGTGTCCTGAATATGGTTAATGGGGTTGTTATTACCTGAAACTATTTACAAATGCTACACAATAAATTACTAGCAGTTAATTTACCAGGAAATAGTTCTTAGCTTTTGGTAAAAATTCAAAATCACTGCATATTATAACAAATGCATAAAGAAATAATATAACTAACTATATTATTTATTATTTAATACATAACTGAAATGATAAAAATTAAAATTCACTACATTTTTTCAGTTTAGGTTTAACACTCCAACTTTCAGCCTCTCCATTTTTTTAACCCTGACCTAAATACATCATTCATCATCTGAAGTCTATACGATGGAAGGAAGAGAGATTGTCTCCAGAGAAGCAAAAGTATGCTTTGCTACTGATATCGTTATTTTTATAAGTCTACATTCTACCAACATCTAGCAAGAATGATGAGCCTTCTGATCAATGTTTAAGCTCATGCTGTTCCCAAAATTGTCCTTTCTCCATCCCTTAAGGCAAGGTTTCTATGAATTTAAAATGCCATTTTTAGATTAAGACACCAGTAGGGGGTCTCAGCCCCTGTTGGTTGAAATATATAGTAATTGTTGTATTTTATATCTAAATGCTAAAAATCTAACCAGTATCCTTCTACTGTCAAAACTTAAGACTGTTTAAAGTGGAGTTGAGAAATGTGCCAGAAGAGAGGAAAGAAAAACATTTTTTTCCTTAAAAAAAGGAAAAACTGAAAAAAAGAATCAATCTTTCCAGCATACATTCACTGAACTGTAACCAGTTCATGTCAAAAAGCCAAGTTTAAAATGCTTTCTTTCCACTTCCTTCCCAGTCATTACCTGGTACCCACAAATATTTTTCTCAGCAATACTACATAATTTTAAAAGATCCCAAAGAGCACGTAAGTAATGGTTCTGTGCATTCAGAGAAATTAAATCAGTCTTAGTCACCAAGTTTCTGGGAAAGATATAAATTAAAGATTACTCAAAGCCACAAAAATTAGTAAATTTGCTCCCTTAGCAAATATCACCTAAATGGAAAGTAGTTATGTGTAGAGAAATAATAGTATGAAAATGCAGAGAAAAAAGAGAAAAGACTCATCCAAAATACTTCCAGTAAATATTCTAAATGACAATTCACTATAACGGGAAAAATAGAAAATTGACTGAAGTTGAAATGATGACTTTAGTTTTATAAAATATCCTTCCCAATTCTAATAATAATTTGCCATCATGACCTATAGCCACTCTTTGATTAACTTATACTGTTTATGTTGACTATGCGAGGACGTCTATGAATATATACAAGTATGCAGCAAAATGTATTATTTCCTTACAGATAAAAAATTCTATAATCAAGCTAAAAACCAAGGAATGAGTTTCCTCTACATTTTTAACACATATACCATCGTATCACATGATTTCACACTAATACAACATACCATCAGAAGTGGGTACCAAATCAATTCCAAGAGACACTAAAAAAGTTTCATGAACTATGACAGTAAAAAAGACAAGTTGCCTGCCCAAATGAAGGTAAATAGGTATAAGGATTAAAAATACACTATGTACTATGAGAAATATGTTTGGTATATATATAAAGTGTAAGAAGGTGCAGACAAGGGGACCCCAAAAGAAGGATTTGAAATGGGGTCCAGAACTCAGGGGATCCAGGAAATATTGAAAAGATGGGATATCCTCTCCCCCACAAGTCTGAACTGGGGGATGGGATGCATGGAGCAGGACCATTGAGAGCTGTTTTGAATAGCAATGGTTTTGCAGATAACTTCTAGAATGGTAATTTAATATATCTATAATCTCTAACTGGTTTCATAGATATGTTAATTAGCTGTGGCCATGCTTTCAGCCAGGGAGATGGGAGTGACTTCCACCCAGGATGTAACTGGGAGGCAGCTCCCCCTGGTTACAGAGCCTGTGTAAGAGCTTGGAGATGATTGGCTCCACACCATAGGGCCACACCTGTCCAGACTTACTATGGCAGCCCAGAAAAATAAGGGAATGCTGGCAGGTATAACTGACTGTGGGAGGAGTCAGAAATGGGGCTGCAGAGACCCAGGCATGGTTGGGATTTAAACTGAACCATGACAAGAAGAACCACGAGGCTTTAGCAGGGGAGAGCCACAAGGCTTTGAGTCTCCCTTTGCCACACAGCTTAGGAAGCCAGAAAGCAAGATGTAGCAGCGATGCAGAGCTCTCACTTAGCAGTTTGGAAGAATGTAGGAGAAATACTGCGGGAAGGAAAGGGGTGAAAAGACTCCTGCTGGTGGGCCATGAGAAGGTGTCATGTGGTTTTCAATTAATAACTAGAAATCCTGGCGACACAGCTGATGGTGCTGGGAACCAAAGGAGGCCTGCCAGCCGAGCACGGATTACTGGGAAAAACCGGGGGCTGCCTGAGCCACAGACCTCTATTTCTTTTCCCGAGATATGGTACCCCGGAACCGGGCAAAGGGGGAAAGGAAGGACTGTGTGTGTTCGTGGGTGTTTTAAGGGATTTGGGGATTTTAATGAAGATATTAAGTCATTACTCTTAAGTCTGTATAACTTTTGAATAAATAATTCCTTTCCTTTTCACCAATCTCTGACATGGTGAGCTATAATTCCTTGGTGGAAGGCAAGGTAAACCTAGTACAGGGGACCCTGGGAGAAGAGGGGGTGGTCCATTCAATAACACTGTGCGACCCCTTCTCCATTGGCAAATAAGGGAAAATCATGGGAGACCACATGTGCAGTAACTTCAAAGTAATACAACTACTTGTACATGAGCAATAAAAGCCCACCAAAACTAGCCAGGAAGGATCCACCCTATAAGAATAGAATCCCTCCAGCACATGAGGTCAATCTCTGCTTGGAGTTGGCCTGCTCCCATGTTCTCTGCTATAAATTCTGTGTGTTCAGTTCCATTCTTTGTCCCAATCACCAAGAACCTGGTTACCTGTGCCCGCCCACCTGTGACAATGGGAATATGGAAAAACTAAATAAAAACCAAGACAGCTTAGTAATGGTACAGACTCCTAAGGATTAATAGGAAGGCAGCCTGATGAAGAGGACGACCAAGATGTTGCAAAGAGAGGGATTAACATGTTCAACAACATGGGCTCTTTCACTGACTTCAGGAAATTCAGATTCCCTAAGTAGTTTGTAGCGTGGGAAGGAAGAGAGCAGGGGAAGAAGTCAATGGAGATGAGGCTAAACAAAGAGACAGGGTAGATGAAACACCAGATGCAAACAGAAACAGTGGCCAACATAAAGGATTTTATGCAAAGAAAAGTCAATAATAGAGGCAAGTTAGGAATCTACTGTAGAAGTAAGTTTGATGAGCAATAAGGGAGAGCTCGAACACTTGAAATATAAAGAAAAACGGACACAGTGTAATAATGGCTGGATGGACAGGGGTTGAAGACAATTTACAACAGTCCTGCTACCTTTGTTATTCAAGTAACGGGGTGGTCCCATTAACACATAGAAAATGCAAGGAGAGAAACAAGTTTTAGAGGAAAATAGAAAAAAATCCACTTTTAAAATTCTGAGATTGAAATGAAGCCATTAGGAATCTCTCATTCATTAATAAAAACTAGTTACTAAGTACCTTACCCTATGTCACCTGGGGATATTAACAGAAACTCAAGGAAATAATAAGTGAGATGTTCATCATAAAGAATTAATCACCATGCTCTGCTTGATGTTCCAAAAACGCAGCATATGATCTCCATTAATTTGCATTATGCCATACTAATTGCTTCAATAGAAGTTCTGGAACTGAGAAAAGTAAGAAAACAAGGACCTTCTGCCCTCTGGGGAGAATCCTAAGTTAACGAAAAATTCTATCTTTGGGCATCAGACTGCAGTTCACTTTCTGTTTTGTTAGCTCATACAATTCATCCCATCAAAGCCTATTTACTGGTGCCAACTATGTATCAGACACTGTTCTTTTGCTAGGGATATAGCAATAAGAGAGAGAGAGAGGCACAGAGACAGAGAGAGACAGAGTAGTCAAGAGCTGAATCTACATTTTTGGGCCTAGGCAATTCAAAGAATAAAGTTGTCATTTATTTGGATGGGAAACACCATGGGGGAAATGAGATGGGGAAGAAAGATCAGGAATTCATTTTTTTGAAAATATTAAATTGGAAGTATCTATATCAAAAAGAGTGGGGGGAAATGGACACAGGAGACTCCAGTCCAAGAAAGAAATTACCGTAGTGAAATGAGGTGCAAAGCAAAAAGGACCCCAATATAGAGCTTGTTCCCCCACAGCCCTTGGCTGGGGGATGGGGGAGCAGACCATAGGACAATTAGGATACTTTTCATAACAATGGCAAGCCGATGGCTAGCTAGTAGCTGTGCTACTAGCACAGGTAAAGAGTGTATATGTGACTTCCACAAGGTATGGTGACTCCTGACTTGGGGTGGTAGAGGGAATTTGTACCTGAGTTAGAGGCAAGAAGGTGGTTCCCCCTGCCTCACTGAGTCACTCCTGCCCTGACTAAAGGTGGCAGCAAAGTGAATGTACACAATACAGTAAAGTGGCAAATGTAGTTCAGTGTAGGGGAAGCCACATTAAGAGATGACTTAGGAAGCTCCAGGTCTGGATTTAAACTAAGGGTGGACAGAGAGAAGAGGCTGGTCCACCTTGAGGCCTGGAAGAGTAGGTAGCAACCATGCTGACCTGTAGTAAAAAGGGCAGCCATGTGAGACAGATTCAGCACTGCTGCTGGTAGTAAGAGAAGGGCCGTGCAGGGGAGAAGGAGCTATGATGTAGCAGGTAGGCAGTTTGTAGTCAGGATTCGGCCAGGCGGCCTGGGGTAGTCAGGGAGAGAACAGCATGCTGCTGCTCTGATCGGGCCCACTCTAGCTGACTCAGAAGCCATCAAGAACTCTGCCCTGCAAAATGCTAACTCTTGGGACTCGGAATGTACAGAAAGGCCGCTCGCTTGGTGCTTGTGCCCTTCCTGGACTTCACAATGATCCAGCGGAACATGGCACATGTATTCTTGGACTATATGTGGAAGCTGGTGACAAGGTACCCCAGATCCTGAAGGAGAGAGCTGCTGTGATAGGATGGTGACTGAAGCCCACAAGTGTACTTTCCAGAGAGGATGGAGATCTGCTTGCACCGCCAGCTTAAGCACACATAAGGACACAGGGTTTGTTTTCTACTTTTAGCATTTTGGGGTGCAAGGGAAATACTGGGTCTCATGGGAGAACAGGGCTCTGGGCAGAAGTATAAACACTACCCACCAAGGTTTCACCCCAGTAAATAGAAAGCTGTTTCTCTCCACACTAATTGTTGGGTCATGCACCAAGCTCCACATGAACAGGTCCCTGTTTGCTCGGTTACAATTACAACAGAATGAAAACACCAAGAGCTTAGATGGATCATCTAGGAGGTAGTAGAGAGACAGAAGAAAAAAGGACATTGAAAAACTGATAGGGGCAGTTCAATTGTAGGTTTCAATTTCTAGGTTGAGGAAATAAAAATAAATAAATAGAAGAAGAAGGAGGAGGAGAAGGAGGATATACCAACAGGTGTGGTGACTGAATGCCAGGCACAAGGCTTGCCCAACTTCACAGGCCACCAGGGCAGATCCTTTCTCCATAGTTGTGCTAAAGGAACTGAGATGGTATCTAACAAACAGCAAAGCAAGTATTCTTTAGAAAGCTCACTCTTCAGTCAACTTGTTCCTCCTGGATCTAAGTAGATGTTCTTACAAGTAAAACGATGGCTCTACTACATTAAAAACATATCAGCTGCAGAACCTAAATCCAGACTGGAAACAAGAACCAGTAAAGTACTTAAATAAAAATTCTATCAGAATCGGTGAATAATACTTATTGTCTGGACATGAAAGATACTGAGTAGACTGCAATTCATCTCTCCTACCCCACAGCAGATATCATCTGTCTCTCCTCACACAATCAAATTTCACATTTATCAAGTTAAAATGAACAAATGATGTGTACAAAGAAATATTTTGCCTCCAGTGCAAATAAACTCAAAGAATTTAAATAAACATACTTTAATTCAGAATAAAAACTAAATAGAACACACTATATAATATAGACAAACACAAAAATAGTAAAGTACATCAGCAGATGAAGTAGTATAATTTTATGTATACTTCCAATTATATGTTCTGTAAATGATAGATACAGTAAGAGAACAAGTCAGAACTTGGGGTGACTGCATATATCCCACAGATTCAGAAAAAAATTGATTTTAGATGCTATAATTTACATGAACAGGAATGCTGAAAAACAAACTTGGATTTTTAAATATTTATTCAGAAACTTCTCCTGAGACATCATTAATTTCTTCTCTTTCCTCCCATAAATTTGGATGGAACTGCCAGTATTGCAATTTTCGTAGGAAACATTGGCTGGCTTTAAAATCTTGAGTATAAGCTTTGTAAGGACAGGGGTGTATTTCATTCATCTTCACGGTTCTAATATCTAGCACAACCAGTGTGCAACAGTCATTGTGTAATGAACTGACTTGCTGATTAATCATGAAATTTAGCATTTACTCCTTTACCCTTGAGGCATGAGTTAAGTTGATCTTTCTGGGTGGTCTATTGTAGCCTAAGTGAAGAAATAAATTACACAGCCCTGGCCTGATAGCTCAGTTGATTCGAGTGTTGTCCTGATATGCCTAGGTTGAGGTTAAATCCCGGGTCAGAGCACATATAAGAACCAACCAATGAATGCATCAATAAGTGGAACAACAAATCAATGTCTGTCTCTCTTTTACAATAAAATAAAATAAAAATTTTAAAGAATTATGCACACTCAGAAAACTGGCAGGAAATTTTAGACAAAAATGTTAACCACTAGTTTATACTTAAGTGTGCTCCATATGACAATAAGTTCACCTTGGAATATTATTTTACTGTGTTTTTGATGGCTATTAGCTTAATGGCATATTATTTACCAGTCCAATTTAATATGTTTGGTGTTTAATTTGTATTGATATATTAATCTTACTCGTTCATCCTACTGATTTTGACTACTACTCAATAAAACTTGTAGACAAAACAGAGAGGAATTAAATTGATCCTGTATCCTTCTGGAATGTTCCAACAATGGCTCTAAAATTAACTCTCTACCACACTCCATATTCTTCATTTGATCTGTCATTAAATGTGAGAACAATTTATTTAAAACTGAAAATAACTTAAGCTGACAATGATTTGTTTTTTGTGAGGGGATGGGAGACACCTAAAAAATTGTAAGTCAAGAAATCACAATTCATTATAAGAAAGACTTCATTTGATCTCAGGAAAAATTAACCTTGGGTGTATTTTTAGCTTTTAAGGCCCAAAGGCAGCCTGGGGGGGGGGGGGTGCGGAGGCTGGGAGGCAGGCAGGAGCAATTCAATTTGGCTAAATCCACAAGGCATTTTAACCTATGATTTGTGTAATTATTGCCCAATGACAAAAATTCTAAATACATGATTTTAACTCAATTGAGGATGATTTTTAATATTCAGTTTTTAAAACTTTAATGAACCTGAACCACTTAAAAATGAAGGAAATTGTAAATTTTTTAAATTAAAAAAATACCAACTTTTTCCTATTTTCTCATGTTAAAAAACTGAGATCTAATCAAATTTTCTGAGATCTAGTCTGTAGTTAAACTCCGTAAAATACAAGAGATTGAAGAGTTCACCTTCTTTTCTTTCTTTTTTTTTAAAGTTAAAAATTTTCACTGCCATTGTGGCAGCCATGACAACACAACTCTCAAACTTTGACTACAGTGAACATAACTGAGATGAAGAGATTGAGAATTTTTTAAAAAACCCTCATGGACACACACAACAGTTTGGTGATTACCAGGGGAAAAAGAGGTGGGGGGAGGTAGAACTGGGTGAAGGTGGGATAAATGGTGATGGAAAAAGACTTGAACTGGGCCGGTTAGCACATAATACAATATACAGATGATGTACTGTAGAAATGTACATCTAAAACCTGTATAATTTTATTAACCAATGTCACTTCAATAAACTCAATAAAAATAAATAAATTTTGGCTCAAGAATTCGCAAACTACCTTCCCAAGTTCTCCCTAGAACAGCATAGCAGCCCTGAGATGTTTCCAGCCTCCCTCCCTCCCTCCCTCCCTTCTTCTCTCCCTTCCTCCTTCCTTCACCTAACTCCCTCTCCAGGTTCCCTCACAGGCACTTCCCCTGTTGGACAGCACAGCTCTTGCTCTCAGACGATGCAGATTAACACAGCCTGTTCCACAAAGAAAGCTTCAACAAGGTTATCATTTTCAAATTGTCTGATATGAGTTTATAACTAAAACTTCATATTTAACAGAACACGTCCACATTTTCTTATTTTTCTCTAAATGTGAGCACCCTCTTCACTTTAATTTGCAACCAATCATGAGATATTTGTGAAGACCATATGCATGTCACATACCTAAGTGTGTCTGGAACATAATTTTCCTCTAGTAACAGTTCCAGAGACATCAAAGGCTTGGATTATATTTCAAGCTTCTGCTTCTTTGGAAAACACAGAATAGGCAAAAGCAGGTTTACAATAGTGAGTAGACACAGTTTAACCTTGTATTATTTATCATTTATTGTATTATTTATTTTTATTACAACTGTAAGCCTACTTTTGCCTTCCTCCATTTATTACTAGGTACAGAAATATGTACCACAGAAATCCTAGTGGGACATACCAACCACTCCTCTCCACTGACTCCTGGAAGTATGTATCTGCCCATTGTTGGAATAACGTTATCACTAGACTCTAAGAAACCTAATGATATGATCGTTGCACAAAGATGCGAATATAATTAATGTCACTGAACCATACCCTTAAAAAATGGCTAAAATGGCAAATTTTACATTAGGTATATTTTACCACAATTTTTTAAAAAAGAATAATAGCTATGTATTTTAATAGAAGCTTAAAAAAGGAGAGATTTGAGTTATTTATAGTAAGTAAAACAGTAAAAATAAGTGATCCACAGAAAGACACAACATGAATCCTGCTATTTATCAGTACCCAAAGAGTACTCTACCAAACCAAACTTTGGGAAACCTGGGGCTAAAATTCAATGACAGGAATTACCTATAATTTAAGTGAGCAAGCTCAGAAACTAAAGTTGCTACAGGGTCACAAAGAATCAAGACAAGAGAACAATAACTTGCCCCTCTAAAAAAAGTTTCCCCACGCCTTCCCTTATTCGTATTGGCCCTCTGACATAACCAATTTTTCTAGTCTCTGATTAGAAAGCTTCACAAAGCATGCTTTCCCTTTAGTCAGTAATTAATGTAAGAAAAATACTGCATAGCACCACATAAACCAAAATCAGTGAAGGTCTCATTTCACTAGAGCTCCCTCGAGGCACGGTGAGTGTGTAGGAACACCACCAGGAGTACCAGACTGAGGGAAAGTCAGGAAGGTGACATGAGGTACTTTGGTGGTCTGCTCCGTATTGGGAGACAATTCTCCATGAGCTCTTACACTTTTGCATGTGTTCTAAGCAGAGGTGCAAATGGCCTTTCTTCTAGATGATGTTTTCAAGGATGTTCGGATAGCCAGTAGTACACTTGGAACACAGAGACATGTCTTCTCTCCAAAGCAGGGGGCAGTCATGCATTCTGTCCAGTATACTAAAGATGGTCTCTCTTTGGAGCAAAGGGCAGGCACGCGTACAGTCCATTGTAAAAGATTTAGGTTCTCAAAATTCAAAATTCCACTTATACAGCAAAACTGCCATCTCTGCCTTACCTTTAGACAGTTCCTCCAAAACCAAAAATTGGACTCAGTTATTCCCAAAACTGAGAATCCTGATGCCCTATATGGGGAAGCAAGAATTAACTTGCCTCGTTCTCCAAAAATGCTGTGACTTACATCTTAGAGGTGGTCATAGAAGATGTCCAAGTGTTTCGGGAAATACCACCAGTAGGCCAGGAAGCCCTCAGACAACTATGGAAATCTCTCCAAAGTGAGGCTACCTTGGCTAATCCAGAAAGCCTTTTGGCGAGAAAATTGATCAGTATTTATGTGCACCCTGCAGGCAGTTATCTCTATGATGAGAGTCACCCAATTAGAAAAGGTGGCAAGAAACGCGTCCCTGATTTTAGCTGAAATGATCAGTGATACCTCATCAGCTCGGGAAGGCATGCAGGTCAGCACCAACTCACCCGCCAGTCTGTATGGATAAGGGGATTGCCCTAGACTTCCTCTTTGCTGAACAAGAAGTCCATGCAATCAGCAATACATCACTTTGTACCTGAATTAATATCTCAAGCCAAGCAGAAAGATCAATAGAAAAAATTAAGAAAGCCTCCTGGTATTCTAAAGCAGACCCAGGTTGTCTGTGGAATTTGTTCAGCTGACGGGACCTGGGACCTGAAGGCATAGCTGAGGTCGATACTGCAGGTCAGCCTCAATGTCTTGTTGACCAGCAGCCTTAATTAAATATTTATGAGATGAACTACACAGATCTCATCACAGCCTATATAAATCAGAATGATTGCTGCCCATGATAATTGGGTTGTATTCCCTAAACTCATGGCTTCTCTCCTGAAACACAACCCACTGCAACTGCCCACTGGGGCTGATGCAAAGCTGATACTCAAGCTTTTGTTTTTGATCTAAGAGTTCGTGTCTTCTGACAGTGACCCTAAAACTGTGATAGACTAATCTGTTAGCTTACAAGTGGCATAAAATTGCAGACCATTCATGTTCTTGGCCCTGCATAGCCACGAGTCCAAGGGGACTAGATCAGGGAGAAAGACACCATAGGAAAGGAAAGGTGCAGCAGGCTCTCACTCTGGGCCTGAGGCATAGACATGAAAGGAAAGCTAAATATCCACTCAACAAACCTGTAGAATGCCCACACTTGGTTCCTTTCCTGACAAAAATCGACAAGAATCCAAACCAGCCCTGTGACAATAGCAAAGCTTCCAACAAACTCTTTAAAAGCTAGATTAATGCTTCTGGTACTCCAGCAAAGTGTGTCTCTAACAAGAGAAGAAAAAGGACACACACAGAAAGAAAGAAAGAAAAAAGAGAGAGAGGGGAGAGAAATGAAAATAACAGATAATATCAAGATGTAGCAGAAACCAGAAATCACCCTTACTTAGTCCAACCCTTTTCTGCTACAAGAGACCTGGCCAACAAGAGGGGACAATCACATGTATGAAGACAGGTCCGTGTGAAGAAAGCTTTGGTGCTCTACTGTCTGTCCTTAGTGTGTTGGGTGCTAATCAGAGTAGAAGGTTGGTGTTTCCATTAGAACAACCCTAGATGTGGATTCTGACATTTCTTCTTCTCATTATTTCTAGTTACCCACGATCCACACATCGTTCTCTGAGCCTGCCAGAAATTCTGCAAGGTATCCAGTGGTATTTCCTGCTTAAATCACCTAGAGTAGAGTATGCTGCTTGAAGCTGAAAACCTCATCTGCTACACTTGAAAAAAAAAAATGTACATCTATTTTAACTCCAATATTTATATTTGTACTTTTTTCCTGATAAGACTCTCTAAGACTCTCTAAGGCCTGAAAATAATTTTGAGTTATTTCTGGTACTCAGTTTTTCACACTTTTACCAGCTGTTGGGGGTTGAGCAGAGCACTGCAGGGCAGTAGAAGTGTGCTCATTCCATCGGAAACACAGGCAGCCAAATTATCGTCATTATTAGCATCAGACTCAAGAAAATCTAACAATTCTCCTTTGAAGACTATTTTGTCATAAATCTACTTTGCAAGAAAAAGTGAATTTTTTTGAATTTTACTACCAACCATTTCCTCTAACATAAAAACAAACAATTGGGTTCTATTTTATTCAGCAACAAACAAGTTTTATTTTTAATTTGGTGATCTGCCAATATTACCCAAACTAGTATATTTTAATATATGCAAATTATAGGCTAATAGAGTAAAATGGGCACTTATAGCCATAGGTTTATGAGAAAATTGATAACCAGCTAGCTTTAAAATATGCTTTATTTTATAGAAAAGTCCAAAGCACTCAAAAAGGAAAGTATTTTTAGATGTTACTGAAGTGCTGCTTTATCATTTTAAACATAAGTAGAGCACAATCAGCAATCCCAGAAAAGATAATCTCCCCCCCAACCCCCAACATAGCTCCTAAAAAATGGACTTTTAACTCTTACCTTAAGGTTGCTACCTCCTAGCTACTCCACACATTAGGCTTCATAAAATGGGAAACCTCAATTAAAAAGTAAAAATTCACAACAAAATGGATGAGTAGGTGAAGTAAGAAATAACAATTGTTTCCACTGTCTATATTCTCAATCAAGAGCATGCAAGTTTAGCCTGAACTTATCCTAAAAGTGAGAAAGAAAAGAACTTAATAAGTGATGCCACAATGACTTCTCAATTACCAATGAAAACCAAACTTTAAGAACAATGTCAATAAATTTATTGTAGTGTTTATAGGGCATCATAAAAATAACACTATTAACCATAAAAGAAAATATAATTATTTACAACGAAGGCCATTAGTTTCATGAAAGCAAATATAACGAGCCACCTACATCTTGGTAAAAAAAAATTTCCTAAGAACTGCACTAAATACAGGACTTCTACAACTACTAAAGGAAGACACTGCGGCTGGCCCCACTCCTCTGCACCCTGTATCCGCTTACATAAACATGAAAAACAAGCAGTCAGCAAAAAGACACCCTCTCCACAAATACCCATAGCTATATTTTCTATAAAAGCCAGAAAGTAGAAACATCCCAAACCTCCAAGAGACAATGATAAACAAAATGCAGTACACATCCAAAGAACAAAAAATGAAGTTCTGATGCATGTTATAAACATGGGTGAACTTTGAAAATACTGTACTAGGTGAATGAAGCCAGTCACAAAGGACCAGAAATCATGTGACTTCATTTATATCACATGTCCAGAATATGAAACCCTATATAGTCAATTAATGGTCGCCTAGAGCTAAGGGATGAGGAGTGTCTTTTGGGGATGATGAAACTGTTCTAAAATTTTGGTGAAAGTTGCACAACTCTGCAAGTATACATAAAAACACTGAACATATACTTTAAAGTGGGTAAATACATAATGTGAATTTATGTAATTTATATAAATTTATATAAAGCTATTAAAAAAGAAATCAGTTCAAATCTATATCAAGTCTTTAGACATATATGTATATATTTTAATTCCTTCATGTCTTGGTAACATCTTGCATTAGTGTATACCAAAAAGAGGAAACTGAAATTGATACCATCCACAGTTTATTCAGACTGTACCACCTTCACATTCATGTGCATGTATGCGTGCATAATTCTATGAACTTTTGTCACATGTGTAGATTTATATAACCATCACTATAATCAAGACACACAACTGTTTCAACCACACAAGACTCACTCCTGCTATGTATTTATGGCCACACTCAACACCTTCCCAGACCTGATCCCAAACCTTTGGCAACTATCCAATTGTTCTCCAACTCTATAATTTGGTTATTTGAAAAATATTATATTAAAGGAATTACATAATGCTTAACCTTTCAGAACTGGCATTTTTCAATTAGGATAATTCTTTGGAGATCATGCAAGTTATGTGTATCAGTGGTTCACTCCTTTCTGAGCAGTATTCTGTGGAATGGCTGCACCACCGTTTAATCATTCACCAGTGGTCAAGGACTCTGGGTTGTTTCCAGTTTGGAGCTATGACAAATAGAGCTGCCATAAAAAATTGTTTATTTTTTGTGTGTGTGAAAATTTTCATTAATCTGGGATAAATGTTCAAGAGTGTAATTGCTGAGTTGTATAGTTAATACCAATTTTAATATCAACACTGGTAATGTTCCTGAAAAAAAGAAATGAGGATCACTTCCAATCTCCACTCTCTACTGACTTTGTTTAATTTAACAAAATTACTTTTTACAGCTTGCTTTTACTCAACAATTCTGCTAAAGGACCAAGCACTGCACTAGCATTTTAAAAACATTATCCTATGTAATCCTTGCATCAACAACGAGCTAGGTATTGATATTAATTATCTCTATCTTACAACTGAGAAAACCAAGCTACAAAAGAGGTTTGGGATTGACACAGAGTCATGCAACTAGGATGTGAAGAGCTGGAATTTAAATTGGAGCCAGCCTGCCTCAGAAGTCTATTCCTTTCACAAGACACTACATCTCCCACTTTCATAGCATGTATGTGATTAGATACAAATAGTATATGTTAGTACAAAAAAAAAAAAGTCTTCATTTAGGGGATAAAGTTTATATGTAACCATTACATTTCATAAATGAGATTTTAAAAATTAGACGTGATCTCTAACATGCTGCAAAAATAAGCACAATTAATCTAATAATCTGGTATTTGCACAAATGTTGTATATACAAAAATTAACATGATTATGGGATGAAAATTCACCAAAGTAATTGTTTGGTTTTTCTCTACAAAGTTTCTTTTAGGTTTATTCTTCATTAGCATTGTGGTGAATAGGAAACCTGGGGACAGACGAAAAGGGAGGCAAAGAAGGGAAAGGAGGGGAAAGAGCAGGGTCTGTGTCAGAAATGGGTAACACATCCCAGACCCTGACTTGCAGGCCCTCCAACAGGCCCGGATGAGGAAGGAGGGGCTCTTTTCCAGAAGCTGCATCAACTGAACTCCACTCAACAGGGACGCACACGCGCACCTTCACACGTTTCTAGTGCCCAGAAACAAATCACAAGAGGATTCCTCACCAGCCACTCACAACACCGTCATCAGAAATGTCACCCGCACAAACTTACCATCGTCAGAAATGTCACTATAAATTTATTAATTTGACAGTTCCTAACATTTTCCAATTTTTTCTCAGAAATGTTTTATCAACATTTCCTTAAATATACTCACGATTATCAATGATTGTAACAATAATTACAGTTATAAAAACTCATCTCTTTTCTTAAGGAAAAAGTAAATGAATTTAGTATGTGGCTTGGATACTCTAATGTTTAATTCCAAACATGACTTTGGAGGGGCATTTAAATATTTTTAAAATCTCCATAAGTGTAATTTGGACATCATTATTACTCATATAAAATTTCAGATATAAAAATTATTACGGCAGGAAGCCATTATGAGGAATTGCCAAAATTTTTTCAAAATTATAATCATCAACTTATAAAACTAACACAGAATAAACTTGTGGGACCACAATCACACAGTTTACAGAGAAACCTAGTAAGTCAACTTCTAGGAAAGTAACTATAGAAATAATTCTAAGTGTATACCAAGGTGCATCTATAAGATCAATTATGATATAAAATAAACAGAATTCTACACAATTCTTAAAAATGGTATGAAATAGTAAATGGCACTCAGGATTTCATACTATTGCGTTCAATATAAACCAGTCAGAGAACAGATTACAAAACAATGTGCATGGTATGTGACACCTACTTGCAGTTGAACTGAATTGTGCCGAAGACCTTTCACAATAGAAGAAAATCTGTCAATTCTTCTTTCTTCTCCAGCTGATGTTAAAGCTTCTAAAACTTCTTCAAGGCTATTGGAAATTTTGAATTTATAAATAATTAAATTGCAAACTGAGAATAACTAAAATGCTATAATCCAATTGCTTGATTTAATAAACTCTGTAGTCACTACTTCTTCCAGGCAACCAAGAACATTTAAAAGTAGCTTACTCAGTATGCATCAGTAGTTTACGCAGTATGTATCAAGCAATGCTCTAAGCATGTTACACATTTTGATTTATTTATTCCTCATAATAACCCTATGATGATGTTCATTTATCAAGCATTTATATATTGCTTACTACACATCAGGCACTAATTGAACCAGTTTACAAATGGTAACTTGTTTTAATGTCTATAATTCTATGAGTTAGGTATTATCATTATCCTGTATTACAAATTAGGCAACTGAGGCAGAAAAGCTTAAGCAATTTGTCTTCCATCTACTAAAAGGTGGAGCAAGGATCTAAAACCAGATAGTCTGTGTAGTAAGTACCATATAAATGCTCATAATTACTATACTTCTTCTCAAATATAAGTAACTGAAGTTCTTGTAGCCACAAATATATAGTCGTAAGAAATTATAGTCAAATATAAAAAAATAGTTTAATAGGAACTACACTGGCTCTTCCTTCAAAACAAATAGCAGTGTTCACAGGACCGAGCACACTGTAGAAGCTCACATGGTTTCATAGTTTGTGAGCACAAATAGGTGGTCCTACGAGTTATCAATATTTATGTCATTTTGAGTCCTATTCTGAAATTAAAAAATAATAGAAATAATATGGAACTAGGGGAAGAGGAAAAAGAATAGAAGGGGGAAAAAAAGAAGAAAAAAAGGAAAAAGGAGAAAGAGAAAGAGGAAAGAAAAAGGAAAGGGAAGAAGGAGGGGAGAGGGAAGAAAAAGGAAAGAGGTAAGAGAGAGAAGAAATAGGAAGTGTGGGAGAAACAGACAAAGGAAGAAGGGAAGCAAAGGAAGGAGGAGAAAGGAGAGGAATAGGGAGAGGGAGCACAGGAAGTACCTTACATGACAACACTAAATTCAGTCTAGAAGGAAACTTGACTTGGGGTAGTAAACACCCAATACAATATATTTTGATGATGTATTACAGAATTGTACCCCTGAAATCGATATAACTTTAATAACCGACATCACCCCAATATATTCAATAAAGACATTAAATTTACTCTTAGGTTTCTATACCAAAATTAACATGGCCTTTTTAAAATGGGAAATGCAGAGTGCTTAGGCTGTGTGTCTGGCTTTGCATGCTGGAATTGCAGCAGGTACAGTCTCTCCCACGAAAACTCTCGTAGGTACATATGGGGACAGAAGGGCAGGGCTCAGTGCTGCCACCTGTTGACTCTCCAACTAAATCCAAATAGGTTCAGTAGTCACCAGCCACAGAAGGATCACCTGTGTGCAGAAGGTGCTACTTACAGGGCTCTGCCTGCCCTTACCTGAGAGGGCTATTTCCATTTGTCTCTGGCTTATGGTTTTTATATCTTTATTCTTTTTAAAAAACATTTTACCTAATTTTTTAAATGGTTCCTTGTCATAAGAACCCCCAATCTTCGTTTTTAAAAAAAGTTCATCATTCTAATTCTTTTAATATGTATGTAATAGTCTTTAGTTACAGCCCTAACATGAATAATAATGTCTTTAAAGGCTTCAGTATATATTTTATGGTCAAGAACTTTGTACCCTCAACCAGTAAAATACAATTCCATATGTCCCTTTTTAAATTTGCCTTACATACAGATTTTCAAATAGTATATTTGCTTTTTATAAGGGAATATACATGACCTACACTTTGAATTAATTCTATCTGAAAAAAAAACATACAAAGCAGAACTCATTAGCATATTTTTCAAATCTTCACTTAGAATTTTTATTTAGGGTTTGAGTTCAGAACAGTTTAAAATAAGTAAGATGAAGAAGTCAGTATATCACAGCCTGTATCAGGGTCCCCAAACCCTGGGCCACGGACAAGTACCAGTCCACACCCTTTAGGAACCCAGCCACACAGCAGGAGGTGAGCTGAGAGCAAAGTTCCATCTGCATTTTCAGCAGGTCCCTATCCCTCACATTAATGCCTGGGCTCTGCCTCCTGGCAGATCAGCGGCAGCATTAGATTCTCACAGGAGCGTGAACCCAACCGTGAACAGCATACGTGAAGGATCTAGGCTGCACACTCCTTATGAGAATCTAATGCCTAATGACCTGAGGTGGCGCTGAGCTAGCTCAACCACCACAGTGGTGCAAATACAGATTACCATTAGCAGAGAGGTTTGACTACACAGAGACCATAACAAACTAATTAGTTGCAGACTCATATCTGCGAGTGGCAAGTAACAATTAAGCTGCATCTGGTGGCAGGCTATAAAGCCATGCACTGCCCCCAGTCCGTGGAAAAATTGTCTTCCACAAAACTGGTCCCTGGTGCCAAAAAGGTTGGGGACTGCTGGCCTACATGAATCTAAGTCAGTTGCTTGAGTATACTACATTTATTTAAATTCCAGTCTAAAACAGAATAGATAATGAAAACATTATATAAATTACCTTGTCTTAAATCATTATATAATAAGAGAAATAAGTTCAGAAGACTCACATGCTTTCCTCCCCAACAATGCACACTGCAGAGAGGAGTTTGACCACATCTGTCATCATGCTGGGGTGCTCGGGATCGATCGCCTTGGCCAATAGAGAAAGACTCCGCTCTTCACTCATAATCCTTTCCAAGCCATACTATAACATTTTGGAAATGAGAGGTTAAATGTTAACAGTTTTTAAAAAATAGTGTTCTGAAGAAAATGTAGTTAACAAAAAAATGTTTATAGAATTTATATTTTTACAACTACTAAAGCTAAAAAATATAAAGAATATAAACATCCTAAGAATTCATAGAAGTATAAACTTTATATCAAGAACTATGAGAATCAACCAAGTACAAATAACCATTCAAAGATGATTTTACAATACTGACTGATTAATTATTAACATAGATAAGCAGTCAACTGGAGAAAGAAAGAAGCAGTGTAAAATATTAAGATTTCCCAACAGAAACATACAAAATAAAAAGTCAGACAGTGAAGTAGTTACTAAGGCCGTCGGGATTCTTCCTGGGGGGGAAGATTGGTAAGAGACACACTGCCACAAGAAGCCACACACTGTCCCAGAGAAATACGTTGTGAGCTGCATGTGCAATGCAAAATTTACAAGCAAAAATGAAAACTAGTTTTAATAAACTTATTTCAATACATCCAAAATAATATCACTTCAACATATAATCTAAATAAAACAGTCGCTGATGAGACATTTCACTTTTTTCTTCCCTAAGTAGTGTAATCTAGTATGTATTTTATACTTACAGCACATTTCAAGTCCGACTAGACACATTTCAAATTCTCAATAGCCACATGCATATAGCAATCACATTATACAGTGCAGGCCCAGAGAGTAACACCTCATTCAAAAACAGGAAAAAGCTGAAGGATGATTTGGGCACATACCATGTAGAAACTGCCATAAGGAGCATATGTATTCTGATTGGAATATTTATCATCAGAAACACAGTGTAGTTAGTTGTAAACACATTATAAAAATGGGATGATTTGGCATAAGAACAAAGTTTGTGTGCTACTGCCAAGATGTCACATCCAATTAGAAGATAGAAGCTATGTTAATGATTTAGTGTTTTGATGTAAGAATGTATACATTGCTAAGGCCCCTTTACAATCTATGGAAGACAAGTATCAAATAAATAATTCAGAGAAGCAATAAAACAATACTATTTATCTACCATGCATCCCAGGGAATCCTGTAGAAGTGAGAAATTGGTTGATTATAGTTACTCCTAATAATTAAAAAAGGCCTTATCCCAATTATGAACCTATGAACTATGGCTTACACTAAAAATTAACACTAGACATATGTATCACAATTGAATCTACAACAGGCTTAGACCCAAATGTGTTGAGCGTTCTGAGATTTTAGTTATAACTTTCCTATTGTAAATAGCTATTATGTAAAGAAGCCTTCACACCATGCTGAAATACTGCATTTGCTTTAAACTAGAGAACACAGGGACGAAGAAGGAGGGACAGAGGATCAAAGCACCAGGATACGATTTTGGGAAAGACTTCTCTGTCTTGGTGGTCACTGGGAAAATTTACAGAGACAACTACACTGGCCTGGAAATGCTCACTTCTGTGTTTCTTGGGCTTGTTTCACACCTGCAGATAAAGAATAAAAAAGCAGGCATGGGACCAGAGACTACAATATACCTCAATTATCATTCCAGGAAATTGTCAGGGGCTTATAATATACCGCTTATATCCAATTCAAAAATTCAGTCAGTCAACAGTTACCAAGTACAAAGGACTTGTTCTGTCTTCTGAAACCAGAAGACTGAGAAAAGCCTGCCTCCAGCATTTTCTGTTCATTTCCCACTACCTTGGCTAGACTTAGCCAGTGAGTGCCTTCCTGGAATCAGAACCCTGTGGTTCCTCTAGCCACTCAAGGGATTTTCATACTGCTTTCCTCCCACTACCACTACAGCTAACTTCTCTGTGTCAAACCATCATGTAGGAAGCACAGAACAGCAGCATTCTCTGATCTCATGATTTTGACCATCATCCGGTGACTCCCAATGCTCCATCACAGGCAGTATTCTCTGACTTTGCTAATGTAAAAATGTGCAGTTATCAGTTTAAATGTGGAATGAAGCCGGTTGTCAATATTCAATATCTAGAACTGAAGATAGAATTACTGTCTACTTATATAAAATTACTCTCATCCAATTACTTAAAACACAAAGCAAAGCAAAATAAAACATGTCAACTCTGTGGGAGAATTAGCTGACTTACCAGTGCTGGCATATACAGTACATTAAGTGAAGGCTTTTATAAGGTTACAGAGGTGGTGACAACTTTTGGAAGGTCTAAGGAAGTCTCTTGACTCAATGTCAAAGACCCACTCTGGATTCTAAGACAACGTGTGTTCTAAACTGAGGACTAATGTCAGATTCCATCTGCATTCTACAGGAGGTCTATTATTACCTAATAGATGGAAGTTCAGGCCAATGAAGAAGTGTTGGGTAGGGGAAGGTTAGTAACCTAAATCCCTGCAGAGGATGCCCACCTGACACTACATGCATACTGCTGCTGAACAACCCCCCACCCCTGCCAGCACCAGTGAGTTAACCCCAACAGCAGAAACAACATGGGGAGAGGGGCTGGCTGCAGGAGCAAAGCACCCTTGCTGGGGGCGTGCAACTCAAAGCCACACACAAAAGCTTAACTGACCTAAAGGAAACCCCTCTTCCACTCACCTTTTAATTTCAATAAATTAACTTTTCATCCTGACTTTTATTTTCTTCCTAATATTCACTTTTTTCCATTTAAAAAGTTAGCCCACTTTAGTGTTATAAGAAATTCACTTTCATATGTTATCAAATCTGCTTATTAATTAAATAAATAATTACTAGTTCAAAATAAGGTACTACACTTTTTTGTCTATAGCCTATATTGTTCATCATTCAGTAACCACTTACAAAGGAAGGCTGCACAAGGAGGCACAGAAAAAAATCATCAATGCATCTTGGGAAAGAAGAAAAAGCCTTACCAAAAATTTCAGACAGAATATAATACTAATTCCAAGTATCAGTAACTTAACTTTTCATTCATCACTTAGCACAAGTGATATCAATAAATACGAACAGCAATATATCTCAGCTCCACATATACAAACTGTACGCAACACTGTTGTTGCAAAAAGTAACATTATATTAATTAGAATATAAATACATGCAAAGTTTACTTCCTGTCCTATCCAGTCTCAAAACAAATAGGAATATTATTTTCAATATGCCATCTCACTGTAACCCTGAAATTCTTCCCAAATTAGGATCCACCTGCTCTTCTGGTTTGAAAAAATGGTTCTGGGTTTTCTCTACTCTCAGACTTCCCACCACTAGTCAATGCTCAATTTCTCTATTTTCACTTTCACAGGAGCTTCCTAAAGCAGTACTATGTACTCACAATGTGAAAAGGCCTCTCCCTATCAGTAGTTTCTGATTCCTTTGTTCATTTATTCTTATAAGATAGTCTACAAAATACCTAAAACCTACTTCTCACAGAATAGAAAGAAGTTTGATTTCTACAGCAGGTATTTTCCTTGAAAATCTTATTTTTCTCCTCCTTCACCCCTTCTAATTAGATAGTTCACTAGTTAAAAATAGAAAACTTAGCTCCAGAAAATGCTAAAAAATACATAAATAATTCAGCAAGATAAAAATTAGAAAACATAAATATTTGCTATATTTAGTAAACATACATAAAATAAATGTTAATAATTTAAATATCAGTACTTATGTGTGAAGTCTTCTAAAGGTTTATTCTGAAAATCAGGGTAAGGCAAAATATTAAAAATAAAATTAATCAGAAATGTACAGTTTGCTATAAAACACAAATCATCACACCATCATAAGTACAATTTCCTCTCCTGCTGTCTAACAGCAACTAAAATACCTATCATTACTCACACATCATGAGGTAAATGCGTTTAAATGTTGGAGCTAAAGACATGGCATGGGCAGAGAAATTTCTTCAATTAACAGTATAAAAGAATCCCTTTCAGAAAATCTAACTTCAGTAAAGAGCTTAAAGTGTTTCTCTCTTCTAATGTTTCCTCTTTAAATATGCAAACTCTGCAGATCCGTCATATTACATTTGGTCTCAATAATACATGTATTAAGCATAACTGCTCCATTTCTGGGACCTGTTTTATCATTTTCATTAATTGCATTATACAGCTGAATCCCTAAACTATAAAAATTAAGTCTTTCCAACTTGATTCTTTGGTAATGAATATTAGTGCAAACCCCATTTAATAATCATGTATGATTTCAAAGGTGATTCAGGCTATAGTTTCAAAAATTAAGAGAGAGAGAGAGCAAGAGGGAGTGAGGAGGGAAGAGAGGGAAGGACAAAAAGAAGGACAGAAAGGGAGGGAGAGAATTAAACTACACATGAGAAGTTAAGGGCCAAGAGAAGGTCCATTTGTCCCCAAGCTTCTCTGCTGGGAGATAGTGGTTTTTATACAAAAGTGAAAATTATACAATTCCGTATTTTTTCCATTATTTACTAAACAGTGTACCAAAGCAGTACACCACTTAAGTGCAGATTCCTTATTACACAACTCTAATTCTTAAAAATTCTAGAAGAACCGGTGAAGAATGAATACAATATGATTAATCATGTACACACCTGGGTATTCATCAAAGCCTTCAGACACTGTATGACTTTGTGCTGATTCTTCTTTACAACGTTTTCTTGTCTGCATTGGCATAAAAGATGTCAGTGTTAGAATTATAATTGGACATGCAAATGTAGCTTAAGTGAAAATAATTAACAATACTTACATTTTGCTACTAATCAGTTTTTCCAAAATGTCCAATAATAACCCAAGCCCCTCATGGCCAAAGCTCTGCACCCAACTGAAAAACAAGAAAAGCGTTGTTATGTCGCGTTAAGTATTCTCAGTGTGGAGTATCACAGGATGATCACACACATTTTACAGTAGTTATATTCTAATCATAAACACAATATTAGAATAATACCTTGTACAAAATCATTCATAATTCATAGTGTTAGTTGTGATGGAGTAAAAATGCAATGAGTGGTGTGCATCCTTATAATTGCTGAGCATTTCCTAAGTTTCAAAGTTCAATTTTTTTTAAAGCTTCTTCATTATTTTTTAAATGAGTATTTTCATCCTCACCAAACCACCTGTATCCCAGAAGCCCATAGATACAGTGCCAGTACTGTATGTAGTTAGGACATCACTGCCAACAGACAACAGCTCACAGAGATTATAGAAAATCCACCTACATAGAAATAATACATTTTTTCCAGTGGTGATTTGGAATGCCTCAGTCAATAAATAAAATGATAACAAGAAGGAAGCAAAAAACATGTGTGTAAATATCGTTTCGTATATATCTTTGTACGTATGTATGATTTTGTGTGTGTGTGTGCATGTGTGTGGCCTTTGAAAAATGAAATGTTGTCCTGGCCAGGGTGGACCCGCTGGTTGGGCAACATCTTGCAAACCAAAAAAAGTTGCTGGTTTAACTCCAGGTTAGATTACCGGTCAGGGGCACATGCCTAGATTGAAGGTTTGGTCTCCTGGGGCATATATGAAAGGCAACCAATTGACAGAGGTTTCTCTCTCACTTCAGTGTTTCTTGCCCTCTCTTTCTCCCTCCCTTCTCCTCTCTCTAAAATCAAAAATGAAAATAAAATGTAAAAAAGAAAAATGAAGTGTTAAAAACAAAATTTTATCCAATAATCAAAAAACGCACATTATAAATAATAAAAACAAGTTTAAGTCATATAACCAGGATATAATACCACTGTCTTAAGATATAATATAACATTTCCCATGAAAATAAGAAGAGTAAAAAGCAAATGCACCATTTTACATGAAAAATAAAAATCTACCTTTATTTGTACACTTCTGTAAACACAGCTTAATCACCTGTAAGTATTTAGAATTTCCAATTTTTCCACCCCCAAAAAAACACAATTTGCCATTTAGATTGCAGACTCTTCTCAGATTATTTTTATTCATCTCTTCCCTGTGAAAACCAAGGAATAACTAATTCAAGAATGCACTATACAGTAACGACACTCCTCTGTAAAAGAAAAGACTGAAGGTAACTATCATAGTTAAGGGGAGAAGAAAAGGTTAACAAGAAGTTGGTGTTTTCAAACCAGAATGCTACTTCAAAAGTGAAGAGTTCACTCTGCTCTATCAGCAACACACATCACCTGTAAGCATTTCAATTCCTTCTTTCATGTTTCAGGAAAACACCAAGGGCATCCTGCTTAACTGTTTGTCTTGCTGTCTCCTATTCTGTATTTATTCTTATTTCACATGCAGCAGGGAAGCTTGAAATCAAACACGTAAGGAGTGATTTGAGTTCTACGTGGGCTAGCCCTGACATGTGTGGACAGGCCCTGTTTGTCAGGCCCTCCCGTGTTAGCACCTCGCAGTGGGACTTCAGTGAGTTGTTTGAAGTGAATTTTCAGCAATCTCTACATTCAAAAGCATATCCATAAAAACATCTGAAGTTAATATGAAGTTTAGGATGATTCACACTGCTATCTATCATCTTCAATCATTGTGGACAATAAAGTTACTATTCCTAAAACTGCCTTATACCAAAATATACAAATTTAAAAGTATGTTAATATAACAAAAAGACTTTGTTGAATTTAATATGCTTATCTTGGAGTCCACTGTGCAGTTTAGAAAGCCTATTAACCCAGGTAAATCAAGATGAGTCTTCTGGTCTGAGTAGTTAATAGAGCATAGATATTTTAAAAATGTATCACCACTAATATAACAACTGTATCTACAATATGGGGGCCCACAGAAATATATTCTCAAATCAACCATTTTGGACCCACTACATAAGTCTCTTCTATATTGTAGAATATGAATCATTAAAGCAAAACTTACATCCATTCATGTATATTACATATAAACTGATTCTCTATAAAATACAGTTAAATGTAAAGAGGCATCCTACATAATTAATTTATACTACAGTCTCTTAACTCATGGTGGGAAGTAATTTATCAACAATAATAAAATCAAAGAGGATGGTAACACTCTTATCAAAGGCAGACTACATTTCATAAAACATCAAAAACAAGAAATGTGGGACAGGGTGTGGAGAGGATGCTTGATAACAAAAGAAACACTATATTTAACATAAAAAGGAAGCTGATGAAAGTAATCATTGAAAAAGTAACACTGAAACATGAATTAAATAGGCATAAAAAGTCTTCCTGTTTTCCTAAAAAACTGCAAGGCCAACATACTGTTGTATTAACAAGTTGTCACCCATAAACCCATTCTCTCAAAACATTCAACCCCACCCCTACTATTTTCAGCAATATTATTTTTAAGGATGGGGCAAATACCAGTTCCTATCTCTTCTGGAAAAGATGTTCAAGATAAAAAGTGATATTGAGTAGGTAGGTCTGCAGTCCTGACAGAGGTTTATTGAAATCCATAGCTTTCTACAAAAGTAAAAAATTTCTCATCATCAGTGCAAGAAGCAACCTGGAAAAAAAATAATCAACTGATCTATAAATAATCAATCTTCAGGAAACAAAATCTGTACTATTTATTCTGGGCCTGTCAGCAAAGTGCCATCAGGCATAACGTGGTTCAACTATAAACTGCATTCATGGATGAATGAGCATTGTGCAAATGTTTTTTTTCTTCATGATAGAAATGGCACAGAGATTAGCACAGCATTTACATTGGGAAAAATTGCTTTAGAAAGCAAAAAGTAATGTGTTAAGCACTAATTTAAAACAAAATCTACCTCTTAAAATTCTGTAACAGGAAATATGGAACTCTTAAATGCTTCAAGAGAAACATCTACATATACTTACTACTATTTAGCACTTCATAATAGGGGTCTCAATGTACGAGAAAAGAAAAGGTGAAGAGGTAAAAGAAGAGAAAAAAGAGAAGGAAGAACAGGTCTCTAGGATTAAATGTTTAAACCACCTTTAAATGTTCAAAGCAGCTTAGGCTTTGAAATTCGGTTATTGCTTCCAAAGACAGAGGATGAAATCAGAAGTGTGCAAAATGATTTCCAAAGTGTTGTTGGCTTCATGAAGCAAATATAGTCACCTCATAGAGAAAAAGAGGCAACATACAGTCAAGTCTCAGATTTACTTCCCGGCCAAAGGAACAAAGCACTATCTGTGTATGTTTTCTACAGACTAGAGTTCAAGTTATTAACTCTTCCCAAATGTGCCCTAAGGAAGGGAAAGACAAATGCATCACAGGTTGTCAGAGCTGAAACAAACCTACCAGTCTTAAGAGCAATCTTACCTGAGGCATACAACTGGAGAAGAGGGACCACTCCTTCTTTGTCTTTATATCTCCAGCACCAGGGACAGACTACACTGAATAAATGGTTTCAGAATGAAACTGAATCACCTTCCAATTTTATACAGAAGGAAAGGAATACACTGAGAGAGGTTAAGTTCACTTGAAATAGCATCGGGGTCTGCTGATGCACAGGCGCATACCCTTACTTTATATACATAGAAAAAGACACAAAGAGATGACGTGTTCTATGTAGCATCATTGAACCTGTCTCAAACTTCATGCCAAGAACATCAATTCTGATTTTGAAACTGGTACTTATCCAAACTGAACCAAGGATGATGAATCTAAAGACTCTGTCCTACATCACACTTTAGGACTTGATTGACTGCTGCTAGAAGGGTGGTTTCATTACTACTAAACCTCAAGTGCTCATTAACCAAGTTAGCCAGCCTTTAATAAGGGCTCACTATGTGCTTAATACTGTACTACATATGAGAAAAACAAAACTGTATAAAACATGTTCTCTGCCCTTGAAAGGATCACAAACCAGTGGTTGAAATGATGTTGAACAAAACTATTTCCATAATGTAATAATAAGTGTTATAATCATCTTCCTCTTGGGAACAAAGCCGCTGATGTCTGACCTGAGTCTTGAAGGACAAGTCAGGAGGAAATACATGCAAAGACATTAAATGTTAAAGATGCGGCCTGTACTGAGCACCAGCTGTATCAGAGATAAAACCAAACAAGTAGGAAGGAGCCTGATTTTGAAAAATCTATATCTAATGCCATGGGCAATGGGAAGTCATTAAAGGATCAGGCAAATATTTGTGTTAGGCAAAGGAAACCCACCTCTGCACCCCCAAAGATGGCCACGCCCTAACACCAAAACCTATGAATATATTACACTGCATTGCAAAGACAAATTAAAAGAGAAATTACAGTTGCAGGTGGAATTAAGGTTGCTAATTAGATTCTGTTAAAATACAGAAATGACCCTATATTATCCAAGTGGGTCCAATCTAATTACAGGATTCTTAAAGGCTAAGACTTATTCCCAGCTGGGTAAGCAACCCAAGATGGAAGAAAGAGATTCAAAACACAAGAGCAACTCAACCTACCTTTACAGGCTTTTAAGGCAGAGGAAGAGAAACATAAGCTATGGAATGTGGGTGGACTCAAAAAGCTGAAATAACCCTAAGCTGGTAACTATCAAGAAAATAAGGATGTCAGTCACACAACTGCAAGGAATTGAATTCTGCCAACAACTCGAATGAATTGAGTCTCCTCGCTCATGACCATGGGATTATATCTCCATTTATTTTGAACTTATTTGATTTATTTCACCATCATTTCATAGCTTTAAACATAAAAGTCATATACATAAATTTAGATATATACCAGAGTATTTGTTTTTGAGCAGTAGTAGTAAATGATGTTGTTTTCCAAAAGTTCACTGCTAGTATATAGAAATACAATTGATTTGTTTTTTAGGTTAAAAAAAAACACATAAATATACCCTCTTAATATGTAAGTGTATAGTACAGTATTGTTACCTATATTCACATTGTTGTACAAAAGATCTCAAGAACTTTTTCATCTTGCAAAATACAATTGATTTTTGTTTGTCTTGAATCCTGCTGAATGCACTCATTAGTTCTAGAAGTTTTCATAGAATCTTTTAACTTTTCTACATAAACAATCATGTCCTCTGTAAATGGTAATACTTTTACTCCTTCCTTTCTGATTCATATTCTCTTTATTTCATTTTCTTGTCTCATTGCGCTAGCTAGAATTTCTAGTACTGTGTTGAATAACAGTGGTTAGAGCAAACACCCTTGCCTTGTTCCCATCCTAAGGGGAAAGCATTTCACCATTAAATATAATATTAGCTATATGATTTTTGTAATTTGTGCAATCAAGTTGAGAAAGTACCCCTCTGTATTAGTTTCCCAGGGTTGCTATAACAAAGTAACACAACCTGGGTGACTTACATTCTCACCCTGGCTGGGTGGCTAAGTGGTTAAGAGTGTCATCCCGTCCAACAAACAATTGCGGGTCCAATCCCCAGTCAGAGTACATACACAGGAGGCAAGTGATCAATGCTCTCTCACATCAAAAATGTCTCTCTTTTTCTTCATCTCTCTCCAAGATCAATAAAACATATCCTCAGAAGAGGATTTTAAAGGAACAAAAACAGATATTTATTATCATAGTTCTGGAGGCTGGAAACCCAAAATCAAATTCTCAACAGGGCCAGCCTTCCTCTGAAACTCTGAGTAGAATCCTTCCTTGCCTCTTCCTAGTTTCTGGTGGTAGCTGTTAATACAGAAATTCCCATACTCTACAATTGAACGACATCCTGTGTCTTTTCTTCTTATAAAAACATAAATTATATGGGAGTGCCCACTTTACTCCCTTATGATCTCACCTTAACTAATTACATCTGTAATGACCCTATTTTCAAATAATGTCAGGTCACATTCTAAGGTATTGGGGGTTAGGACTTAATTTCTTTCTGAGGGACCACAGATGCAATCCACAGCATCTATTCCTGTATTCCTGAGAGTTTTTGTCATGAGTTGGTGTTGGGTTTTGTCAAATGCTTTGCATCAATTGATATGGTTCTGTGACTTTTCTTTTTTATTCTTTAGCCTTGCTGATGCAGTCCATTACAATAATAATTTTTGTGTCTATATTCATAATGGGCATTCATCCATAAATTTGGGTCTTTGGGGGTTGTTTTGTTTTAACATTGTCTTTGTCTTTACTATCAGTACCAGCTTCATTAGACAAATCGTGAATTCTTTCCTGCTCTTATATTTTCTGGAGGAGTCTGTATAAAATTGGTATTAATTCTTCTTTAAATGTTTGGTAGAATTCTCCAGTAAAATCATCTGTACATGAAGACCTTTTGAGGAGCTGTAAAATAGTAGTTCTATTTTCCTAAGAGTCAAAAGACTATTCAAACTTTCTGTTTCATACTACATGGGCTGTAGTACATTGTTCTTTTCAAAGAAGACCTTTTTCAAAAGTGTCTTTAAAGTCCTTTGTAGTATTCCTTTATTACTCTGTTAATGTGGGGATGTTAGTGAGATTCCCTGTATCATTACCAATATTGTTTTTTTGTGTCTTTTTTTCTTCAATATCAATAAAGGTTTGACAATTTATTAATCTTTCAAAAGAACCAGTTCCTTGTGCCATTGATTTCCTTTGGTTTTCTCTGCTGAATGTAATTGGTTTCTGATCTTATCTATATTTCCTTTCTTCTTACTGCTTTGGCTTTATTTTTCTTTTTCTAGAGTCTTAAGGTGAAAGCTAAAATGATTAATTTGAGCCCTTCCATCTTTTATAATGTGGAAATTTCCCTCTCAAGTATTACCTTAGATGTATCCCACAAGATTTGAAATGTATTTTCCTTCACTGAGGGTATTTTTTAAAATTTTCCTTGACACTACTTCTTTGATCCATGGATTATATAGAAATTTTGTTTACTTTCCAGAGGTTTGGAGACTTCTAGTTTGAGTGCACTGTGGTAAGAGAACACATTCAGTATAATTTCAATTTTCTTAATTTGATGAAATTTGCTTTTATGGCCCAGGTTATGGTCTACCTTGGTGATGTTCTGTGGGAATAAGAATGTATGTTCTACTACTATTGGATGGGATGTTCTAAAAATGTCTTTTGGTGTTATGGCAGTGTGGAGTTCTTCTATATCTTCATTTTCTATCTAGTTCCATCAATTATTGACATAGTATTGGGAAGTCTCCAAATTTAATTTTGGATTTACCTACTTCTCCTTTCAGTTCTATTATATTTTTGCTTGGTATATTCTGCACACTTGTGGTTTGACATGTGCACATTTAGAAGTGGTCTCTCAGTGGCTGACCCTTTGATCATAATGTATGAATCACTTTATTTTCTCTACTGTGAAGGCTAAATTATTTGATATTAAAATAGCTACAACTGCTTTCTTTTGATTAAAGTTTGCATGTTTTATCTTTTTACTTTTAATCTGCTCACATCATTATTTTCAAAGTAAATTTCAGATAAAAAGCATATAACTAATATTTTTTATATCCACTCTGCCAATCTCCTTTAACTGGCAATTTAAACTATTCACAATTAATGTAATGAATGGATATGTTAAGGCTTCAGTCTACAGTTTACTTTGGGGGGTGTTGTTTTTCTTGGGGGAAGTTATCTTCTTTTTCCTGACTTCTTTTAGTTTAGTTAAACCTGTTTTAGAATTCCATTTTTGATTTATTTATTGTTTTTTATGTATATCTCTTTGTATAACTTTTTTAGTGGTTGCTCTAGATATTACATCATGACATACCACAGTTTATTGGTTCATCATTTTACAAGTTGGAGTGAATTATAGAAAAATTCATTCTGTTATAGATTGAATGGTGCCATTCAACATGAGTATGTTGAACCTCAAATCCACAGTGTGAGTACATTTGAAGGTAAGGCTTTTAAAGAAGTAATTAAGAGTAAATGAGAACAGGAGAGCAGAGTCTAATCCAGTGTGACTAGTGTCTCTCTAAGAAGAAGAGACACCAGGGATGCATGCCCACAGAGGAAAGGCCATGTAATAGCAAGATGTGCACCACCTGCAAGCCAAGGAGAGAGGCCTAAGAAGAAACCAACCTCACCAGCACCTTGAGCTTAAGACTTCCAGCCTCTGAAGTGGTGAGAAAACAACTTTCTGTTGTTTAGCCAGCTAGTCTGTAGTATTTTGTATGGAACTCGCAGCAAACTAATACACCTCCCTTTATCCTTTCCACTTATAGTGTAATTGTTTTAGGTATTTCTTCCACATACATTTATAAACACATTAAACAGTGTTATAATTGTTGTTTCTACCATCAAACAATTTAAAACACTCAAGAGAAGGAAAGTCTACTGTATTTACCCATATTTTTACTTCCTTTCTTCCTAGTATTTCAAGGTGGCTTCCTTTCTCATTTCCTTTCTATTTAGAAAATATCCTTTAGCCATCCTTTTAGGTTAACTTGCTGGCCACAGATTCTCTGGGTACTCCTTCATCTGCACGTGTCTTGATTTCCCCTTAGTTCCTGAGGATGTTTTCACAGCACATAAGATTCTGAGCAGACTGTCCTTTCCTTTCTTCATTTGAAAACTATTTTTCTCCTCATTTTGCCTTCTTTTGACGTTCATGATACCTGAGGAGAAACCAAGGTCATTTGAATTGTTTTTCTCCATAACCAAAGTGCCATCTCTTGCTGCTTTCAAAAATTTTCTGTCTTTAGTTTTCAGAAGTTTGATGAATTTATTTGGGTTTATCCTGTGTTTAGCTGACCTCTTGTGGCACTGCTTCAGTGGCAGAAGGAGAGGCACCAAATGCCAGGTAGGAATATAAGTCCAAATTCTTCACTTGGTTTCCACTGACACCTGGGAGAAAAAGTTCCTTGTTACAGCTTAACACAGATGGGAACCAAGGCTCCCACTTGGCTGCCACAGCACCTCCCCGGCAGAGACAAGTAGGACTGCATTGTCATGCTCACCATGCTAGCTTCATTGGCTCCAATGGGAAGGTAGAGAGAGACAGGGTGATCTTGCTCCCACTAGGTTGTGGTGAAAGTTTTGACTCTCTACTAAGTCTCCTCTGACACCAACCCCCTAGGAAGAGGGAAAAGCACCTCACTTCTGCTGCCTGGGAGTCTAAGTCCGTGTTCCCCATTGGGCAAGCAAAGTCTGGTTATTGTCAAAGTTTTCTGTATTGGTGGCTACCCCTTCCATGATCCTTTGGCTTAAGAGAGCAGGCTTTGGGAGGTCAAGGGACTGTTCCTTGTGTCTATTGGCATTTCTGGGTTGCCTACTTCTTTATCTCCAAATCTGGGATCAAAGAGGCAAAAAAGAAAACCCAAAGAATTCACCACCATGTTGTTCCTTGGGTCCCAAGTTTCCTAGATTATGTGCTGTCTTGTATTTGTTTCATATATAATATCTAGGTGTTTTAGTTGTACTTAGCAGGAGAAAGAGGGAAAATTTTATCTCCATCTTCCTAGAAACACAAGTCTGAAATATCCACTGTTGAAGTGTGAGAACAGGCAGAGGCTCTCACCAGGGCACCCAAGAAAAAGCAGTAACAATAGCAAACGAAGAACCAAATGAAGATACCACAACAAGTCCTAAGAGACAATTTTAAAAACAGAAGGATCACTGCCTCAGTGAGGTCAAAAAACTGAATTCAAGAGCAGTTCATAAATAACTCTGCTGAAGTAAATTTCTGATTGCATAAGAATTAAAGGAGAAACAATAGTGAAGGTAGAGATAATAAACATAATAGGGGATAAAGACTTGATGGAAGACATCTGAAGAAGAACCTAGATAATAAAACAATTAAAGTAGTGTGTAATATATGTGACAAAAGTAAGCAATGGATGCTAAATTAAATGGCTACCCACTAACCTAGCATGGGGATACAAAAGAATCTCAAATTAAAGAAAATTGTTCCTTATGAATTTAAATTTTGAATATTAACTCCTTATTAGATGTACAAGTAAATATGTTCTCCCAATCCATGGGTTGTCTTTTTATTTGTTGATGTTTTCCCATTTGTTTATTTTTGTCTTTTGTTTCCCTTGCCTGGGAAATATACCTGATAAAACTTTGCTATGAGCAATTCCTAAGATTTTGGGGCTTTGTTTTCTTCTGGGATTTTTATGGTTTCAATGTTTAAACATTTAAGTCTTTAATTCATTTTGAATTTGTTCTTGTATGTGTAAGAAGGTGGTCTAGTTTAATTTTTCTTCATGTAACTGTCCAATTTTCTCAACACTATTTATTGGATAAACTATCTTTAGACCACTGCATGTGTTTGCTTCCTCTATCGAATATTAACTAACTACAAAGGTGTGGGTTTATTCCTGGGTTCTCTCTTCTGTCCATTGATCTATGTGTCTGTTTTTATGCCAGTACCATGTTGTTTTGATTGCTATGGCCTTCCGGTATAGTTTCATATTAAGTAGTATGATTCCTCCAAATTTGTTCCTTCTTCTTAGGATTGCTGCTGCTATGCAGAACCTTTTGTGTTATATGGATAACTTTTTGAAATATTTGCTCTAGTTCTGTGAAATATGTCATTGGTATCTTGTTAGGAATTGTGTTGAATCTATAGATTGCTTTGGGTAGTGTGGACATTTTAATGATGTTAATTAATTCTTCCTACCCATGAATGCAGTACGTGCTTCCACTTATTTGTATCTATTTCAATTTCTTTCTTCAGTGTCTTACAATTTTTGGAGAACAGGTCTTTCACATTCTTGGTTATTCTTTTTGAAGCAATTGTGAATGAGACAGTTTTCTTAATTTCCCTTTCTGATAGTTCATTATTGGCATATAAAAAATGTAGCTGATTTCTGGAGAACGTATAAAAGTCAACACCAAAACAACAAATAATTCTATTAAAAAATAGACAAGGACCTGAATAGACACTTCTCCAAAGAGGACATACGGATAGCCAACTGACAAAAGATGCTCAAAATCACTAATCATCACAAAAATGCAAATTAAAACTACAAGAAGATACCATCTCACACCTGTCAGAATAGCTATCATCAGTAAATCAACAAACAAGTGCTGGTGAGGATGTGGACAAAGGGGAACACTTTTGCATGTTGGTGTGAATGCAGATTGGCACAACCACTGTGGAAAGCAGTATGGAGACACCTCAAAAAATTAAAAATGGAACTGCCTTGTGACCCAGCTATCCCACTTCTGGGAATATATCTGAAGAAACCTGAAACACTAATTTGAAAGAATATAAGCACCCCTATGTTCACTGAAGCACTGTTTAGAGTCACCAAGATATGGAAGCAGCCCAAGTGTCTATGAGTAGATGAGTAGATAAAACAACTATGGAACACATACACAATGGAATACCACCCAACCATAAAAAAGAAGAAAATTTTAGCCTTTGCAACAGCATGGATGGATCTGGAGACCGTTACACTAAGTGAAATAAGCCTGTCAGAGAAAGACAAATACCATATGATTTCACTCATATGTGGAATCTAATGAACAAACTGAACTAACAAGCACAATAGAGAAATACTCATACATAGAGAGCAGGCTGAGAGCTACTGGATGGGGAGTGTGGTAGGAAATGGAGTGGCTGAGCAAAAAGGGAAAAGGACTCATGGACATGGACAACAGTGTGGTAATTGTGGGGTGGCAAGAGGGGTGGGCGGGAAAAGGTGTTATAAGTGGATAAATAGTAATGGAAAAAATACATTAAAAAATTTTTTAAGCTGTGCCTATAATCTTTACATTAAAAGATGCTAACATATCTTAAGATTAAAAAGCAGAAATTGTTATGTGGCATTTTTTATTTTTGTTCAAAATATGCTTTTGTTCACATCAAGGAAATGTGTGCATGTACATGTTGCTATTTAAACACATTGTTAGTCATTTTCTACCTAATCAACTTATTCAATTACCTGCTGGATTTCATTCTATTTATGAAACACTGACTAATACCATGGCAAAATGATCATTCCAGGCTGATGTTCTACTCTCTCATACACTCACATGCTTATGTTCCTACCAAGAATCGGTTGTGTTCACTTCCAAATTTGTCCAGTTGCAATTATTACTGTAATTATGTAAATTAATTAAAATTACATAAACTTATCAATGGGAACATAACAGGGAAACATATCATGGGGAAAAAGTTTGTTTCTATGGAAATAATACTTCCATGAACATATCATTGGGACACCGTAACACTGGGAAAAGAATTGCTGTTTCTATGAAAACTAACCCTAATGCTTTGAAAAAAATTTTTTTAAAGGATGACATTTTAAAAACGCTATAGAAGTAGATAAGGACACAAGTATTAATTGTAAAAAGATATCACCAAAAAGAAAATAAATTTGACATTCAGATTACTTTGTAAGAGTCTCTGCATTTCTGTTTCATGTTAAAAATATCAACATGAAGATGACGATGCATTATGGGTATGGTTTACGCAATCAGCCTGTGCCTGCTCCAAGAACAGGCTCCACATCAAGTGTCCAGAGGGGGGAAAAACAACAAATGTTTATATTTTGAATCCAAAAAGAAAAAAAATGCTTATGGTATATTTGAGTCACTTATTTTATCATTCCTTGCTTTAACCAACTCTTTCAGATAAATAACCAACAGAATTAAACAAGAAGCATTCCTCAGTAGATACTTTCTTCCACCAAGAAATTATAGTGCCTCTCTCAGTAGCTTTTATACATTTTTCTTCATTTTGCTTTTGTGTATGATCTTACTTATTTTCTAGTAATGAACCCACATTTTTGTAATAACAAAACTATTTTTAATTACCCCAAATAATAATCTTACATAAATACCTAGGGAAATACAAAGTTACTTTGCTAAAAAATCAATGTAAGAAGCTTCTTGAAAGGGGAAAAACTATATCATTGATCATATGTGACAAAGTAACAAATTTCATACCTTAAACTCAGAAGGTCAGCTTTAATGCTGTATAATATCCATATCCAATTTACATTCCTCTGTCATAGTAATATATCACCAATGCTGAATATAATTATAGCTTATTTTAAGCTTTCATTTTCACCTACTCATAGCAAGGTGACTAAATACTTAGAATGAACAATTGGGGTGTGGGGATGAGTACACAGCAATTAACATGCCCTGTAGGGCAAAACAAACACACACCCACGTCCCAATTGATGGCTTGTCCACAAAAATCACACTAAATTAGACAGCCACACAAGGAATTCAAGAACTAAATATTGTTCTGATTGTAAAATCTGCCAAAATTCAAAATACAACCATTAATATTTATATTTTCTAGAAACTGAGTATTGTATTTTAATTGTTGTTCAAGTGCAGTGTTCTATCTTTTACTCACATCTCAGCCCACCCCACCCAACCCTCCCCACCTCCCTCCCATTTCCAACTCCCCTAGTTTTTGTCCATGTGTCCTTTATACTAGTTCCTGTAAACCCTTCCCCTTTTCCCCTGAAATTCCCTCCCCTCTCCCCTCTGGTCACTGCCAGCCTGTCCTCCACTTCAAAGTCTTTGACTATATTTTGCTTGTTTCTTTGTTTTGTTGATTAGGTTCCTGTTAAAGGTGAGATCATATGGTATTTGTCTTTCACCACCTGGCTTATTTTGCTTAGCATAATGCTTTCCAGCTCCATCCAAGCTGTTGCAAAGGGTAGGAGCTCCTTCATTCTTTCTGCTGCATAGAATTCCATTGTGTAAATATACCATAGTTTTTTGATCCATTCATTTACTGATTGACACCTAGATTGCTTCCAACACTTGGCTATTGTAAATTGTGCTGCTATAAACATTGGGGTGCATAGGTTCTTTTGGATTGGTGTCTCAGGGTTCTTAGGATATAATCCTAGCAGTAGAATTGCTGGGTCAAAAGGCAGATCCATTTTTAGTTTTCTGAGAAAATTCCATACTGTTTTCCATAGTGGTTGTACCAGTCTGCAGTCCCACCAACAGTGCACTAGGGTCCCCTTTTCTCCACAACCTCTCCAACACTTGCTGTTTGTTGCTTTGTTTATGATGACCATTCTGACTGGTGTGAAGTGCGATCTCATTGGTTTTAATTTGCATCTCTCTGATAGATAGTGATACTGAGCATCTTTTCATGTGTCTCTCGATCCTCTTTATGTCTTCCTCAGAGAAGTGTCTGTTGAAGTCCTTTGCCCATTTTTTAATTGGGTGGCTTGTCTTCTTAGAGTGGAGTCGTGTAAGTTCATTACATATTTGGAGATTAAACCCTTATCATTTGGCAATGAAGTACCATTGGCAAATATGTTTTCCCATACAGTTGGTTCTCTTTTTATTTTAATACCGTTTTCTTTAACCATGCAGAAGCTTTTTATTTTGATGAGATCCCACTGTTTATCTTTCCTTTGTGTCCCTTGCTCTAGGGGATGTATTAGTAAAAATGTTGCTGTGTGAAATATCTTAAATTTTCCTGCCTATGTTCTCCTCTAGGACTTTAATGGTGCCACGGTTTATATTTAAATCTTTTACCCACTTTGAATTTATTTTTGTGTATGGTGTAAGTTGGTGGTCGAGTTTCATTTTTTTGCATGTAGCTGTCCAGCTCTCCCAATATCATTTGTTGAAGAGACCATTTTTATTCCATTTTATGTTGCTGCCCGCTTTGTCGAATATTAATTGACCATAGAGGCTTGGGTTTATTTCTGGGCTCTTTGTTCTGTTCCACTAGTCCATGGGCCTATTTTTATGCCAGCACCAAGCTGTTTTGATTAAAGTGGCCATAAATACAGTTTGGTATCAGGTATTGTGATCCCTCCTACTATGCTCTTCCTTCTCAAAATTGCAGCAGCTATTCAGGGTCCTTTATGGTTCCATATAAATTTTTGAAGTATTTGTTCTTTGTCTGTGAAATATGCCATTGGTACTTTGATAGGTATTGCATTGAATCTGTAAATTGCTTTGGGTACTATGGACGTTTTGATGATGTTAATTCTTCTGATCCATGAACATGGTATATGTTTCTATTTGTTTATGTCTTCCTTAATTTCTTTCTTCAGTGCTGTGTAGTTTTCTGAGTACAGGTCTTTCACCTCCTTGCTTAGGTTTCTTCCTGGGTATTTTATTTTTCTTGTTGCTATATCAAATGGGATTTTTTTCTTGATTTCTGCTTCTGCTGTTTCATTGTTGATATACAAAAATGCCTTTGTTTTCTGGATATTGACTTTGTATCCTGCTGTTTTGTCCAATTCATTTATTAGGTCAAGCAGTTTTTTGGTGGAGTCTATAGGATTTTCTATGTATACTATCATGTCATCTATAAACAATGACAGTTTTGTAGAAACTTAGTTTTAAAGAAATTATATATTTAAAACTCATTTATTTTCATTTCTAATATTAGATGAGATGGTAGAGTAACAAATTGAGTAGTTCATTCATCTAGTTATTTTTAGCCATAACACATTCAAAGGCATAAAATGTCTAGAGAAAATATTCCAAATAAAATAAGAAGAAAACCAGGTCAATAGCAATGATGGAAAACAAAGTACTTATATATGACACATCAGTTCTTGATGTTTAGATAAAAAGATAATAAGAAAACTATGGATTTAAAATAACATATATGTCTTTTTCTAATCAAAACTTAAGTCCACTATTAAAAAATATTCATAGTAGGCCCTGGCTGGTGTAGCTCAGTGGATTGAGCTCGGGCTGCGAACCAAAGCATCACAGATTCGATTCCCAGTCAGGGCACATGCCTGGGTTGCAGGCCATGGCCCCCAGCAACCGTGCATTGATGTTTCTTTCTCTCTCTCTCTTTCTCTCTTTCTCCCTTCTTTCCCTCTCTAAAAAATAAACACAATCTTTAAAAAATATATATATTCATAGTAGAAAATAAAATAGGCTGAATATGTTGAAATATATTAATTATTAGTGTGTTTCTTAGTATCAAATCAAAGCCATCATTACCTCAGGAAAGCATTAAGTGAATTATTCACTTTAAATACTGACTACAGTTGACCCTTGAACAATTCAGGGGTATGGGGTACAAAGTCAAAAAATTCACATATAACTTCTGACTCCCCCAAAACTTAATTACTAATAGCCTACTGTTAACCACAGCCTCTACAGATAATATAGTCAATTAACACATATTTTATATATGTTATTTGTAATACATACTGTATGATTATTAGAAAATAATATTAAAAAGTCCTAAAGAAGATAAAATACATTTACAGTACTGTGTGAATCTATTTTTAAAAATCCACCTGTAAGTGGACCCCTGTTGTTCAAAATAAACTATAATTTGATAACCAGAATATGGGGAAAGGAAAATTATGATCACATTGTTGTCAACTGTTCCCATCATCTGTTCCTACCCTAATACTTGCTACTACTGACCAATAGTGGTTAGATCAGTCCATGAACAGAAGCCCATAATCTGCCCTTGATTCTATCAAGTTCACTGCTAGACCTTCACTCATAATGCTCCCCTCCATAGAACTGTCTCATCTTTCAAGGGCCAATTCAATGTTCCTTCTTCTGTGAAACCTCAATCATTTATGTTTCTCCATTTGCTCAACAGGTTCCATATCCTTAACCCCAGATATCCCTCCAGTTACTGCCCATTTCTCTCCTCTCTTTTATAGCAAAATATCTCAAATTATTCTATGACAAGCATGGCCAGAATTACTTCACCATTCATTCACTCAGTCCTACTTCAGTATGACTTCTGCCACCCAAACTCCAAAAAATTGCTTTTCTCAAGGTCGCCACACCCCCTCTCCTGCCAGTTCCGGCCCGGCCATCAGGCCCCACTTCTCAGTAGCATTCTGTATGGTTACCACTCCTTCTTTTCAAATACCCTTCCTGTCTTAGGCTCAGATTTTCTGGGTTCTTCTCTTCTCCACTTGGCCACTCAATCTGTTTTCCAGGCTTCTGCTGCCTTTATGCATGGTGGCTGGAGTTCCTCAGAGTGTTCTGGGCACTCTTGTCAATCTTTCTATTATCTCTGCACACACACACAATCCAGGATCTCAGCCATTCTCAGGGCTTTATGTATAATCCACATGTAAACAACAGATAAGTACCTCTTCATTTTTCCACTGAGCTCCAGACTCACACACACAGCCACTTGCTTAAAATCACAAACTGTAAAACTCTAGACAGAGCCAACTTAACATGTTTAAAATACATATTTTGGTTTTCTTCTTCAAAATGCAAGAAACCAGTAACAATAACCATGTTCCTCGATCCTAATTAATGGCACTACTATCTACCTATTAGCTCAGGTCTAAAACCCTGGTGGCATTTTTGACTCACACACCACATTCAATCCATCAACATGTCCCACAAGTCTCTGCCTCCAATGTACCTGCAAATTCTACGCATTCCTCACCCCACCACTACTTCAATCCTTATCCCAGGCACCCTCATTTTCCTGTGACTACTACCACAGTCTCCCTTCTCATTTCCCTTTCTACTCTTTCCTCCCTTAAATCCATTCTCCCTAAAGCAGCTTCTTTGAAACAAGTAAATTGAGACTGTGTCATTTCCTGCATGAAGGTCTTCAAAAGCCACTTATTGGAATAAAAACCCAATCTCCCTACCATGACTTTAAGACCCCTTATAGCCTGGCCACTGTCCGCCCCTCTGATAGTTCTACCCTCCTGCCACACAGCTTCCCGGCCTCAGGGTCTCTGCTGTCCAAGTGGGGCTCCAGGTCTAAGTTCCTTGTAACCAATTCCTTGTCCTTTCCAAATGCTACCACGTCACAGAGACTTTCTCTTGTATCTAAAAGCTCTCTATCCATTATTCTAAGTGCCTTATTATTCTTGACTGAAATGACAATATCTTCTGTTTTATTTATTTACATATTTGTTTTCTAAGTCTCTCCCCCCATATACCTGTTACTGTGGTACCTAGCACAGGATCTGTGAATACTTTTTACATGGGTAGATTAACAAATACATCCTCTACTCTACTCGAGTGGCGTGTTATCCGTACCACATACTTAAGGATTATTTAGATAAGAGCCATTGGTACCATTTATTTTTTTTAATGTACGTTAGATGTTTCTCTTGAAATAGAATCTGAGGAACCTAAAGACAGGAAAAAGCCCCTGTACCTCTTCTACTCTTTGCAACAGGGAGGTGTTTAAAGACACCCCAAATACTTCACCTCCTGAAAAATGAGCAATACAGGTTCATGCATTTCATTTTATTTCATTCTTGAATTTCTCTATTCTCTTGTTACTACTTGAACCCATTTAATACACACTCTGTTATCCTCTGCTGAGCCACTCATTAGGGTTGCACAGCAACATAACACTTGCTCTCCTCCTTGGAAAGACAGCATGGTGGAGAAAACACCCACACCCAGAGAAACACAAGAGGGCAGAGTTTCAAAATGAGTGCATGAGGAAAACTACATGACTTTCCAATCTCTAAAATCATGTTGTTGAAAAGGGTAGCACCTGTATGTTCATTGTAGTGTTAGAGTTCTTTACAATCGCCAAGATATGGAAGCTGCCCAAGTGTCCATCAGTAGATGAGTGGATAAAACCACTATGTGATATTTGTATAGCATGCATTTAAGGGGGAAAAATCAAAACTGGTGATTTTTATGCAGCCATTTTAAGATGAAGATGGACGAAAATATGCAACAATTTCATAGTTTTATGCTTTATTATTTCAAGAATGGTAAAAATGCAACTGAAATGTATAAAAAGATTTGTGCAGTGTATGGAGAAGGTTTCGGTGACTGAATGAATGTGTCACAAGTGGTTGGCGAAGTTTCCTGCTGGAGATTTCATACTGAATGATGCTCGGGTAAGCCAATTAAAGTTGGTAGCGATCAAGTCAAGACATTAACTGAGAACAATCAATGTTTTACCACATGGTAGATTGCCAACAATATCCAAATCAATAAAGTTATTGATGAAAATAAAAAATGTGTCTTTAATTTTATGAAAAAAAATAAATAAATAAATGGACTTTTTGGCCAACCCAACATTATGTATTTTAATACATCAATAAGCCAAAACCAAGCTATGCTATGAATGACAGTACACAAAAGAGAAAGCCTCCTATTAGAGCATTTAAGCTCCTAGAGAATCTCAGAAAAATGACACCAGCTTTGGAAGACTGTGAAAGTACTGAAAAGTACTAGCTTGTTCTTTAAAAATATCAAGTTAGACCCTGACCAGCATGGCTTGATTAGTTGACTATCATCCAGTAAAGTGAAAGGTTGCCACTTCAATTTCTAATCAGGACACATGCGTGTGTTCCGGGCTGGTCCCTAGTTGGGGCATGTGAGAGAGGCAACAAATTGATGTTTCCCTCACACGTCGATGTTATTCTCTCTCTCGTCCCCTCTCCCTGAAAATACATAAAATCTTTTTTTTGTGTGGGTTCATAATTTTATTTTTTTAAGTTTTATTTTAATCATTGTTCAAGTACAGTTTTCTCCCATTTATTCCCATTCCAGCCCACCCACCCAACCCTCCCCACTTCCCTCCGATTACCACCCTCCCCCTAGCTTTTGTCCAAGTGTCCTTTAAATTTGTTCCTGTAAACCCTTCCCATTCTCCCCTGAAATTCCCTCTTCTCTCCCCTCTGGTCACTGTCAGACTGTCCCCTATTTCAGTGACTTTGGTTATATTTTGCTTGTTTCTTTGTTTTGTTGTTTAGGTTCCTGTTAAAGGTGAGATCATATGGTATTTGTCTTTCACTGCCTGGCTTGTTTCGCTTAGCATAATGCTTTCCAGCTCCATCCATGCTGTTGCAAAGGGTAGGAGCTCCTTCTTTCTTTCTTTCTGCTGCATAGAATTCCGTTGTGTAAATATACCATAGTTTTTTGATCCATTCATTTACTGATGGGCATCTAGGTTGCTTCCAGCACCTAGCTATTGTAAATTGTGCTGCTATGAAAAAATACATAAAATCTTTAAAAATATATACATCGAGTTAGTGTTCCTTTGAAAATATTAATAGTTATTTTCTTCCAGGATATTTTTCACTAATATTTCATTTACTTAAAATACTTGGAAAGGAAATAAAAAAAAAAACTAAAATTAAGGGCATTTTCAACAAGTATTTCCTTAATAGGCAATATCAAATGTCATAAAAGTTATGTATCCTGAATGACAACTGAGAAATAAATAACACCAGGTGTAGCCTAAGATTTTTGCCAGTGTCTAAATAAAGAAGTTAAGACAAATATTAACATCCTACTTATACTTTTTCACTTCCTGCTGAAAAACAACTTCAGTAAGCTGGCAGGGGTCATTGGGGAGGTGAAGGCTTTTAAGAGGTAAAAGCCCATCTCACTGAAGGAAATGTTGTTCAATAAACATGCACCCCACTAATATATTTAACCTACCAAAGGGGATGTTTCTGTGACTTCAATGATGTGCCACCATATTGCTGATTCTGATGTCCTGGCTGTAAGTAGCCACACTGAAGGTTGCCAAGGACCCTAGAATACCCCTGCCTGTCTGGACATACCTTTCGTCTCCTTTTCTATCTTTTAATAAATGGTATGAAGCCCAAACCCTTAGCTTTATATTTCCAAGTCAGCAGCCTCCATTAGATCTCAGTGAGAACTTCAACAGTCAACCAATAAAATATTGACTGTAAACTATAATTTAATATTTTTAATTTTTAAATGTTTTTTAATACCACAGAAATCATAAAAAAGAACCAGTGAGAAATGAAGAATACATTAACTGGAATGGATAATAAACTAGAAGAAATCAGTTATCACATTAGATGAAGCACTGTATCTAACCAGTGATTTGGAAGACAAGTAGTAGAAAACACCCAATCAGAACAGAAAAAGAAAAATTAAAAAATAAGGAATTTTAAAGGACTTCTGGGGCAACATCGAGCATACCATTATTTGTATCATGGGGTACTTATGAGGGAGCACCAAAAAAACAAGAATTATCTTCTGGAGGGTGGGCCCCTTGTAGTAAAGGTTTCCCCTGCTAGGTGGGTGCACTAGGAACCCATCTCTATCAGTGTGCCAGCTGGTGGTGTTGTGAAAGGCTGCATTTGGCTTCAGTTAATTATTTTTGAAGATTTTTTCAAGATGTTTGCCCATTTCATGCTGGATGTTTTATAAGTGTACCTGCCATACCACGCTGAGTGTACAGCACTATTTGACCAAAAAAGGCTAGACTCCCGTGTTCCACCCTCCATATTTCACCTGATCTTTCCCTGAGCAACTTTTTTTTGGTTTCCCAGATGAAAAAAAGTCCTCAAACGGAAATGATTTGCTGATGTGGAAGAGGTGAAACAAACAACAACAACAACAACAAAAATGACAGAAACACTAAAAAGCATCAAATCAACAAGTTCAAAAACTATATTGAGCAGTGGGAAAAAATGTCTTGATAGATATAGTCCATCAAATGGAGAGCACTTTGAAGGTGACTTAAGTTAAAACATCTAATACACAATTTTTTAATAAATAAACTCCAGGGCTTTTTGGGTCCTCCATCATATGGTGTCAGATAGGTACGAAACTCACTGGAGACATCACTTCATAAATTATATAAATGTCTAACTGCTATGTTGCACACCTGAAACCAATATAATATTGATTGTAAAGTATACTTTAAAATTTTTAATTTTTAAATGATTTTTTTAAAAGGAAAAGAAAAATTTAGGACAAAAAGACTTCCTCAGTCAAAGAACACTCAATCTCTTCATCATATTTATTGTTCCTTCCCCCAGACTTTTCCCAAGTTCACTCCCTCCATAAATTTCTAGGATGTATCTGAGGAATACTAACATAGTCCACAAAGTTCTAATGTCAAAACATGCTTTTCAAAAAGATAAAACCATTGCTCACCCAAATAAAGTCAGCAGTATCAATGGTTATTTACAAAATTAATGAGGGGCCCAGCAAGATAGTATGGATAGTTCAAAGATAACTGGAAGAATCAAGGAATTTATCATGACTTTAAAGATAGTAGAATAAGGCTGCTAAATTTAAGTACAAAACTAGTTAATATCCTGCAGGGCAACTTCTGGAGTTCCTCTTAAATTTAAAAGGAAAAAAAAGTAAGCACCAGTAAGGTAAAACAAATAAAATAAATATGAACATAGCAATATAAGCATTAAAAATATGGGTCAAAGGCACGCAAGAAACTATTAACAAAAGTTCACCACTGAGCATCAGGTTTGGCAATCAAATGGCAAAAAGAAGACTTATTTGTGTTTATGTCCTTCTGAGAAATCTAGAAATGTTGATGTTTGGCAAGGTAATGTAATGCTTTAACAATTTAAATTTCAGTATTCAATACTATTTTCCTGATATTAAACAAGATTCCACAACCACCTTCCCAACAAGCGTCATAGAAACATGATTTTAAACTTGCATCTGAGGTTTGGGTGATGAACACACAATACCATAAACAAAAGACATATTATAGAATTGCATACCTGAAACCTATATAATTTTATTAACCAATGTCACTCCAAAAATTCAATTAAAAAAAAACCCTCATAGATACAGACAATACAATAGTGGTTACCAGAAGAAAAGGGGCTAGGGGGATGGGGAATTGGTAGAGAGGGTCAAATATATAAAAAAAAAACAGACTTTGGGTATTGAACACACAATAGAGTTTACAGATATCAAATTATAATACTGTATACCTGAAATTTATATATTATTAAACAATGACTTTTAGAAAAGAAAAAAATGTGCCTGAGGTGATGAAAAAGGAGTCTCCCTAAAGCCAGATTTAAGGAGAGAAAGAGAGGAATTCAAAGAGGTAAGCCAGCCTCAAGCCCTGTTTGCTCTGTGGGACAAAGGCCAAGCCCTGGAAACCCCACATTTCCTTTTTGACAGCTGTGCATAGTGAAAGGGATGACAGCTAATGCCCAGAGGCCACCATCAAGCCTCGGACACACAGACAAAAACGTGAGGATCTCAAAGGGTTGTACCTTCAGTAAGAAAACAAACCAGAAATTACCCTGCTCAGTACATGAGGACAACAAGGCGAATTTGTTCCAATTCATAATACTAACCAGACACATGTAAGGGGCCTACCTATGTGGTCAAAAAACAAACAAAAACATAAAGCCTGTGATTTAAAAAGGGGCCTCATACTGCACCTGACAAGCTTGGGAGGGAGGACATAGCATCACAAGGCAGGCTTCAGAACTTGGGGATGGAATGCAACCACACAGTATAGTCTCAACATAAAAATTACTAAAACAGGTCACAGTGTGTAGTCACATCCTAGGCCTGCAGTTTCCTTAATAAAGGTCATGTCTATTGTCTTTGCACACCTAGGAAAACATACCTTTGAAATGTCAGAATAATCTCCTTTTCCTACCTCTGGAAGGCATAAAGACCAGCACCAGACCACCAGAGCAGGAGACCAGAGAACCCCTCATTGTTATCTTGTTGCAGGCATACCATCTCTGTGTGCTGTGAATGTTGATTAACTATCCTTTACCCACCAATGTAACAAAACTATGTGTCTCTCCATTTTGCTTTTTATCCAATCCTAGAGATCTCCCCTGCTTTGCCTGCCCCACCCCTTTAATCTATCACCAATGAACTTTATATACATCATATACATAATGAACTTCATTACTTCATATACTTGTTTCCTCATGTCTTCCCCTTTGAATATAAAGTATAAAATAAGCTGCAAAACTGCCATTCTCCTGAGCATTTTCTCAATCCGTTGAGATTTTGCTTCCAGGCATGTCCTCAAATTTTTGGTTCAAAAAATTCTTATAAGACCTTTCTATAGGTTGGATGTTCTTTCATCAACAAGCCAGTAATTTTAGTTTAAGATAGTACCAGATCATTAGTATCCCTATGCTCCCAGTAGTACAAACACATTAATTCATTCTAACAGTATGTATCTTCAATAAGAATCCAAAGGAAAAGTTCTAAGGAATAGGAGGTCACATTCTGAAATCACATGATACACAAAAAAACAAGATATGACCAAAGGTGAAAAGAAAAAACCAACACCAGTATTAAGTATGGCTTACGTTCATTTATGGGAATTATAGACATAGAATATAAAATAAAAATACTGAATATGTTTAAACAAATAAAAAAGTACTATCAACAACTGACCTAAAAAACAAAAACAAAACCTAAGCAAACAGCTAGAACAGGAACAGAATCACAGAAATGGAGATCATGTGGAGGGTTATCAGTGGAGAGGTGGAGGGAGAAAATGGGGGAGAAAATATACAGGGAATAAGAAGCATAATTGGTAGACAGAAAATGGACAGGGGGAGGTTAAGAATAGTATAAGAAATAGAGAAGCCAAAGAACTTACATGTACAACCGATGGACACGAACTAAGAGGGAGGATGCTTGAGGGTAGGGGGATGCAGGGCAGAGGAGGGGGGATAACAGGGAGGAAAAAAATGGGACAACTGTAATAGCATAGTCGATAAAATATACTTTAAAAAAGAGAGAAAATACTATCCTCAATGTTCTAAATAAGAAATCTAAAAACCGCAACTTCATGTGGTAGGAAAACTATCCTTCAAAAATAAAGTTACTGTCAGACAAATAAAAGAGTTTTACCATGAACAGGTTCTCACCAAGGGAACTTAATGTCCCTGAAGCAAAAACTAAAATAATCAGAGAAAAACACACATACAAAAACCAAAAAGAATGATGACAATATGTGTTTGTAAACATATACACATATTTGTACTAAAACTCAAAAGTAGTAATTGTTAATTTATAATACAAAAAAATAAAAAACAGCCCTGGCTACTGTGGCTCAGTGGATTGAGCACCTGCCTGAAAATCAAAGTTTCACTGGTTCAATTCCAGGTCAGGGCACATGTCTGGGTTGTGGGCCAGGTGCCCAATAGGGGGACACACAAGAGGCAACCACACAATGATGTGTCTCTCCCTCTCTTTTTCCCTTCCTTCCCCTCTGTTTATAAATAAATAAAATCTTAATAAAAATAAAACTAATAAAAGCATAATTAAAATACCACACAAAAGTAGCATAGAAATCAAGAGAGGATGATTGGTATCTAAGCACTCTTAGGTTCAAAAAGAAAAGAGATATTGCTTATTGCTTTTGCTTTCAAGTTCATGCATGTTAAAGTTCCTTTTTGTGCATGTTAAATATTTTTGTTATAGGATCAGAAAAATTAATGTGTCTCCCAAATTAGTAAACGAGGAAAAATAATATAAAAGATTAAAAATCTATCCAAAAGAATTTAAGGGTGAGGAAGAAGGAAAACTATAGAAGGAGAGGAAGGAGCACAATGAAGGAGGAGGGGAGAAAGAGTAGGAGGAGTAAGAGGAGGAGGAAAAACATGGAAAAAGTACCAATCTAAATGTTCCAAATGAAATATCAAATATAAATTCCTACATATTTTTATAATCAGCACAAGAAAATAAAACTATAAGATAAAGACAAAGGTTATCAGGATTTTTTAAAAGCATTCATATGCTATTTATATATTCCTAAGGTACAAGAAAAAGTAGAGTTATAAAAATGATTGTGATACAATGTGAGTAGCGGCACACATCACCATACATAACTCTGACAAATAACACAGGAAACCGCAAGTCTCAGAAAAATACGGGGAAGATGATGCCATTGACATAGAGTTGAAGAGGATATGACACCAATATATTTAGAATACACATGTGGTGAAAAACTATAATAAAAATGGAAAAAAAGATAAGCTCAAAATCCAGGATACTGGTCACCACAAGACAGTAGGAGAAAGCTAGGCAGAATGAAGGAGGGATACATGGAAGCTTCAAAAATGGAGGAAATAATCCATACCTTAGCCCCATTAATAGGCATGTGATACTTGCTTTACTGTTAAGAACCTCTTTTAATATATTTAACATTTTATAAAATGATTTTTAAATAAAGTAAAGTATTAGTAACTTCACAGTCTGGGGTCTTTTTCTTCATGTTGATGCCAGTGAGTACATGGACTGCACTGCTCGCCACAAGGTTCTCTATTTTTTTTTTTCATCGCAGGTGCCATACATGACACAAAACACATACCAACACCAAAGCGAAGCTCCTCCTCGGGGTCTGTGTTTTCAAACCCAGGAAGAGAAAACACTAGATTTCAAACATCATGCTGATTGAATGGAATAATGGCATGCTAAGGCTGCTTACTTGCTTTGAGGTAAACAAATACATTTTAACTGCATACTTTTCTAAAATGATTTTCTGAAAGTTATAGTTTAATCAAACCTAGTTCCAAAACCTCCTTAGAAATCTTCTAACAAAAAGATAAAGTAAGTGAGAAAATATTTCTTGTAAACTTCAAAATGTTAACCTTGAGGGGAAAAAAATGCCTAAAGTCACAAAAAAACAAAGAGCTGATAAGACTGGATTTTCTGAGACAGAAATCTTATCCTTGACAGCTGCATCAAATTGAGAAAATGAAGATGCATTCTAGAATTACTTTGCTATATGCATAGATGGGTATGGACTAAAATGCTTGATATCAATCATAATGATGTTAGTGTCTACCTTTTTACGTTTCCACGTCAATGTGTCTGATAGCTTAAATGTAATTGCTGACTATGTCAAGATCCACTAAAAGTAATATTTGATCATTTGAAGAAGTTACTCTCTTCTTTAGTGCTTCAAAAATAAAGCAATTTTGTCTTTTAGCGCAGAAGTGTCACCAAGAATATTGAATAATCAATAAAACTTCAAACAGAAGAACTTTGTGATCTTCAAATCAACTCTTCATAAAACAAGCCAAATAATCTGTTATTTAATGCACTAGTTTTTGCATAATTCACTATCTGGATAGTAAAAGGTTGATGTGGCTCATAATTCCTAGGCAGAGTTTCAGAAGTTGACAAATGGCTCTAAAAATATTGCATACCAGCTGGGGGAAAAGAGGTGGCACCTCCTACCTTCTCCTTGATTTTTGAATTAAGTAAATCCTGATCCCAGCATTGGAGAGCCACCATTAATCAGTTTACTTGTTTCTTTTTCAACTCTATTTGCAGACAGTAAAAGCTTTTAACTATAATTTTCTCACTAGCACCACGTAACAATGACCTCAAAGGCTTACAAAAATTAGAATTCTTTCTCTCTTGGAATTTAGTTACATACTGTACCTAAAAAAGAAAATAAGAATAACTATCAGCAGATACATAGTAACAGCAGCGAAGTGTGTAAGATTTGATCCATAGGCATCATTTCAAGTGTTACGTGTACAGCTAAGTCTTTCCTCTAATCAGAGCATTAAGCACAGAAACGTTCTCAAGTAGCTTCTCAATTCTTCAATCCTCTGTCTACAGAAAGTGCTATGATATCAGGAAAAAAGTCTCCAAAAGATTTGTTACTCTTTTCTATTAAAAAGACTACTTCTTAGGGAATATCCACATCACTTGTGGAATCCTGATAATATATTCTAAAACAAGCCATTCTTGGGGAAATAATTTGATTTTTACTTAAATTAGGTTCAAATAAAAGAGACGTATAGCATTATTTCCTAGTGTTTTTAGGTGAAATCACAAAAAATAATTGTTTCTATAGTAATATGCATAAACTTATACATGAAACCCTTTCAGTTTTTCTTTTGTTATCATATTCACCTACTCAAAAGATGAAGATAAAGAAAAGGTAAAGTCTACTTTTAATTATATTGAAAAGCCAAGAATATTTCCAGCACCCTACCAGATAAATTGAAAAATGAGTATATCTCCCCATCAACCCCAAAATAGCTTTTCCTACATGTCAGCTCCATAGGAACAGTACCAGAGCAGCTCTGCCATTTCCTCAAGCCGCACATCTAACATAGTTCTTGAAAGGTAGCATGTGCTTAATAATTATCTTGTGAATAAATACATTTAACAACTACAGATTAAGCTAGAAACTAGGGCTCTTCGTGTATGACTAAACCTCTAAATAAATTACTAATTCAACATAGCTTCTAACACTAGGCAAGGGTAAGACTTGCGAAGGATAAAATCCAACTTCATTGTTTCAATCAACAAATCTCACCAAACACTTCTGTGCTAAGCACGGTCTAGTAAAGAGAGATAAATAAGAAATATGAAGTCCTTGGTCTCATGTCCACTATTAGTTTACAGCCTAGAAAACAGATTAGGAGTGGCAAAATATGAAAAAAATAAAGAGGAAGTTGAACTATACTAAATATTCTTTGTTTGCTCTCCATATTCCTTGGTCAAACCTCACTCACTTTCATGGCTTAGCAGGCAGAGCCCTTCTGTTTTTAAATACTTGCACTGTCAAGGATTTTGTCATACTATCACCTAACTATAGGAATGTCCAAAAAAATGAAACAATCAGGGAGAATGTCAAAAAGATTCTTTTATACATTAAAAACCAATCACAATTTGTCATTCTAGCCCTCAGAACAGATGCACACACACACACACAAACATCATGTCCACACATAAAGATACACTCCTGTGCACGAATAAGCACCGACATGATACAATAAGTTAAAGAGATCTACCTTAGGCCCTTGGAACTGTGAAATTCTAATTCTATAACTGCTCAGATATTTTATAATTTCTGCTTGAAAATTTTTAAGAATATACTCAGCTAGAAAGTCTAAAAATTGATGTAGAGACATCCCTATAGTAATGCTGCCAGATACAGGACACTCAGCTGAATTTAGATTTCAGAAAATCATTTTTTCTAAGTATAAACATATCTAAAATTAAGATTTTACTGGGCATCCTGTATTTATATTTGCTAACTCTGGCAACACTAATCTAACACCACCATTTCCAATAAAGGAAAAAGTAAATTAATGGTACTTCTGGCTATGTTCAACAGGAATAACCAATATATGTGTAATCCCCAAATTCTGAGTGAAACTCAATCACATTAAGTTAGTAGTTTCTGATCATGATTATTCTCTGTAAAAAAAAAAAATCTAAGTTTTTAAAAATTCTCAGAAAAAAGTGAGCTTTTTTTTTAAGTCCAAAGTCTATGTATTACTCAGTAATAAATACAAAAGTACAACTGACACAGTATTTCTTGATGCATAAAAATATTGTGAATTCACTTTTTACCTTAACTAGTTGTTGAGGTATTCAGGCTCCGGATTATAGAAAAAGTATTAAGTAAAAATGACAGATTGGTAACTACTGTTTAACTCAGCAGCACACCCTGATGATGCTCAGACACAGGAATTACCTCACGGGGTTACTAGTCAAAGATACGCGAAGTGACTCCAGGCACGTGACAAGTCTCTCATCTGCAGCCCCCATTTTCAGTTCGTGGATGAATTCCTGAGGTGAGATCTGCCGGCTTCTCTTAAGACTTCCCTGTAAAAGAAGTTAAAAAGAATGTTTTAATTCATACCATGTGAAGATTATCCATTACAATAACAATTACATTAACCTCACCTTTCACATTAACAGCTGCACACAGCTCCTTGAAGTCTTAACTATGAGAGGAAGATTCCCTTACTTCCTCGGCCCATAAATCTGTAAATTCACAATCTATGGTATCCATGAAAATAGTAACATAATATCAAGAGTTGCAAATTAACACAACTGTTTCAAATAAAAAATATAACAGGCAATAAAGTGTTTATCATAGAAAGTATTTTAAAATATTTTAGACACACTCAAAATAAAAGCCAAAACTCAATACAAGGATGGCCCTATTAAAATAAATACTCCAAGCAACACAAAAAGCCTGAGATTTCGCCCTGCCTACAAGCTAAGTCAGCCTGTTAAGGTTTCATGGATGCTGACAGAAAACACAAGAATCCTAAGATAGAGTCAAAATACTTGATTATGCACATATTGGTTCCCCAACCCACCAACTCCCGTGGGGATAATGCAGGGCCCCAATGCAGGGCAATGGATGATGGATACCTGTACAGGCAGGGGACTGCATTATACAGGAAGAACACTGAGTTTGGGGGATAAACCATTTTTGTAGTGAACCCTAACAGGCTTGCTCATTACCCATTGACAAACAACACTTCACTTCTAAGGCTACTCACTGCAAATGCAACCCTGAGAAATGGCCCAGGTAAAGAGCGAGCATTCAAGCCTTGAATTCTTGGCAAAACCAAAAAATATATATACAGTATATTCAGGGCCCGTGACAGACTGCCTTTCCCAATGATAAATGTATCTCATAAGAGATTTGTATTCAGAATATTTAACAAGCTCCTACAACTCAAGAGTAATGACAAAAACAGTACAATCACTAAAGAAGATATACAAATGGCCAATAATCACATGAAATGACTGTTCACAATCACTTATCAACAGAGAAATGCAAATTGAAACAAGTGAAATGCAAATTAAAACAAATTAAATAACACTACACACTCCCTAGAAAGGTGGGGATGTGAAGCACTGGAACTCTGCTACAGGACCCTTGGCGATTTAACATCAAACTGCTGCTTTCCAAAAGAGCTCTGACCATCTCTTTTAAAGCTAAAAATAGCCCTGGCTGGTGTAGCTCAGTGTATGGAGCTCGGGCTGCAAACCACAGCATCTCAGGTTCGATTCCCAGTCAGGGCACATGCCTGGGTTGCAGGCCAGGAACCCCAGCAACTGCACATTGATGTTTCTCTCTCCCTCTCTCTTTCCCCCTCCCCTCCCTCTATAAAAAGTAAATAAATAAAATCTTTAAAAAAAAAAAAAGCTAAGAATATTCATTGACCAAAGGACTCGGCAATTGCACAGCTAAGTGTTAAGGAGGAGTAAATATATGCATACAGTGTTCAGAAGAGTTTTATTCATAGTAGCCAAAGACTGGGAACAACCTAAATATTCATCAACAAATTGGGTTATATCCATACAATGGAATACTACACAACAATAAAAATCTTTTTTCACTACTAATAATGCAACAAAATAAATGAATCTAAAATAACTATACTGAGTTAAAGAAGCCAAACAAAAAAGAGTACACAATGTATGGTTCCATTCATATGAAAGACCAAGAACGATCTGTTAGTTTTTCTCCATGACCATTTCAGTCCAAGGCATAGAAGTAGAGCTGTTACTTTTTGGTGTGTTTGGCTACAAAATAGGGTTAAAGGTGAACATCTTATATGGGGTAGCAAGTCGATTTTTCCGATAAACATTGAGAAAAACAGACTATACTCACTGGTAAAAAATACGTCTTTATCTCAGCCATATTAAGTTTTTCTAGCTTGAACAATTTATTAGGCAATAAATTGCCTAAAAGCCTCTGCATTTTCACCTGAAATCCCTGCCTCTAACACCCTTCCCTCTTCCCCAGACCTCACCACCACCACGCATCATTGCACAGTCCTGCTCCTAGATACCAGTGAAATCGGAGCTGAGGGTAACTTCTCAGGGAAGGCTTTCTATGAGCCACACAAACTGAGTTCCTGATCAATAGTTTCCTGACCTAAAACACTCCCTACTGTGTGTAAAAATAACTTTTACCTTTATTATATAAAGGTTATAGTGAATGCCTACTGTGTGTCAGATCCTGTTTACATGATGTAGATCCAGAGGTAAAAATAAAAGATAAAAATGGCCCCTAAGTTTTTGGTCTAAGCCAAAATGTGGTGCCATCTACTGGAATGGGAAGGAAGGAGAGCGGGTGATAGGGAATGTTAAGAGTTACAAGACTGAGCAAATGACATTTTCCTAAGAAAATAACATTCGAGTGGAGATGAAAATAAAGAGAGAAAATAAAGAGGGAGACAGATATTCCAAGCAAACAGAAGAGCAAATACAAAGCCCTGAGGCAGGAATTCACTTGGTATATTCAAAGAACAGCAAGAAGATGCATCTACACCCCAGTGAACAGGACAGTTAGAGATGACGAGGACAGACACAACAGGCAGGCTTCTGATGCTGGACATGGGATGGGAAAACTACCGTCTGCGTGCCAAATGTTTTCTATCACTCTTGAGCTAAGAATGCTTTTCACATTTTTAAAAGCTTGAAAAAAAGAAGAGGAATAGGAAGCACAGGAGAGAGGGAGGAGAACGATGAAGCAGCAGCAATCAAGGCCCTATGGCCACACAAAGTCTAAAATGCTTACAGTCTGTTTAAAACCAAGTTTCTGGGCCACTGATAGGATCCTGCAAACCATGGTAAGTGCTTTATGTTTTATTCTGAGTGGATAACAAACTATTAGAGGGTGCTGAGCATAGGAAAGATGTAATAAGCATTTTTTAAAAATTATTCCAAGTCCTATGTGGCAACATACTGTAAATGGCAAAACATGAAACCAGGAGACCAACTAGAAGGCTATCATACTGTTAGGTCAGGAGCTGGTGTTGGCCTGGTGTGAGATGCCACTGATGGAAGACAGGAGAGTTGCTCAACATGAAGGTGGATCAGACAAGATTTGCTGACAGTTTGAATGTGAGGTGTGAAAGAAATAAAATACAAAGATGATGCCAAAGCTTTTGGTCTCAACAACTAAATGAATGGTGTTACCATCTACTAATCACTATGACCTTATCCATATCAGCTTGAATGGTGGGTAGATTGAAGATAAGCCTGATCAGAACTTTAAGGGAGAAAACAAAACAAAACAAAAAAGGATGGGTAACACTTCTGAAGAGATTTTCTATAAAGGGGGGCAAAGAACTGGAGCAGCAGCTGTGGGGTGATTTAGGCAGGGGTGGGAGGGGCCTACCATGCTTGCATGCTGATGAGAATGACAAAGCAAAGGGGAAGAAATGGGTGATGCAGAGGGTAGTTACAGATGCAGTGAAACAAACAAGCGAACAAAAAAACCCGAGTGAGGGGACAGAGAATGTGAGCTACTACATAAGAGGAAAGATTGACCTTATACACAGTTGGGAAACTGTGGAAAGCGTGTCACTGTAAGAAGAGCAAAAGCAGAAGCAAAGATAACAGATTCAGGTGCAGTGTGAGGTCTGGTGATTTGGAAGTGAGGTATGACAGTTCTATTACCTTGATGCTCTCAGTGATGGAAGCAGCAATAAAATCAGCTAAAATGAAATGAAAAATGCAGACCTGGAAGTATGAGAAGAAAAGATATGAAATCATTTTCAGAAAGTAAAGAAGTGCACTGACAAGATCTGATATCTGTTCAGATACAGGTCACGAGCTCGTTGGTCACCTGTGGTCATTTGGGAAATGCCCGTCAGTATGCTACATGCCTCCTCCTAGCTGCATGCTATACTGAAGTGCAAGCACAGAGGTGGGGAGTTTAACCGAGGGCAGAGGTTATGTGAAGAGGCCAGTGAACTGATGGTTTATGCAAGAGAACAAAGGCTTGTGTGTCTAAGGTCCATAAGGAGACAAGTAAAGGCATGGTGAGGTTGCAGAAGCAGTAAACATTTTTTTAAAAATGGTAGAGTTGATGGATTAACAGTTCTAAAAGGGTTACAGAATTTTTTTAAAGATTTTATTTATTTATAGAGAGAGGGGAAGGGAGGGAGGGAGAAGGAGAGGGAGAGAAACATCCATGTGCGAGAGAGTCACAGACCGCATGCCTCTCACATGCTCCAAACTGGGACCTGGCTACACACCAGGTGTGGGCCCTGACCAGGAAGCAAACCAGCAACCTTTTGGTTTGCGGGCAACTCCTGAACCACTGAGCCACACCAGTCCAGGCTAAAAGGGTTACAGAATTCTTAAAGTGAGAATATTTAAGTAAGTAGAAAAGACAGATGATGCTGAGGAAATGATGTTTGTAAACCATATTTAGAGGTGATATTTTACAATCCAAGACTATGGGTGGTTGAGATTGGTTGGAAAAAGATCACTGGGAGTGGCGAAGTCGAGGAAATAAGAGTATGGAATGTTGGATGCATCATCTATGTGAATGATGAAGTCAGTGAGAATAACGACTGTGGTAGTAGCAGGTGGAAAAGCAATGAGCTAGGGAGCCAATCTGCTAGGAGCAAGGAGTCTGTCAGCACATGCCAGCACCTCTATGTGATGCCATCGTCTCCACTAGAAGACATCTGCTAGGGCAGTGTGTGCTTCTGCTAATTCATCACTATGTCATCAGCCCCTGGAAAAGGCTTGGCATCCAATGAATGAATGAGCTCATAATAAAATGGAAGGTGTACATAGACTGAGGATTAAAATAAGGTAAAAAAATTCTGAAAAAAAAAATGATTACTCAGAAGAAAATATTTTGAATTAAAGACATAAGGAATAGACCAGATAATTGGGAAATTAGTTTTCAGCACAATTTTCCCCCTTTTATTATATTACTATCAAAATACAGGTTTAAAGGAAAATTGAGAAGAGAAAATATTGTTACACAAATAATCAGAAATATTCCTTTAAAGCACAGCTCTTCTTGTGTTTCTCTCATTTGATACAACTTCAAAGGAAGTGGGAAGTAGGAAGAGAGAAGGCAAGGACACTCACGTCTGTAATCTACAAGTCCATTAGCCATGAAGATGAAAATACTTAGGAAGCTTTATCCCCTGTGGTATCAAACACATTACTGAGATAAAAATGCCTGCCTGATATCACAAAAATTAGAAGAATATTTATCCAACATAATTTTTAAATCTTTTTTAATCCCATAGTAAATTTTATTCTAAAACATCAAATGCAGAACAGAAAGTAAAACACATATATCACTCATTAGATTCTTTATTAAATATATTCTAAGGTAAAAAACATAACACTCACTTTCACACTTATTTCCCTTATCATTTCTATTTCTCTAAAACCAAATATTCTTGCATTAAAGGTAATAGTAACCATTTCCTTTGACTCATCTTAGAAAAGATTCTTCTGTATCTGCCTCAATGCCTACATGACAAGTCAGTTCAGATGTAAAAATTATTAAGTGTATGTATCCTCACTCTTTGATCTTATTTGTATGCAAAGTAATTTGGAATATCATATCTATGACAAGTTAAAAATATATCATACCTCAAGTTACCAGTGGAAAATGGTAAAAAACTTCCTTTCATTTTTTCAAATAATTGAATGATTTCTATATAACCATGGAGAATCCATCATTACATGATGACCTGATTTTCTAAATAATATAAATAAAAAGCTAAATCTAGAAAGTGTGATGCTCTGCAGGACAGTGACACAGCACAATGTCGGTGTGGGCCAGGACAGTGACTGTTAGTCCCCAGTAAAGTGTGGAACACAGGGCCATTGCTTTAAGCAAAAGTCACCTAGATTATTTGAGACATCACAGAAATCAGAAATGATATTCCTAAACATTACTCCAACTTCTATAAACTGTTATTCAAAACATGAAATCAAACCTTGTTTCTCCTGAAAAGTGGCCTATATTACAACTCACCATTCAACATCCTCAACTGCAGGTGATGGTTTTGTCTTTTAATCACATTTTTAAAATGCTGATTTTCTTTCTGAATTTAACATAAAGACCCAAAATATATAGCTTCTAGAGGTATAACTTTTTAAATATTGGGAGACTGAAAGAACAGGTTGAAACTACAAATGGTTTTGTATGCTGTTAGTTACTAGATTCAAGATCCTTCTTCACAAACATTCACTTAGTAATTGTTAGTACATAAATGGCAGAAAACAGAAAAGTTCCATGAAAATAAAGCCAAAATAAGTCAAAAGGCCTCAGTTTTCATAATTATGAGACAGTGTGTGCATACTCTTGCATGGGTGTATGTGTCTACCTCTATGTCTGTGAGTTTTTATCTGTCAGTAACTATAAATGAACTGTCTCAGTTTCTTTTTAGTATTATAATTCCTGAATTCTTAGTACCTATTATTTAGGTAATGAGACTTGTGGAGATGAATAAGATGATACAAAATGTAGAGCCTATTTAAAGAAATAGTTTGCATTGATAATAACAATATTTTAAGAAAACAGCAGAGTCAGCACTGTGAAAAGAAGAGGGGATGAGCACAGTTGATGCCAACGGGGTAATTATAATCTAAATTACTGTCATGTATATTGCTATTAAAATGCATTGCAACAATTTCCTTACATTTTTCAAATGATTTCTAGCATCTCTCATGTCACTGATCAACAGAAACATTGTGCTGTCACTGTAATACAGATTGCTTGTTTCAGAGCATTTACAACCCCAGCAGATCTCCATTACCAATAAAAATCTGTTATTCAGAGATGGTATTATGCAAACTCACAGTAGAAACTAGGAGTGATGTAAAGTACTGCAGAAAGGTACGTTCACCAACAAAATAATTTAGCAAAGAGTTTCCTTAAAGTGTTATTTATAATTTTTTTATAAACATTAAATGAGCACCATTGTATACCAAAACCTCTGGCTATAATTTTAGAAGCTTCTTTTAAAATACATTAAAAATAGCATATATTACAAGTTTAGAATTACCAAGTACACTTTTACAAGGAAATGTGATAAAATGTAAAAAATATGCTGTTCTCCTTTCAGTACCTAAAATATCTTTATAAAGGAAAACAAAAATTGATCCAACGCTAGTTTTAGACACTTAGAAATTAACTTGAAATAACAATAAAAGAAATTTCTACATTTTAAGATGGTTCACTATATTCCCAACACACTACATTTGTCTATGGCCCATCAATATCTAACTAGCATCAACTTCCCTCCCATCCACAGGAAAGCTTTCCTACATTGGCCCACTGCTTTCAATAAGACACTTGAATATTTAGACTACTTTATGTATTTAAGAAGAGTTGCTGCAACTGCTGACTGCAGCATCCTGGTGTTATGAAATTTCTACCTGCTGACCATGACCAGAACCGAGATGTTATTTTAGCTTATAAGCCTTAAAAGTGATATACCAGAAGGTAACAGTCAACTGCTTCTACCCAAAGCCGGGTAATAGCAGTTGCATAAGCAATGGGGAGCCACATGCACGAGCACATTGCATCAACTGTAGCACACAGTTGTAAGAAGAACGAGGGTATCTCTGGACTAACGTAGCATGGTTTTTAGAATATACAGGGTCTGGCGGAAGCAACGCCATTGATTGTGGTTGGTAGGGCACGTGAATATCTTACACAAGATGGACAGCAATTTGAACATTTCGCCTGAAATGTCATACGGTGTGCTTGGGTATGATGTTGTTATGTGACATAATTACATGTTTATGATTTTGTAATAAAACATTTTTATGTAATAAAGAAGGGGTTATTTGTGCTGGATTCAGTATATTACCTTTTGCTTATACAAGAAAAATGAGGAAATGCATATTTTTTATTTGTACAAATAATGGGGAGAGAAAAAGATGACACAAAATGTGAAACTAATGAGACTGTATACCTTTCAAGGTGTGGATGGGAACATGATGAAAACAGAGTAGAACAGCTTAGAGAAATGAGGGTGAGTAGAAATTCTCGTCATACACTTTTTGTGGAGTTTTGATTTTCAAACTATGTCAATGTTCCATATACTCAGGAAGAAAAATATAAAATCAAGAAGAATGGGAAGAAAATCCTAAAGTGAAATAAATCCAAATCAAATGAACCTAGCTATATTTCAAATTCATAACAATGTCAGAAATAAACTAGAATATGAAAATGGAAAATATCAGAATAAACTCTTGGTTTGGGTAGAAAAAGGAGGGGGCTATTTAGATAGATGATAGATATAGATAGCCAAAGACATAAAAATAGATATAAGATGGGTATTTGCATATATATTTTCTATATAATATATTACATGTTTTATACACACACACACGTATAAAATATGTATTTATATTATATATCTATATATACACAATATCAAAGTGTGCACATATGCATATACTCACATGTCATATGTATGTGCAAACATACCAGTATATACATACATCCTGACTACCTTTTAGAAGACCTAGCACGCCAATATTGATTTCCAAATAGAGTCCCCAAATCAAGGGAAAATTCCTTGGAGAAAAAGCTGACTCCATGGCTGGAGCTAGGGCAGGACAGACTGACCATGGAAATTCCTATACAAGATAGTAAGGAAGTACTCAAAGGATGATGGGCTATGACCAAAACCAAAGGAACCAGTTTGAAGGGCTTTCTATCCACCAAACCTGCCAGTGTGGGGGAAGGGGTAGCTGATGAAGGACACAGCTTTTCCCTTTGTATTGATGACAACGTGCTGGAGCTAGATGTTGGGAAAGGACTTGCCAATGAGTTGTATACTGCAAAATGGTTAATGATCTTATTATATTATGTAAATTTTACCACAAGAAAAAAGTTTTAAGGAACACTTCTAAAACAGAAAACAAAGTTAACTTGTAGTGTCAGAAGTCAGGACAAGGAGTTATCTTGAGGAGGAGGAGGAAGTTTAGTGACTGAGACAGTCAAGCTTGCTGGCGTTGTACTAATTCTCTGGCTGGGTACCAGTTAAATGGGTGTGTTCACTCTGTGATGACTTACCTAGTGCTATATTGAATATTTTTTACTTTATTATATAAATTTAATTTTAAAATATTAAAAATTCAAATGTACTAATTTTTTATGCTTTATGTACACACACATCCATATCTAAGGTTAGATATGTTCAAATTGAATGCCCTTTAAATCTTAATTTAGGTTTTAAAAGATATCATTTAAAATATTTTATACAGGATAACATTATATATTTCCTTGCTGAAAAATGAAAAGGGGAAATGAAAAAAAGAAGGGAAAAGTTATACTGTGTCAAATAAGGCCATTTGTTTTTATTTAGCATCTTTACTATACCTTTTAGAACTGGGTTTACTTCCATTTGAACAGCAAACTGTATTTTTAAAACTTAAAAAAAGCCGTGGCTGGTGTAGCTCAGTGGATTGAGTGTGGGCTGCAAACCAAAGTGTCGCAGGTTCGATTCCCAGTCAGGGTACATACCTGGGTTGCAGGCCATGACCCCCAGCAATCGCACATTGATGTTTCTCTCTCTCTCTCTCCCTTCCCTCTCTAAAAATAAATAAGTAAAAATTAAAAAAAAAAAAACTTAAAAAAAAATCAGCCCAAAGTTAGGGGTGGAGGCTGATTAAATAAACATGTAAGTTCTAATTTGGCAGTCTCTATTTGATGGTTCAGTGAAAGATAAATCTATTCATAGATCTGAACAGATAGAAAAAAAATATGCTCATGCTTTTAGTCACTGGTTCATTATCTACTTTATTGTGTTGATTATGTTTATGTAAAAAGAAAAATCACAGTGAAATTTCATTGGACATTTAAACACACACACACACTTAGGGGATGGGGGCGGTTAAGATAATGCCAGCTGTTCTCGTTTTTAAAACTAGGCAATTTGGTTTTCAGTCCCTCCAGGTAATTGCACAATTATTTGCCTCCACAATTCTAAGTAGTTTTTTAAAGTGTCACTGTTACATTTACAGTGTAAGCATGTCTTCTTTTTCTCTTCTTTTTCTTGATTTATGGAAGAAAACCACCTTGCCTCTGCATATACACATGCTAGCCTACCAATCCAATGTTTACGTTAGTAACAAGGTTGAAAATACAAAACAGTGCAAAATCAACTTCGAAAATACCTATATTCTCTCATCTTGTGACAGCAGGCACATATTTCCTTTTTCTTAATTAGCAGTTTTTAAAGCTGTGCAGTTTGTAGATCAAAGCAAAGGAAGGGAAGGAAGGACCCATAGTCTGCAGGGTGGATGAGGAAGGGAGCAACATGAGCAACTGAACTGATTACAATGAAAGCAAGCAACCAAAATCCAACAAAAAGAGGTTAATTGTTCATTTGCTCATGTTCATCCTCCTTGTAACTAAGTATACAGACATGACAAGACAGAAACAGTCTCATATCTCCTCTCTGTTTCCCAGAACAGCTGGCATTATGTTCTAGCAGATATTACATAAATGCTTCTTAATAAATGAGAGAGTAAAGAAGGTAATGAACTTCAATTTACTTAACTAGTTTGTTCCTTCTAAAAGCATCCACAAATGTGAAGTCTTAAAACTTTGGTAGTCAAATGGCAACAATTTTATAAGTACATAATTTCTAGGATGTTCTATAAAACCTAGCTGCCCTAATGTAATCATTCAATAAACATGTATGTAAATGTCTGTTATGTACCAACCATTATGATGAATACTGAGACTCAAAAACAGTCAAAAAAGAGAAAATTCTACCCTTGAGGTTCTCATCATCAGGTGGGAAAGAGTATCTGAACAGTTACAAGTTAGAGGAGCCTGGATATAAATTCATTCCCAGTGTGCAGAGGGACATGTCCTAACCGCCACCTGGGTAATCAGGGAAGGCTTCCTTGATTCAAGAACCAGGTCTTTCAGGATGGGGAGTGGGAAATAAATAACACAGATAATGTGGGGCAATGCACAGTGAGATAGAAGAGCTGGGAACTACCTGGCTATATTGCAGGTGATGTACAGAGTGCGGAGAATAGAAGCACAGAATACACAAAAACCTGATTGCTGAAGGCTCCTGCCTCAAACCAAGGAAAGTCAACTTTAACCCACAGATAGCAGAAGTCACTGCAGGATTGGAAATTAACATACGAGAAGCTGTACGTTAGGAAGATACTCTAGCAACAGTAAGGAAGACAGAAACATGAGCCTCTGAGGCAGCTTACAAGGTTAGAGAGAGAGACAAGGCCAGTTCAGGTGAGCTTGTAAGAAAGAATTTATCTTCTCAGTTCTGTTGAAACCTTAAAAAAAAATAAAAAAAGCTGGGAAGAGTTACTGGAGTTGATCAGGAAGCCCAACATGTTCTAACTCCAATGCACTTAAAGACAAAATGCAGGAGGATCATTTTTCCTGCTAACAGACACAAAGGAGCCTCTTTCTAACCATCCCACTCTTCTTGTAATATTCAATGTTCTACCAGGAAAAAGACATTTTTTTCCAAACCTACCTTTTCGATCCCATATCCCACTGTTCTCTTTCATGGACACCTCGCTACAAGCTGAACAACCTCCCGATCCACGTGTGCACATCAGTTTCCCCCCACACACGTCTCTTCTGGTGGGAGCTCCACAGCCTTCTTTACCTCCACTTCCCCACCTCCAAATGTTTAAATCCTACCTGTCCCACATTCCTACTCAACACCACCTTCTCACTGAAACCTTTTCTAATCTCCTCAGCAGGAGGTAATTCTGACCTCCAGGTTATCACTTCAAATTTCTATCTCCTATTGCACTTCAATTATTTCTAGCTGGCTTCCATAACATAGTCATACATTTTATGACTCCCACCATATTAAAAACTCCTTGGCAAAAGATAAGTGTTGATCTCATCTTTATATGCATTCCAGGACACAGGAACTCAAACAATTTAAGAAATTTTATAAATCCTACCCTAATCAAAACTACATTAGGGCAGTTGGTTAAAACAATCTAGTTACACTCATTCTTTCATTTAGCATTGTTCGCTGGGCAGCTATTACATGCAGCCACTGTTCCACAGGTTAAAAATAGTGAAATGAACTAAACCAGGAAAAAGCCCTATAAATTTTAGAAATATACTTTTCCTTCCCAGAGGAGTTTCAGCATCATTGCTAGTTAGACAGTGATTCAGTATATTTCCTTTCAATTACTTCCTAAAACTTTCCTTCAGCTATCTACCAAGCACCACCCCTCATGAACTACATGGACAAATTAGGATTTCTGTCCTGGTAGAGAGGATGAGCATGTCGATTCTCGAGCTCCATGCTGTGGGAGAATCTAGACATATAGTAAAAATTAACTAATACAAAAATAACTAATACAAATTCTTTGAGTTTCCAGGCCTGGTCTTATATATTGATTGATTCTGATAAAAGTGTAGCCTACAAGAGAGCAGGCACATGGTCAGCTTTGTTCACTACAATATCCCTACGCCTAGAACAGTGCCTGGCCCATAATAATATTTATTTTTAAAAAGTGAATGAAAAAGATTAAATACTTCTATTAATCTAAGACACAGAGTGTGATTGCAATCACTCAAGGTAAAGAGCATGACTTGAAGGCCTGCCCCGTGTCAATCCATTAACTTATTTTCATTTCTGGTTTGATTGTAAAATACGATTTTCATAAATCACCAGAGTAGTTTATAAGCAGGCTCTCTTCTCAGCCTGCCATTCCCTACATACCATTATTAAAGAGAAAAATAAAATATAACACTTTCAATAAAGCATCTTTCTTTATAAATAGGCTAAGAACATTCAAGTAGATAGATAGCATAAATTCACAGGAATATAATTTTAAGTGCAATTTCCACTCATTGATATGTATCATAAGCAATAAGCCATTTATTAAGCATAAAAGTAAAGGGTTATCCTTGAAGCACTAGTACCCAGAAATCTAATAATGGAAATGGAGTAATTCACACTTGAATTTTTAAACGAGAATGCATAATAAAAATAAAATTGTGAATATAAGAAAAGCAAATATCCAGTATGTTATAAATACATTACACAACAACTACTTCCAGATAAAAACAATTATATCAATTAAATTCTGGAATGTATAAATTATTTTCCCATTTTTACAGTCCATATCATAAGGTATGATCCATAATGAAATGCAATGCATTGCTGGTAAGTGTTTAAAAACCGCCTCTCAGGAAAACAGTAACAACTTGTTGGTAGTATTTGCCAATCTGTGTGAGGTAAAGACTCCCAGATGGCTGATTACAAGCAACTACTGCAATGTTACTGAACATGACAGAAAAACTGGCTCTAGAACACCTCTGAAAACTGCACTGTGCTAGACTAATTTGCATTTGGTACATACTGTATTTATAAATCATTGACTTATCCATCAATAACTTATTCTGCATATGCTACATTCCAGGTTAGAATGGAGGCATGATAAAAATGACAAAATCCCAGCCCCTGAAGCCCACCTCTGTACTAAGTAACAAGCTCTATATGCTTTAGTAGGGTGAAGAGACATATACGTATACAGTAAATACGCAGACATACCTCTTTATTCAACCACCATTTATATAGGTAGCCGGCCCCCTGGTAGTGTACAGAAATAAAATAATTAGGATGTAATTATCTCAAAATTATTTCCTTTACATAAATAGTAAATTTATACCATCTTCAATTTATGCCTAAAGGTTAGTGTCTTTGATGTTTTTTTAATTTTCTTTAGTTTGGCAGTAAGATTTAAAATATACCATTCTGAAATCTTTAAAAATAATTTCTGTGTAACTAAACCTGTATTGCCCTTGATATGGTTTTCTTAATTTTTAAAATGCTTTATTTATTCATTTGTGTACATACATATTTGTACACAAATTTTTTATAAATCCATAAAAGCGAAAAGTTATACTAAGCTGCTCTATACCCCTTCCCATTGTAAGGTAATCCTTGTAAAATTCCTTGTCTATATCCTTCCATATTTTAATCAATGCTCACATAATCATATGTGCTTGTGTGTATACACACATACGTAATTGTACAGGTGGAACTTGGCTTTTAATTGTATTATCTTATATAACTTTCTGCATTTTACTTTTCTCTGATTTAGACATCATGGAAATTTCTCCATCTAATATAACTCTAATATATTCTTTTTAATATTGGCAAAATTCTCCATGGTATGGATGACCAAAATTTATAGAAATGTCTTTTGTTTCCAGGTTTTAAACATAGTAAGTAATAACAAAAGAAACATATCCCTGTGAGTATGTCCTCACCTATTGGTGCTTATATTTCTTTTTTTTTCTTTTTTTTTTTTTTTAATTTACTGCTTTTATAGAGAGAAAGGAAGGGAGAAAGGGCTGTTCCACTTATCTATGCATTCATTGGTTGCTTCTTGTGTATGCCCTGAGTGGGGATTACATCCACAACCTTGGTGGATCAAGATAACACTCTCACCAACTGAGCTACCTGCCCAGGGCTGGCGCTTGGATTTCTAAGTCATAGATTCCCTGGGTCAAAGAGCACACACATTTCTCTTTTTCATGAACATATCAGGCACCTTTCCCACAATACTGTATCATTTTATAACTCCACCAGCAATGGATAAAGGTACTTTTTCCACTAGAAAACTAAAACTATCTACTGGGAGTAAAGTTATTATTACATGTATGTAATCAGTACTATCTTACTACAAATTTCACATATGTATTTATGTTTTTAAATTTGTTCTTGAATTATTATTACCTCATTTTTTAATTGTTTTTTTCTTTTTTTTCTAGTCAACTCATACAAGTTCACCATAGGGTATAGCTATTTACCCTTTGTCAAGATCATTAGAAACATTTTTTTTAACCACATCTCTTGTCTTATGCCTATGCTTAATTTGGCATATGAAGAGTTTTGGCTTCTTTTTTGAACAGCTGATTATACCTGTTTTCTTTCACAGTTTCAAGCTTTCCATTTCTGGGAAAAAGTTGTTCTGTAGTCAGAAAAGACAACACCAATGTTCAGAGCTCAAGGGAAAGGGGAGAGAAAGTCCCACCTTCAGACCTTCCTTCTCCTCATCCTTCTCTTCCAAGTAGAAAAGTCAATACAAGGTCTTCTTTGCTCGTTAGTTCAAGCTGGATTTCTAATACTAACAACTAAAACAGATGTGACTAATACTATGATGTACTTACCCAAATGAAAGTTTGTTACACTGAGGTTTTCATGCCAGGACCCAAAAATCAGCATTATACATTAATAAATTATTTCCCATTCTCTTTACCCATGTCAGTTTTCCTCAATCCCCATGTTTTTTCATTGCATTTATTGAAGTAACACTGGTTAATAAAATTATATAGGTTTCAGGGGTATAATTTTTGTAATACACATCGTCTGTACACTGTACTATGTGTTCAACACCCCAAACCAACTGTTCTTCCATCACCATTGATCTCCCCTTTACCCTCTCCTACTTCCAGCCATTCCCCTTTCCCTCTGGCAATCACCATACTGTTATCTATGAGGTGGTTTGGGGTTTGTTTTGGATTTTGTTTTTTTTCCCTTTGCTTAATCACTTCACCTACTTCACCCAGCCCCTTACTGCCCTGCCCTCTGACAGCTGTCAGTCTGTTCTCTTTATCTGAGTCTAAATCTCCAGGTGTTTACACAGAGAAATTATCACTACTAGTTTAAGGAAAATGAAATCTAATTATTTCTTAATGTACAATAGCTAAAGCTTGTGAAATTTATGTAGAATTCACGGTATTATTTAAAGTACTCCTAAGAACTAGGCTAATAATACACTTAGACTTTCCATTTGACAAATGTGTCTTTTCCTTAACACATAACATCACACAATTTTTATCTTTTGTGTTTATCTTTGTATACCATAAGTGAGATAAGCTTTATTTCCAGATACTCATCCAGAAAACTATGGATATGATAGCTAATTCTTAATTTTAGAAAGTATATAAAATTTTACATTTGTTCTCATTTTAAAAGCCAGACTCCTAAAGGCTTTATTCCAATAAATTCTACCATTCCTCCACTTAAGACAGAGGAAGGTGAGAAATTAAAAGTTCATAATAACCATCTGGTAACAATGAAATAAGACAAAACTGATGTCAGTGTTTTGCTGCCCCAATGATCCTGTGCTGAGATCACCTCGTGCTTGGAGGAAGGAAGTGAGAAATCAGATATGCAGGCTCACCACACAGGTGAACTACAGGAAGATGCATATAAAGAGGTCTCTGGATCTGGGGCAAAGACAGATCCATGAGCCCTTCAAGAGATCTCCAGGTGATTTTAATAAAGCTCACAATGAATTTACCCAAACTGAACTTTAGAAGCCACACTCGAAGGCAACAACAGACTCACTGAAGCTTCTGGTGCTGTCTGCAACACCCACACGCAAATCCAGAAGCAGAATGTGCCTTTAGTCCCCAGACTTCCTTCCTCACCTACACACAAGACTCAAAGTTACCCATACCCAAAGGCAGCATGAAGATAGGATGAGAGCCAATCATGTGATTTAATCTCATATGCTACACTGTCTTTTGTACCTTTTTTTAAATTCCCAGACTCATGAAGAAAGCTCTTGCTTAATGTGAATCCCTCAAATGCACGTTCTTTATCTAAATGATTTCCTATGCATGTAGTCTAGCTTCTTACTTGATCTTCCAATATTCACTTGCTCCTCAGTCTGGCCTTACCCTCAGGGTTACTTGATTTGGTGTTAATTAGCCAATTATGATTATTCTGGCCTCTTCTTTGTCAAAGAGAAAGTAATTTGAAGGTTCTAATTTGTCTATATCATCTTCCTTTTCTGAGTTCTACTTGTTCTAGGCTTCTGTAGATGTGCCTCAGAGTTGACCATAAGTTCACGTCTAAGGCCCCCTACTCTTTCTCAAACAAAACAGATTCACTTTACTGTTGAGATACGATGGGAGAAGGGAGGAAGTGGGCTATATAAGACTACATTTTTTATAAAAATGGGTCTTGCACTAACCAAAACTCAGGAACCATTAGCCTGCATTATTTGTTCATATTTTCCAACCTCAAATAGGCCCTCAAGCTGGAGTTCAGATATTTTTACTCATATTCCATTCATACTCTCACAATACCTGTTCAAAACCCATTAGCTCTTTTTGAAACTATCCCTATCTCTGCCCTACTCTTAATGTGTAACTTTGCATCTTGCTTCACTAACATAGTCAAACTAGGCCATATGAATTGCCTCAATTTTCCTCTTCCATCAAGGAAATCAGTGTTCTTCTATCTTTACCAGATCTCACTGTCCAGAGAAACATATGTATTTCCTTATTTTTAAGTCTTTTAACACTAAACCATTTGTCTAATCCCAGCACCTACTTCACTGATTTGGATACCTGCCCCATTTAAACTCTCCCAGAGTTTCTGTTACAAAAGTCCATCAGGGAACTCCTAATCCTTATGTCTCTCTCAGTGCCCATCCCCCACTACTCCCTAAAGCCGAACACTTGTATTTTTCCACCTGAGCCCTTCTCTCCCTAAACTATACCATATAATTCTCCTCTACCTCACTGTACCTTATCTAAAGCTGCAGAGCAGTTACCACAGCTCATCACAATCCTCTGCTGGGTTTCTCCTCCTCTATCATTCCATAGAAGCCTTCAACTGTGGCTCTACCATTTCCCTCCTCTTGCTCAGTTAACTTCATCGATTAGTTTCCATGTTCACTGGCATAAAGACATGATTAAAAAATTATCTCTAGCAACATTAAAATTTTCCTTGAAATGGGGAATTAAATATCAAAAAACACTAGATGACAAATGTATTTTTATCAAAAAGTACCTTATAGTACTTACTATAAGTTAACAGCCATTAAGAACCTCTAACAAGCCTCAGAATAAAAGAAGCTAGAATATAATCAAGGACACTGTAGAAACAAAAAATAAAAATATATAAAATAAGGCTGACACTTTAGAAGTTACTAGAGAAAGGACTAATCATTAGTAATGCTTTTACCTAACATATATGCCAGACACCAAACATGCAATAACAGCATGCAGCATTTCATTTAAACTCCACGACCACCTTGAGGTTGATATTTTCAAACTCATTTTCCAGAATTGGGAAAAGTAATAAAAAATGTTAACAACAGTTATCTCTGGTGAAGAAATTATGGTTTTGCTGCTTCTTTTTGCTGTATATGCATGTTTTACAATAACTATACATTACTTCTGAAAACATGGAGTTTTCAACCAAGTGGTTTTGAAAGCAGGGATTGAGTGACATATCCTGGTAAAGATGCGAAGCAAAGAATTTTCAGAAATAGAGGGTAACTTAGCTGTTATCAGATCTAGCTTCTGGTTTTTCAGGTTGAAAAATATCAGTTCAAGTAATAATAAATTCTAAGGCATACAACAATCACATGAAATACTTCGAATATAAGTGATGCTTTTTACATATTTTAATGGAGCCATATACCTCTTATGTGAGTCAGGTCTCTAGGTTTCCTACATTTTTCATTTTCTGTGGTATGACAGCATCCAGCGTTATCACACATAGGCAAATGCTTAATATACATTATTTGGCAATGATCACAATCTGAACATTTAAATTATTCATAGATTTATCCAGATGTTTCCAAAACTTAAGTTCTGTAAATAAAAGCGATTATTAAATGAATGCCAATTTACTACAAGAATGTAAAATGCATCTGTGTGCTATTCCAAGTTACATTTAAAAGCTTTGCCAACAGCATACTATCAGGTCTGCTGATTTGTTTTGATTTTTCTAATTGAAATGTGGTCCATGTTATCAGGCCATCTGCACCACAGGAAAATGACTTGGTAAACAAGACAAAAATGGTATTTTCTGTTAGAAACAACATCCGATTTTATTTCTGCTAAGAAAATACTATAAAAAAGGCACTTTCTGGGACCAATGCTGCAAACTCGGAGGAAGGCGCCACAGCAGCAGCAGCCATTTTGCACTGTCTGTGTGGCCAGCTAAGAGGCCGACCAGACCCCGGGTCTCACCGTTCACTCCCTAAAACAGAGTACCAAGCGTTCCCAAACACTGGGCTGCTGCCAATGATCCAGCACTTTACATCTCACTGTATTCTCAGCGGCTTACACGGTTTTGTCTCTACCAAACTGTGAGCTGCCTGACGTTAACAGAGATCTTGTTTTGTTCACGCTGGCTTCCCCAAGTTTCTTTCACATAGGAGAAAGAATGTACTACTGTAGTCTAAAATCAGGGATCAGACACTGAAGCTCATCACACATACCTCGCCATCCAAAAGTCGTTGCTCTCCCTCTTCCCCAGCTCTTATCAGTTGCCTCTTGTAAGTGCTCTGATCAGGACCAACTCAGCAACCCAGGCTTTTGCCCTGACTGGGAATCGAACTGGTGACCTTTTGCCTTGCAGGACAAGGCCCAACCAACAGAGCCACACCAGTCAGGGCATCTTCCCCTAGCTCTTCACCCTCTTCATTTTTTTAATCGAAAACAAAAACAAACAAAAAGAACAACCACAGTTTATCTGCAGAAATACACAAAAACACCAAAAGCTAAATTGTTTGTAATCCCGCTAAGCCTTTTTACTTAAGTACTAGAGGAAATTGAAATTCTTGCTTCCATTTCTCCAGTCTTAGCCTGAAATACACAGTGCAAATGATTTTTACAAATTTGGTGAGAACCCAGCAGTTTTCCTTTAGTTGGAGAGATGTACATAGGCTCCTATCATTCACAGAAACAAAAATCGGTTCAGACTGTACACATATTTCTGTGTTTTTTTAATATTAGCTCACTCTCCAAGTGATAACTAACTCATTCATTTTATTATGCTGTATTATCCATCACTGCGTGAATGTGCTGAAAATTACTTAATCACTTCTCTAATGATGGATATTTTGGTTGTTTTAAATTTGACATTTTACACAATGCTACAAGGAACAACTTCATACATAGATCTTTACAAGTTCATGCTACTGTTATAAAAACAGAGTCAAACTAGTGAGATTGTTAGGTCAGTAGGACATACAAGCTTTTTTATTTTGATAGATACTGGGAAATTATAATCCAAAAGGCTTGCATTGCTATATATTTCTACACCCTCACCAACCACTGTCAGCAATCTTTTTTACTCATTCTGCTTTGACAGTTGAAAAATGCCCTCCATACCCATTTTAATTTACATATTGAGATTGAACATCTTTTCAAAGAGCTGTCTGCCATTTGTATTTCTTCTCAGGTAAATTGCCTATATGCATTAATATTTTTCCTATCAGGTTATTCATCTTTTTCCTAAAGATTTGTAGATGTTATTTACAGATTAGTGATATGGAGCAGACATTTTCTTCCAGTTTTTTATTTCTTCTAACTTTGTTTATTCCCCCCTCTCCCCATCACCATCTATATGGAAGTTTTTAGTTAAATTAACACATGTACCCACCTTTTGCCTTATAATTTCTGCATTTAAACTTGCTTATACACTCTCTGACTCCAAGGTTATTTTTAGTAAAATTACCTCAGAATAGTATTCTACATTTCACACAACTTATCTAGCCCAGTAAGGAAAAGTGAGGCTAATATTAAAACTTCAATCTTAACTAATTGAAAATTTCTCCCCTTCCTCAGTGTGGCCCTCACTCAGACTACAAAATCTACAGTGCTGAACACGGCTGTGGTCCCGCACTATTTTCCCACCTTGTTCTTCAATGCCATGGCCCCCACTCATCAGGTTTCCTCCCGCACCTTCAGAGCTGAAGAAAGGGGGGAGGAGAGTTTAGGATGCAGAACACTGCAGTAATTCAGGTATCACCGTTGCACTCTGGTGCCCCTGTCCCCTGGCTGTGGCTGAAATGCAATCGCTGTCCTCTCCTACGGGATGTCCCTGTGGGTTACTCAGAGACTCCCTTGCTGTGACTCAGCAGTCCAGCCTTACAAAGACTCTCTCAGCTGGGGTCACTACATGTGCTGGTGGTTCCCTCGGACAAAACTCTTCCCAAGACAGCTCAAAGTCCACTCCCTCCTGAGAGGTCCACATCCACTCAATGTTTTCGTGCAAGTCCCACTTTTCCCCAAAAGGTCTAATACTTTTTCCTTGTTCTGCCACCACAGAAGCTCACTCAGTCTCTCGCCTTTAGAGTCTACCATTTGCAGTTTCCAGTTCCCATGTCCTCAGACTGGAAGAAACACATTCAACCTCTGAGAGGCTCTCTCAAAGGAACGCTCATTTAGCTCTACTCCATCACAAAGATTTGGAGACAATGCCATTGTACTAATACACCTTTTTCTCCAAAGAAAGCCTCTGTAGCAGTCTTCCATTTTAAAAATATTTTTATACCTATTATTCTATATAGCCTAGAAGTGAAGGATGAGCTAATGGCAGCACAATCGGCTCCACGATCTATTTTCACAGCCACACTGTTCTGGCACTGCTACCTTCAGCCTTTGGGCTTCGGCCGAAACTCTGACAAAACAGAAAAAGCCACATTCAATATTTCTGCTACAGAAACCTTAGCTTCACTGTTACAATAACACTTTTTAGGCTTTTTCCAAATCAAAACAACCTTAATATTGTAGTTGGATGCCTCATCTTGAATTAGTCGATTTTTTAAAAATCTTCCTCTGTGATATTTTGTATTTTCTAAATTTCCTGCAACAGTGCATTATTTTTGAAATGAGAAAACACATTGTTAAAATTGTTATATTTTAATACCTTTATTTAAAATATTCCAAATTAGTCAAAATCTAAACTTGGGCTTCATTAATCTTAAAAGAGCATTACAGAACAGCAAAGGATTACTTAAAGCATTCTATTCATTCTTACATTTTGTACTTATTCATGTTGCATTAAGATATTTGAATTCTGATCAGATCTCACAAGAAAAGCATTCCTCAGAGATCATATACTTTTCTCACTGAAGAACAGACCAAGTAGTAAGAGTGTAAGAGCCCTGGCCAATGTGACTCAGTTGGTTGGAGCATGAGCTGATAAACAAAAAGGTCACTGGTTCAGGACACATGCCTGGGTTGTTGCAGATTTAGTCCCTGGGCAGGGCACGTACAAGAGGCAACCTATAGATGTTTTACTCTCACATCAATGTTTCTCTGCCTCTCTCTCCCTACCTTCCCCTCTCTCCAAAATCAAGAGCATGTCCTCAGGTGAGGATAAAAAAAAAAAAGGATAGTAAGAAATCATTCAATGTTGGTTGAAGACCACCTCTCATTAAGTATACTTTTTAAGTTGTATCTTTGATATTAATAATTTTAAATTTGAGCATCTGAATAAATGAATGATACTTGGAATGTTACTTGATTACAAACAAGTTGATCTTAGAATTTCTAATCACTTTATTTAAACAACCTTTGTGTCCCACAAAAATTCTCAAAAATGACAGGGAGAAATGTATAAAGATCATGAGCTATAAAACTGAAATACTTAGAAAATAAAATGAGAACACCAGTTCCTATCAAATTTGCCCCAAAAATGTAATCTGAAAAGAAGTGAATCTTGGGGGATATACATTTTGCCAACTGTAAGATACCCCCAAATCTTAAATCACAATGAAGTTCAGATAAGAAAATTAGGAAAAATACCAAAATGTAACAGATAATGCGACTCCTATTAAAATGACCAAAGAGATTACACATGTACACCAAGACCAAGGGTTACCTCAAGATAAAGTTAATTTATTTTAATTACTATAAAGAGTATGGCCTCAGCAATTGCAGAGCACTCTAGCATTAGTGAGCATGAGTTATAGGGGGAGGTAGTCTACATGGCTACATGAAGAAGCCAACATTCTTCAGAGAGGCCACTCCCCAGCAAAAGGGGTACCAGAAACATTAACACAAATATCTGCGTTGTGCTGCGTCAGGTATTCTCTTACTCCAAGAAGCTGCCGGTCTATCGCATTACTTCAATAGATAACTGCAGGAATTATGAGAACAGTTAAAAGAGCAAAAGCCTACGACACTATGGGCATACACCCCATTATGTTCACAGAGAACATGTTCCAATGAACCAAGTAAGCAACTCGCTATCGCTTGGCTTCCTATATATACTAACCTACAAAGAGAGAAGAGAATACAAGAGTTATTTTCTCCTTAATAACATTTCTGATTGTAAATGAAAGTGATACGTGGATTTTTACACACCAGTCTCTATTAGCTTAGATTGTATACCAACTCACAAAAGCATAGAGTCTTAGCGTGTTGATCAGCCAAGTTTGTGAGACTTTTAGACCTGTCACATGTGGACAATCATGAATTGACAAACATAATACTGCCTTAAAGGGATCTATCCTATCCAGATGACAAATGACCTAGATCCATGTTTTCATATCTTTTTCTCCACATACAACACATAAAGGCAAAGACAGGGCACATCAGGTTAGTGCTCAGGAGCCTGAGCACTAAACTAAAGAGGATGGCAATGCTGACCTCCCCCCCCCCCCCAAAAAAAAAACAAAAAAAAAACCCCAGCCAATTCAAACTAAGTCTTTAATTAAATGTGGCTAAATGGAGGACAGGAGCTGGTTAGTGGTACAAGAGAAGAACCAGTTCCAGCAAGACTAAGGAAGAGCTGAAGTAGGACAGGCAGAAGTCAACATGAGCTTTGAGGAACTGAATTGTTTACTGCATGCTTGTGTATGCTCCCAGAACATTCCTAAATGGGCACAATAGATTTGGTTATAATATAGAGTAGAACTGGCTATTAAAAATTAAAAAGGCATTTCAAGTTGAGAGGCAGGAGTATAATTTTCAAAAGAAAAATAAAAGAAATTTTAGAGTAAAAAGGTTATCTTAAAAAAAATGCACCAAGGCCCTGTCAGGTGTGGCTCAGTTGGTTGGGCGTCATCCTGCAAAGCAAAGGTTTGATTCTGGTCAGGGCATATGCCTGGGTTTCAGGTTCAGTCCCCAGTTGGGGCCCATGAAAGAGGTAATCAATTGATGTTTTCTCTCACATCAATGTTCCTCTCCCTCTTTTTCCTTCCCTTCCCCATCTGTTAAAAAAAAAAAAAAGTCTTTAAAAAAATGCACCAAGCTCAGAGAAAGTTTTACAATTCTTCAATAACACGTCATGAATAATTTGTAGATTGTGTAAAAATACTTGAGTAGAACTAAGAAGGCATATTTAGCAGTTTCTGTCATGAATCTAGCACTGCTAAAAGGTGATAATGAAAAAAGAACCAAATCAATTTCATTTGTGTATATAGGGCAAAATTTTCCAGTGAAATGGTAATACTTTAATTTATATTTTGATATCATCAATTCATATTATATATATAGGGAACCAGTCCATGTGGCAATGGCAAATGTAGCTCAGCCCTGGTTCAGAAAACTGACAGGCGTGAGGCAGCACACAGGAGCCAGGCCCACAGATTGGCTTTCCCATGGGCAACCAGGCCTGCATTGTACCTGGGCTGCTTTGAGGCTTGCTTTTGCTAAAAATCCCTCACCCTGAGTTAAGGCAGCAAATGTTTAACGCATGTCTTTGAAGTAACTTCCTAAAGTCTGTGCTAAAACTCCCAAGGACAGAGTGTAACCAGTTCAACCATTTTTTCCCTTGCATTTGCAACATCCTTTTCTTTGTTATCTATAAAAAGTAATCACCTAAAGCAAACCTGTGCATAATGAATAAGGACCTTCCTTGATGTAGTAATGTTCCCAGAAAAACAATAAAAGCCTGCCCAGGCAAGGGTAGGGGACCCTCTCACTCAGAGAGTGGCCATGATGTCCCTTTTCCTCCACAGGACTTCTGCAGTCCATGTGAATTTGTTTGTTGCATCCACAACACCATGGACACCGCTGGCCGGAGTCTGCATCATAGATATTAGAGATAAATTATAATTTACCTCCTTATATATAAAATAACAAATATGAGGAAGTAGCACAATAAACATGCTTATGATAAACTTTCACTGGCTTAGTAGTATATATGATCAACTTATTTAAACTGATAGGGTAAGGGGGCTAAAATTTTGGGGTACTATTGGTTTAAAATATAGGAGTTAAGTACTGGCTGGTGTGACTCAGTGGATTGAGTGCTGGCCTGTGAACCAAAGGGTCTCTGGTTTGATTCCCAGTCAGCGCACATGCCTGGGCTGTGGGCCAGGCCCCCAGTAGGGAGTGCACAAGAGGCAAATACGCATTGATTTTCTCTACCTCTTTCTCCCTCCCTTCCTCTTTTTCTAAAAAATAAATAAAATCTTTCTTAAAGAAAATAAAAATCAAATGTAGAAGTCAGACGCTTCCGCTATCCATCTAGATTAACCATAACAAAAGCCTGCATGAATGAAGTCCAGACAGTAAAGCAGCATTAAGAGATACAAACGGCTGGGTGGGTCCTTAGGTCATTTGAGAACCTAAGTCTAGGCCTAGGCTCTGTATCAGAAGTGTATACATCCCAGGGCTACTCAGAAGCAGAAGCTAATATGCTCCTATTTTCCTCTGAGTCAATTTGAGCTAAGTCAATCATTTCTAACTAGGGGTACAACAAAAAAGAAGGGAAAAACTTAAAAAATTACAGAAAGTTATATTTTTAATGACCCCACTGATGAGAAAAAGAGAAGAAAAAAATAAAGTTCAACAAAGTTTGACTTCTGTACAGCTGCCAGAGGAAAGGGGGAGGGGAGACTGGTGGAAGGAAGGAAAAGGGATTAGTCAAAGAACATGTATGAATGACCCATGGACGTAGACAATGGTGTGAGGATGGACTGTGGGAGCCGGGGGTGCGCTGGGTGGAGGAGAGCAAAGAGGAATAAATTGGAACAACTGTAATAGAATAAACAAGAATTTTTTTAATTTTTAAAAAATATGCTAGCTATACACATCCACTATCAGGCTTTCCATTATCACATAACATACAGTGAAAGATGCACAAAGCATGCTGTAGGCAACACAATCACACCTATGAACTGATTTCTGTGGATACCAAGAGTTGATTTTTCCTCCCCTACACTTATGAACTGTGATAATACTTGTTCTTGTTAATGTAATCATCTGAGAATGAGAATACTTGTTTCTGTGATAAATCATTTTAATGCTTAGAAAAGAAAAGATAGAATGAGTTGGTTTAAAAAACCTGTTTCCAGATTAAGTATGGGCAAGATCATTGAAAACATAATACTGTAAAAAGCATACAAATCTCTTGTAACTCTGAACATAGGCTGTATCACAAGTGCAAATTCTTAGCTGAATTAAAATGCACAAATGGTGATCACACATGATGCCTCCTGGGTATGACTTACGTAGGGAAAAACTCAAAGAAAAATGTTGTACTCTACAGCCAAAGAGTGGCATGTGAATACATATTTTCAGTAGGAAAAAATACTCTAGGTATTATTTTTGATGCCCAATTTTAATGATTTTTATTCAACTTTTTATTCCAGTATGAGTCAGAATTAAGAATGCTTCTATTGTAGCATTCATACACCCACCCCCATTTTACACTCTCAACTTTGGTAAGAAGATTTGAACTTAAGGTAGCAAGATAACTTAAAGACTTTATTTAATCATTGCCCTACTTCCCACTGCATAGGTTCCCACATAAACACTCCTAATTTGTATTATTTAGTAAACTAAGTCCTAGAGAGGGATACTGAAATCATAAAGCTAGAAGTAACAAAGTTGAATTCTCAACTACTAAAAACAAAGTATAATCTTCCATGATGAGTAAAATGAGCTTTTATAAAATATTGTCGAACACAGATCTATTTCACACCTTCCAGAAAAAATTTAATGTATTCTTTGTCACTTTCAAGTCATTAATGTTACTACACTTTGAATATTTCAGTAATTTTCTTAGTATTTAAAAAATGTACCGAAATACAATTACTCACCATTTTTGTAATTTACTTCACTACTGTATATATAATAAAGTCCTAATGTCCATAACATTTTACAATGTATAACAGAAATTGATGACTTTAATTACTTAATGTGCACAGATCAATTTGAAATAAATTGAAAACGAACACACTGTACACTCTACTTAATCTTGTTACAGTCTTGTTTCAGATTTCACTTTCTAATTTGCAACCCAATAGGTTACATTTTAATAATCAGAAAACTTTAACATTTCAGCAGTTTAAAGTGAAAGTAACTAAAAGCGGGCAGAGTTCTACTAGACAAAAGGTCTAACCTCAAGGGGAAAAAAATCCTATGCTTTTATTATCCAAGCCAATTCAATGGCTTGTTATACTCATTTTGTTCTTCTTAAAACTCGGGATGAAATAACTCCCTGTCTATAGAATAATTTTTAAATGAATTATAGCACAAAAGGTAGACAAACAAATTGGCAGACAAATGAAACAACAAAGGAAATAATCATTCAAAGTCAATTCTAGTTGGTTAAGGATGGCATGGAACTACATACTTAAGATGAGTAATACATTTTCATTCTAAGTAATACAAGTATCTGCATAAAGGGTCACAAATCACTTTTCACACTGCTGAACCACTTTAAAAAACAGGGTGACAAACTCTCAGATGCCCATGAACTCCATTTACATGGAGTACATCACAATAATTTTTTAAATGCATTGATATTCAAATCTGAGAAACATGATTCTGAGCTCATCAGGCCTGCTTAATTGCACCAACATCTGCAATCAATTTAAATTCTTTAAGATAGTCTTTCACAGAGCTTGAAGTGATTTCATGCTGTGATAGATTTAACACACTCACTAATTTATAGACATATACAAGCAGCTGAGACCTATTTTCCGGGGGTGGAGTAAAGTGCTGAAGGGCAGTCTGAATTTTCCCACCATCAACAGGATATTTAAAAAGGCTGCATTCTGCATTAGTTATTGAAATTATATGAAAAGATATAGCACTGCACAAACATAACATAGAAATTAAGACTAAAACTAGTGTTTTATTGAAATCTGTTTGTAGGTCACGGACCATTAAGAGGTTTGATGAAAGTTTACTAGTTAAAAACCTGGAGCTATCGGTTAAGTTACATAGCAAAATGTCATTTCTTTATCGTAACTTCTCCCCTGAAAGTCAAGGGAGTGTAGGGGCAATCGAGAGGAAGAACGCTAATAATCCAGAATTGTTTTACTCTCTAGATGCTCCCCCAGAAAAAGATACAAAACAACTAAATACCAAAACAAAATCCCAAAAATACTGAAAGACAAGGTACAGGCATACCCTTGTTTTATTTTGCTTCACAGATTTTTTTTTTTAATAAAATGAAGGTTTGCAGCAACCCTGCCTTGAACATGTCTAGCATCACCATTTTTCCAACAAGCCTCAATGATGGTCAGCATTTTTTTTTGCAATAAAATACATTTTAACTAAAGTATGTACATTGTTTTTTTAGACATAATGTTCTTTAACACCTAAGAGACTACAGTATAACATAAAAATAACTTTTATATGGACTAGGAAACCAAAACCTTCACAACTCACTTTATGGCAATATTTGCTTTACTGTGGGGGGTCTGCAACCAAACCTGCAACATCTCTGAGAAATGCCTGTACCCCACCCATGACCCTCAGAATACAAGCAGCTGGAGACAAACCACAACAGCCACTAGATCTGCACAGCATCAACATCTGTGTGGGAAGAAGCAAGAAAGTGTCTAATGAACATGAAAACAAGTTAAAACTCCAAAATAGCCCAGAGATACTCATTAGAAATCACAATAGACCAGTCTGAGACGAGCAGCTGACACTGGCTGGAGCCTGGTCCACTCTGGTTGTGAGTGTACACGAGGCAGAAAAGATGAGGAAAGACTGCAGCAGTCGATGTCCTAAGAACTCCCAACACTGAGCTGCCAGGGCTTCCTTCCAGGACAGGACCCCAGGCATTGTGGAGAAGGTGCTGACAGCGAAATCAAAATGAAGCAGAATATCCCTACAGATGAAAGGTTACCACAAAAACAAACCCATAAAATATGACAAACTACAACTTCCAATTTCAAAATAAGCTAAGAGGCATTAAGGGAATATATAAGGCATGAAAAAAAATACTTAAAGCAGAGTTAGAAAAACTCAGAAATGAGGTGAGAAAACTCAAGGAAAAACAAAATGAAAATAACTTCAGTAATCAAAACTAGCCCTGGCCAGGTAGGTCAGTTGGTTGGAGCATCGCCCCAATAGGCCAAGAATGCAGGGTCAATCTCCAGGCAGGGCACATGCAGGAAGACACCAATTAGGGCATATGTGGATGGAAAACAAATCAATGTTTCAGTTTCTTCTCTCTCTCTCTCTCTCTCCCCCTTTCTCTTCCCCTCTAAAATCAATAAATTAAAAAAGAAAAGAAGTCAATGAGAGTCTTACATGGGAAAGAGAAGAAAAAGAAAAGGGCAACTTGAAATATGCATAGTCACTTGGAAATCTTCTTTCTGGAAAAAAGGAAAAAGAAAAACTAAGCTAGAATATAAGAACAAAAACACAATAAATCATGTCATAAGAGATTCATAAATGAACTAATTTTTTTTAGTTAAAAGGAAAGGAAGAATAAGATAAATAGGTTTTAGGGAAAAGTGGCATATTGAAGATAAAAATCCAACACACGAATAGCAGGATCCCTGAGAAAGAAAACCAAAGCGAGTGCATAATGGAAGAGAACATTGTTTATTTTATAATACCAACTCAGACTTCCAAATAAAAAGAGCCAAAAATCTATAAGGAATAAAAGTTATTTATCAGCAGTCCTTGTGATAGCAATGTTGACATGCTTTGTGCTAGAAGAAAATGGTATATGTGAGACACTATGGGAAAAAACATGTGAGCCAAATATTTTTATATCCAATAAAAATGACTAAACAATAAAGGAAACTTATTGTTATCAACATGAAAAACTCAGCAACTAGAGTCCTTCAAAGGAATCGACCAAAGAACAAACTTCAGACAGACAAAATGACTAGAGAAACACTGACATAAGGACTGGTAATGAGCATTAAAACACAGTTACTCATAGAAGCAAAGACTGAAGGAGGGTTAAAAACAGTTATTCATAGAAGTGAAGGTTAAGTAAGGACCATAAAGAAGAAAGCATATAAAATGTAATGGTTATATGCTCACTGTATAGATAGAGCAACAATAGTTAGTGATGTTGACAGAACATACCAAAGAAAAAAATTTAAATACAGACATATTTTCCTTTTGGTCTCTCTCCACTGGAGAGGCCTACAAACAGGGATTAACCCACTAGCAATAAGTATCCTTGATCCCCAGATTGCTCTTGAAATATCATTTCTCACTAAAGGAAATGGCTATTTCAGGTCTAGTGTGGAAAAAAAGAAGAGCCTGAGATCGTATCTCATCAGGTTGGAACGAAATAATCCCAAACTGCTGGGATCATGCCCAAATGACCAGGAGTCCACTGGGCAAGGTCCCACTGGTCAAATATTAGACAAATTGAGCTTTACCAGAAATAACTGTGATGCACTAGTTTTAAATGACATTAAAAATAGTTGATCACCTTCAAAGGATGATAGAGAACCAACTCAGTATCTTGAAAACTGGCAAATAAAAAAGAAATCAAGTATTTATTCTGAATTTCCTATATCATGAGATAACCAGTATTTGAAAGGAACTGTCTATTTATAAATGTATTCAACTAATGAACGAAGTAATAGGATTCTAGTTATAAAGCACACCTGAAGTACGTACCTCCTAATAACAGATCATGATACTTCCTGTGGTCCTGTCAAAGGGATCAAACCTGAGTCTGATCAAGCTTCTGCTTCTAGCTGTCCCTTTGCAAGAAATACAAAGGAAAGCAAACCTGTTAACCTCACCGTAAGTATGCAATCAGCAACATCCAGACTGCCCCGGACAAAATAAAGGGACAGATGCAGAACCCGAAGATTTAAAAAAGGTTAAAAATGCTAAAAATTCTAAAATATAAGCAAGAATAAATTATGGTGTTTGGTAATGTACTTCTGGATGATAAAGCTATAAAATTCAAATAAGCAATACCTTAAAAAGTAGAGACAGTAATTACTTTTAGAAAAAAAAACCAGGTTTGAGACTCAGGCAGGGCAGATGGAGGCTCTCCTGCTTCCCAGGGTGGCTGGCAAGGTTCTCTATATTGATCTCGGTGGTCTTCTCCTTATAATAATTCACTAAGTGACATACTTGTTTTGGGGAGTTGTCTAGAACTGTGTTTTATTTTATAAGAAAAGGGTTTTAAAAATCAGAAACCCTGTTTCCAGGTTCAGCTGCAGCCCTAACTTGGGAATGTCACACACACTTTAGGCCTTTCCTCATTTGCAAAATGTAAAGATACACTAAGATATACCAGACTTAATGTAAATAAACAGTTCCATAACTAATAAAATGTCTACTAAATGAGTATAATAAAGCCATCCTTAACACAATGCCAGGAAATTTTTAATACATGAAAACAGTACAATGCAGCTTTTCTAAGAAAAAGCCTATGCCCCCCCAACCAAATGTAAAAGTAATAATGTACATGAAGTAGTCAAAGTTATATGAAGTAGTCAAAACATAAGATTGTCTGAATTTACTATTGGGAGTATTTTGCTTTCCCACCTCAATAAATACTAAGGGCAGAACTCTCAATCTTAATCTACCCTGGAAGGCTTTCTGATACTGAAAAAATTCGACATAACTTTGTATGACATAGAAGGTAAGAAGCTATATCAACTCTTAAGGGTGGAGGGAAACCATTATTTGGTACCAGTTAGGAAATGGCAATAAATCAGGACAGCATGAAATTAGGAATAAATGCTTTTTGCACATCAAGATGATTAACACATAGGGGATTTTTAAGTTTATGTATAATTCATTCTATTTAGAAATAAGTATAAAGATTATTGAGACTGAAAGGATGTCTCAAGCCCAAACTAAACTAAGAGAGGTTTAAGTTTATTGCCACCAACTTGGAAGATGAATCAGTCCACTGAACCTTTAAAACCAGGCATACCCACTATTCTCCTTGCTAACGTCTATTCTATGGAACATCTTTTTCCAAAACAGACCAGGTCTTTCTAATTTGATAGTAGCTAACCTTCCCCTTTAATTATTTCTACAAGTGCCCAAGGGTCATAGAGAATTTCTTAGTAGCTATAGTATGCCACTTGAGCACTCTTCTTGATATTATGCACATGCCAACCAGCCTTGAACTCACAGTGACTTGATAACAGTTTTATTAGTAATGTCACCAGGCTTAGCCTTTAAATTCTATGAACTTCTAGTCTTTTGCTGAATAAATATTACAATAAAGGACATCTAGCCCTGGTCAGGTTGCTCAGATGGTCGAAGCAACATACATCCTGTACACCAAACAGGTTGTGGGTTCGACCCCTGGTCCGGGCACATACAGGAGGCAACCGACTGATTTTTCTCTCTCACATTTGATGTACAGCGGGATAGTAAGAAACTAGGAAAATTCCCAGGCAAGTGGAATGGAGAAACTAAGACAAAATTAAACAAGGTCAAACAGCTTACAGCCAGCTGGTAAATCACAAGGACACTTAAGAGTGAATGGTTTATACCTCTCCTCCCTAACCAAGGAATACACAGTTTAAATCTCCCTGGCCTGGAAAATAGAGAACTGAGACCAAATTACTGCCATTCATGCCAGCTAAACCCAAGGACAGATGAAGTCAGGGGGAATAACAAAAACACCATTAAAAGCCAGACAGACCCAAGATAAAAGTCAAACAGGAAGTATAGCAGACCAAAGAATAGTTCCAAAACCCCACTATGTACTCATTTTGATACATCAGCATATTAAAAATGCACCTCGAAATCTGATAAATATTCCACTGAAACTCTCCCCTAAAATTTTCACCTGCAGAAAAAAGATTTTAAAAGCCTTCAGGACAAAGACTCGGTGCGGGCTCACTCTAGTCCATGCTCCTTCCTGAGTACAAACCCTTCACTTCCTCCTAAACTCAGGGTCCCCAGGGACATGCAGCCAGGGGAGCAGTGGGCAGCAGCAGCTCTGACCCGGGCTTATCCCCTGATCCTGTCTTTGGGGACCCCCTTTTCTCTGACTTCCCAGTGAGCTAAATGCAGCTGTACCTTGACTCACTTCTGTCACTGACCTTCACTTCCCAGTGAGCTAACAGCCCATCCCCTGGCTCAGTCCTTTGCTATAACACTTCTGGAGGTCTCGGCAAAGCAGAGCACGGCCTCCTAGGGTCTCTCCTGTTACTTCTTCTGTCCTAAGTCTTTCCTTTGATTCACTATCCCAGCCTTAATAAACATACTCTCACCATCACCTGGACTCAGGCTGTGAAATCTTTCCTACAATACAGACCAGCCAGAGTCTTGTCTGGTCTTCTTTCTCTCCCCACCTCCCTGCTCTCACCTAAAATCAATTAAAAACAAAAAACAAAACATACAGCCTTGGGTGAGGATTTTTTAAAAACGGGGGGAGGACATCTAGTGGTGAGGTACATCTTGTACAGCCCAATAGTTCTCATTCTTGACTGTACTCTAGAATCGCCTAGCAGGGTGTCCAACCTTCTGGCATCCCTGGGTCACACTGGAAGAAGAGTTGTCTTGGGCCACATGTTAAGTACATTGCAACACACAATCACAAAAAAGTCTCAATGTTTTAAGTAAATTTACAATTTTGTGTTGGGCTGCATTCATAGCCATCCTGGGCCACATGTGGCCCACGGGCCATGGGCTGGATACCTCTGAGCCCCAGAGCTTTACTAAATACTGATACCTGGGTCCCATCTGCAGGAACTCTGACTTAACTATTAAATAGTAGGGCATAGATAGTGTGATTTTTAAAGTTGTCCAGATGATTCTAATAGATATCAAGGTTGACAGCCATGGTTATTAATTATTTTTCCCCTCATTTCATCAATTAACTTTCCCCTCATTCACTGAAAGGCAACTGTATATACATAACACTTCTCTCAATTTTCCACTTTTTCCTTCATAACTGTCTCTTCTCTCAAAAATTTCACTCCACATGGATAGTTTCTCATCATTTTCATCTCCGTCACAACCACATGTCTCTTCCCTCTGGCACTTTCAAAGTGTTCACTAATTTTGCAGTTATCATATGGAGTAAATTTAATTACATTCGTAAAAACCTAACAACTGAGCATGGGAATAGCACAGTATCTTAGACCAAGAAACAACTCAAATAACCAAGAGGGAAAAAAATCTCAGATGACATCTAATGTCACAATCAGTAAAAGCATTATTGACCATGTCTAACTCTAAAATTCTAGTATTTTTTACTAGTAATAACAATGCTTCTACACCTGGCAAGTCTTTTTTAAAGAAAAGGTATCTTGAATATTTATAAGTTTTTAGAAGACCAAAAATACACAGTTCTAATTTACACCTAATGTAATTTCTTCCTATAAAAAAAAGAAGAAGAAGAAGAAGAAAAGCCTGGCTGGTGTGGCTCAGTGGATTGAGCGTGGGCCTGCCAACAAAAGCAGTGCTGGTTCGATTCCCTGACTACAGGCCTGGGTTGCAGGCCAGGACCCCAGTAGGGTCGCACAAGAAGCAACCACACACTGATGTTTCTCTCCCTTTCTCCTTCCCTTCACCTCTCTCTAAAAATAAAAAAAAATAAAATTAAAAAAAAAAAAAAAAGAATTCTGGTAGCATAAGTCATCTTTCATTATTTAAAAAAAAAAAAAGAAAAGAAAAGGTAGCTGTTTGTTCATTACCACCTCCTGCCTCAACAAAAACCCAGCTCAGTAATGGCAGAGAACAGCAAATGCTGCCAGTGCTGCCCAGAAATGAACGGCTCCTGAGAAAGCCGATGCATTTCAGCTGCTCAAAGATAATTTTAATTGTACATAAATAAAACCTGTCCTTTATAGGCACAAATGGAAATTAAAGTGCCAAATAGATTATTAGGAAATACTCTTAACAAGAAATTGGTTCATTGCCCTGAGGCTCTGAAATTTAATCCTAGTCAGCAAGCAAGACCTGGAAATAAACAGGCAAAGTATCTTAAGCAAGGGCATTGTTGATTAATATGTGTCTTATACCAAGTACCAGCCACAAATTTTCACTAAGTTTTTATATGAGAGGGTGCTTTGATCAAATCCCTAACCCAATGTGGAAGCCAAAATATTATCCACATTAACTTTAATTAGCAAAAACGTGTAAAACTGTCTGGTTCCTCTATGTTTATACCATGACTAAAATATAATTAGCGATGAAAAGTGAAAGAAAATTTTTTTAAAAACTTGATTTATCTGTATCTGACAATGATTTCCAAAATTAAAATATAAAACTGGAAGATGGAGGAATAGGTGGTCGCACCGTACCTCCTCGTACAACCAAGATTAGAAAACCAATAATTTACAACAATAATTTACTATCAGAATAACACCCAGATCCGGCAGAGGATTTATCTGAATGGAAGTCGGGCAGCCAAGAAGTTGAAGTAGACGCGTTCATCCGGACGGGTAGGAGAAGACGAGCCGGCGGGCGCGGGGCTGGCTCGGGTTGGCGGCGCGCGGAGGTCGGGGGAAGGTTTGGCGCGAAATCGGCGCAAAAGCCATCGGGCGCAAGAAGGCAGCGCTGATCCCTGAGTACGCAAGCTGCGGCTGGCAGACCCAGAGGGGTAGCAATTGTGGACCAGGGCAGAAGTCGCGGCCCAGAAGCCCAGACAAGGGTCTGAGTCCAGGGGAACGGAACTACCGCCATTGTTTTCTCCCGTCCCGCTCCTGCCCCCGCCCCACCCCCACATATAACGTCACAATCTAGCGACTGGGGTGCCCAGCCCCGGTGAGCACCTAAGGCTCCGCCCCCCACCGTAACTAGAGCAACCAGACCGAAAAAAAAGGGAGAGACAGGGGGAAAAAAAAAATATGTTTTCAACAGAGCAGATCAGTCCCCCAGGACTCATCCTTTTGAGCGACCGAGAATTAGCCAATCTATCAGATGCGCAGTTCAAAACACTGGTGATCAGAAAGCTCATGGAACTGGTGGATTTTGGACGAAATTTAGATGAAAGAATGCAGAGTACCATAAAACAGATGCAGGAAGACACGCGGAGGAGAGCCAATAGTGAAAGGAAGGAATATGAGTCTCAAAACAATACAGTGGACCAGAAGGAAGATACAATCAACCAAGCAGGAAAGCAGGATGAAATAAGAATTCAAAAAATTGAGGAAAAGATTAAGAGCATCCAAGACACCTTTAAACGTTCCAATATCCGAATTATAGGGGTACCAGAATCGGAAGGGGAAAAGCAACAGATTGAGCACGTATTTGAACAAATAATAAAGGAGAACTTCCCCAATCTGGCAAAGGGAACAGTCTTCCAAGAAATCCAAGAAGCTCAGAGAGCCCCAAAGAAGTTGGACCCAAGAAGAAACACACCAAGGCACATCATAATTACATTAGCCAAGGTAAAAACGAAGGAGAGAATCCTACAAGCAGCAAGAGGTAAGGGGACAGTCACCTCCTACAAAGGAGTTCCCATCAGACTGTCAGCTGATTTCTCCAAAGAGACCTTACAGGCAAGAAGGGGCTGGAAAGAAATATTCCAAGTCATGAAAGACAAGGACCTACATCCCAGATTGCTCTATCCAGCAAAGCTCTCAATTAGAATGGAAGGGCAGATAAAGTGCTTCTCAGATAAGGTCAAGTTAAAGGAGTTCATCATCACCAAGCCCTTATTTTATGAAATGCTAAAGGGACTTATCTAAGAAAAGAAGATAAAGAAAAGACATGTATAGTAAAAGGACAGCAAACTCACAAATATCAACAACCACACCTAAAGCAAAACCAAAAGAAACTAAGTAAACAATTAGAACAGGAACAGAACCACAGAAATGGAGGGCACATGGAGGGTTAGCAGCAGGAGAGTGGGAGGAGGAGAGAGGGGGAAAAGGTATAGAGATAAGTAGCATAAAATGTAGGTTGAAATTAGATAGGGGGTGGGCAAGAATAGTATGGGAAATGTAGAAACTAAAGAACTCAAATATGACACATGGACATGAGCTATAGAGGGAAATGTGGGTGGGAGGGGGTACAGGGTGGAGGGGAGAGAAGGGGGGAAATGGGACAACTGTAATAGCATAATCAATAAAATATATATATAAAAAAAAATATAAAACTGAACTCTAAAGCCCTGGCCAGGTACCTCAGTTTGTCAGAGAATCAGAGGAGATAGGCCAAGGTCATAGGTTCAATCCCGGGTCAGGGCACTTACAAGAAATCAACAATGAATGCAATAATAAGCGGAAAAACAAATCAATCTTTCTTTCTTTTTTTCCCTTTCTCTCACACACATACCTTTCCTCTCTCTACAATCAATAAATAACTTTTTAATATTAAACTGAACTCTAAGAAAAATAGACATTGAAAGGTATGAATATATCCCTACTGGTAGAACAATATTGACAAATCGATACTAAAATAAATGAACACTAGATTTTCTATCTAAAGAAACTATATACAAATCCCTGCTTCCTTCCCTGGGAAAAGACATCAAAAATAAAAAAAATAAACACAAATAGAGAATAAAGGATGTTCTCATTAAGAAGCTTAGAAATGTGCTCTGGCTTGTGTGGCTGAGTTGGTTAGAGCATTGTTCCATACACCAAAAGGTTGCAGGTTCAATTCCAGGTCAGGGCACGTACTCAGGTTATGGGTTTGACCCCTAGTCGGGGTGTGTACGAGAGTTGGCCAGTTGATGTTTCTCTCTCTATTCCTCTCTCTCTAAAAAGGCAGTAAGAAGAAAGTCCTCAGGTAAGGAATTAAAAAATATTTTTTTAAAAAAAGCTTAGAAACGTGGAATTAGGCTGTCCGTGTTAGATATCAGCCCACCTAAAATGAGCATGTTACCTACAGCCGTGATACAGATTCTGATGACGCATGGTGGGGAGGGGGGATGGGAAGCCTATGAGAGCGTTTGATTCGAAGCTAAAACACAGGAACTAGAAGTATAAATTTAAAAAGAAATTTCTGAATCATTTTACCCACGTGTAATGGTACAACCATTAAAAAAAATAATTATGTGCTGACTGGTAGCAGCAGTCCAGTTGTAATCTGTACAGAAATAAACAGTCTGGACGGTCTCATCATCTTGTATGCAAAAATTGGAAAAAAGGAAAAGATGACTCCAAAAGCAATGATAAACAAATGCTTATCACCACTGACTAGTTCTTGGAGACATAAAAAAGGCTTGAACACTATATAGCATAAACAAAATTTCCCTAAAAACTCTTAATTTCTCTCTCCCTGAAACTCCACCTCCCCACACAGAACCAGACATCCTTCCGGCTCTCCTGACCTCTTCCAAACTCTGCCTCCCTGCCTGCCCACCTCCCTTCACCCCTGCTCCTCCAGCCTGTGCCTCTTCCTCCTTCAGCGATTTGCCTTCACCTTCGGGGATGTGTTCTGGCTTCTCAGGCCTACTTCAGTGTGGTATCACCACCGGTCACCCTGAAAGAGCCTACAAGTGGAACAACAAACAGAAGAATCTTCTGACAGAAAAAAAGGGAAAAAGTAAAGTGAATGTTTTATTTTTACTAATCATTTGTCACAAGCGGGGGGAGGAGGCTGGTGCTGCACTGATCCAAATCCTACCCTCTCCAGGTGTCCTTTTTAACCCATTCCTTAATGGTGTGTGAACAAATCCATAGCTTTCTGTTAACCCTGTCGTGAGAGACGTTCTCATTACCCAGACATAATATATCCTGAGCCAGCTCATAAATACAACTCAAGTACTCACAAGAAAGTAAACATCCACATAAAGACTGGTACCACAGACACACAATATGATAAATCAAAACCAAGAGGAAAAGGAAAACTCTTCCTTCCAGTTTAGCATTCAAGTGAAGGGAGCCAGCCTATGAGGATACAGCTCCTAAGCTGGCTTGTCCACACAAAGCACAAGAGTCTTGACTACAAAAACGTCAGTTAACAGTATCTGAAAGGATGCTTTAGGAATTTTAAGGGAAGGAAAGGATTAAAAATATTAAACCACTATGATAAAGAACTACTCTCAGATTAGGCATAATTAGATACATTTATATAAAAGGTCTATATATTAAATTCTAGCTCCCTTCTGTTTAGAAAATAAGAAAAATTCACAGGCCATTGTGGCTTAAGATATTCTGTGCTCTGTTCCAGAATTTTCTTACATTGTTCAGGAACTGTAAATTTACTTCCACTTGGACTATCATATCACATCCTGCTTTCAAGGTCCTTACCACCAATTGCAAAATAGTCTTACCCTCTAGCTAGTAATTGAACAAAAGCACAATATGTATCATTCTTTTTAGGAGAACTTTTCTCCAATAGACTTGCTGCTAAACATCTGAGGCCAGTCATTTACTAAGAAACGGCCCCTAGACCATGTAGTACCTATCCCTCTCAGGTATGCTCCGAGCATACTGGGTGAGGGGAGGATCCTTTAGATGGAAAGGGTAATTTCCAGAATGAATCAGTGATGGAGAGAGATCCTGCATAGGCAAAAGTGCATCTGGATGGTGTATCAGGATGCTCACAGTTGCAAAGCAAAGAACCCAGCTTACAGCAGCTTAAAGAAAAACATGTACCATCTTATGCAATGGAACTGTCTGGAGGCAGGACTGCATTGGACCAGAGCAGCAGCTCTAAGACATCTCAGGCAACCCACACCCTCTCATGTTCAGCGGCCAAAAACAGTGCCTTTCCTGCTCTGGATCCTTTTATGAGGGATGGAAACCTTTCTCAGAAGCCCAGGGCAGCCCTGGCCATCAGATTGTGATGGCCAAACCTGGGTCACATGTCCATGCCCTAGGAGGTTAGAAACATGTGAATCTGGCACTTGCAGCCTCTACACATAATATTTGCTTAATAAAATTTTAAAAATCCTTCCTAACTGAAGAAATTCAGTTTTACAATTTTGCTACCTAAACTGAAACTTACTAAGGTCTTCAAAATAACCTAATTTGATTGATTTCCCTTCCTCTTCTAAAAACCAAGCTAATCTACTTCAGTGTTACTTTGAGAATTAACATTTCTAAAGCACTTGCAAAGCACTGGCTATGCATCAGTACTATTTTCTAAAAAATACAATGCTTACCCAAAAAAGAGAATCTCAAAGCAAATTCTAAGGCTGAAACGATAACAAAAGTATATCTGACACACACACACACTCCCCAGATCTTCTCTAAAACAACCTATCTGTGAGTTTTGATTGGTTTCTCAAGGTAACTTTGTGAGTACCCATTAACCTAAATATACTGGCATGACAAGGTCTGTATCCTAGAGTTAATAAAATGTGTTTCTACCTCCAGAGCGAAAATAGATGATTGGTCAGCTTGCACTTGCTACAGCGTTAAATGCCTGCCAAATTACTCAGAACCCTCTTAGGAGAAGCCGTGACCCTCCACACGCCAATTAAATGAGTCTAGGCTTTAATCAGACTTTAGATAACTAATCTATTTCAATCCTGATAATCTAATTAACTAATTCTGGTAAATAAATTCCAACCTTAGTACAAAATGATTAGGGGATTAGAGTTTAAAATCAGTGAATGCAAACTGAAATAGATCCACTATAATGAAGTTCAAAACGGTTTGTTCTCCTACTCAAAAGTCTATTTATTACCTGAAATTCAAGAATTAAAGTACAAGGTTTTCTAAACCAGTTCTAATATAGTATCTATTATAATTATATCAAGTAAAGGCATGCTTGTTGGATTTAAACTTCCCAAATCAGAGTACTCTTCCCTGATTACTCTATGTCAAACAGTTACGCCCTCTCCACTCCCTTCCTCTTTTTTCACCTATGTCACCTATTACATGTGTTTTTGTGTTGTCCTATGTTGCTCCACAAGACCCTGATAGATTATCTTGGGGCTCCATCTCCAGGGCCTAAAATAGTGTGTGACACGTAGACACTTGCTAAATGTGATGGGTGAACAAATGAATGTCTTAGAAATGTAGACTCACTAATAGTAAAATTTTATTTTTACTGATGTACATTTACTTATATTTTTAATTATGGTGTAATAATTTCAACAGCACAAACAATAAAAAAATCACAAAAATAAAAATGAAAAGCATCTGCTACTACCACCACTGCTACCACAGAGGCAGCCAGCAGTTATAAAATCTGTTATGTTTTAACCGTGGAATAGACAATTTAATTCTAACAACAAGCCTATGTGGGTATTAGCTCCATCTTATAGATGAGGAAACTGAGGGTCAGGGAGGTACAGTAAAATGTTCAAGATCAAATAGAGACAAATAAATTGACCTAAAACTTAAGAGCTCTGTCTTCTAATGCTAACTTGTGATGCCCAAGTATCATTAAGGTACACAGGCAATTTGTATCACACTAGCAGGTACAGTGCCCATCTATATAAAGAGCTGAAATTCAGTACTCAATGATTTCTACAACTGAACAGCAGGCTGCCAGAACAAGAGACATGCTTAAAAATTAAACATCACTTGAATCTTCTTCCAAAATAAATACCACAGAGTCACTGACTGGTCTAGCAGATAAATGGAGTTAAAGTAGAAATAACTTATATTCATTTAATCTGGGCTTAGGTTAAAGTATCCAGTGAATATTATGGTATATTAAGTTATTTTTCCCTAATCCAATTCTATCTTAAATTCAGCCAAGATCATTTTTTACGGCCTTTCTGTTGATTGCCTCTTCATTAGCTTCCATTTTATATCTCTCATGTGATCTATTTATTTACAATTTTTATATGACTGGTCAAGCTCATCTGTTGGTCCATGAAGTAAAACGTAATTGATTCTGGGTGCCAGTCATCGTTTCTCAGACATTTAGTCATTACTCCTGCCCACATATTTCAAGTTTCCCTAGAAAACTGGCAACCATGTAGAGGCTCAATGCTCCTTTCAATGTCTACATTTATATTCTGTTACAAGCTAATTTTATCGATATGAAAACTCACAAGTAACCTGATTTAGGCAGTTGGGGGAAAATCAGTCTCACTTTTCTATAATACAAATATTATCCCAATTTACAAGTGACACAGAAATCAATAACCACATTAATTCGATAACAAGAAAAGTTATCTTAGAGTAAATAAACCAACTAATCAGTGTTCCTTAGCAATGTGAGTGGTTAAAATACAAAAGCAGCTTAAAGTTATAAGATGAGAAATATTTTTAAATTAAACAAACATATAGTACGTGTGCCTATAATTACACACGCCAAAGCCCTCTGATTCCTGGTGCCCACAAACTTAAGCACTTCATCAGACATGTGAGTTGTTTCTCCTACTACCACATGTTTCAGCAGTATTTCTCCACTTGACAGTTTTACTTACTGCCTTAGAAGCAGTATTGATGTACTGCATCACCATTTCTTTTTTGATACTGAAGTCCTTTTCCCGCAATGGTGCCTTCTTATCTTCATTTAAATTCATATCTTCCTGGAAAACACAATTAAAAAGCCTCATTTTAGAATCTAAGTAGAGCAGCCACTCTACATACACTATGAACGGAAAAATCAATAATTTGTGACTACAGCAGCATTAATTGTTTTGGAAAGATTTGCATGTAGTTCTGCCTGGAGGAGAGAGAAGAAAAGAGCTAAGGTACAGGGAAGAGAAGATTCTAGATCATCTTCACAGGTAAAACACTTACTGAAACAGCTTTTTAAATTCACAGCAGGCTGGCAAAATTACATCTGCATCACTATAGATAATTAGACAGATGAAGATATCAGCCTTTCATAAAGCCATTAAGATTCACAATTTCAAAATATGTGTGTATATATAAATATACATTTTATAGACACTGTACCTGAAGCTATCTTGCACTGTTTTAAAAGCACTGCTCCATGTATCGTAAAAATTAAAAGGTAAATAAAGCCAACCACTTTCCAGGTTCTAATAGCTATAAGCAGCTATTAGCAAATACCTAGCTAGTACTGATTCCTCCAAAAGGTGAAACATTCTACAGCTTTAATTGTCTTTTTTCACCCCATCTAAAATACTCATTAACTTTTTAACTGTATTCAATGTCCTAAATTATAGAAAAATTACACCTATAAGAGGTACCACCTAAAACTCTAACACTGATCAAGTACCATTCAAAACTAGGGTTTAAGTGACCTGGATATTGCTTTAGGCCTAATCCTCACTAAAAACACACGTCAAGTATATCCACATAAATATACGACTTGTTACGAGGATCTACCAGTTAAGCTGCTTGAGTAAGAAGCTGTTCTGCCCAAGGAAAAGGAGCCTCAGACAAGGCAGAATGGCGGAAGGAGAAGGACAGCCCAAGTGGCTTTCCTGCCGATTATTAGCCCGGAGTGGTTTCTGATACGAAGAGTAAAACCAGAATGAAGACAAACACCATATCCACTTGGAAATGAGACCATCAAATCAGAACTTTGGATCACCTCTGGAGTCCAGCAAGTTAAATTTCTTCCAAGTTTTATAAGGGTGCTACAATTCATCGGACACTGTAGTTTATTGCTTTAGCTGATTCAGATTTTGGCTACCAAACCGTTCAAGCACTTAAAAGTCAAAATTCCCTTCATTGCACCTTGATATAAATATTTGAGGTCTTATAAGCTGTTCCATTTGACACTCCAATAAAAGACAGTAATTAGTAATGTCTCTCCCAGCTGTTCTGGTTAGTAATATCCTATCGTGTGAATAATGGTTTGTTTTGTTTCATTATTTTTTTCTGCTAAGCCAGTGATTTTCATAGGCTTTAACACCACTTCGAAAGCACTTTGAAAATGCCGGGGGGCATTGTGGTTGCCACTGTGACTGAGGGGATGCTGCCAAGGTTTTTGGGGAAAAGGCATGCCAGACTTTCCACAGCACGTGGGCTAGTCCTACACAGTTAACAGAAAAAAAGGGGGGAAAACCTCTCCTGTCTCCCAGGTGTACATACCTTAAAAAAGGAGAGAATCATAATTATCTAAGCCTAAACTCTAATTAAATGGAATTAGATGTAAAATGGAGTTCATATGTAAGTTGCTGCATATTAAATATTACTTATTGCATGGTTTTAATTATACATGGGATTTTCCAACAATCTAACTACTCTATAACTTATAGTTACACTGTTTTTACTTAAGAGGGGGGGTTCTTGTGTTTGTTTAGTTTTACCAAAAGGTATGCTCCATTTCTGAAATTTAGGTATTGCAGGACAATACTGCCTTTGATATCTGAGTCACCAGAAAAGCACACCTATATCAACCTACACGGCAGCTGTTGTGCTCGCAGGACCATGAGGCAGAGTCACAAACGTGACCGTGCTGTGCCTTCTTGAGCTGTCATAGCCAATTGTTATACTGAAATACATATTGCTGTATTATGCAAGTATGGCGGCGAGGCATTGTAATGATCTTTCTAAATTATAAGTGTAGGTAGTTTATATAATCTATGAGGAGTTTCACTGGAAAAAAGTAATGGGGAAGTTAGGGAATGATTATTATAAAAGGAGGGGACCTAAGAATATTAAGAACATGTTTTAAATTATTCACTATTTTTTAAATTTTTCCTTCTGTCTGATGACTCAGCCTCCATAGCCAGCAAATTAAAACACTTAATAGATGCAAAATACTAAAAAGGAGAAAACTCATTAGTCATGGTTAAAGTCAAAATAAAATTTCAAGATAGAGGGATAAAAGATAAAATAACTACTGTTTTCTTTGTGGAAAGGCATCTTCAAGATGACATGAGCTTATACAAAAACAGTAGTACATTTGGAAAGTAAGGACCAGACCCGCAGCAACCCCAGCCTCTTCCCTCTGGCTTGCCTGGCCTCTCTTGTCTAAATACAGTACTCATCTTCATCACAAAGGTGTGATGACAGTCCCTGTTTAAAAACAAAGAGGAAACAGAAGAAATGATACTACAAAGAAGTTTGCACTCAACTACATGACAACACAAACCTCTCAAGAGCATTTATGAGGTATGTAAGCTCATCCAACACAGTTATTCTCTGCATGTCCAGGAGAAAATGGCACTGGAAAGTATAAGAAAAAGTCTGCCCTTTGTAAAAGGAAAAAGAAATATAGGAACAGGAAAAAAAAAGTTTGTGTGTATGAATGAATGAATGAATGAATGAGTAAAGGGTGCAGTGCTCCTAGAATACATTTTGAACCTCTATCAGAGAAGGGCTAAAAGAAGAAAACCCTGTGAGTCAATGGCATTGAACTTCTGGGGGGTCACAAACTCCTTAGGAAATGTACCGAAAGCCTTTTTTTCTAGAAAATGCACATCCATGTTTCCTATTGCAATTCCAGAGGAGTAAAGCTAAGCAACTTCTAAGGCTACCCCAGAAACTAGAGTTGGGGGCATCAAGGGAAGCCAAATATCTTCCTGTAATAACCACCTGCCTTAAGGGAAAATCTTCAGCATGAGAGTCTGAATAATGCATAATCTAAGCTCCATATATTACAGAACAGAAAAGACAGACTCGGAGAAATGAAATGACTTTTTTTATTATTATTATTGTTGTTCAAGTAAATGGCTTTTCACAGCTAACTGGTTTCTAGAAACTCCAGAACTACAGCCCAGATCCCATGTCTGGTGCAGTTTCCAGGTAATCACAACAGGTACCTTATGGCAAAGTCATCAATTTTCACGTTCCTTAAGGTTGCTTCTGCTCAAAGTGATCATATCATACCTCCACTGTCTTAGATCAGGCTTCCTGGAGGCAGACTTGAAATAGGGATTGTGGTGCACGTGATTAATAAAGGGGATGTTTTCAGAATGAGGGGGTGAAGGAAGCAAGGCAAGACAGGAGGAAAAAGAGACATTCAAAAACGTGCCTCAGGTGGATACTCACTTCAGCCCAAACTGCCCCACAGTCAGTACCTCCTGAAAGGATACCCCCAAATCAGCCATAGTTCCCTAAGGCCAAATCTCTGAAAGAGGGACAGCTATCAACCACTAGGAGCCACATTCATCCACTGGGGTAAGCATGCACCACCCTGGTGAAGGGGTCTTGGAGGGGCACCCATAGTATCCACAACACCACTTGAAAATAACTTACTTTATATTATAATAAGGCTTCTTTCTAAGCAGAATACAGAAACCTGAACAAGCTTATTAACCATTGTGTGTTAACCAATTCTTCCATGATACATGCGCTGAGACACCTACTACACTGCACAGGTATAAAATGACACTGAGGCTACAGATTCTAAAACAGCTCCAAAATCGCAATTTCAGCCATTATATAGCAATATATTGATATGTGTACACAATTCATTAAATGTCTATCAAGAAAATATTGAGCAGAAAATACATAGAACACCTAATATATAGGGCCTGAAGAGGAATTTGAATAAGGTCAATATTTCAGTAGTCTTTAAATGGAAAAAAAACCTATCAGTTGGCTATTTAACTGAATATTGTCTTATTCAAAAATACTATTTAAGCAGTCATCAAATTAAACTTTAGCTTCTGTCTGACTGAATAGTTGTTTTTGTTGTTAAAATTCTACTAAAACCTTAGCAACAAAGATTGTCAATTAACCCTTTCCCTTCTTTTTATTGAATTTATTGAGGTAGCATGGTTTAATAAAATTGCATAGGTTTCAGGTATACAGTTATATGATACATCATCTGTATACTGTATTGTGTGTACAGCACCCCAAATCAAGTCTCCCTCCATCATCATTTATCCCCCCTTACCCGCTCCTACCTCCCCCGAATCACCCTTCCCTCTGGTGATCACCACACTGTTCTCTGTATCTATGAGTTGTGTGTGTTTTATTTTTTTGCCTAACCCTTTTTCACCCAGCCCTGTGACCCCTTACCCCTCTGACAGCTGTCAGTTTGTTCTCTGTATCTATGAGCCTGTTTTTAACTTGTTAGTTTATCTTGTTCGTTAGATTTCACATACACATGAAATCATATAGCACTTGTCTTTCTCTGATTGGCTTATTTCATCTAGCATAATACTCTCCAGGTCCATCCATGCTGTCACAAAAGGTAAATTATTATTCTTCTTATAGCTGAGTGGAATTCCATTGTGTAACTGTACCACAGCTTGTTTATCAACATATCTACTGATGGGCACTTGGGCTGTTTCCAAATCATGGTTATTGTAAATAATGCTACAATGAACACAGGGATGCATATATTCTTTTGAACTTAGTGTCTCGGGTTTCTCTGGATGTATTCCCAGAAGTGGAACCACTGAGTTGAAAAGCAGATCCATTTCTAATTTTTTGAGGTAACTCCACACTGCGTTCCACAGTGACTACACCAATCTAAAGGAATTTCTATCGGTGCAGAGAAGCTGACTCAGTGACACTGCCAATTCTAAACAATCTGTTTAGTTTTTATTCTCGCAGTTAACAGTCCTTTAGTCCTAATATCTGTTTTGTTGTTCTTTGCAATTGTTTGAGACACAAGGTTCGGGCCCAGTCCAGGTTATTCTGCCCTGCTTCAACATTTGAAAGGTTGGAGGAGTCAGCTTCCAAGGCAGTTCCTCTGGGACGGCAGTTCCAGCACCCTTTTTAAGTGGCTGTTTATATTATTTTTTGCATATATATGTTTATCAAATCATCATACTGAATGCCTTAAGCTTACACAATGTTTTACATCCACTATATCTCAATAAAGCAGAAAAAACAAAAAGAAAATGATGAGCTCAGTGTCTGATCTATTGAAGTTGAGCATATTTAGAGAGATCAATTACAGCTGTTCTGGTGTAGAAGCCACAGCAAGGTGTCAAAACAGGAGACAACCTACAACATGAAAGGGCTCTGACCGCTCCGGAGGAGTGTGCAGGGAGACACAATGGTCAGAGGCAACACTCAAGGCAAATAAAAGGACATATAGAAGAGGAAACCTGGAAAGTAAACTGATAAGAACTGGCCAGAAAGGAGGAGAATCAGGAAAAGGAATGAGGTGGTACCCAAAGGGAGGAAAAAAAGCAAAGAGGAGGGAACGGTCAGCAGTGTTAGATGCTGCAAAAAGGATCTAATCATCAGAAAGCCACATAGAATTAGAGGAGTAAATATCTGGAAGAAAACAACTGCAAAAAATTAAAAGCTATAGTTAGAAAGAGCCAAAGTAAACTGCTCTTTGTAGAGAACAAACTTGTAGGTCCAAAGGACAGGAGCTAGGGGCAAGAGAGGCACTAGCTTTCCTTGGACAAGATGTAGATCCCAAGGAGGAAGCAGACCTGGGCCATTTAGAGGTGCTGTACCCAAAAGGTGACCCCAGCAGAGGAATGAGGTCATGAACACCGGGAAAGAAGACCAGACAAAGGAGATATCACCAGTGACAAGGGAACTGCAGGTGAGAATGAAGAGGGAAGGGTGGAGGTTGGCCACTGAAATACCACAGGAGCAAGCAGTTAGCCTGTGTAATCTCCTACACCTCCGTCAGGTAAAAGGGATCTTGCAGATGCAATTAAGGTTACAAACTTTAAAATTCCCAGGGAAATTGTTTTGGATTACCTAAATAATCCCAATCTAATACATGAGTCCTTAAAAGAAAAGGACTTTCTCCAGACGTAGGCAAGAGATACCACAGAAGGGGAAGCCCAAGATTCTAAGCATGAGGTGAATTTGATGTCTCTGAGATATGGGGGCCCACATGAAGCCTAGGAGAGAGCCTGTGGAAGCTAAAATAGTCCCAGATGACAATCACAGCAAGGAACTAGATTCTGCTGAGACGAACTTGGAAGAGGACTTTTCACAAAGCCTCACTAGTAAGAGCACAAGCATTAGACACTGATTTCAGCTTTGTAAAACCTGGAGAAACCATGTGAGTCAACCTGGACTGTGACCTGCAGAACTGTGATACATTATGTTAGTGTTGTTCTAAGTCACCAAATCTGTAGTAATAATTTATTACAGCAGTAATAGAAAATACAATGCCCCAGGGCACCAATGCCTGATTATAAATATTGTGGATATTTATTATAATTACAGAAACTGTATTCTTGTTCCTCCTCCCTCACCTCCAATCTATAGGGGAGACATTCCTAGGGGAGACATTCAGTCTAGAGGGTAGGGAAGAGTAATGTGGAGAAACAGAGAAGGGGCCAAAGTTCTCACTCCCCCAAAACAGCCCCCACTGGAGACTCTAAGGAGAACAGGCTTGAAAGGGGAAAAGAGAGGAAGTTTGGGGGGATGAAAATTAAGTTATTTGTATTAAACTAAAGTTTTTTTGTTATCCAAAAGTGAACAGAAAACTCTGGGACCTGCCTGGGATTTCATCCAGGGACAGGAAGGAAAAAGCTGAGAGGGCTGGTTAAAGAGGCAACAGGTGGAATACACAGTCACTTTTGACTTGTACCTATGATGTTCACCCGGTTCAAAAACCAGTTACGTATATCTACAGTGAGTTCAAGGGTAGCTACTGAAATCTGACTTCCAGAAATCAAAGTTTTATATACAATGATGTATGTCCACACAACTACTTCACATAAGTAGATCCACAGAGAAACCAATATAGGCTTTCAGGTAAAAATTCTGCTTTCACAAAAAGACAAGTGGGAGAAAAAGCCCTTAAGAAGTGTAACTACAAATTCTTCACCACTTTGAAAGCACATTGAAACTCTTATCCAGAGACCAAGTAAATCAATTTCCTAAATAAGTGAATTGAGTACCAATGCTGAAGTACTACAGTGTACTTCACATTCATTAAGTAATCAAGTTAGCACACTGTCTTTCAAAGGATTGTCTGGAGGAGGAAAAAGAGGTTCTTCAAAACAAAGTTTTTACTTCATGTAAAAATTACTTAAATACCTTTGATAATGTTAAATAAGAATTATTTTAAAAGTGGCACAATGCCAAAACAAAGCCTCCAGATGTAAATTTTAAATGGTATGAAGCCTCTGTAGGTGCAAATGCCAAAAGATTAAAATGGCAAATTACTGAATGTTGCCTCATCAAAAGAATTTTTGTTAATAAAAATACCACCAATAGGTACAAGCCAAAAATCAAACCCAACCTAAATCTTGCATCCTCCACAGACATGGAAACAGCTTTAAATTTGTCAGAAATGTGGTACCCCGAAAAACCTGAAAAATGTTACTAATTCGCATTTCTTTTTTTAATATAAGCATTTTTTCACCAAAAGAACTTAATTTTCTTTTCTTTTAAGATTTTATTTATTTTTAGAGAGGGAAGGGAGGGAGAAAGAGAGAGAGAGAAACATCAATGTGCACGTGGCCTGCAACCCAGGTATGTGGCCTGACTAGGAATCGAACCTGCAACACTTTGGTTCGCAGCCCGCGCTCAATCCACTGAGCTACACCAGCCAGGGCTACTAATTCACATTTCAAAAAGGAAAACGACCCTTCTCATGTTCAGAGTCATCAGCAGATCTTCCCTACAATGTCTGTGATATGATGAAGGAATCAGAAAGGAAGGGAAGGGAAAGAACCTATTCCTCATTTCTTAAAAAAAACTTAATTGTGACAAACTCATTTATTAGCAAATTGGGCAGCCCTGAAAAAGCAACAATTTCCTATTCTGCTTAATAAAGTGAATTTGATCACAAAAGATCTTCTGCCAACAGGGAGTCCTATTTAAGATTTAACAAGTGATCTGGCCCACTTATTAAATATGTATTCTGTAAATACTTCAGAAATGTCAATATCCATCTGCCCTGTCCATTCTATTAAAATTGACACTCTCAGCCAGGAGAAGGGTAAGACTAACATAAAAACACTTCCAAAGTAATCATGTTCAGAACCAAATACCATAAACTACATTCAGTACTTCCCAGGCAGCTGTTTTAATTGCTTGTGGTGATAAAACGGACCTCTGTAATTATCTAATATCAATAGCCTACTCGCTCTACTTACTCAGATGGCACCAGCAACTATGACCAAAAAGAAAGAAAGTATTTATTTTAACAAGGTAGTCACAACGGAACTACAGAAGTCCCATCCCAGAACCTCACAGGTAATTTAGGTGAGCGGCTGCACGTCTGATGCATGGATGAGGGGACAGAAAGGGCACTGGACTATCTCGAGTCCTCTGAGGTAGTACCGTGGAGAGGCTGTTACACAGCCTTACTGAGAGGGGCAAGGGCTAGCAAATAAAGGAAAAAAAGTTAATTTTTTTGTTGTTGTTGTAAGCTGAAATTATATCGATTCATAATGACAGGGCTATAAAGAAGTATATATGTATGGTTAATTAAAACCAAAGTCAGCACTTCATCAAGAACTGACATAAGACAGAAGAAGTTCCCAAACATGAGGCTCATGCAAAACAATACTAATAAAATGTATGTTCAATAATGAAAAGTTAGGAGTCACTAACACTAATTAAGAATCCCATGAAGGCTCACACCAGGCATTCTTTCCTTCTGGGGTCTTCTAAAGGTCCATGTGCAACACTGAACTCAGACACTTGTGGATGAAAAGAAAATAAGGCAGTATAACAGCAAGACACCTGCCGATTCCAGCTGACCAATGAAGAGTCTAGCTATTAACTTTTTCTCAAATTCCAAGAACATCTTATACTGTAACCTAAATAGGTGAATGCAATAATCCTCCAAAACTAAATAAGACTCTCAAAACCAATAAGTTAAATAGACATGTACAAAATAAATGATGTTGAAATAATATACAACTCCTCAGAACAGCATACAAAGTCCTTTCATAATCTGTCCCAAATAATCATCCCATTCCAACCTCTCAGTTTCCCCAACCCATGAACTATTTGAAACCCAGCTCCATCTTTACTGTTTCCCCATCTCAAAAGAATGCCCTTCCCTCTGCTATCCAAATTCTGTCCTAAGTTAAGACCTGTCCTTAGTCCACCCTCTCCCCTAAATATTCCTAAACTACTAGGATTTCCTTTCCATTTTGATTTCCCCTGAAGCTAATGAGGTATCACAAAAATTAAAGTAGTTTGTTCCTATTCTGAATGTATAAATAACTTAATCATTAAATACTACCTTCAGGCATTTTTTACTCTTATTTTTTTTCAGTTGTTTTGAATCCTAAGAGATCAGCAACTTGAGGGCAGAAATATATGTAAATAATCTATTTATATAAAATTAGCATTCATTTGTAGTAAGTGGTTTGAATATACTTAACATGTGGGTTATGGGTTAAATTAGTCTAGCCAGCTTGAAAGCCAGTGGCTGAGTCTGTCTGAGAATCACCATCGTTTTAGAACCAGCTGAGGAAGGCCACAAATGACACCAGGTGCCTCTCCCAGAACAGGCACATTCCAAAATGAATGAGTTCAAGTCTCTACCAGTATAACTATTACAGGACTACAAGAACTTGGTTATTCTGAGAACCAAGAAGGAAAGAAAACAAGTCCACAAGTCAGCACACTAAACAACGTACACAGCAGAGCACTGTGCCCATCTTCCTAAAAATGCAACCGAACCCAAACAGGACACTTACATCATCCATTCAAGACAAAAATGTATCATTTGATACTTTAGAGTATCTATGGTATAATATTTTTCTTCACATTCTTTTTTTGTAACTGTAAAGCTTCTATGCCTAAAGTGCCATGTTAAATGATATCAGAAACCACCCTATGGAACATGATGAGTTCCAAATATGTTTAGTGTTTCTAAAACATGACCATAAGCTAAGGCTTTAACATCAAACATGTCATAAGAATCTAATTCTTACCATCATCTTTTCAAAAAGTTCCAAGAGTTCATTCTCTGACAGTGGCTTTGGAAGGTTTTCCATCGTCTCTGAGGAACAATCACTGCTGGCAAATGCAGTCTTCAGGTTGGAAAGTGGAGGCCTTTCTTTCTTGCTCCCTGGAATTTTTATGCTGGCAAATCTGTCCAGCTACAAAAGAATAAAATAGCACATATGTAAATATCTCCTTCTCAAGATGAATAAACAAACAAGTTTGATCACATTATCAATTTGATTTCATCAGGAGGTATTCAGCACTGGAATCTTTAAAATTAAATATATATTTATTTTTTATTTATATGTATATTTACATTTGTGTTTGTTAGTAAAAAGTTTTCAGTAACCATTTATGTCTCAAAGTGGAAGAGAAATCAAAGTCAAGATTCCTTCTAATCTTAAAAGTATAGAATTGAGATTCTAATGTCAGGTGACCTTCACTTTACAGATTAGCAATCTAAGTGATTTTACAAAAGTAGCTTAGCTAATTTAGTAGTTGGCAATCATGCTGTTACTCTGCCCTGAACCCTTTTCACAGCGCACACTCTACTCAAGGGAGGTGTGTGGATGGCAGGCAGGACGGGGGCAGGGGGTAGGGGCAGAGCAGGGTGTGATTTAGGAACTTTCAGAATTCTACTTATATCTCCATAACTTACTGACCTGATAAACATACTCCCCTTTACCCAGGCTAGTCTGTGTTTGAACTTCATGAACAACTATAGAGGAGGGTGGCTGAAAGCCTCAGGAAATAAAGCTGGAGTGTTGTTGTAATGGGATCTCTTCTACAATTAGATCATCAAATAGCTGACAGATATTTGAAATGAACATACAGCTAATTATTTGTTTACTTTGATTTTTGTAAGTTCTATTTCTCACAGAGAACCCAGAGTCACATACAATGTTTCAAATGGTAACAATCAAAAAGTCTAAAAGCCTCAAAGTGGATGCTGACAATAGAACTATACTTAGAAGCAGGATGCTTCTGTGAATTGCTCGGCATACCTGTGTATATTAAGCTACAATGCCATAGTATGTATAGTACATAGACCTATGCTATATTCATTATAGCAGCCACTAGCCACATGTAGCTATTTAAACATAAATTAAAATTCAGTTCCTTAGTTGCACTAGCCATATATCAAGTGCTCAAGAGTCACTAGTAGCTAGTGGCTCCCATACTGCTCAAAGTACATATAGAACATTTCTGTCATCACAGAAATGTTCTATAGACTAGAACAGGTATAACACATCAAAGAAATACGAATCTTCAAATTCTCATCTTGAACAAGTCACTTCACTAATGAAACAGAATGTCTTCAAATAATGAGATAAAGATAATAAAGATTATCTTTTAAAATAGGTCTTTAAATGATGATAATGCCTAGGAAACATGCTGTGTACCACACTCACGCATGGTCCATCTAGCATGACCTAAACATTAAAGTACTAAGAATATGACCACTTCCAGTGGGATTTAGAAAGTACTCACAAACACCACCGCTCTCATCGTAAAAAGAGAAACATGCCACAAAAACTACAAAATTGTAGTACCTGTTGACTTCAACCCATCGGGGAGCTGAGGTCATGAGAAATCCACAAGAACTAACTATCAAGAAGTGGCAGGCTTGGTTTAATTGCTGGTTGGGTGTGCACAGAAGGCAACTATCGATGTTTCTTCCTCACATTCATGTTTCTCTCCCTCTCTCTCTCCCTGCTTTCCTTTCTCTAAAAATTAATAAGTATGTCCTCAGTAGAGGATAAAAAAAAAAGTGGCAGGTGCTCTCATCACTGACAAACAGCTGAAAAAGTAGTTAAACAAAAGTAAAGAAAAACCCAATCTTTAATGAACTACTGTTGACAGGAGCACAGGTACTGGCATGAGAGACTAGAATTCCCCAGTCTCAAAAATCCAGCCACGGAACCAGTCTGTACCCACCTACAAACTCCTGCCCTGAAGTCTTCACCAGCTCCATGGGGTGGCATGGCAGTGGTGGGGAGGGCAGGAAAGCTGAACAAGATGTTCCCTGGGGTATGTGAGGCATAGGAGGAAAATTTTGCAAAGCAGCTGCCCTCCAAAGCCTCTGGCCTAAACCAGTGACATGAGAGAAATCCAATAACACATTAGGGCCTGGGAGAAAGGTATCAGGTCAGATAGAGACTTCCTGAAGAAAGAGAGAGCCAGAGGTGGGACTGAAAGCATAAAGAAAACTCTACCATTATCCTACAAGTAGGCATCAGGACATTTAAACACAGATACCCCACAGTTTTGAAAGCTAGTGGTTCAGTTGTGAAGTCAAAAAACACATAGCCAGAATCTCATTACTGCCCAGATCCCAAGCCCTCAAAACATGAGGCCAAAAATGAGCTGAATAAAACAGAAGCAGCAAGGAAGCCAAAACTCAGCTCAACTAGAGAGCTCATTGACCCATTCTACGCACTTGAAAGAAACTTTTTTGGAAGCAAATACTATTTAACTTCTACTATAATGTTCTTACATGTTCACCATACGATCAAACATTACAAGATGCACAAAGATCAAGAAAATGTGTCCCCTAGTCAAAAAAAGCAGACCCAGACACGGTTTAGATGGTGGAATTATCAGACAGACTTTAAAATAAGATTTATAAAAATAACAAAGGATATAAAGGATAAAAGATATAATGAAAAGGGTGGACACCATGCATGAGACATCTAATGTCTTTTAGAACAAAAAAAATGGATCAGAAGTAAAGAATTCACTAGATGGGCTTAACAGAATCTAAACATTGCTGAGGAAAGAACTGGTGAACCTAAACACAGATCAAGGAAAGTATGAAAACCACAACAAAGAGAAAGAAGAAAAAAAAAGAAATAAAGAACACAGCAACCAAGCTTTGTGCTACAATACAAAATATTGTACACAAGTGTAATTGGGGCCCAGAAGCAGAAGGGAGAGTGAAAATAATACAGAAGATATATGTCAGAAGAGAACTGTTCTATTAGAAAAAAAAAAAAGCAGCTCAGCAAACCCCAAGAAGAATATATACCGCCCACCCCACAAAAACAAAACCACTCAGGTACCTCCTAGTCAAACTGCTGAAAATTAAAATTAAAACCACACAAGTGTAGACAAAGAAATGAAGACATTATATACACAGGAGGAAAATGACACAAACGATAACTAATTTCTCACCAGAAACAATGGCAGCAAAAGACAACGGAACGGCACCTTTGAAGTACCGAAAGAGGAGATCCAAGATGGCAGAGGAGTAAGTGGAAGCTACATTAACCTCCTCCCAGGACTAATCTGGAATTAAGAACTGAATTGTAGAGAAATCATCCTGAAAAAACAACTAAACACTAGCTGGAGAGAAGCCTTATAAACACAGAAGAAACCACTTCACCACAACGCAAATGGTAGGCAGTGTGGAGCAGGCACAAGAGGGCTGCCTGGGATCCCATGGGTGGCAGCTGAAGTCCTGGAGGGTTACTTCAGCACCTGGGGGGTTCACTACAGAAGTGTGGGGCCTAAACCACAAGCTGGGCTTCCCAGCCTACAGCACCAGAGCCAGGAAAGGAACCCAGACCACATTCATCTGTGAAAAGCAGAAGGGTTTCTGCCTGCCAGGGAAAGATTCCTAGAGAGTCAGAGGGCCTCTTAAAGGGCCAGCACACAAAATATCATTTGCAGCCATTTACCTTG